>NC_079549.1:12978289-13602872 GCF_015846415.1 Triplophysa dalaica | reverse complement strand
CTGTACTAGTGTCACTATGGTGAGGTTGAGGAAGGTCGCTGTAATTTGCAGAAGCTGTGTAATTAGCTGGCAGCAAAGCTCCATTTCGATCACATCCTCTGGGAACATGCTAATGTAGCCCGCACTAACTGCCACACACAGATAGGAGAGCGTGATTTAACTCTCCAAGCACCTCACGTTATTCACTGGAGATGTTTCTGTACAACGACCCGCAGCTAGAATAAAGTTAAAACAGAGGGAGGGAGATACGACGATAGAGAAATCAGAAAGGACAACAGAGTGAAATGTGAGTGGAAACCTAGGATTGTTGGAATACACTGTTGAAATCATAATTTAAGATGAATAACAGAATCAAATTCAAATAACAAAAACACTATTTTTTGTAGGTTTAACATTTACTTGTTTAAATGTAGAGTTAAACTTAAAGCTGCAGTGCATAACTTTAGTCTCTTTATTACACTTGTTTTTTGAAGCATCAAACTGCTGGTTACTTTACATACTATCATTACATAGGTCGAAATCAAATGACGTCCAAATACTATTTCCCCTGCAAGATCGTACCTGACGGATCAAATTATAAAGCTTATAATAAACTTTGCATATCGGGGAGCAGTGAGGAGAAAGTTGGAGAACTGGTTGTTTTATGTACTTTCAAGGTTATTTTTGTTTACTAAAATTAAAACGTGTTTCTGAATATTCAAATCAAACGAAATATTGGCCTTAAAATCACATTTGATAAAACTTCAAAGTTGCCTCAGAAAAACTAAAATAAGTTTAAGGCACAAAAATGATAATAATAAACAAACCTTACAGGACTCATTAAATGAGCACTCTCAACAAGTTGATATGATTTATTAGGGTCTTCATGAAATGTTTGGAACATATTTTGCTTAAAAACACTCAATGGCTGTGTAAACAAAACCCTTTTTGCCTCGTCAAAAACAGTTCAGCTCACAGATACCCGATTTAGTGCATGTCTCTTTAAATGATAGTGAGTTACAGCGACGTATCTGTATGGTTCAGGAATCGGTCACTATAGCGGCGTGTCATAACAACACACGTGTAGTACTGCCATGGCAATGGTACAGCTAAATTATGTTTCCTGAACTCCTCTGTGGTTAGTTTTGTTTTAAAAATCTAAAATCATTCGTCAGGAGAGTAAAAAATCCATCACAGCAAACAGCGCTCAAGTTGTTCGTGTATGTTTGCCAAAAATCTTCTGAATGCCAACTGCAGATCTCAGCGGAATAACGATGATTTTAGTGCTTGTCGTAGCCCATATGCCAAATAACGATCAAGTTTAACTCTGGTCTTGAATATTCTATTTAGCCCCTGACTGACAGCTCCGTCGCTATCATATGCTAACGTTATCTTCATATATACGATACCTGTACGTCAATTCAGACTGTTGATGAATATTACTTGCATCGGCAGCTTTGTCTCGTTCAGTAGGTCTCGATGCATCTTGAGGTACAACTTTGAAGCTAATCCTGCTTGTACAGTCCCAGGTTGATAAATCAGTCCGGCTTGAAGTGATTCGCGCAAACAAGCAGGTTTTTACCTATGGTTTTTGAGGGATTTCCACTAAAAATATATATAATTTTTCCATGGCTGCACATTTTCTATATGATGCGTGTTGGTTGATGAACGTTCTACAGGTGTGCATTATGTTTCAGTCAAACACACACCTATGAAGTAGTTCCAGATAGGTTGACTGAATTACAGTTTTATATCACTGTGCCAAGTTAAACAGAAGTGTGTAGGCTACTATTGCCTTACTATTGCCTTCTGCCCACAACTGAATAAAGATCTTACAACAAACAAACTTCCATTGTCTGAGAAGACAAAAAACGAATGAGCATATCAAAGGTAACATGACACAATCAGCGTCCGAAAGTTAATACTTAGAAACACGAAAATACAAAATACAACAGCTTTATTTGTTTAATGATTGGCTTTTAGTCAAAAATAAGTCTGCGGAAGAGATAAACAGCCTTTAAAAACACGGTTTGGTTTCTGAGGGATTTCCACTAAAAATAAAATAATTTCCTGTCTCTTGAGAGGTTAGGACTCTGTGTAGCGACTACATTGCATGTTGTCCACGAACTTTAGCCATGGCGTCACGTACATCGCTATTGCTCGTGAAAAGAACAATGGCGGCAGCGCTTTATGTAGAATTGTGTAGATTAAAGGCTAAATTAAAAAATACAAGACTTTTGCTCAGATTTTGCACAGATTTTCAGTCTGTACTTGTTGCAGAATGTCTGCCCCAGTATGCAGATTTGATCAGTTAGTGTGTTTCTATCTGAAGCTTTCAAAAAGTCTGCAAGTGTATGATGTCTATTAAAAAAAATCTGTTCCTATTTTGAAAGTCTTTTATTGTAATAAGAGCCTGCGTCTATGTCACATCAGGAGGGAAATCTAAATGGCTCGATTTCTCACATGCTTGTATTAGGGTTGCTAGATGCACTGGGGACCCGATTATAGCACTTAAACACAGAAGAAGATTGACTTTCATCCAATGGGTCTTTAAATGAAAACTCTATTAAAAATAAATGTATAAAGCAACATAAAAAACAAAAAATAAACAATAAAATGACAAAAACATGACAAAAATGCAAGTTTACAAAAAGTATATTAAAAACTAAAAACGTAACAATAAAAGTTAATCTAAAAATAAAACTTAAAACAAAACATAAAACAACATAAAAAACACTGATCAACAAAAATCTCATCTCAGATAAAATAAATATTAATATAAATTCCATTTCAAATAAATGGTTATATTTTAATCAAACAGACAGGATACTCCACCCAAAAATGAAAATAAAATAAACTAATGTTAGCAATTGGCATTTCTGAACATCATTGACTACCATAGTAGGAAAACTGATTGTATCTTATTTTTGCATCCGATCACAGTCTATAAAAAGTCTCTGCTTTTGCTCAATAACTGATTTTTTAAAAATATATTTAACCCCCAAAATGTTTACAGCGTTTATACACCTCACTCACTTAATCACATGTAACATGAGGCACAGACAAGGTGTCTTTCTGTTAAAAAAATATTTTAATTTCTTCTAACTGCCAACATAGATGACAAAACGGAGCACCAGCGTGCAGTGCATGAGTTGTCATGATAACTAGATGTATTGCATTTTGATTTGCTAAAAGACGTTCTAGAATAAAAAAAAATTGCTTATGGGGGGGTCCATTATGATGATCTGTGAACTGTGTTTTTAGTGGTTAGGCCTCACTCTCTCACCGGCAGAGGTCAAAGTACAAATCGGTTGGCTTGAGAGGTAGATAGAGGTCATCAAGCACAACTCAAGTCATTTAACCAAACACAACCACATGATTTAACAAGCAAAAGAGCAGTGTCACCGCAATGAGAATGTATCATTGAAACTCTGTTTTGCCCCCTCTCACACATAACCACATTGAATACAGATCCCGCACATCCAGGCTACACTAACAAAAAATTTCTTCAAACGCCAAGGAGGTACCTTAATAAATAAATATAGCAATTATTCAGTACCATGGTATATTTATTTTATCATGTAAAGGTTCAAATTGTGAGCTGTGGTCACTCATCTTTTTATGAGATCTGATCATCGGGGATGGGCAACAGCTGCCAATCACCCCCTTTCTCCGGATACAGCCCACGAAGAGCAGCTGAGAAAAAAAACGTGAGATGGAGCGAGATGAGATGGCAATCTAAATCCCTTCATCTCATCACAATGTGGAGCAACCTTGTCCTACAAATAGTTTTGATGATAGGGGCTTTCCGTAATAACCTGAAATACAGGGCCTCTCATATCAGCTGGTGTTGAAAAGCTATCGCACGGGTTACCATCAGAGATTAAGCTAACGCTCCTAGCGCCTGTGCTAATATAATTACAGCTAGTCCAGACGGGGCACGCGGGTCAGCCCGCTAACCCAAGGAATGGCTCTGATCCTGAGCTAAGTGGGGTCCTCTCCCCGTCTTTGGGTTCCCATGTAGGCCGTCACTTCTCAATTTAAGCCTGAGTATTATTGACCTTCGCACTGAAAAGTGTAATGAGAGATATTACGTGCTTTAGGAACGTGAAATAATAACTAGCCGGGGGACTCCGTGCCAGACTGACCTGTGAACCTTTGGGATTATTCCCGCGAGTGTTCGGGGCAGCATGGGGAGATGAAAAACGTGTCTCAGTGTCTGTGTGGCAAGGGCCCACAGGCCAACGGGTACTAAGCAGGAAAAGGAGGAATTGAAAAAAATTGTCAGAAACATTTGTTATCTTGAAAAAGCAATAAACACATTAGTTATGTTTGTCTAGAAGTCACACAAAAGCAACACATTTCCTTGACGACAGGCCTCGGAAGAAGTACATTTGAAACTAAGAACACACATTTGCACTTAAACTTAAACGAAAAACAACCTACTTAAGACATTCCCAAAGGTCTTGAGATTTCTCTTGATTTCATATCGCTGCTATCTGACACAAAGTGAGCAATGACTTCGGTTTAGGGTTTATTTACATACCTCGTGTTTAAAATGGGTTATAACAAAGTTGATTGATTGCTGGCTGATTTTGTATTACAGTGTTTGGGCTGCATTACCTAATAAAAATATGTCAATTACAGCATAACACAGTATTTAAGTCTACTTCTGGCACATACAACATAGTAGCAAATTCCAATCATCCCCATTGTGCACATGCATGCAGATGCACATTAGGCACTTTTTCAGTACTCAACCAAATCTAATAGATGAAAAAGATACCATTCTAAAGTTTTAATTGGTCTGATCAAAGCATGTTTTTGAATTCACTGAAATAGATTTGTTTGTTTGCAGCTACACATGAAAATCAATGCTGGAGTAACATAACCCAACATTTAAAAAGCTTCTTATCCAAAGAAAATAAGGGGAAAACATAGATGGCCATTTTGTAAGTAAGGAATAATTGACGACAGGCCGTTGAATTCTTAGAAAATAATGACTATGCAGTTATCAGAGAGCGAGCAAGCGTGGTAAGACGGACAGCACAGCTCATATTTATATGCTTCATTTAGACAGAAAAGCCAAGTATCGATATTTGTTGTTGCTGTATTCAACAGCAGGATCATATTTTAAAAGCATTTGGAGAAAATACATGATACAGAGTTTTCTGTGCCGGCTGCAACACGGTGCCATAGAAAGCTTGCTGCTGTGTTTTTAAAGGCTGTTTATCTCTTCCGCAGACTTATTTTTGAATAAAAGCCAACCATTAAACAAATGAAGCTGTTGTATTTTGTTATTTTCGTGTTTCTAAGTATTAACTTTCACACGCTGATTGTGTCATGTTACCTTTGATTTGCACTTTCGTTTTTCATCCTCTCAGACAATGGAAATTTGTTTGTTGTTAGATCTTTATTCAGTGGTGGGATATAGGCTACAGTATACACTTCTGTTAAACTTGGGACAGTGATATCAAACTGTAATTCAGTCAACAGATCTGGAACTACTTCATAGGTGTGTGTTTGACTGAAAAATAATGCACACCTGTAGAACGATCATCCCAACACGCATCATGTAGAAAATTAAGAGATTTACATATACAGTACATTTATGCATTTGGTAGACGGTTTTATCCAAAGCAACTTACATTGCATTGTAGTAGGCATTTGTTTCTAAGTATGTGCAATCCCCGAGATCTTACCCGTGGCCTTTGTGTTGCTAACATTTTTGTTTCATTATGTGACTTACTAACAATAATTCACCCAAATTTCAAATAAAATAATGGTGTCTATTTGCATTAATTTGAAGAAAATGAAAATTGGAGAAACAGGTTCAAACAGAGATGCTCCATATTTTTTTAAACCTGGATACTGCCAAGAAAACAAGATCATATTCACTTTTAAGCAATACAAAAGTGAATACTGATTAAATGAAAATTTGGAATTGTCTCTTATTTTTTACATTTAGTAAGTTCATTTAGTATAAAGTTAAAATAATGCATTTGTATTGATAAAAAGAAAATAGAAGAATAGAAGATTAACATATTCTTCATAGATTTAATCTTCTTCAAAAGTGTTACCATTTAACTGTTTATTTTGTAAAAAAAAAAACCTGTAGGCTCGGGTTCACAGACAAGGCTTAGCTTTAACCAGGACTATACCTTAGTTGAATTAAGATATTCATGTCGCTTTTATAAAAAAACATTGGATGACAATGGGACTAATATATTTTAAGATATGCCATCAAAGAATTTGTAATAGTGTTTTTTTTAATAAATAATTCAATCTTCGGAGACATGGATTTGACCCTGAGCAGGTAAATAAACAAGGTGATGAGTGATATTCGTTCAAACGCTTTTACAAAAGTAGACCCATACATTACAACAGTAGCAGTGATTTAGCCAGTAATGAATAATACCACACACACTTAACACAACACAGTCTGGCACTGAGACATAGAGCCACACCCTGAGGGTAGAAAAACACACAATAACTGCAGGGCCATTACTGTTCAAAAGGCACATTGGGTATGTTAGGAGGTCCAGACCTCTCCTAATGTCACAAAGGGTTGACATGAAAGGCCTGGCCTGATTATAGCCTGCAGAAAAAATCAATCCTTGATCAAATGAGAGTGAAAAGAAAGAAAGACATGCATTTACACTGTCTTTGATGTATTTTACAAATATGGTATGTATTGAAAAGCGCATAATTGTTGATCTGAAATATCCACCGAGAATTAAATCGTGGATGTGTTGAGGTAAACATTTTCTTTAAAGGCTACACTCACACACACAAAAACACTATGGGAAAACTTGGCTAGCAATGTGTGTTCCCATAAATTCATAAGCATGCAAACGCAGGAGAAAGAGTCGTGCTAGGAATTGGATCTGACCTTTCAATCACCTCTGTATTCTTCTCCACATTTCTCTCTCACACGCAGACACACGTTTTACTCTTGTACAAAAACTCTTCCCGCCCAGCAATTACGATCAATCTTTTTCCTTCTCCTATAGCGTGGTGTGTGCCTACATTCAGGTTTGTTTGTATGCAAGGCGCTCTGATCGATTGGCTGTTTACCAGCCACTGGGAGGCAAATCCTCCAAAAGCAATGAACACCGGAGCCACGCTGAGACTTAGGATGAGGGGTCAGTTGGCAGTTCGTCTCACAGCCAGACCTTTGTCTATCGGCATAGAGTCTGGTTCAATTTCCTGATTATTCTGATTGAAAACCACCCACTTAGAGAGAAAAGGTCTGTCCGATCGATATGGAAAGTGACCAACCACAGTTTGCTTTGGTTTTTGTGCCATTTAATGGTAAAACACAGAGATTTGTTTAATATAAGAATTTAAATTCCCGTTCATTCAAAACTAATAAACCGATCATTTAACAAACATAACAATCAAAATTAGGAACAATTGCTTATGGACATCTAGAAAAGACATAAAAAAACTTCCATCTGACTCCAATTTCAATATAATAAAATAACTTATATGTCATTTCAAATGTATCTGTTGATTAGAGTTAATTTATCTACAAATCTTCATACTTTATTATTTATCATTTAGAGTTATTCTTTCGATTGGGACCTGCAGTCGCACAGAGTCTCACGCCGGCCGGGTTCATGGATCTCACCAGTGTTGGGTAAGTTACTCTGAGAAAGTAATTAATTACTAGTTACTCATTACATATTCAATAGTGTAATTAGATTACTGTCCAAATTACTCTGTCCAAAAAGTATTTAGTTACTCATTACTAATTACTTTCTATATCCTACATCGACCTTGATTAGTTAAGTGATTCAAGGATAGACATGAAACGGCTTATTTAATTCATTCAAATAAATAATATTATTAACTGACCAAAGTATTACAAATGTGAGCACAGATTTTAAAGTAAGACTTTGAATTTTGATGTCAATTACACTATTGCACACGCATATATTTCACAAAGTATTTCGTTTAAGTACATCAAAAGTAACTGTAATTAAATTACAGAAAACATATGAATAATCCCTTACTTTACTTTTTCAAGGGAAAAGTAATTAAAATACAGTAACTAATTACTTAGTAACTAGGTACACCCAACACTGGATCTCACAGACACAAAACGGTCAGTTCAGATCTAGTCAGAGGTTGCCGGGTAAACTAATATCATTAAGTTTGGCCGCGATATGCTTGCTCAGAAACATCATGCAACTTGCTAGGCCAGATGATAGGTGGGAATCTGTAACATGTGAACTTTAGTAATGCCCCATTTATAATAAAAAGTCTAGTATAAACTAGCCCATCCTATCCTGACACATCGATTTTGCGGCAACAGAACAGGTTCCTTTCAATCTACTTGTAATAAGAGACTTTGAAGAATTCAGATAATATCAACAATAACAATTTATTACACCAAGCAGGCACAACATTAATTAAAATCATAGAACGCATATACAAAGAAATTCCTTATTTAATAAGCAACGATTATCAACATAGTATAAGAATAAAATAAAACCACAAAGTTTATCATACCTAGTAAAATCGAGACTGACAGTTGCGATGTGGGAAGTTCTGGTTACAGAATCTCCTCGAGTCTTTTGCCAATGCACCTTATATACCCAGATGCAACAAAGAATCATGAATTCAATGGTCATTGTGAAAGAATCATAAATACAATGGTCATCGTGAAATTTAGTTTAACTCGTGGCTGAAGAGATCATCAAATGGGATGCCAATTTATCTGTGAACAGGATTCCCCGATAAAGCCAATCCTCTTAGAGGAGTGCAGGTAATGTCCTAAAGTTAAAAAAGCTTTAGTACCCTCTTTGTTAGGTTTGAAAGAACTAGACCCTTTCACCTATCGCACCAAGACCTTTAAAACAATACCAAACATGATGTTTAAATCTTCATAACATGACAAAACATTATAAACACAATATGGAATGTGTAAGCACTTTTCCAATGATCCAAAGGCCTGAAGAGAGGAAGGGGAGGAGAGAGGTGTGATAAGAAGAGTTCAGTTCATGGACACCAACCCCTGATGGGAGGAAATTATATCATTCCTCAGGATCTAGCAACAAATGGAGTTTGATTGTTTTGCGTCCTAGCATCACAAACTACCTTAATTCTTAGGACTTTCCAGCTGCCTTACAAATGCATGGAATGATTTCTGCACGCATGCAGTTAATTTACGACTAGCAAACCAAAGTTATGGTACAGTCCATATCAGGTTTAATCATTGATCTTAAGTATATTACGATGCTATTTAATTGTGATTTTTGCCGGCGATTTTAGAAATATCTGCCTTCCACAATTCCAGGACATAGGGCTGTTGTCTTGCTGGCTATGACGTAAAAAACTGCCCAGAGGCGTTGCAAACATGGCCTCCGAGTGGCAGGACTTCCGTATTCGGACTTTGATATCATACAGGTAAGACCTCCTTATCCATCCTACATCTTTATTCAAACGCTGGCCAAATAAATCAAATTATTACTATTGTGTGCTGTTAAAACATTAAGGCTTATCTTTATAATTTCTTTACACTTGCTTAAGTATTCTATTACGTTAAGTAAATATATCTTGGAGCAGTGTCAATTTAAGATCCTTTTGCAATACAAAGCTTACTGAAAACATTTCTTTAAACACCAGCTTTAAAATTGAATGTGTCGAACAAACACACATGGGTTGGAAGGCGGTGTCTGTCATTTTGTTTAAACTTCCTTCCTCCTGCTGTAAGCTACTCACGGTCTTGCAGTGGCCATACAGTTTTCACCAGTCTATTGCCCAATCGGTGGACTACAGGAAATGAACAACCTTTCAATGACTAGCAGTATAATTACAAGCAACACGGTAGATGTAGGTGGGACTGGTGGGTTAAATACCAGTGTCCGTATTTGACAGGAAATGACAGACTTGGCACACCGTGGGGAAGCAAATCACGACACCACAAAATTATTATAATAAGCTCAATTTTTTTTCGATGGCTCTGAAGATATAAAGAAGGGTTATGGAGCAATTTAGGTCTAATCATGGTTGGAAATATGGACCAAATACAGTAAAAATATAAAATGACTAAAGTGTACACGTTTTTGGCTTTAGAACTGCAGGGAAACATACAGTATGTGAGGCGTCAATGCTCGCTGCGAGACATCGTCCCATGGCTTGTTTGGCGATCCAATTTAATTTCATTTCTTCATCATTTCATTTCTATCAGAGTTCAATCCCGATTGCATGCTTGAGGTTGAAAGGAGAGAGAAAAGTCACTATCAGAGAAAATGACAGGAGATAAAAAAGGGCAGGGACAGTGAAGATTACACATGATTACCCGGGTGAGCGCAACCGTGGGAGAGAGGGAAGCCGGGTCATGAAGAGTCAGGGAAATGGAAAGAGCAGGGGGGTGGGATCCTGACGAAAATGTGGGCATGCAACTAAAAGCCTCTCTAAGTTAGAGAAGGAAAAACTACTTCCATTTTCTCTTGATCTTTATAAATAACTAAATGATTTCTTGTTTCTTATTGGGTTGTTGTTACGTTGCACCAGACAAATGAGCATCGCCGAGACCTCATATCCGATTCTCATAATTAAATCTTGTGTTTATGACTTTTTTCCCCTTGTTTCCTAAAAACGATGACAAGATTTCCTACAGGAAATAACAAACGTTATTACCTGCCATCATCCCCCACGCACATAATTACACCAGGATCCTTTAGATGTCTGTATTTATACTCAACGTGAATATTACCGGGAAACATTTTCTCTCCTAAAACTATTTTCCAAGTCTCATGTCGTGAAATGTCATTCAAGGTCACAGTTTGAAACCGACTCGAGATCAGTCTCAGCTACGCCTTTTTCATTCAAATCTGCCAAAGAAAATAAATACAGCTGGTTCTGCGTCAGCAGCCTGCCATAACACAATAAGAGGAAAGGGACGGTAAGTTTGTCTTCGGACAGCTCCCGAAACACGTTCATGCACACAAAGCAGGCGTTCTCTGCGATGAAATTGGTTTGGATGGTGCGGGATTGACTAGACTGTACTCTCTGCCCATCATCTACTTCAAAAACAGTATAAAAAATAAGAAAAGAAAGCGATATTGGCCAGTCACAGCAGAGTGCCAGCAGATAACACAAAGCCTTCTCAAGACTCAATCTCTCTCCTTTATTTGTGCTTGTTTACTGATGGCCAGAAACTCTGGCTGATAGTTTCAGAGAGACCTGCTTTCAGGGGATGAGGTCGAAAAGCTGATGTTTTTTCTTTCTGCCATGGATTTTGGCTGGAATGAAACTCTCAAGCCTGGGTCAAAAACACATTTTTTTTTAAATCTCTGCCTCCGTCTGGATGGATGACACTCTCTAAGCTGTTGTGAACCTTTTATCATTTCATACTGTAAATCTATTGAATGGGTTGATGAACCCATGTTGATGTGTTTTGCCTTATTAGAACAGGAAGAACAAGAACAGGATATATATGTTTTATTGCCAGTAAAATCATTTTTTGATTTACTACTGGCTATTGGTAGGTGCAGTTTAAGTGAACACTTCACACATACATTTTGTTTTTGCTTTAAAGGTCCATGTGTTATTTTTTGGGGATCTATTGACTGAAATATTGATTATTTTCAAAGGTGTATAAACACCTTACAAAATAAAGCGTTGTTTTTATTACCTTAGAATGAGCTTTCTCTGTCTACATACACCACGAGTCCCCTTACATGGAATCCGGCATGTTGAACCATTGGTTGCAATTCGCAACCTCACCACTAGATCCCGCTAGATTTCCTACACAGGACTTTTAAGCAGCATCAACATAAGACATTTATCATTATGGAATGTTGACACAATGTGATGTGACACAATATTAATAAACAATTTTGGACCAAATCATGTAGTTCTATTCTTCACCTTTAGTAATGCACTCTCATGGGCTCAAAACATAAATAACAAATCAAACACACTCATTCCTCAATCTCATTTCTCTTTCAATCTCCTATTGAACCAAACCAGATTCCAAAGCATTAATGTGTGTTAAGAGGATTCAGTTGATTCCTCAGGCTGTGCCTGTGTGCTGTTTACAGATTTGACAGACAGAGTCAATTTCAGCAGGATTAGACCACACTGACCCGACCGTGACTGACGCCACACCGTGGCCTGTGGCAACACACAAGAGTTATGGGATGTCCGAGTGGATTATCCTGAGAGAAGGGGGAGCAACTGTTTCTGCTCAAAATGCATGCATAACAAACTGACTAAAACACTTTTGCAATCTTACACAGAAGTTTGGCAAAACTCTAAAAGGCCTTATTGCTCAAGGAGGCAACACATGATATTAAGAACCAAAAGTATGTAACCTTTTCACCTTTTGCAATTTGTAAGTTTTGAATTTGTGAATATCATTACTTTCTCCTCTCAAGTATTCTTGCATATCTGTTACACAGCTTCTTCAGGGTAGAATATAAAAATGCATTTATTTATATTCTGCTCTATTTTTATATATAAATATAAAAACTGAATAAAACACAAATTGTATGATCTCATTTCCAAGATTTTCTCTCTTATTTAGAAATCGTACTTATAATCATAAAACCTTCCCAAAGGGAATGTAAAGCTATGAGAAAAAAACGGGGTATGGAATCTCACGAGCTTAACCATATTTCAGTCTGGCTGGTTGAAGTTTATGAGAAAATGGTCATGTGTAGATAACGAAAGAGACCATTTCTGGTCAGTAAATCACTAGAATGAGAGCTGTGTATATTACCATACACATCTTTAGCATTTACCATTAAGACTACTTTGGGTCTATCTCTGATTATCTCCAGGTCTATCACCTCTGTTTTATTGCAAATTTTGTATTGCTTAATACTTTAATAAGAAACAGTTCACCCAAAAAAATTAATTCTATCATCATTTACTCACCCTCAAGTTGTTCCAAATGTGAAAAGTGACTTAATTTTAATAAACACAGAGAAATATATTTGGAAGAATGTCTGTAACAAAACATTTCTTGGCAAACATTGACTACCATTGCGCCTTCTATCAATAAAAAACATAAAATTTGCTAATGAGTAACCCCACCAACTGTGAAATCTCACTTGTCCAGAATCTGTAAGTTAAATCCATGCTAAGCACTGAAGTTTAGTGTAGACAGACAAATTGCTTGTGACAGCAAAAGGTTATTGCACAGGTTGTTGCATCGTTCCTTGTTAGAACCTAGTATAAAAAGTCAAATACTCCTTTTCCCTTGTGTCCAAGCTTCCTTCATGTTTATTTGGGTAGGACTAAATATCGAAGTTTCCTCCCTTAGATTGACACAAACAAACTTCAGTAGGCTGACATACACACACACACTTAATGATGTTTCCAGACTCAATAAAACAAACTTGAACCCTTCAGAAAAACATAGTATCTAATTTCGTACCCTGCGGTGAGTGCGAGTGTGTGTGGGCATATTCATATGTGTGATGTGGCGTCAGTTTGCCACCGGCTCTACATTTGCACCGCTAATCCCTTTGAAAGGTCAAAGGTCGCAGGGGGTCACTGCTCGCATTCGACGCAATGAGAAACAAGGTAATGGGAAAAACCTTTTGACAAACAACAGCGCTCATTGCTTAACTTCTCATCCATCCAGTCATCCTTCGCTCATCCTCCCTCTCTCTCGCTCTCCCACACAATTTCAATTTCGCCACACTGCAAAATCTCATCACCTCATCCTCCTTTCCAGCATTTCTCATTCATTTTTCTCTTTCTCTCCGTTGACAGGCGCTAAGGAATGGCATTAACGTACACTCAATCCACAGGTTGCTCCAATAGAATTCCTCTTTTCCACTCACTGTTAAATCCGGGGCTTTAGACGTATCATTTGCCAGCTGCCACTATCAATTCTTCTTTTTCTTCAAACCTCATCCCTCGCTTTCTACTTGTGTGTCCATTTATTCTGCTCTCCCTACTGACTTTTCATTAAAGACGTGACTACAAATGGAAAGTAAGCGAATGAGAGATTTCTGGGAAGGAGATGAAGAGTTGGGAGCAAGAGGCAGAAATTAAAAACTTGAGGCAAGTAAATGGGTCTATGTTTTATACATTAACAGCAAACACTCTGAAAATCCCTTAAGCTATGAAATGATTACGAGGGTTATATTCTACACCACAGTGGCTTTTTATTTCCATATTTTCCCATGAAGTCCATTTGTATTGCTATAGTTTTTCTGCCAAATGCAGTCATAATTTAGCTTCAACATGATCGTTTACTAGAATCCAACAGTCTACTAAAATTCAAGAGGCTGTTTATGCCTCAATACCTTTGATCATTCCATGCAAATGACCTCTGTTGTGCTTGGCTGACTGTGTTACATGTGAAATGAAAAACAACTGAAACAGCAAATAGTTTTAATTTACTTTTTACTAGTTTCCCTTTTCGCTCTAAAAAAGCTGTTACTGACTTATTTTTAGTTTTTTGAAGTATAATTGAACTTGCTGTAAAAGTCCTTTTTGGACTTACTATTTTAAATCTTTACCAATGATGAATTGCTAGAACTTCTGATAGCGCTACTTGTATTGTCTCTTTAATATTTATCGCCTCAATGTTTCCCTTAATTTTTTAGGATACAATTTTTGTTTAGATAAAAGCATGAATACCTAAATGTAAAATGCCTGAATGTTACTTATAATTTACTTAATTCAATGAATTAATAAATTCAATGTTAAACATATTGTCGCTGTCCTTCTGAAACCTTGTATGTCCAAATTCACTGTTTTCAGGAAATGGAAAAATCACTGTACTTTTCAAATGAGCACATACTGTTTTAACAAGCACACAGATGATCGCATTAACTTGGCAAAGTCTTTTTAATACTTTATATTGGTAAAATATTTGAAATACCCAGTGACAAACATAAAAAGTGACTAATAATAATGATTTATGGCACAAAATAAAATCACGAAATATGGAGATGCAAGGTTTTAGAAAGACAGCAGCGATACGTTGCCTTTACTTATGGATCACAATATTTTTACATTGGAGAATACAGTAAGTAGTTAACAATAGATAACGTTTACAATAGATGTTTGAAATTCTAGTTAGTGTATTTATTTTAAATACCAAAATATTTGTACCTACAGACAACTTTGCAACACATAAACAACGTTGATCCAATACTGGTCCAGAAAGACTTCCTGTTTCAGTTTGCTTCTGGACCAGTGTTTACATATTGTGAAGTGGTCTTGTGAATGCACTTGAATCTAGTACATTCCATTGCAATAGAGGAATATCTTTAAACATAGCCAGTTTCCAAGGCACTGTCCCCAAATTACCAATTTACTAGACTCACATTTACCTCTCCATCACCAGACAGCACAAGTACCAATGTTTTTATTCACCTTGTCTGTGGCAGTAGCAAAGGTGATGCATGTTGTTGTGTGTGTGAGAGAGATCATTAAATGTCCCGTCTCTATACTAAGGGGGATTATAGCACACTGAAGAGACGAGGACAGGCACTTTATTAGCTTCTCTTCTGTACAGATGGTGTAGACCAGGCGAGTCAGGCCCTCTGGGATCCAAACCCGGGGCTTGATTAAGCACCGGCCCCAGCGAGGGTGCGTCTGAGTAGGGGGCCACCTGGAGGAGGTTCCTCTGGAGGACTGCACTCCTCACCCTGCACTCCCTCCGCCTCTCTCAGACGTCAAGGACATGAGAAGAGAGAGAAAGTATGGTAGCAAAATTCTGAACAAAAGAAAAGCAAGCTTGCGTCACATAAGCAAGTCATTTTTAAAACGGTTCAAGCGGGGCGGGGAGGTGAAAAGAAATAAATAACTCTGCACGCTATCGCTTAATAAAATGTTAATCTGTTTGACCCTGTAACTTCCACTAACGGCCCGCTGCCGGGGACGAGCAGAAGGTGGGAGTCGCCCATGATTAAACCTGTCTGAGCGCACAAAGGAATGATAAAATTCCAGGAAGGAGAGGAGATGAGAGGTACGGCAGTCCAAAAAATATTGGACCCTTAAGGTATACTTAATGTTTGAATGCTTCAGCATTAGATAAGAAACCATCGAACAAAAATTATAAATATTTTTTAAAAATGTGAAATGTGTTAAAATGAGGTAAAAAATATATATTTTTAGATATTTATAAAATTTTAATATATATTAAAACCATTGACCAGCATATCGGTTTTGCTTCTATACAATAAAAGTGAATGGGTACCATTATTGTTCAGTTATTCAAAACATTTTCTTTTGGTGTCTTGCAGAAGACTCTTACAGTCATACAGCTTTGAAATGACAAGAGGGTGAGTAAATCATTTTTCCTTTTTTTAATTTTAATTTTTGGGTGAACTTTGACAATGCACATCAAGTCTATCTGCCATATTCATATTATGTACTATATCTCATTTACTTTAGTTTCCAGAAGACAGTTAGTAGTTTTAATGCACAGACATTCATAAGTATCATATCAAGTGTCACAGACATATCAAGTGTGCAAACACTAGCATGTCCAAATTCAATTTGGAACTTCAGCACACATGTTCTCTCTACATGTGTGATGTTCCGCTCGAGTGTGAGCATCCTACCGTGATGTAATCCCTGATACACCCTCTCCCTTCCCCAGCATCACCACAGGAATGCACAGATAAGCATCATAAATAAACATCTGTCCTCCCTCTCTCTCTTCCCACTCACTCCCTTTCAATCTAGCCATCTAACAGCCCAATAACTCTCTCTCTCTTTTTCTCTCCCTCTATTCCAAAGGGTCCCAGGTTCAGGTAGATGCATGTAAGGTGCCCCGCTCAGCCTTACTGGCTCAGTTCAGTTAGGATTAAGGGTGGGGTTAGAGCTAGAGCCTAATCAGGCACAAATCAGGGCACCTTTCCTCAGAAGGCCTGGTGCAGTAGATTACAGATAAATCACACATCCATCCCAAAATCTCCAAATGAATATAGGTGCTGGCCAAACCACAAAGGAGGTTTCTCGTCTTAAATCTCACTCGCTCCTTCCGTCTCACTGTCATTGTCTAGAGGAGAGCAAGCAATCTCGGTTATTGCATTATTTACAAACCAATTTAACGCTGTTCTGCTCCATGAATAACCGTCAACATCCGCCCCCATAGGACAGATATTGCTGGAAAAGAAGGGGGGAATTGGAAAGAAAGAGTGAGAGAGTCAGGCAAGAACCAGACGTAGATGAGTTGTGTTTTGAAACAAATCATTCGATTACAACTTTAAACATGATGCCCCATCATCGCCCAAAGACAGATGCTGGAAAAAGAGAAATGCAGGTGAAAGCTTTGCATGGAGTAGAGGAAGATCATTTTTGAGAATCACCTGTCCCACAGTTAAGTCCGAACAAAGAGCTTTGTTAATAATGTGTAATGAATTCACACAACATACCCTGGAGTCACATTGCTCTTAAAACTTGCTTTAATAGGCCTATGGGTGGGCATTTCAATTGAAAATAGTTTTGTAATTGACAGTTATTTCTGTGGTTTAATTGTTTTCCATATATATATTCTTTCTTTCAGACAATATGTTTTTTCATTAAAAAGAACGAAAAATCTATTTTTACAACCCGCCCTGCACCCCGACCATTAGATAGACATACTAGGTATTATAATGTAAATGAAATTAGGCTTTATTTCAGCCTAAAGGTGCTTGGAAATTAGCACAACATACGTAAATTAGCGACAACATACGCTTATGAACCATAGAAACTTGCACTTCACGTAGCAGATAATTCTGTTGTCTCCTGCTGCAACTATTTCTGAGAACCAGGTCCAAACATTAGATTTAGCAGCTTGACCTTCTTTTCATTTAATGATATAAATTCCCAACCTTCAACGTCTTCCATATTCACTTTTATTTCCCCATTTGTTTTGTTGTTGTGGCCGGCGGCGGGAGCTGCTTGGTGCTTTTGTGACGCGAGGCCAAAGGTTTAGGGACATCATGCAAATTACGTTGCTACGTAGGCCTACGTATTGTAACCTTATCATATAACCTAAAATATATATTACCAAATATTTAATATAGGCTATAGGGAATTGCAAGCAACATACATGTTTTTTTGTTTTTTTTTATGACTCGCCCAACAAATAAAGTGACAATTTTTTCCCCCGCCCCAACTCGACCTGCAGGTTGCCCGGGCATCACTACTGTGTGTGTTTGTGTGTGTGTGTGTGTGTGTGTCTGTCTGTCTGTATGTATGTTAGCAGGGAGAAGACAGACCAAGGGATTGTTTTTTCCTTGTTAGTGGGAATTTTATGAACATTTTAAGACAAAAGAGCAAATATGTGCTGACACCATCAGACATATGCGAGTAAGCATATTGCCGCTGTCCTTACAAAACCACAGATGTCCAACTTCCCTCTTTTCAGGGAATGGAAAAATCAGTGTACATTAATACACACCAACCAAGATAAACAATAATAATAAAGGAGTATGTTGTCAATGTTGTCAATATCCACTCACATGTTTGACACATTTTATTTATTTTGTAAAACACAAAAGGAGACCACCATAAAAGTAAAATAAATGAATCCATATAATCCTTATACATTTTGCAGCTTTGAATTATAAATCATCATCCCTGTTACACTTTTGTGTTTTGCAGAGGAAAAATTAAAGAATTGGAGGGACAGAATGCACACGGTGACTGTTCAGACGTCCAACCATAGTTGATCAACAGTATTCCTATTCACAAATCAACCAAAGCATGGCCATAACAAATGTAAAAAAAAAAAAAAAAGTTCTTCAAAAGCATATGCTCCTTGCTGTACATTTGCTGAAGGCATTTTGATGACTCAGACTCAGCAGGTATATGAGTATGAGTCTGGGCTGACTACACAAAGGTCAAAAGGTATAATTCCAGCATTGGTCACAGCTCGCAAGATCTGACTTCCTTCCTGCCATCATTCAGGGCAATGTTTCCCAGACATGTATTACTGTGGGCTTTAGTCCTGAACTAACAACTACTTTGAAATATGACTCATTACTTACTGCCCAATCCTTTATCTATGTCCAGGAAATGACCCCATATTCGCATGCTCAAACATCTGTGCATGACAAAATCATATTTGAGAATGAAATCAACTCTAATCGGTTAAAAGACCTGTGGTTAGAAAAGCAGATATTGGATACTGGACAGAATCTAGTAACTTATAACTTTCAAATATATGATTCTATACTTCACAATTATGAATCATAAAATCACTAAAGATTGCAGTATTCTTTATAAAAATGACAGAAGCAGCACTAGTAAAACTAGCCTATATAGCACTAGAAAACCAATAGGTCTCACAATTCATCACAGCAAAATATCTTTAATTCGATTTTAAATGAATAGCGTAATGTTTGTATATAATCCGAACACATATCAGATTTCTGTGATGTATAAAAACTCAATTTTGATTGATCTTAAATTCCATCTCTAAACACACACACATACATACACATTCCCCAAAGCACAATGAATGGCTTTGATAAGCCCCAGTAATACATTAGAGAGCAGTTAAACAGCATGACCGTTCTGCGGTACAGCGGCACGCAGGCCCACTCCCCTGAACCTAGGCCAGAGGAAACTGCCAGCCTCTGAGCCAAGATGGCCACCGGCGCTGGTTCCCAGCCACTAGGAAGTGCCCAAGGGCCTGACTTCCTCTGGCGCCAGCCAATCTGAATCCACTCGTATTTGTTTTCCAGAGGTCTCACGGCCCCCGTTTGTGTATCGGTTTTACATTTGCAGTCTTTCTAAACAAGCATGACCTGCATTATATCTAGTGCATTATAGGGAATTAACAATAATAATTCAAACCAGCATTTAGCAGTTTTCGGAGGGAATTTATCGTATTAATGAAGGCATTTATATTAAGGTGCACCCCAAGGAGTGAGAGAGAGAGAGAGAAATGATACACAGAGGTCTGGATTCATTTAGAATCTGAGGTTCATTCAAGTCAATAGTGGTTGAAGCCCAGAGCGGAGGATTCTCTTGTATTTTGCTCGCTACAGGAGGGCAGATCATTCTGAGGCCTGCAGACTAAACACACAGTATGCATCTTCCCAAAACACACACACAACTGTAGCGCTGTCAGTCTCGCAAACATACATTCACATACACAACCACGAATACTATCAAGGCCTACTCTTAAATGTTTTTTTTTCATAACATGTATCAATCATGAAAATCAATGGCAATCCCATGATGCTTTGTGACGGGTTAAGTCATGCTTTGATGGTGGGCCTATTTTGACAGTGGACGGAAATACACGGTCAGATGGAGTATAATACAAAAATTGTATAACTATAAACTAACATACTATTATTATAAAAAGATGGTTCAAAGCAACAACATAATCATTTTTTTTGCGCATGCGGCTAGAACCTAACTTCTGGTACACATTCGCAAAGAATGATTTCTGATATAAGCATTAGAAATAAATAAAGTACATTAGTTAAAAGTTTGCCTAGCCAGGGTTACAAGTAGAAGAACCATTACTTGGCTAAACCAATGTGACAAAGTTACAAGACCCGTTCAACAAATTCTTCATTTCATAATATTGGTATACAATAAAATAATAATATTAAATAATATAAATTAAATATTAATAGCTATTAGTAGATATTATCATATAATAACTATTATAGTTATTAAAACATTTCAAAAAATATATTATTTAAGATATTATTAAAATAGTTATTAAAATATTACTAGCCACTAGCAAGATGATCAATAAACACAGACCGGAAGTTAACTTCGTGCCAGGAGCATGTGTGTCCAATGAAACTGTCTATACCTCTGGGCTAAGTTAGACATATACTGTACATGGCTCATGTTGCAGTATTTAAAAAAGACTACAAAAAAATAGTTGTTACAAATTGTTAGTAATGTAACTCTTAAATAATGCTTCAGCAAAAATAATGTTGTACGCTTATAAAAGTTTAAAATGATCAGAATCTGTCTGGTATGTTAACACATCCGGGTATGTAGAGCTGTTTTTATTGAACAGGTTGAATCCTGCATAAGATTTTCAATTAAAAAGACAGCAGTGAACTCCAAATTGAGACGTGTTTCATCAACACCATTTGATGTGTTTGTGCGCGTGTTTAAAGTGAATTAGAAAGTGTGATATATGGAGAGGATAGTGCTAGTGTTCAGCACGTTGAAGGTGAGAGGAATCAGACGATGTGAAGGAGAGAGATAGCGAGATCAAAGAGAGGTGCAGAAAATAAATAAAGGAGGTTTCACCTCCCCACACGACTTGCTCTTCACCCTCAGCATCTAAGTTTAACACGCAAACATCTCCTGTTCTTCTTCTCGTGATGTTTGTTTAAAAAAGCGATAATCTGTGATGTGCTTCTGCTGAAAGTAAAATAAGATAAGCGAGGGTCACAGTCAGCCATTATCGCAAAGTAAACCAAAAGCAAAGTTGGGGGGTTGAACAGTATCATGCTGAAGAGGTTTATACTGTATGTTGAAAATCAGACTGACAGTTTATTCTGTATTATCTCCCTTACTACATGGCAACATATAGCAAAATTAAATAAGAGAATATGAAATATTGATTTAAGTCAAAATAATGTTGTTGTGTGATAATAAAGAAATCGCGGAACGTATAACTTGTTTGCAAGTGATAACAGTGAAATATTACTGTACAATTTATGCCATGAATTCAGAATGAATTACTGTTAAGCGTTTTGTAAGGCTCGGTCCATCATGCGATGGACATCCAACCCCGCCCACATGACATAAAACCTGCCCACATCTACGTGAGAAGATTAGGGTGAAGAATCACAAAGTTATGTATTGGGAACAGGCGTGGCCTCTTGTGAAAATGGTGTGACTTCTGATGCCACGCTTGGTCGTGGTTGGGGTTGAAAAGTTTAACAACAACTTATACCAAAAATCAGAGGAGAATGAGAAGTCAATTAAAACGGTGTTCATTTAATACCCTCGTTGTAAGCCTAAACTTTTGCTGTTAACTTATAATATAATGATGTTGACGCAAGAACATGTCTCACTTGTCAAAATCATGGGCTGTTTAATGATGCAAATTCCTGTAGATTTTAAGTACACCTTTTGATAATATGTTTTTTTTGTGTGTTTAAACTGTCAAAATGTACATAAAAAACAATATATATATATATATAATTTAAAAAGTTTGCTACCCTACAATTGAAGTATTGGAAAGAGCAACAATACTGACCAGTTAATGATAAAGTAAATAACTACCAAAATTATACCTTACCATAATACTTGTCAATTCATTATAATCATACTAAAGAAGAGAACTATTTAAGCTAACAGTTACCTGAAAAAAAAACACAATAGCAATACGTTTTCTACAATAGCAATACCTTTTCTAAAAAGGTAAAATGCACAGTATACATAATATATGCTTTGACAAACAATTCATTGGCCAATTTACACATGTAAATGTCAACTGGGAATTCACACGAACTATTTCACGAGGTTCATTTGTATGAATTCTATGATGTGATTTTTTTTGTTGAAAAAAGCAATACCGAAGCCAATTCTCTCAACCCGAACCCTTAAACCTAACGTCACTGGGGCGAAAGCAAATGACAATGAAATGAATGAATAAGATTAGTGTACAATAATACATTTAGTAAATAAGCCACACTTTAAAAAAAAAAAAAAATGAATTCCTGTGAGATTGTGTTGCTAAGCTTCACTCACCCTACAATTTTTTTTGTAAATTTAGTACTGAAGCTACTTTTAGTAGTTACCCCCCCAACAGCGTTACAAACCACATGTTTCTATTTCTTTCTAAAGCTACTAATATCGTATCTTCTTATCAAGTTCGTCTGGACTGTGTGTGCATGCAACTTCACTTGCTGATAGTTTTTGAACTGGGGTTTGTTTGCTATCATTATAATTAGCCTTGTATAAAAACAATACAAGTCTATGTAATGTCTTCAGTTAGAAAGCTTGATAAATGTGTGTGTGCATTCTTTATAACCATCCCTAATCATTTCCCTTTTTGCATTCCTCTTTCCTTCACCCGTGGGCAACGGACACCAGATTTTTAGTATTAAAGCTTGTACACAGCCTAGGAAGACAATGCTGCCAAGATATAAAAGATCAAATAATGTGTGGAGAAGCATCAGAAATGCACACATAGTCCTGCGGGTGTGCTGACAGAAAGCGTTTAATGGTCATGATGGGACATTTCTTTGATGTCCCTCCAGCTAATGTCATTTTAACAATTGAGATCATAAGAAAGGAGCAAGTTACGGGTGGGAAGCAGCTGGATCAGACTGTGTGTGTATGTATGTGTGTATGTATGTGTGTGTGCGTTCCTTTGAAATGCAGAGGGGTGAAGGACATTTAAACTCCAATTAAAGTGTACCAGAACAGGTCTATTTTGCTCGGTATGACAACCAGATCAATTACCTCATTAACACATACACACTCAGAGCTCTGTGCAAAAACAAGACAAGGATTGAGATCAAAGCTATGTCATTAGATCGAATAGTTTCGGTGCTTCACCAAAATACGCGTATGAAAGGGAATCTTCTCTATATAAACGGTGTAATAGTCTATTGTATAGTATATAAAAAGTCACTAAAATTAAACTCACAAAGTAAACTAAATGTTATATATACATAAAATCTATGCTGTATATTACAAAAAATAAATAAATAAAAAGTTAAGAAAAGCCATTTAAAAATAGAAAACTGTCAATCATATATGAGTCCACAAGACTCAATAACACATACAAAATAACATCAAATAAATACAGTAAAAAGAATCGAATACACAAAAAATGATCCTCTGTTGATTATTATAATCAAGGAATATTTTCTGAGACAGGTGGTAGAAAGATGATCTTATATTTCAGACTCATGGCTGTTCTTGGGTGTTCTGAGAGAGATGGTCCTGTTTATTTGTGTTTGGCCGTTCGGCGTGAATGACCACGACACTTAAGTCTGTGTGGGATTCACTTGATTGATGCAAGTATTTGGTGACTAAACACAAGCCAGTATGTGGAGGTGAGCACAGAAACATGTGTCAGCTTAAAAATAAGAGCCTGTGCTTTGCTCTGCTGTTCCTATTATCAGACTGTTTGTTTGAATATTCACAAGTAAATACAGCAGATTAGAGAAAAGCTGTATTGGTCTTCAGTCACTAAAGGAGATTTGAATGTTATGAATTTTTAAATATCATTTATTTTTATAGAGCATCACTTTTCCACATTTGAGCGGCAGCTGAGGACTGTAAATAAAAGTTACATGGTTTGAATGCGGTCTTGCATTAAAATACTCAATGTCACCAACCTCATGATAAACACCCATGGGCTGGGTTTCCCAAAAGCTTTTGTAAGCCTAAATTGATCGTAAACCAATTGTACGAGTGATCTTAATACTACAGTCTGTTTACCTATATCATCGCAACTTAAGTAGCACTTGAAAATCATCTAGATCTACGAGTGGTCTGGAGTTATCGTCAGGCCCTAAGTGCATCGTAAGAAGACAGATTACACCTGCAGGACAACCGGAGAATTGCGCTTCAACTTAAACTAGCCTATATGTGACTTCGTGTTTTTGTTTGTTTAAATCTTTTAAATTACTAAACTAAACTAACACATGCAGTACAATAATAAAAAAATGATTGAACATACAATAATTATATAAAGAAAAAATATATGTATATTATGGACAAGTTGTTGGTTCTAAAAAGGGATGCATGTTTGTTGCTGGATTACTTTATTAAAGTTACTTCACATTTTATGCAAATATAAATGTTGTGTTTAAAAGAGGAATGGTCAAAATGCTTACTTGGTGGTTGTCAGTGTCTTTGTCTTTCTCCTGCTGCTGTTGCCCTGTCCAGCCATGATTTCTTCTTTGAGACTATTGTAAACTATCCTCTAATTATATTATCTAATAACCATGTGATTAAAAGTTTTCAGGCTGTTACAAACCTTATACAGTATATCACACACTGCCTATCATATGTTTCAGCAACCGCAGAAGGCAATACTTAAAAAAACTGAATCCCTGATTTGCTGAGAAATTGGATTGTTTAGCTCTTACCTTTATCGTTCTCTAATTGAAAGGTTCATATTCAAAATGAACAGATTGTGATTATTATTAATAAAGTGCTGGTAATGTATGTGTACAATAGACATTTTGTTTGGAGCAAGAAAGCTAGATAATGCATAGGCCCTTATAAAAACGTAACTTGAAATTCCCACCTCCAAACCAACTAAAAGTGTAAAATGTGGTTCAACAAACACATACAGCATTTTTTTTTACTTTTACTTTTGATTTAAAAAACAAAATTTTCGGGTGAAAATAATTAGCCTAAAGCTTTATAAACATGCGGGTGCTACAAAAACGATCCATTGTATAAGTTGACATTTCAGCACCTGACAAACGGATAGCGACTCGTAAGTCGCACTTAAAGCACCGCTACGTGCAGTCGTTTTAAGTGCATTTTTTGGGAAACGCAAGTTAAACGATGACGAAAGTGGCTCGTAGAAAACACTCTTAAGTGATAAGATCCATCTTTATCTTTTACCCGGCCCAGGGCTTGCTATTTTTCTCTTATCAAGAAATGTCTTCAATTTCCATCTGAAAAATTACTTAGATAGTGAAACACAATAGTGAAAATTGCCCAGTTGAGTTTAAAAGGATTGCTTGAAAACATGTGGGAAAAAAAGTGTTATCCAAATGGTGTGTAAGAGGTGGAGAAATTATTTAAAGAACTGGAAATAAAACGTGTGCACATGCACACAGGGTTTTTGATTATAAATTGACGTAAACCATTAAGTGTATAGTATAAAAGATACATCATAATATTAAATATGCATTATGAATATATAAATAAAAAATTAACTCTTTACATTCATTTGCAGAAAGTGCAATTAAAAGCTGCAGTCTGCTTGTCTTCAGAATTGAAATGATTTGTACCAGAAGCTCAGCAATATGAAACAGATGGCACTATTAGAGCATTATCATATTTCTAAATGAAAATGAAGAGAGGGGTTATTGGAGGAGGTCTGTCTTGCTTTGGCTGAATTAAAACTGTTGATTGGAGTGATAACAGGACAGGGAATAGAGTGAAGCTTGAAAAGTAAAGCTCAAGCATGTGCCAGCACGTTCCTGTTGTCCTGAGGAACCCCAGCTCTCGTTTTTGGAGAAATTAAAGGCCTATTTTAGTTATTTTTCTCTTTCTTCTTCTAATGGTGTCCAACAACCCAAAGAATGAAATGTAATGTCACAAACTGCCAAAACTAGATCACAATGTCCTATGTGTGTCTCCATTCATATATTAAGTACACAATGTTCCAAACCATAAAACAAAACAACACTACTGCAGTTAAAGAGAAAACTCATACATTGTTTATTCTCTATTCCACTAAAGGTTTGCACCAAAACAGTATCTAGACAATAAATTGTCTTTTTTGCCTGGGAACAGAATTTGAAAGATATAGAATAGTTTTACATTTACCAAACAACCTAAAAAAAATTTGTTTACCTATAGACAATTTCATTGGACGGTTGCGCCTGGACCGAAGCTAACATCCAGTCTGTGTTTGGTTATATTATAACAATTTATTTTATAATTAATGTATTAATATTCATTTATAACAATATTTTATTGTATACTAACATTTTTAAATGACAATAAAACTACTCAAAAGTTTTTGATTCTTTGCAGAGGTCTACCGTAAGTTTGGTCCACTTAATGTTTGTTTATTGCTGCTGAAACCTATATGCCCCTTGAAAGTACTGACATATCATTCTCAGACTTTTGCACAAATGACTGTACCAATGTTACACACGATAATTATTTTCAAAATTAACTTTGTGAGGTTTGACAGCTCAGTTGCCAGCTGAGAGCCATGTGTTCTGGAGTTGCAGCGTTGCATTCACATCACAATTAACCAGTATTCAGTTTGGGCAAAGCAACACAACTGACAACAAACAACAGCTGGCTTAAATTAGTAGACAAACGCAAACAAACGACATTTGTCTTCCTTGGTAACTTCGCATAAGCAAGCATGCAAGACATATGAGCATGTTCCGTAATTTGATGGGATTTGACTGTATTTCAAACATATGTGAAAAATCTGTAAAAATAAATGTAAAAATGCATAAATGAGAGGTGTTTTTATAATCCATGTATAATCCTCAATAATAATTTTTTACAGTTTACAGATACAGAGGTCATAGACACCTGAACAAACCTGTTTATGAAGAGTGGCTTCACCTTGCTGAACCTTTAGCCATCAACTTACAAAACCATGACAACACCTCATACATAATGATACAGTATCGACAGACAGGAGCTATCCCCAGTAGCTTCTCCGCCTGTCTGTCTGCCATTATCATCACAAAACATTTTGCACCACTACCATAGAACAGTGATGGCATCTGATAGTAATATCTATATATAAAAAATAAATACTGTGGTACTAAAATAATCCTCCGTTGTAAATTATTAAAATACCATGGAATTACATTAGTGTCAAAAACGTGGCAATACTATATTACTGTTCTGTATGTTAAGATATAACAATATATAAAATAAAAATGGAAAAAGGGTTTTCTCCGGCTCTATATCATGGAAACAATAAAGTTTCCTTTCCTTCACACACACACACAACCTGTCTGCTCAAGTAATAAAACCCTCCATCAGTAATGAAACAGTCACGTAAGCCTTGAAACCTAGAAAAAAAAGATTTCACCATCAAGCCAATATGAAAAGTAAATAACGCCCACTAACCCCCCCCGCCACCCTCTGCCCTCCCACAGTCCCATTCTCTTTTTCATTAAGCCCCCACTAATTTTCTCGCTCTCTGTTTTTATGAGGTGTAACCATTTTCAGTTTTACAGTAATGGAGGGGCTCATTATCCGTCCATTTCATAATCCCTGCATGTGCGACTCCGCGTTTTGGATCTGTGACTTTCTCCCCGCTCTAATGTGCATTTAAAGGCAAACCACCTTCACCAAAGCCTCTGGAAATAAGATGTTTAGGTCATTAACTTTTATCCTTTGACTGGGTGAGCCATTTACAAGAGAATGCCAGGACCTCATACTCATAAAAATCTCTTGAGATCCAGAAATGGTAACGAGGAAAATGAATAAAAAGTGCTGATTTTTTTGGTGTAAGTGTGTGCATGTTTGTTCACTATCAAACATAGAAATTGTTCAGCGACCTCGTCTTCTTTCATGTTCCTTTGAGACAAACCAGAACTGTGTCATGCGCTACAAAATATCTTATCAAACAATATTCAATACATTAGTCTGGCAAATCAGACAAAGAAATGAAGGGTTTTTAATAAACGGAATGTGAATATTTTGGGTCATATAGATCTTGTCCTTGTTAGTTAATAAGCATTACACATTCACAGTTGATGGTTGAGAAATGGTGGCCAATGCAAACCAAATGCCACAGCAGGGTATTTACCAGCTGAATATTATGCATGGTGCATTCTGGGTATTGTTACCATCCTTCGGGAATTGGGCGTGAAATCGTTGCGCCATGCCTTTATGTGTGGGTGTGTACCCTGTAATTTTGAGCCTCTGACTGTATGTGAGTGAGTTAATATGTAGTTGTGTCTGTGTGTGCTTACAGGGGTAACAACAGAATAACATTAGAACAAATGTCTAATTGTAAAATATTTTTTATTATAAACCGAATATATTTAAAAAATAAATTGTGATATTCTCCCTTAAAGGTCCAGTGTATGAAATTTAACGGCATCTAGTGATGAGGTTGCAAATTGCAGCCTGTTTTACGGCTTTTATGTACAACTTAAGCTACAGCAGCACACATTTTAATGTTTTTTAACTGACTGCTAATTACTATACTATAATTACTGCTATAAACTACTATAAATCAATAATTGAGAACAGCATTAGCATAACTAATGGCTACAATATCCATTGATGTTATACTTTAAAAGAACTGCATTCTGTTCGCTTTAAGAATGTTTTTTATGTATTTGCATTGAACAACTAAGCCATTGTTTATCTAACAACCTG
This sequence comes from Triplophysa dalaica, assembly GCF_015846415.1. Lineage (NCBI taxonomy): Eukaryota > Metazoa > Chordata > Actinopteri > Cypriniformes > Nemacheilidae > Triplophysa > Triplophysa dalaica. The sequence continues at coordinate 13,573,916 of NC_079549.1, read as the reverse complement.
TACTGCTTCCTCATGAGTGTCTCTTAACCCAAAGCTGTTCAGGGGGTGGTAAAACATGGACCAACTGTCTAAGCTGTGAAACATATTCCCACCCACTGCGGCTCGGCGAATGAAAAATGACTGCAGCGGCACTCCCACGGAGAGACCGAGGATTAGAATAAAAATGCAATGGGTCACTCCTCATCCCTTCTAATGAGTCTCGGATGCCCTCTTTCCTTCACCCAAACCCGCTTCCCTGGGAGGCTTCAATGAAAGAGAAAAAGCAAATGACAGTCACAGTCAAACCCTTTAATAGTTGAATGTGTTCACAGTGACATGCGCATCAGATATAAACCTGTTTTAACCGGAGCGTTTGCCACCACGCACGCCCACACACATAAATCTAAGGACGTACCATCATTCCCCAGGACCCATCAAAGCAGTTCTTCCCAGCCTCGGGACAAAGCCTCGGTCGTTCTCTCTTGATCCCTTTGAACTCAATTTAAAAGTAAATATGCTGTTCTCCTGCTGTGTGTCAAAAGCATCAGGCACTCTGTAACACAACTCTCACACACTAACCAGAACACCTCAGCGGTTTCCCCGTATAGTAGTTAGTTTGCGTCCAAGAAAGAAAAAAGAATATGAGAGAGAGGGAGAGCGAGAGGAAGAGAAAGCCTCAGGACAATTTTCATTTTCTCTTTAAAAGAGCCCAGAGTCTCTGCTCACGAGAGTTCAGCCTTCATCTCTTGCCTTTCTCCTGGCACTGGCTGCCGTCTAAATTAAAACAACATTATAAGAAATAGAAAACATAGATGAGAAAAACGACATCAATTGTTTTGTGAAAGATTTTGCATAATGTACAGAATATGGTGTCATTCAGAGACAGTTCACAAAAAGACAAATGTTCTGTCGTTATTTACTCAGCACTCGTGTTCCGATCGATCCCGCATCCATTTTTTAACATCCTCACATGCAACGATTTAGTGACTGCTGGACGTCGCGCTCCAGAGGGAACCATAAATGTATCATGAAAGGATTTCACCCAACATGTGCACTTTATTTAAGAAGAAAACCCATGACATTTGATGTTATTGACATCCGACCCGCACCGTGCTGCAAAGGTCTGAAATAACACGAGGTTGAGAAAATACGGGTGAACTTTTCCCTTCAACGCACACGTTTAAAACACACATTTCAGTGTTGATCTATCTAAAGTGAATTATATTGAATTCATATCAAATTTACACCAGCATACGCTGTGCCAAAACGTTACAGAGCACCCGCGGTTTCTCCATAATGACTTTGGCAAGAAAGTGGGCCCACTGATTCCATATCAGTGCTGTCCTGAACCCAGTGTGGCTCTAAAGTACTTCAGACATCAGGCGGTTGTGTGTTCTCGACAGCTTCAGAGGTTTCTGTGGTCACTGCCATAACATCGCAGTACAGAACTGAACTGTACCGTGAAACAAAAATGTACGTCTTCTTATCCAGAAATGCAGACTGAACTATATTTCTGCTGCTATTTTGTCTACAGCATGAAACCAGTGTCTAGATTAATAACAATCGAAACCTGCACATGTACAGAGTTTTTTTATCTGCTTTAACATTTTGAAAAGGTATTTTTTACAAAGCTGTAATAATAGCATTAAAAGTACATACTGTATAAGTTTCGTGTATTTTCGAAACAGCACACTAGCCAAACTCTTATCAAAAGCAAATATCTTGTGTCAAATATTTAGCACAAATAATAATAATAATACTTTTTCAATACATTTATCATTATTATTAATAGTGATAATAGTGATGCTGGTGATAATAATAATAATACTTAATAACAACAACAATAATATGTAAATATTTAATGCGAATAATCATAATAATTCTAATATTAATACATTTTCAATATGTTTATTATTATTTTTATTAATGGTAATAATAATAATTATTAACAATAATAATACATTTATTAAAAATGTATTATTAGTATTATTATTATGCTCAACAACAACAACAACAACAACAACGATAATAATAATACATTTTCAACAAATTATTTATTTATTATTTACATTCACAAATAGCTTGAATAAGTGTCCTATCTGATGTGTAAATGGCCACTTGATTTTCCCAAAACATATTAGTTAAAACATTGTACTGTGTTTCTTTCCACCTGAAATAAATGATTTTCTTCCCCCCTAATTGCGTTTTTTCTCTCTTGAAGCGCTGGAAGGTTAAGCTTTGGATTAGGCTTGATTAGTCTCTGTTCCTGCCATTATGCTCTTGGCAATCTCTCAGAACACAAAGTGATGTTGAACTGGCTTGGGGTCGAGAGGAATTGGATTGGTTTCGACCAGTCGAAGCGGCGGGATCTGGCAGCAATGACACTGATTCATCGATAATGTCCTTTTGGAAATGTTGTATAGTAAGTACCTAACTTTAAATCTGTGGATAGATTAGCAGTTAATGTAAATAAAAGTAATACAGTCAGTCAGAATTGAAGACTGCTGCAGCCTGTTCTCATTTTACAAGAATATGAAAATTGAGCTCTATACATGATTACAACACATTTCATGACAAAACCATTTCAGAGCCTTTGGAATGAAATGATTCAGCGTAGTAATGGAAGCTGATCTCGGGGGGTCAACTGAATGTTTGGATCTTTAGCATAGGGGTGAAAGTATGGAAAGGTTGTGAAACAAACTCAACCTGTTCTCAAATTCAACATCGTTGACAAGACAAGTGGCCTAACAGATAAAAACAGTACAGTCAATGTAATTTGTATCAGACACTTCCTGTAAAGTATTATGTTACAGTTTTATCTGGGTTTGACATTTTTAGAGATCAGTAAAAGAGATGAAGTCAGAATGAGGGCTAAGATTGGGTAATGGAAACTTTAGATATGTTAAGGTCAAAGAAATGGCATCAGTGTGCTATATTCTAAGTGAGCTAGCAGAAGATGCACATTCCAGATCTGTCATATTGACTTTCCTTATTTTCGCTTTAACTGTAATCCAACACAACTAATCCAACCCATGGTTACTGTAAAGATATGCAGATATGTTGTTAACTGTGCTACTCCATAAAAAAGTTATGTCAATGACAAAATACTGATGAGAAGACATACTGTATATATTGGTGATAATAAATGCAGAACTGAACATAAAGGACTGTTGGAAGGGACAAAAAACTATAAAAATATATCATCATCTGCATACTAAATGCATTCTAATGCCTCTTTATTTGGTTGGATTAGCGCTGAAATTCAAAAGCGAAAGAAAGACATACACAGTAAAATTGCAAATGCATTGTGTCACGTATAAACTCACTTGACCGCATTACATCGTAATTATGACTTCAGATCTCATAAGTAGAAAATTCAACAGGTGGGCTCGAAGTGAGCTGGTGAATGTTTGTCTATGAAACTCTTTTAGAATTCTCAGACCCTCAAAAGAAATCACACGCAAGGAAAACATCGTCTTTAATTTCCATCAGGACTGAAATGCATAACTTGAAAATTTGCATTAAGTGGTACATCTGGTCCAGAAGGCAAAACGTAACAGTTAAACTGTTGATCTTGCAATGAAACTAAAAGCATGCCATAATTTCATTTCAATGGTACTCAGAAAAAACACTAAACCTCTAAATATGGTGATAATTTAGCTCTCACTTGGAAGCGGCTTGTTGATATAGGTGATGATGTAGTTCTGTTCATGCCATCCATGCATGTACTTATGAATATTTGTTTAATTAGTGTAATTGTGCAGCCTGGGAGAAATCAGGCCCAAAATCAAGGGAGGTTAAAGTATGCAGTTTATTGCCTTTACTTCCAAAGTGGGTTAGATTTTTGAAATACATATAGTCTACTTTTTGGCAGTTGTATATTGTAAGTTGTAAGACTACAAACAAACTTCATAGCTTAAAGCACTTTCAAAAGCATCACACACATAACACATACAATTTTATCCTTCATTGGCCTCCAGTAAATGGTTTGATAATATAAAAGGTCAAAGTATAAATACCGACCCAATGGGTTTTGTTTTAGGCGCTTTCGTGAGCTTCAGAAATTAATTCAAACCTGTCATTCAATTGTCGTATGTTGGTATTTCCTTAGGGGAAAAGTCAGTGTTTACAAGGCAGAAAAATAATAGTGTTAATATTTGAGGTAAGTCCAGATTTCGGTCCTGAAATACTGCATCAGAGGTACATTAAAGTGATGAAATCACATAAAGTGGTGAAAGTCATAATTTACTAACCCTTGTCATGTGAAACTTGTATGACTTTTCTCTTCAACAGAACACATACAAATTTGTGAAGAAAGTTAGTAACTGAACAACAGCTGTTGCCATTGACTCCTACTGAATTGGACACAAACATTCAACCAACGTTCACATATATCAAAATATCTTCTTTTGTGTTCTGTAGAAGAACGAAAGCCAAACAGGTTTGACATTCCAAGCGGGTGAGTAAATGATGACAGAATTTTCATTTTTATGTGAACTATCACCTTAAACACTAACATAATACTCTTTGATGTCCACATTAGGTGCAACAATGTGCACAGCTTATGTCACAAGACAAAATGTTACCTTTACACATTTATTTAAAATAAGCAAATGTAATATTGACACACACATCTATAAAGAAGAGAGTAATGGAGTAGGAATGCAATAAAAGAAAGTCATTTTTAGAAAGGCTTTATCAATTTTGGTGTCATGTAAGTTTAGGTGACTATAGCAACCACTGGTCAAACAGAGGAAATATTAAAAATGTCGTGACACCTTGGCTGTGAAACTCTTGGCTCTCTCAACAAACTTCACACTGACACTGAACATTCATATTTCCTCTCTCTCGCAATGTGTGTGTGCGCAATCACGCTGTGATAGCGTTTGAAGAACAACAAACAAGAGGAAATGTTTTACTGCACCTCTGTATCACCATGCTGACTTCAAAAACACTGCTGTCCATGCGCTGTGTGTGTGTGTGTGTGCGTGCGTAAACAGATCTATCTACTTATGAGAGCCAAATAAAAAAGTGTGAAAAACAAACTTCGACTTAAAAAGTAAACACAAACACCAAAGCTTGGACTTCCAGTGTTGCTTGTCCACACACTTTGAAACTCAACTTTTTTTTAAACCACACCACACTGTTATAAAAAGTCAGTTTAATGTAAAAATTATGATATAAATTCTTACGACGACTCTTAAGATGAGGAATGTGCATTGACCTTGACCGTCTGAGCCACAACACATCATTTGTCTCAAAAGCAGCCAAGAGGAAAGTCTGTATGTATTTGGCCAGGGCGCTTGCCCAAACACGTAAGTCACACACACTGTAACTCACTCATCTTGTTCATTTATTATCACAATTCTGGGTGTTACCTCTGAAACCTTAGCTTTGCAATTTCCATCGCATCACTTTCCAGAGACAGACTGCAGTCTGTATCCAATTTCTGATCAAATTCATAATTCATGTCATTTCACCTCTCACTTAAAGTAACAGAATAATGCGAAAAGCAGTAGATGGCTAATTTAGGGGCTTAATGAACTCATTTACCGCATTGTTAGGCACAATAAAGGCAGGTTGTTCCGCAACTGCTCCTGTTAATGCGGTTGAGCAGAGGTTTCGGAGGTCACAGGGAAATTAGGCTCCGACAGACAGAATGATTAGACATGCTTGAGATTACCTGTCGCTCTCTCTCGCTCTCTTCATCCGTGTGGTATCAGTATTCTGTCACATTGCGGTGTTATATTGCTCATGAACCAACACATGTTGACCTTTATTCCCTGATCTCATATGTCCCATCTAGTACCTTTAATTGAAGGAAATAGATAGAGGGAGCGACACTTTATTTTGCTAAGTAATAAATTGCACTACAGTTTTTAGGAGAGAGAGCTAAAAAGAGACAGTTGAATATTATGATTGTGTGATTTTTTTAAAGTGTACTAAATATTTATTTACTCTTGACTGCCAATAACTCAAGCAACAGACATTAAGTAGTTCTATCTCTTGTCCTCTGTTACATCTTCTAGGACACACAACACTTGTACAAATACACTTGAAAAAGTACACTACGTTAATAGCGTATATTTCAGACATTGTCTCACACACACGTGCACGCTGTTTTGTCAGTAAAGCCGTGTGTTTTACTGCACTCATAAAGAGTCTTAGAGGTGACCTTGGTAAGGATCATTCAGAAATGATGTAATATTAGTTCCAATAAAAGATATCAAGACTACATTTATAAAAAGCATTCCAAACTCGTATTCCTCATGAAAGGTGCCATTAAAAACAATGGCCAGGAATTTACAAAGTGTGCTTTGTCCGCCTAGAACAAATGTTCACATGTTAAAAAGGTTAGACGTGCCCTTCACAAACGAACAGAGAGCAGATACAGTAAATGTAGAAAAGAATCCTTTAAATTTAGTCATTTAGCAGACTCTTTTATCCAAAGAAACTTACAAATGAGGTAAACAATAGAAGCAATTGTTTAAATTGTTTAGAGCATTTAGTTGGATGTCATTGCCATATTATACCCTCTTGTTTTTTATTATTGCAACCAAAATGGGTAAGTAAAGCCAAACATTAAGAATTGATAATTTTAGTGTATTTTCCCATATATTTTATTTTAAAATAAATAATAAGTAAACAAAACAAAAAAAGCAAATAAAGCTAAGCTAAGCAAAGCAAAACTAAACTAAACTAAAAAACCACTTTCCAAAAGAAAATTTGGGATGTTTGGTCATTGTGTTTAAAAAAACTGAGAAAGAGAGAGAAAGCAAGAGAGGCTACACTGCACTACGGATGAGGAAGGAAAGCATCTGTCAAAACAAAGCTATCACCTGATGAATGGACGACTTTGCTCTTCCTGTAGAAACACTGAAGCAAAGAAACATTTTAGGTATACCATTTGAAATTTGGCTCAAATTCCCCTTTTCTGTGTCTGACTTTTCTGACAGGCCCTCTTTGCCAGGATATTATCACTATATTTTTCATTCTTCATGCTTTCAAATGATGAGAAATGTTATGTTATATGATTCTGTTCTCCAGGCTGTTCCATGTGCCAGTGCACAGTTTTTCTAACCCCTTCACATTTATCTCCTGTTTCCTTACCGGCCTCAACGCGATGGGAAGGGCCTTCCTTTCTGTGTGTGTGTTTTAGACTTTCATGGACATCCTTGTCAGCTCAAACTGAAACCCCAATATCGGTCTTCAATTCAAGTAAGAGAATCATCTTTACATATACAGCCGTGGAGAAAGTTAAGAGAGCATTTCAATATTATTTTTAGTTTTCTGAATTTACGGAGTATGTTTAGGCAAAATGAATATTAGTTTCATTCTGTGAATTACTTACAATATTTCTCCCAAATTTCAAATAAAACTAATAACTTGCTCCGGATAGAAAACTACAAAAAGAGATATCAAGCATATGTGTAACCAAGCCTTTTTGACAATTGTGAAAACTAACCCCAGTCTTCCCTATTATTTTCTACTAAATTTCTCAAAGATTTCAATGTGTCTGTCTTATAACTGTTATAACTGAGGCACAGAAAGTATTTCGCATAGCACTCACTAATAAACAGACACACAAACATCGAACAACAATGAGATTTACAACCCTGACAAGTCTGTGACATTTAACAGACATTTACGTCGGCAAAAAGGGAAAATATGTCCTTCATCTAGCAGTTTGTCTTGTAGAAACGTCATCAGGACCATCAAGACATGATTAAGTGAGCAATCATAAGCATCACTGATTTCAGAAAGTACTAGTTTTCACTCAGAAAACGTGTTTTTTTAAAGATAAGACTTCAACACATGAGAAAAGCATGACATTTAATAAATAACTAAAGACCGTAGCTGGGGGGAGTTTAGATACATGCAAAAAATATAAATTAATTAATAAAAAATATCTAATTAAATACATGCACAGACATCTAACACAAGCTGTTCAAAACCATTCCTTTCCTTCAGAAAAAATTATATTTACTCTGTATTCTAATAAGGATCTCACAATTCCTCTCCAATCATATAGAACGTATGAAAATATATGTGTGATTTGCAAGTGTAATATAGTCGAAATCTGATTAATCACATTTCCTGTCAGAGCTGTATTATTTTTGGCCTTCAGATAACGCTCACGGGGCTGATTTTCATATGAAAACCCATGGAACGCTTTGTTTTCTGTGCAACAAAAGGGATACTTTATATTTTAAACCACCAATGTCTGCAACAATGAATTAAGTGTCATTTTGACTCGCGTTCGTGCTAGCAAGACAAAAATAATATAAAACAAAAGAGGTAAGAAGAAAAAGTGAAATAATAGTTGTTCTTAATGTGACTATTGGAGATAAAGAAGCTGCTCTGTAAAAGAAATAAAAAACTAATAGTTACATTTGAGAAAAAAAGGCAGCCGCAGCTGTGACTTTCAGATTTTCATTTGAACCAAATATTGTAACAGTTTGGTGCACGGTCGTATAATATTATATTTTAATGACATGAATATAATAACCTGGTTATACTTTACAATAACGTGCTATTTGTTAAAAAAACTAGCTAATGCATTAGCTAACATAAACTAAGAATTAACAATACTTATAAAGCATTTATTAACATTAATTCATGTTAATTTCAGCATTTGCTAATCCATTATTAAAATCAAACGTTGCTACTGTTAACATTGGTTGATGTACCATGAACTAACATGAATAACTGTATTGGCATGAACTTACATTACCAACGATTAATAAATGCTGAAGTAATAAATTGTTCATTGCTGACAAATGCATTTACTAACGTTAAGTAATAGAACATATTATAATTGTAAAGTGTTACCAATAATGTAAATAATCCAGATCTGGAACTGCTAAAATCTGGTAGCTGATAATTATATTACTTAATAAATGAGTTAAATAAGGAAGCCACATCATTATCTAATCAAAAAAGACATTACATTTACATTTTATTTCTATTTGTTTTTAATATTATAATAGGTAGTATTATAATAGGTTGTGTGTTTGATTCCCAGAGAACACAAAGTGCAAAAACATGTACAGCCGAAATCCCTTCGTCACTTTTCTTCACTTTAACTTTAGATGAATTTCTGCCAAATGCATGAATGTAAATAATTTACACTTTATTTGTCTAGTTCACATTAAACATTTAAAGGAGCATTGGGAGATTTAAGCGGCAGCCAAAAGGAAAGTCCGAACTGCAACCAAGCATTCACTCCACCCCTCACTTTCGAAGCACTACGGTGGCTGACACAGGACAAAGATGTCGTTGTGTTTTCGCTTCTTTGCAGAAGGAGATAACTTATATGCGAAACGTGTTTTTTTTGTGAAATTTGTCCATTTAGGGCGACTGTAGAAACAAAATGGTGAATAACATGTTAGGGGTACCCGCGGTGTCTGTAGATAGAAATGAATCATTCTAATGTAATAAAAACATAATGCTTCATTATGTAAGATCTTTATACAGCTCTGAACACAGTTATGTCTAAAGTGGACTATCAAAATAATGTATAACCTCATAAGAAACATTTATACATTTGTATAAACGTATGATGCTGTGTCAAACAAAACAGTCCAGGGATCTGCAGGCAGTTTTATTTTCCACCAGATGACTGATGGCTCAGACTGTGTGTGTGGTGAGACGTTGTCATGACGACAGAGCTGTAAACAACCTGCTGGTCCTGCCTCAAAGATGCTGATGTAAGTCGACGCGCACATACACATTCGCACGCTCCCACTGATGAAAACAAATAGGAGTTGTCTCATCCAGATTGATGCCGCCTTTAGGGCTGTACACACACTCTACACACCGACACATAGCTCATTGACAAATATTACTTATCCAAAAAGCTTCGGCTCACATTACCCCCCAAAAAAGAGAAATTATTTCAGGAGCCACAGATGGAAAAAGAACAGCAAACAGTGAGGTGAGTCAGACAGCATGAAAACCTTAAAATATACACAAGTCTGCATGAAGGTTTGACCTTTAACCCTACTGATCACCTTAAACCTGTCTATAAATCGTCATTAAACACAAACACACACACACACACAGGCTATATCATATGGTTCATAAGCAGTACTTCACTGCTTTGTTGAGTTGCCGGGGTATCGTTTACATTATTTATACAGACTTCTGTACTGTATGGTACAAACCAGACGTCACATGGCTTGTTTACATCTTCATAAACTTTCTCAGTGTGTGCGAGGGAGAAAGAGATGGAACGGGCAATTCGATACAAGCACTCTGTTTTAATTAGGCGGAAAGTGACTGGCTACCCAGACCATAAATTTGGAAAGATCACGACACACACACACATCCACATAGCGGTGGTTCAGAAACGCCATCCTCCAGAGACCCAGCAATAAAAAAGGTTCGCGAATATTGGAATTTTGTCTTTTTTGTCATTACAGTGTTTAATGCATACATTTGTGAGATTTACTTTATTTAGTGCATTTAATCTAATCGAGTGTTTTGCCTAGAAGTCTCTACCTCCACTAAACATAAATTAACAAGACTTTGCAAACTTTCTTGCTATACAGAGAGTAATTATTTATGTACTTCTTGACTTCCTTATTTAGTGACTAGTTTTCATATTACCATGTGTTTTGGGATGAAAATTTTAATTTTGTTTCGACCATATTCAACTGTGGTGATTATCATCTTTTTTTTATATATTTTTATTTATGTTATCCTTGTCTTTGCACCTGATCCCAACTTGTGCAGATAAGTGTGTTTTGGAGCAATGCCTGTTATCCCATCTGTCAATTTGCAGCTGTAGGTATATAGCTGTTGTTGAGCATACTTAACGGTGAGATCATTATATATGAGTGCAGCAGGTGTACCTACTGAAGGCAGGTGAGCAAGAACAAAACAAAGTCAGTAAAAAGCAAAACAAAAAACAGAGAAAAGACGAAACGAGAACAACAGCATTCATCCATTGTTTGATCTGTTTCTAGGATTAATGCATGCCTGCGTCTACAGGGATTCTTCAAGCAAACATACTGTTAGAGCACTCTCGGTTTTAACTGTTATAGAAAATACACAGGGGCTCTGGAGCGATCTGAAAGGTGAGGGCAGAGTGTGAAAAACCCTATTAACTTTACTCATGAATATTCATGAGATGATGTAACATTTAGGAAGCGGTCCTTGCTGAAAGGCAGGAAAATGAGCGCTAGGTGTAGTACTGTTCAACGCATGCACAATTATTTTAGTGGACTGCTTAGATGGCTGTATGGCAGAGGTTTTTGTTGAGTCTTAAGGTCACTATTTTTCAAAGTGGGCAGGGGCATATGTCAACCTTACTTATGATGGTTATCACACCTCTAATGAGGCAGACAAACAGACAATAAAATGTCGGCTACAAAAAGTCCTTCACTTAGTAATCATGCATCAGACTTCTCATTTGCAGTCACAGCATTCTGCTTTTATGCCTTCAACACACACACACACACACACACATGATAGCATTTGATTTATGACCTCATCTGATGCACAGAGAATTTCAATAGGAATTATCTCACTCCATACTGCTATCGACTGTTGCTCCTGGATAAAGATGACGATAACTGGTGGTCTGGAATCAGTTTTTAAACTAATCCAAATACTGACTTTTAAGGAACGGTTTACACCAAAATGAAAATTATGACATCATTCACTTACCCTCAAGCTGTTCCAAATCTGTATACATTTCTCTGTTCTGATGAACAAAGAGAACGATATTCGGAAGAATGCTTGTAACCAAACAGTTCTTGACAAACATAGTAGGAAACATAGATGTATACATTTTGCTGTTCTGTTGAACACAAAAGAAGACATTTTGAAGAATTTAGCAAAGCAAAGAGTTCTGGGGCACTTTGACTACCGTTGTAATTTTTCTTCTATGGTAGTCAACAGTGACCATGAATTGTTTGATTAAAAGCATTCTTCCAAATATCTTTCTCTGTGTTCATAAGAACAAAGAAGATTATACAGATTTGGAACAAATTGGGGGTAGAGGAAATGATGACAGAAGTTTAATTTTTGGGTGAACTGTCTCTTTAATGGTTGAACGCAACAACTTCCCACGTCTGTATGCTCAACTACTCAACTTGTTTTGTTTTTATAAATAAGGTAGGGTGTAACTCAGGATTGGAAATTATTTTTATTAAGTTTGGCTAGCATTAAATAGTTTTAACATCCATGACAAAAAAAAAACATAGATCTTATAGATATTCACATTTCAATGTCCAGAAACACTCCTTTATCAAGTCTGTACAGTTTGAAAGTGTTCTCCTTTGCTTCTTTCATCTAGCCAATACAAATTCTCTCTTCATTTTTCATTTCCTGTTTCTGTCCTCGTTTGTTGAAAAAATGTACTCTAAGGAAATGTTCCATAAAAATAATGTCTTTAAAAAATATGGCTGTGATAAAAAAATGAGGGTAATTGTTCGAGACCCTCATAATACAAGTCTGTGCTTTCAAGGTTTTTTCCTCAATTTTTTTGTAGGCTCCTTGGCTAATTGAGAGAAGCCTCTGGGGGTCTGTGGACCTCGGTTTAAAATATGCTTATCTACGGTAATTCCTTTCAGCTTAAGAACAATAGAGACCAAAGATATGTCCTCTCTCAAGATAGTTACGAGGACGTGAGTGTGTGAAGATTTCTTTCTAGTTCACTGCCTTTGTGCTCTAATTCCTCTGGAAAAGATGCATGAATGCAGAGATCAATGTGATCCTCTCAGACTGATTGTGTCCAGTGTATTTGATGAAGAAGTGACTGCTGTGCCCGTATGCCAGCTGCTCCCCACCTACTAAGATGAGCTGCTCTATTAGCCTTTACAATGAACACACAGAGCCGCTCTGCCTGAACATCTTTTCAGTTTAACATCATAAGACAGTAGACAACTGTCCACATCCTTACATTTTTAGAAAGACCATCCAATATGCTGGCTCTCAGTTATGCACTCACACCATTTTCTTTTTTATATTTAATATAGATGGTTTCATCTAAACAACATAAACAAATGTAAATATGTACGCACACTTTTGTGACTCCAAATGAACTGAACATCAAAAGAAACCGAGAAGAACCGTTTCTTGGCTAAACTTGTCTCTCCTACACCTTACTGTAGATTTGATTTGAAAATGTTGTTTTGAACATAAACCTTTCTTATATGTTCTTCCATTAAACAAGACTAAATATCTTAGTTCACACTTCTTTTGATGTAAATGTATCGTAATATAAGAAGTTTCAAGTTTTTACAGTTATGCTGTGCTAATGCCAGTCTCTTCTAGCTCATTTTGAATCTCAAAAGTCAAAGTGTTTTAATTTTGGTTAAAGTAATGTTTAACTCACAATGGAAACTATAAAGGAAATAGGAAAGTAATTAAATATGTGAAACGTGCCCAACACTGCTTGTTATACAGTAAAATAGTAAAAAAAATAATATCAATATTAATTAAATAAAATATAAATAGTTATATTATTAGGCATACCAAACACAAACCGGTAGTTAACTTGGGGTAGGTAGGCGGGCGAGGATATTGCTTTTAGACCACTTTGCAAATTGTAAAACAAGTAAGAACCTCCAATTCTGGTTTCAGTTTGTATTTATTTATAATTAGTATTTAATCTCTTGTATGTATTCTAATCATAAAATATTTGTTTAACATTTAAATCGGTTATACATTAATATTATTTCTATCTATCTCTTTATCTATTATAATCATAATATTTTATTCTATATTGTTTTCTTTTAATCTTACATAGTGAAATCCTAAAAACATTTTGTGGTCAGGAAGACATGACGGAAGCCGTTAGGCGGGGCCGGTGGCGTGATTGATAGTTGGAATCAGCTGTGCGCACACCGGTCCCGAATATCTCACGGAGGAGATTGGGAGCATAATAGGACGAGCGACGGGACAGCTGAAGAGAGAGGACCGGGCCTTGGTTTATGTTGTGGTTTGTTATTCGCCGGCAGTCGTCCGTGAGGGGCTGCCGCCTGTCTTTTATTTTGTTTTTTTATTTGATTAAATGTTTGCCGGTTCCCGTCTCCTTCCTTCCTTTTAATAGAACCTTATTACACATTTGTTTAACATTTTAAATCAGCTATAAATATTCTGTTAGCTGTATTCGGTTTAAACATTTATGTATCTGGAACAGGACGTTTTTTAACCAGCATTGTTTACGTCATCCAAAGACGTTTATAGTTTCTGATTTCTATTTTCTCTGCTTTTTTAGGAAAAATGAAGTACATTATAGTTAAAATGTTAAGAGGTCATGCTGTTTAAAGTTGCTTTTTCAAATAAAAAGGACATGAATTAAATGTAAAATATTGCTGTGTTGTATATGTTCTAGGCAACAAAACCACTACGCTTTGGTTGAGAGCTGCAGACTAAATTCTTCTCAAATATGTCAGTGAACGATTTGAATATTAACATAAATTTGAGACAGCAATGTTATTCAACCAGAACAAAGCTAACCACAATGAAGGGCTGTGATGTGTTTTTGGCACATAGGGTCAGATAATAAAAGCGACAGGGGGCTTCCTCGCTAAAAACGACTCCATGTGTGTGTTCGTGTGGAGCTATGAACCACAGAACAACAGTTCAGAGATGAACTGTACAACGAACCGCCTCGCAAATCATGTCTAGTTTTAAGTAGAAAGTCACCCAGCCATACATCTACGCTAACAATGTGCAGACGATGGTGACAGATTAATCGATACAAAGCAGCGGATATAAGAAGACATCATTCATTTCTTTCTCCTTGTTTGTCTGCCTAACATGCTTCACACAATAGACAGATGGATGGAATCTGCATTATGACTGTAATGAAATATATATGTGGTATTGTGGGTGAAAAAAATCAATAAATATAAATCATAGAAGTCTTTTAATTCATGCTTACAACAAGACTCATGCATTTGGTAAACCTATCTTAAAGGGACCGTTCACCAAAAAATGAAAATTCTGTCATCCATATGACATTCCTTCTGCATAATACAAAAGAAGATTTTTTGAAAAATGTTTGTAACCAAAAAATGGCGGTACCCATTGACTTGTATTGGTTTTGTGTCCATACAATAAAAGCAATGTGGACATCCTTTTTACGACCACATCAAGAATACGCAGCGGCCTATATCGACGATCTAATCATCCACTCGGAGAGCTGGGGAGAACACTGGGGAGAAAGCAGGAATAACGGGCGAACCCGAAGAAGTGCCATCTGGGTCTTGCCGAGGCACAGTACCTGGTATTCCGGATTGGAGAGGATTGACACATTCTCAGAGTAAGAAGTTGGACCTTAGTAGATGCGTCACAACCTACTACTACAGGTGTTTCATTCCGAACTTCTCTTTTCTAGCCAGTCTCCTGACCGACCTGACCAAAAAGGGATAGCCGGAAAAAACTAAGTGGGCCCCGGAGACGGCCTTCAAGAGGCTGAAGCAAGCCCTATCATCCTCCCTGGTGCTGCACGCACCCAACATCGGCTGTCCCTTCATCCTCCAGACTAATGCTTCCGACACTGGCCTGGGTGCAGTTCTCTCCCAGAAGCATACCCCTGCAGAGTACCGATATGCCACGGTGGAAAAGGAAGTCCTGGCCGTCATGGAGTTGGCAGTCATGGAGTTCCGCTTCTACCTGCAAGGACAGAGTTTCAGCCTGGTCACCGATCACTCCCCTCTACAATAGGGCTGAAACGATTAGTCGACAATAAAAAGTGCTCTACAAATATTCTTGTTGTTGAGTAGTCGTTCGATTACGTGACGTAATTTAAGGGCCTGCAATATCACAATTTGACCGCTACGGCACTATAGCACTAGAGTGTAGTGCAGTCTTCCCAATGCTATCGCAGTAGAAGGACACACAGCGAGAATTATGGCGGACTACAAACGAATGCAAACAAGTAAAGTGTGGGAAAGCTTTACAAAATTGAAAACAAAAAATGCGGTTGTGTGCAATGCATGCAAGGCGGAACTTGCCTTTCATGGCAGGACAACCTGTATGCTGGAGCATTTAGAAATGAAACATCCCGGAGCAGGAGAGAGGTGACTGTTCTCCATCTAGAGCTAACTAACTAACTTAGCGGTAAATCTTACGGCAATCAGTGTTTGTACTGTTGTACAGCAGGTGGCGCTGTTACACACCTTTGGAAAAAGTACAGAATCCCAGAACCTAGAACGTGTATTTCTTTCTTATATTTCAGGTGGTTTCTATGGCTCCAGGACTTCCACTTTAAGGTGGTTCATCAGGCAGGGACCTCCCACGGCAATGTCGATGGTCTGTCGAGGGCGTGGTAAGGTTGGACATCCCGGTCAGGGAAACGCCGGCAATCAGAGCCACGCACCTGCCGATCATCAGCACCTGTTCCCAATGCTTGGAGCTGCATAAAAACCAGGGAACAGGTTTTTATCGTTGCTTTACTCGCCACAGTATATTATAATTTATAATTAAATAAAACAATTTTAACTAATTTTGTTTACTGTTAAGAAGTTATTGGTAAGTATTTATTAATTATAAAAAAATAGTATAACTCCGTTCTTATTACTCTGTGAAAATCATAGTAATTTTTTGTAATAACTTATTAGCATTACCATATTAGCATAAAGTAATTACTAATGATCCAGAACAGTATTATTAAGTGAAAACCAATGTAACTTTTTAATAATTACTAAGGTCTTACCATATCAGTATTAAGTAATTATGATGCGGAACAGTATTATGACGTGAAAATCATGATAAACCGTTAATAAAAAGCAATTATGGGGTATAGGAAATTTAAAATTATTAACACATTTAGATGTATGCATTTGGCAGACGATTTTATCCTGAGCAACATGCATTGCATTATCCAATACATGGCAATCCCCTGTGATCGAACCCACGACAAATAGCAGAGTTGCCCTAGACGCAACGTTGTGTGACGCTTCCGCATCCGCTGTGCGACCCCCTTGAACATATCTGTTAACTGTAAATCCAGGTTTCGGTTATTAGCTTCCAGTTGTTTCTGTAAATCACAGTGTCTTGTTTGCTTCTATTTTCTGTAGCTTTCATCCGTTTGTATAAATAATTTATAATAAAGTAACGCATTAAGGAATATAAAATGCAATGAAAAAGACAAAATCTCTTTAAATTTAATCTCATGGAAACGCACAAATACTGGATGCAACATTTGTGTGCAACAAAAACAGTATAAAAGCAACGTAATAAATAACAGAAATACAAAACAACAGAAGAAATGAGGATTTATTGTAAAAAAAAAACTGGCCCGCATCCTATTTAGACTTTTGGAAATTTGGCCCTTAAAGAAAAGCAGTTTAAGACACCAGCTGTAAAGGATATATGACTTTTAGACTTAAGCTCTACTGTTGGTTATTCAGTTCAATAATTAATGTAATGCAACATCACAAACACATACTTTTTTATTTTTAAATGCCGCACAAAACTACACGTGACCTTAGGACAGTATAACAAATGAAACTGCACAGACTGGACCCATATACCCCAATCCTCTTTTTATTAGTCTGAAACTAAATGTGGCGTCTACCCTGACTAAGGTCTAATTCTCATTCCCTATAACACTACTACATTCTACGAACGCAACAGGGCATTAAATTCCCTAAGTAAATGTCTTGAAAACAGCAGGAGAGTGGAGGATAGGAACGGTACTGTCACATTAGAAATAATTAAGCAAATATCAATGTCTTGAATGCCCCCTTTTTACCTACTGAATCATGTGTCTGTGTAAGACGTGGAATGGCTATATATATGAAATATCCTGATGGTTTTCCTTTACTGCCTCATTTCAGATTCACCCACCCAGTCCCGTCTGTCTGGAATTCTGGCATTCACCATGGAATGAAAGCATTCTTTATGACATGTATAACAAAGAAAATAAACATTTGCCACAGAGTGCAGAGTAGGTGCAAAATACGGAAAAATTACATTAAACAAAGGAAATTAAAACATTGCTCCAAAAAAACTGTTCAAAATAAAATTGTATTTCATCCACATGCAGCACCAGTGAATTTTATGTCACTCTGCTTAAACTTATGAATTAACATACTATGCTTTGACCGAAGGGCACAACACGACAAGGATATCGATAGCATTCAGTATCTCTGAGACCAAACCTCCATTGACAACTCAAGTTTTCTATGCAGTTATAGTACAACTCATGACCTTAATGAACCTATAGGGTGACGTAGTGTGGATGGAGATTTATAGTAGCTATGAATGTGTTGGTGGTGTGGCGGATCTATATATAGCAATGGCACATATTGCACACAGACCGTCACTACCATCTGGCCTCAGAGGGTTAGGACAGAAAGATGTAGCACTACAGTGCTTGAAGTGGGAAACGAGGGTGGACGGTGAGGGAATACTCAGGCCAATAAAATGAGAGAGAGAGAGAGAGAGAGAGAGAGAGAGAGAGAGAATGTCATGCCAATATAGCACACTAATATGGATTGACTGTAATATTAGGAGGTTGAGGGTAGAGTAAAGTCTTCATTCTTGTAAAATAATATGAGAATCAAACAGAGATAATTAAAAGTGCTGGCTGAAGAGCAGAATGTGTGAAACGAAAACTAAAAAGGGTGATATTATTAAATTGAGATTCCGCTAAAGTGAGGCATAAGTTTGGCGACGACAGCCCAAAGATTTGCCTTCCAATTCGTCTAATATGGGCAAATCATTGCAATGATCCCAGACTCATGATTTTATATGCGCCATAAGACACTAGGTCAATATTCACGCTGCCAATTGACATTCAAATCTAAATTGTAGTTAGATTAAAATATTGTGTGCTTTAAAAGAACCAAAGTAAAGTGGAAGGGAACATAATTTGGACGGAGACCACATGGCACATAGGCTCCTACACATGTGCCCGCTCAGTAAAAGGAATGAAATTTAATAGCCAGAATTGAATTACTCTCAAAAAACACAATTGAAAATTATAAGAAGAGAGGTAGAAGGTTGAGAAATGAAGAAATCAAAGATTTATATCTAATAATACATACACGAGAGAAAAAGAAGAACGGGAGACACACGGACATGCAGGCGCAATTTTGGCACTGTACACCAAAACCTCACTGAGCAAGACCTGCCTTTGACAAGTGTTAGCCATTAAAGTTAGTCACTATGAAAGATCCTACAATTAAACATAATTAACGCCCTTGGACTGAGGAGAGGTGTGCTTGGGTTCCTCTTTCTGTCAGCCTTTGGGTTTTCAAGCAGAACAGCGGTTAGCTGATTCAGTATTTGGCAAGTTTATAATCGAAACCTTAAAGCAGCTAAATTCCAACAATTTACAGAGTCTCTCAGATCAGTGGTTCTCAAAGTGTGGTACGTGGTGGTAGATGAGGTGACACGACAGAAATACTGTCACAGCGTTTAGACACAAGTCTGCATCTACTCAAGGTTAAATCTATGAAGCGCGAGTTGCGATGTATTTTTGACGCGTCACTTTGCTAAGAGCCGCTGCAGTAAAGTGTCTCTGTTTGTAATATACAGCTGTTCTCTTGATGTTAAAGTATACGTGTTTTTATTTATCTTCCATGTTTAATATTATTTTCACATCGTTTGTCTTTAATATAAGTTTGTAGGCTTTCTGTAAGTCCCCACAAAGTTAATAAATCCCCCACGAGAGTCCTCAAGAGTTTACAGAGGCCTGTTTACAGAAAGAAATCTACAAAAAAAAAATGTGTCCACTATTAATGCTGACGCACTTGAAAACATGCAAAAAAAACATGTTCTTTAGTTTGAAAACAGCTGGTACATAAAGTGATTGTGTTATTAAAAATACAGTAGAATTGGAGGACGAGGTGTAAAGAGAAAGATTCACAGCTCCACTATTAATGTAAGTGTATATTCATGTGGTTTTTTTATGGTGGTCATTAGGTGGTACTTGGAATTACTAATTTTGTTAAAGGCGGTACTTGATCTGAAAAGTTTGAGAAGCACCGTCTTAGATATTCTAGTGGCGTTTATATTTTCTCCAATTATAGTACACACGCACGCACAGATAATATAGGTTGGCATACACACACTTTTTTATCAGAAGACTTTCCTGGTAGCTACATGATGTAATCTTTAAATGTCTGTTTTGTTGTCGTAGATGAAATTATAATCCATGTTTAATTTCAACAACTCATTCAAATTATAGCAAAGCAACATTTTACAACAGCAATGCAGAAGTACACAAATTATTATTTAGACAGATAGACAGACAGGCAGAAGAATGATATTATATGATTATATGCCATATAAATGAAAAGTCAGTTGCGATGAGGACAGATGAGATGAGGATAATCACACACACAGACGTTAGCTGCATAATTGGGAGGTAATGCTCCATACAAACACAGCAATTCACTCTCTCTCATTCATAAGTTAATAACCCAAAACAAATGTGTCTCCCTCTGTCTTTCTCATTTTCTGCCTCTCATACGGCACCTCCTCTTGCAAACAGCCACGGAATCCAAGCACCTCCCTTAAAACCTACTGACTGAGTCCTATCCATTAGATCTCAGAGACATAAAAAGGAGCCTGTTAAAGTTAATGAGATTCATCCCAGTTTTGGGTCATATTTTAAGCCCGATATGAAGAGCCGGTTTTGACAGATATAATGTCTTTTTAAATGAAATCGCTGGAGCGTTCACTCCCGAAAGGGTGGAATGACTTTTATTTGTCAATTTTCAGTGGGATGGTCTAAGCATTCAAGTGTTTCGGCAATGCAGCGTTGCATATTAAAGCAATAAGCCACGAGAGGCCAAGCGGAACAGCCATTTTGCCACAGCTCTTAAAGGGACAGTTCATCCAAAAATCTCAATTCTGTCATCATGTACTTACCCTCAAGTTGTTCCAGATCTGTACGAATTTCTTTGTTTTGATGAACACAGAGAAAGACATCTGGAAGAATGCTTGTAACCAAACGGTTCATGCCCACCATTGACTACCATAGTTGGGAAAACGACAATGGTGGTCAAAGGTGCCCCAGAACTTTTTACCTATCTACATTCTTCAAAATATCTTCTTTTGGGTTTAACACAAACCAACAGAAGACATTACTAAGAACGTTTTCCTATTATATAGTAGTTCATTGGGTAACTGTTTCTTACCTAAGAAATGCATGTCTATTTCTGCTTCACTACCGGTCAACAATCCAATAATGAAATCACACCACATTCAATTCTCCACGCTATATAGTCCAGTCACTATAGCTTCTAGTTGAGTGACCGTACATCTCTTCCACAAATTTGTGTCCAGAGGCAATCTTAACTATCAGAGCCGCTTTTAGCCTCCCTCTAGAGAAATACATGGTCATTTTTAAGCAGATCGGCAAGAGTTGGCTGTAATTTGATTCCTTTTTTTGATGTCCAAGAAAGCTGTCATTATTTTACAAGCGAAATTGGATTTGTCCCTTGATAGTCGTGTGGATAAGCACTGAGCTCATTAACGTGGATCGAAAGGCTTGGGTAAGAAATTAAGCAATCATGGGGTAATTTCGCAGACAAACACTCAAAGTCATATTTTGTCTTGCCTGATAGCTCTACTGTCGGGCACAGGAAAAGGAGATGTGTGGAAAATGTTAACATTTTGGATATGACCTGGTTAATACCTACCTTTTTAAACCGAAAGGGGGACAAGTGCTCGTGTAGAATGTATAATACTTGTAGCGTCGTGTGAATAATAATGCTTGATAATGATATGTCTCTCTGAATAGATTTTCTTTTCTATTGGTTTTAGATGGCACAGCTGAAGGCCTTCATTTCAGCAGCAAAATGTGTTTCCTCATCATCGGATGCATTGTTTGCTCCCGGAACTCGGCTAACGTTTAAATCATGCTGTATTTACTGACAACATTTGTCTCTTGTACAAATCACATCCGTGACAAGCCTGTAAGGGACTGAAAGAGAGAGAGAAAATGGGAGGGATAGAGAGAGCATGTGAACTATGCCTGCCCGTGTTAGCAATTCATTTATTAACAAAAAATGACACATTCATATATATTAGAGGGATAGTTCACCAAATTCTGTCAATATTTGCCACCATTTTGTCATTTTAAACAGTTTGACCTTCTTTCAGAGAACACAAAAGAAGATATTTTGAAGAATGCTGTTAACCAGACACTGGCGGTACCCATTCCCTTGTGTTGTACGGACAGAAAAACAGTCCAAGTCAACGGGTACACCCGCAGTTTGATTCCAGACATTTTTCAAAATATCTCCTGCGTTTTGCAGAAGAAAGAAAGTCACACAGGTTTGAAATGACAAGAGGGTGAGTAAATATGACAAACTTTTACTTTGGGTGAACTATCCCTTTAATGCTTCATTAATATAAAAACTCTGGCATGCATTCGGATTTCATCCAGTCAGATGTTACAATTTATTTTACAAGCCATAATTTACATTCCCTGACACAATAATCCCACACCATCGTAAAAAACGGACTGGCAGACACAGGGCAAGGGTCAGCTGTCAGACAGTTGCAAGTTCTACATCATCCATTCAGAGTCCTGCATGCCTGAAGTAGAGCTAGGGATTAACCAATCAAACACAGACACAGGAAGACAAACTGCACATAGTATTTTCTCCTTTGACCCTTGAACTCCATTTGACCTTCTTACTGGTTACTATCTAGACAATTCCACTTCGAACAACAACAGTTAAATACAACCAACCATATATGAGGACTGTATACAAATAATACAAATACGTATTTTCAGGTTTTTTTTTTACTTGAAAATAAGTGAATAACTATGTCTCATATTTTTTCATCAAAACAAAACAAATGATTAAAATGACATTTTGCAACAAATGAATTAAGCGACACAACTGTGTATCCATTTAATAATTATTATAGTATTGCTATTAACTTTTCCGATGGATGGGGGAAATAAAGAGGTAAAAACAGCTGAGCAATGCATCAGCCTGTCATGCGTCCATTCAGTAGATTAATGGAAATCCCTATTGCACATCTCTAGTGTGGTCAGGAGCATTTTTAGGCCCAAAATCCTTAAAACGTCTTATAAAAAGATTCCTTTCGTATTCCCTTTCGTAAATCTGTCAAATCAAGGCCTATTATGTTCTTGTTTTTCAGAAACAGCTTCTATACCAGGCAGATGTTCAAACACAACCCAATCCTATCTGTATTCTCCAGCACTAAAAAACAAATCCAATATTGTTCTGATCAGTGCTTAACCATTTTCACAGGATTTGACTCAATACTGTGGGGTGGAAAAAAGCAATCACACCAAATTCTAGTAAGCTAATATTACTGTCTAGCCCCCATTCCCTTTTTTTTATTTATATATTTCCCTTTCTCGCTCTCTCTCTCTCTCTGTCTGTCTCTGTCTCTCTCTCTCTCTGTCTCTCTCTCTCTGTCTCTCTCTCTATTGGACTTGGTAAACAAACACTAATGTCCAGTTTGATTTGTTTCAGTTCTGTGCCGTTTCCCCTGGAAGAGGCAGTCATTACACTTTAACCCTGACTAATCAACCGTGTTTTCACCTGACTACAGTGTCCACACTGCCTCAGGACTGTGTTTTTGTAAAAGAAAGAGAATCTGAATCATGACTTGCATGCTCTGTCAAATCTCTCTTAGGGACAATGTGTGTGTGTGTGTATAAATCCTCATATAATGAAGAATTGTTATCCACAAAAGAACATGGCGAAAAAATGAAATGCATGTCAGGTGTGACCTAGAGCATCGCATGGCTTAACTGCTCAACAATAATCTTTAATGTTGTCAGCTTTAAATTTTATCCTAACTATAGATTCTTGCATTTGTATCTTTCTGCGAGCTACTGACAGCACTAGCAGACAAATAAAAAAAACATATTTTATCATGTTGGATATAGTTTTCATTAATGCGAATGTAATTCCAGAGAAATAAATGTTTTAATGTCTTTGAAATGATTTGCAACTTAATACTTCACAGAGAGGGTAAGATTGTCATTCTCACAAAACATGATTCATGTAATACATTTGCAAATAATGTTACAGCCCTGCTGGAGAGAAAACAATGACGATTTTTATTGGCACTTGGATCCGTCAATGTTTTTTGACAAATTTTGGACCCCGAGTACACGTTGTCCTGGTGGGAAGCTTGGCAGGGTGACCAGGTAAATGAATCTTGTAAAGCTGTGAACACGAATCCAGCTCACAGCTTTCAAGAGTTGGGAACAAGGAATCAGTTCTGATTTAAAACCACTTCCCTAAAACATATTTTATTGATTCCGCTTCCGTTAACAGTTTCCAGCTACTCCTGAATCCTCAGCATCTTTTTGTTTCATTATCCACAACGGTTGCACGCAGATACCAAACATGCAGAGCCATCGGTGCCGCCAGATTCACGATCGAATGACTTTTAATAAATGAAAAACACTCATGAATGAGTTTGAGCAGTTAATGGATTAATCGAACTCACTGAAACGCATTACTTTCAGTCGAAGTGAACTTAATGTGTACTTAAGGTTTGTGAGATTTGAATCGGTGAAATTGCTGACAAGTTCTTATAACAACACGATTTCTAAGATTCCTAAAACAGTGTTGTTGTAATAAATGGTATTTTATCAAAGGAAATAAATGGGACGGATGGAATCGTTAAAAAAAACATAACCAGCCTCATTAAAATCCTCACTGAACAGATTTTAAGTGTGACCTAGAGGATAAAACCACATCGTAACAAATGCAATGAAGGGACGTGTATGGGAATACGAGCAGAAATAGCTGTGGACGACTATAAAAAGAACAATTACAGCGCGTCTCTGTGGGGAGATGCTGAGAAAAATGATGCCACAGAGCAATCATCACCACCTGTATAAGCACAAATTTACTCTTCCCGTGTCATGTCTCTCCTCTGAGGAACATCTACAGGTCAATGTCTCCGCTATACTCCCTAGAATAATGAAAATGGGTATAAAGCCGTATTGTGTTACATACGCACGTGCAGCCTCGTAGCGGAAGGTCACAGTGACTGTAGCTGTTATAATTACCACTGAGAGTAATTAGCTTAGCTCACTCAAGGTCTTCAACCCCCCGAACACACCTTTACACTTTCAGTGGCCTGCAGTGAATGTGTGTGTGTGAGAGAAAGAGAGAGCATACGGTACATGCGTGGCACAGGTGACGTATAATCACCTCTCAGTGGAGGTGTGGAACATTACTGTCTAACATAATGATACCTCTACACTAGACGACATATACAGAGAGAGAGCGAGAGAGAGAGAGAGAGAGAGAGATCATTAACTCCTGCACACTTAATGAATTTGAAAGATGAAGTCAACGCTTCTTTTATACGTAAATGTATATTACTCAAGTGCCAAGGGCATCATTAAAAACTTTACCTCTTTCGTTTTCTTTTTTCGTTGGTTCCCATGATGCACCGCAGTTCTATCCTTATCTTCTCTTTTTCTCCTCAAAAACGTCCTTTTTTCTCCTTCAACAACTTTGGAGGGACAGTGAGGTTGACTCTTCCTCTTTTGTGGCGTGTGTGTGGGGGGGAGTGGATTTGTGTGTGTCTGTGAAGGTGAGAAGGTACAAAATCAGTCTAAATGTGGCCAGAGGCTCTCTTCTCTCCAGGAGTGTCAGGCAGAAATGAATAATCTGTACCTGTACCTCAAATACACACACACATAGTTTAACAATACAGCAGAGCAGAGATGGGTATCAAACAATTATACAGTTATAATCCTTTGGTCACTAATGTATGCAGGGACAGAAAAAATATTAAACAAAAACGTTGATTTTAGTATTTATTGTTGAACTTGATTTTTTTTTTTACTAAAGACAGTTCTGTGGGTTTGAAATGACATTAGTGTGTAAATGATGACAAAATTATCATACTTCGGTGAACTGTTTCTTAAAAACCCTTTCAAATAATGTTCATGATAAACTGGCAACTGGACAGAAGATCATCACGATCACGGGTCTCAAATGTTATTAGAGTTTCTATGTGTTGGCAGGCATGGATATGACCCAGCACCCGAAATATTACCAAAACATTTCAAAACAGCCTTCGTTATTCGTAAACGGTGCATAAAACCTTGAAAAATTATACATGAATTTATATATATGAATTTGTGGGGGAATTTTAACTTGACCAATTGCACACATTCGCACAAGATTAAGATGACAGACAAACTCTGCAATTTCTTCAAATGACTAGAGGTCCCCAGATAATAGTACTCCCGTGCGAATAGGGCTTTTATCAGGGAATATCATGCGATCTCTAATAAAGCAATAGTGACGCGTATTACATACATGTTTTACGGGCATAAAATTGCTGCGCCATTCCTATAAGATCCAATTTTGACAGCACAGAACTGCTTTTTTATTTTAGTCTCTCCGCAAATCCAGTGTCGACCTATGCCTTGTTCACAAAGGAATCCGTGGTGAAATGAAGCGAAACAATCCTCAATGTTTTACCAACCGGACCCGGAACGTCTTTAAAAATAAACTTAAACCACGCATTATAATGTCAGAATCCAAAGGAAGGTTATGCAGCGACTTTGTTCTTCCACAACCAGGCACTGCACAGAATTTTGCGATCTTTAACAGCATTTTTATTGCTTGCTCGCTCTATCTAGTTCCGCGCAACTTGTGTTCCTTCAGTATTGTTATGCGCGAACCAGTGGGCGGGGCAAGTCGTTGATTTTCTTATGTGGAGTCGGTGTTCAACCAATGGACAGGTGCATTCCAGGACCTGCCGTTTGCTGGGCCGGTGTCAATAACAGTTGTAATTTCAGTAACAAGGGCGTTTTCAGTTCTGAAATTTATAGGATTAAATATTCTTGTCTGAATTCATTACACCTTTAACACTTTTTTATATATAGCCCAATGAGTGCAATAGAATCATGATATCTTCTGTCCAATCAACATTGTTTATCAATCAAACATTGATAACGAAAAAAACTTTAATTTCTTTCACAGAATAGTAAAGGAAATGATTACCTTTTTCTGTATTTTGATTAAACTGTTAAAAATGAAATGATGAACATCTTAAAAGGCTGTATTTTTATCCATGGGCTACAGAACATTTTCTCATGAACAGTTGCAAAGGTCTCTAAAAGGGGGAGCAAAGATGCTTCAAGGCTAAGTACAGTTATAGATATGTAAGCCCAATTCTAAAAGCCTTGATCACTAATATTTATATTTATTATAAATACAACTCATGCCAACTGAAATGGTTTGTATTGAGTGTGGTGTGCTTAATGGACTGTCTACTAGAGCTCTGCATGCGGGACCCTATAGCAGTACGAATACTTGGGCGATGGATTACATTTTTGTTTAAAAGACGCAACGGTTGGGTTATGTACTTACTTTGAACGGGACGGAAGCCTACTCCCGAAATCCTTCTAACTGACCACATGTACAGCCTGATCTGAGGACTGTATTATGCATGTTCTGCGCACGTGGATCAGTTCTCCGCTACAAGTTTAATTTGCATGCGTCAGTCCCCGCGTTGCTGACGAGTGAACCTAGAAAAGAGAGAGAGAGGGTGCGGGTCAGTCATCCCAGAGAACTGCTGAAGAACCACCAAGTTATGGTTCTATATAGCACTTAAAGTGGTTCCCCTATGATTACGAGCCAAGAACCACTTTTAGTGCTACAGTATACAGTATGTAAGAGACATATGATCTGTTTGTGAATGTGAACTTGCAATTGCTATGCTGTACTTGTGGTACAGACAGCTCAGCTGCTGTTCAGCCGGGTGCTGCTCGCTCCTACAGAGTTGCTGGCAACACGAACCACTGTAAACACAAGTGATTATGCGCGAGGTGCTGCAGACGCAAGAGACGCGTGTGAATGTTGAAACCCATCCGTCTAGCTTGTGTTTACATAGAAAAATGGTGGGAAAGTAGCTCCACGGGATGGAATAATAACGTTGTCTTTGAATGGCCGGTCCGGTCACTGTTGCGAACAGCAGCACGCACATACTTTGTGCAGTTATTAGCATGTTCTGTACAGTAATGGAAAGAGGTCGCACTACAACAAAATGTGCACTCTTACAAATGCTCACAAAAATTTAGGGAGCATATGTGACTAAAATGGTGGAAATTTCGGGCCCAGCACTTCATCATGGCATACACACAGAACGATGACGTCCTTCCGCTAAAATCTCTGCCAGCTCGGTAACATCCGGCGCCATAGGGAACAAGGCGTTTCTCTTCAGAATGCACATACGATTAGGATCAACAAGGTGAGTCTTATTATGCAAAGACTTCGCCCTACGTCAATAAACAAAAAGGAGAAGCAGGCTATCAGTTTCAAGGTACATCAATAAATATGAAAAAAGCAAAGTGAACTTTTGCACTTACTAGAGGCAGGATAACAGAGGCACTTAAAGGGGTGATTTCATGACAAACAGACTTTTTCCATGTTTAAATGCAAAAATCGGGTCTCTTGTGCATCTGCTAACGCAGAAAACGACGAGAAAGACAAATCATTAACTTTTTTTATGCGAGCCTATCTCTGAAAGACTGTGAGAAACAAGCGCTTCAGAAATCGCTCTCTTAATGACATTAATAATATTTCCACCCTTGTTCTGAACATGTCCACCCATTGCGCCGCCGCCATTGTTGCTTTCACATGTGTGAAGTTCCAACACCATGGCATAAGTAGCAAAGCTTACGAACTGTTCTGTTGTTGGCTGCACAGACATTATTAAGTTTTCAATGGAAATCATTCAGACTGAACGAAGCAAAGCTGCAAATAAAGACATTGCAAGTACAGGTATTTTTTAAGTAAGTGGCAACTTAAAAGTACATAAAATGTCACTGTGACACGTTTGTCCGTTCACTATTAGAAAGGAATATATTTTGCTTGTAAACATGCGACGGGAGTGTCCTGTGTACCGTTAATTTGACTAATATGGCGATGCGTTTGTCTTGCGTATCTTCACTTTAGAAAACTGTGTGTATGGTTTGTAAACACACCACCCGGTTGTCTCTCCCGAATGCGGTCGTGACCAGACCAACAGGGACTGGAGGGACTTCGCGAATGGCCCCGGGGGAAACCGGTGTGCTAATCGAAAACAATGTGTTTGGTGTTCAAAGACGAGACCTTGATTCTCGTTTGCTTTATGTGACCATACTTTATTGTTTTGTAGCAGGAAGCAAAGGCTCACAGCACTGGCTGCGTTTTCTGCTGAAAAGGGGGCGGAGACTAGCAGCTGCCTTGCACTTAAAGAGACACACACCAGAGCAGCGCTTTTCTCCTCGCATGCAAAAGTGGGCATGTGGCGCATGGTATATATTTAAAGATCTCTGGTGTTTTTTGAGCTGAAACTTCAGAGACATATTATGTGGACCCCTATAATTTAGATTACATTTGTGTAAAATAATCCCTTTAAAAATGCTCCCCCGTAGTGCTGTCGGTTGACTGAAATTTGATAGTGTTCTTATTAAATACATCGTGATCACTTGCTTGGGCAGAAGTGACCTAGCTGGCAGCCATTTTTGCAGAAGCATATCATCGTCCCATGTGCATATACCCTTTTGCATAAGGAAATTGTGTTCTTGCGAGACACATCGGATCTCGTCACACCACTAATACATACATATATACATACATATACATACACATATATATATATATATATATATATATATATATATATTACAGTATTTAGGAAATATTTACAGATTGTAGATTTACAGATTACAGATTTACAGATTTGTGTATATATGTCAATGTCTATATATATATTTGTGTATATATGTCAACACATACACATACATGTCTGATATATATATATATATATCACACATGTATGTGTATATATATATATATCACACATGTATGTGTATGTGTATGTGTTAATAAATACAAAATTAATATGCACAGTAGACATTGACATATATACACAAATGTGTATTCTGGATGTAACTTATTGCGATTAATAGTTTAACAGCTCTATAAAATATTTTGATGTTTATTTTGCTATTTTGTATGTTACACCTCAAAACGCAAAAGTTTTTATTGAATTATTATATCTGTTTTTGTAATTCATGAATCAAAATTACTCATGCTAAGATTTCTTTCAGAACTGGTTGGTTGAAGACTTGATTTCAAGGGGACTTTGGCATTCAGGTGAGACTGAAGATTTGAGTAATCATGGCAGTAACACGCGTGACCTTCAGGTGTGTTGAGGCTGCACAGGAGTTCTGTGACAAACGGCTGCAGTAAAAACAGCAGCACAAACACTAAACATAAACTAAAGTGAACACCTGAGAGAATAACCATCATTACATCATCACATTACACTGTCAGCATATTTCAAATACCGCTGCTGTTTCTGACACGCGCTCCTCAGTCGCAATCATCCCGACTCAAAGCGAAACACCTGCCATCTCCACGCAGCAACACCAATATATGTGTGTGTAGCCTCTTGTAACTCTAATGCATTTTGTTTTACCACATCTTAGCACCTCAAAGCCCCCCACCGCCACTCCAACAGCTGCTGCTGACGTTTTACTTATTTCCTCACCTCAGCATCATTTATTCATTTGTCTTTTCAATCTATGTAACACGTGTGCGTTAGGAAGCAGGAGAACACGTAAAAAGGAGATTAAACGGCATGTTGCCACGGCGACTCAACCTTCGGAAGCACGCCACGCAGCCCATAATGATCCGCGCGACCATCTGTGACTACCGCACTCTGCCTCACTCTGCCTCACCACAACCCATTATGACATCGCTGTCTCATCTCCACGGGGACAGACGGCTTTATTAATAACTCAACGCTCTTGGCAGGCATCTCTCTCTCTTTCTGATTCCATCATATACTGTAGGGACAGTGATTAGACTTTCAATTCCCTGGATAAACTAACTTTGGCCAGAGACACACAGACGCACACACACAGTCAGCAAGCATTGATTGTTCTTAAGGGCTCACGGAGGATCAATAGTGGATTTTTTAGTACAAACATAGTGTTAAAGAGTCAAGGCCACACACAGACTGCCAGCACGATTCAATCGACATCATTCAGCATCACACGCAAATACAAACATGACATATGCACGTAAACATCTCCATTGAGTATGCTGATCTATTAAAGAGCAACTTCTGAAAAACAACAATTTTCTCTGTGTATAATGTATATCGTATGTGCCACACAAACTTGTATAATAACACACAATCCCATCATCACTCCAATGAACCAGGCCTTCAGAGCAGAGTTCATATTATACTTTCATCTGACAGATCTCGGATCAGCACCGTCAATCATAGTAACCTCGCTGTGAACATCAGCTTGAAGAGAAAGAAGAGATATAAGAGCATCTAGTAGAAAAGGGGAAAGCTCAAAGTTGAGATAGAAAGAGGGATTTGTGCTTCTAAAGAGATGGATGAGTCATAATTGTCAACTTTGTGTTTGTAAAATGGAACACACACTGTGAGGAATGTGAGCATGGATGTAATCGGTCGAGAATTATCGAACTGAAGAAGGAAATGTGCAAATATTCTAAAGGGTTACTTCCTCCATCCTACTCAACACAGCAAAAAACATTTGTGTTTTGATTCCCTAAACAATCCAAACCTCCTCAAAGCAAGACACAATTGATCGAGCAGCAAGATAGGCAGACTTTTACAGAATTTATTTTTATAATATAATTTTGTTTCTCAGAGATATTTGTTGTGTAGACCCTGTTAACTGTCCCCCGTTCCATATACGGGACACCCAAGTTTGCGTCAATATTGTGCATATTGTGTAATGAGCATGTAATTTCTAATCAATTTTTTTTTTATAAAGAGTGTGCTTAGATTTTTTGTTATCCTTTTGCGACCCGAAATCTTTTAATGTACTTTTTAATCTGAGAAAAACAAACTTTAAAAAAAAAAAAGTGTGTGTGTGTGTGTTTTTTTTGCAATAATCAGCTACTTTTTCTTTTTTCAAACGAGACCAACCATAAATCTGTATTACAAAGAATTCATGAGTAACTGCCATTTTAGTTCCAACATGCGTTTTCATGTGTAGGCTCAATAAGGGCTCCGACAGTAAAGAACACAATTCAGTGAGCTTCACATTTAAAAAAAAATACTGTTGTTTTAAGGAAAAAAGTGTTGCTTTAAGGATATTTAAGGATTTAAGGAGAAGCAGACACACACATACACACAGTTTTATTTCTGGTTGTTGTGAGACTGCGTGTCACACTTCATTCATTATCTAAAATGCATTTGCACATGGTAATCCAGCAGTTTCCATATTTCACCCAAACTGCAACAAACACAGCATTTTTTTATCTATTCATTACTCTGTCAGTTCTCAAACTGTCATCCGGCAAACAGGTCTGTCCATGTATTTAACACGTATGAATCCACTAGATAAAGAGTATTTCAAACATCAGTCAGCAGAATAAGACATGTCAGATGAAGAAAGTGTTCAGGTGAACACACACAAGCCTTAGGCAGAGAGCAGCGAGGCGGAACGACACGGACCGTCACCTTCACTCTGACAAGCAGCATGAACGATGCTTAAATCCGGAGGGAGCAGCGCAGTGGCTGATATTGACAAGCTCCTGGCTGAGCTGAATGTGTTGACTAAACATCTTTGAGAAACACATGTTACAGCCAGATAACGCATTATTCCAAAGTCCACACTACAGCTTTGTACAAGGAAGAGGAATTATTTTTTTGCTAAAACAGTAACAGAAATTGATTTATATCAAAGTATGTTGAGCCACTCGGCGGCCATGTTTTCAACACCTCCAGGCAGCTATTTCAGTCCTTGAAAGGCCAGTATCTAC
Organism: Triplophysa dalaica; assembly: GCF_015846415.1. Taxonomy (NCBI): domain Eukaryota; kingdom Metazoa; phylum Chordata; class Actinopteri; order Cypriniformes; family Nemacheilidae; genus Triplophysa; species Triplophysa dalaica. The sequence goes on along the minus strand of NC_079549.1, from coordinate 13,541,193 downwards.
TGGAATGGATGAAGAAAGATATGTTTTAAATTGCTGGCAAAAGATCAAAATTAAATGACATATTTCTGACCAACAATTAATCCGGACAACAACTGCACCTCAACTTTTTTTGAATATAAGCTTAAAGTGATAGTTCACCCAAAAATATAAATGTTGTCACTATTTGCTCAACCTCTTGTCAATTCAAACTTTTTTTAACACAAAATAAGATATTTAAAAAAAGTTTGTCACCGAACAGCACTGGACCCCATTCACTACTATGTACTGTACACAAAACCACATACACAAGGAGTACATTAAACAACATTCTTCAAATTATCTTATGTGTTCTGCTGAAGAAAGAAAGTCATACAGGTTTGAATTGACACAAGCGTGAGTAAATGATGACAGAATTTATACTATATATATAACTTTAAATTGCCATAAAAACACGTTTTGTGAGGTCGCAGGTTGGCAAACGTCTCCAGAGACTTGGTGTAGCTACGCCTTAGAGAATCATCAGGCTTTATCGATTGACGATCGGTTCTTTTTACTGGAAGGCAGGACTTCCTTCGCTAGAATTGGCAGTGGCGCATCTTGTAGTATAGACAGTAATTTTGAAAACACGGCAGCTCTTACACTCTTTAGGAGGTCAAGTAACAACAGCTTACTTTTCTTGTCTTTGCACATTAAGATGGGCACTTGGGATAGGAGAAAGCATTTAAAAATCCGAACAGCAGCTTTAAATACATATTCAGCTGTATTTAAAACATAATTTACAAGAAATCTTCCCAAAGGAATGACAGAAAACAGCATGTTTAAGAGCTCTGGAAGAGATGAAGATTGAACATATGGCTTAATATCTGTGTAACTACCAGAATTGCAAACAATTGCTCTTCTTTTTTACTTCAAGCACTTGACAATCTGTTCCATCCTCCTTTTACTGTACCTCATAATTCTCTATCTTCTTAGCTCTCAACTTTTATTATTCACCCATCTCTTATTTACGCGTTTGATTTTTTGGGCCATTTGTGGTCTGTATGAATTACTGACAGACTGTGTGGTGGTCTCATGTGAGGTCAAGGCTTTCAGGGTTAAAAACTTTTAATGTTGTCGAACCTTTGTCCCTAGATGCTCAAATGCTTATGGTAACAAGAGCTCAGTATCCATTTACGGTAGAGGCGTTTCTATGGGTTATGAGTGGGGTACACTGTAATTTGCAGTGGATTTGAATGGGAATGTCTTTGCACTTGAACACAATTACAGTAGGAAGATAAAACTACAGAACATGTTCCTCGACTGCATTAAAAACTGGAAAAAAGGAATGCGTAACACATGAATGCGCATTTCACTCGAAAGGGAAAAGCTATGGAAAAAATCTGTTTGCCGGTCTTTCCATACAACGACACTTCAGGTAATCCCTGAAATATGGATTTTATATACTTTAAATCCAAAGTGGCCTTTGGATTTATCACTGAGCTTTATGCTTCTGTTATCAGAGCTGCTCGGATCTGTTCTTGTTTGTTCAACAAATCCTGTTGTCTTTGATAATTCTGTCTGATAAGTTCTCATTAGTTTTTATTTCATGCCATCTCTCTCTCTCTCTCCCTCTCCCTCTCTCCACCACATCGCCATCTTCCCACTTGCAGTATTTTAGTTTTTTTTTGCTCTTTCATTTCTTGTCTCTTTTTCCCTCTCCTCTGTAATCTAGCAGGTCAGGAGGGGCCCATAATATCCATTACTGTAAGTGTGTGTATGTGTGTTTAAAGAGCATATGAGAGGGTTTATATTGGATTCTGAAAAAGGCAATCTGAAGATTTTACATAAAGTGAGGGAGCAAAGAGCACTATTTCACGGGTCACTTCAGAGGAAGAAATTAGATTCCAGGCCATATTATAAGATTTCTCTTTGTGTGTATATCAGAGAAGTTTATTCATGGTTCTGAAATTGGCTACACAGGACAATTGGTTTAAAAAAAAAATGCTCAGAAAGTGATCTGCTCAGTGTCTGTGTATTGTGGATTCATATTGAAAATATCTTTAAAAAGCTGTCAAACTCCGTCTCCAACAACTATTCTGATATGTGTTCTTCAGTACACCTACAACATAATTCTCAGTGGACCAGACATCGTCACGACCAAACCATGTAAAACGACATGATTATTAATAACAGTAAACAGTTTTTAGCTGTAAATCTAAAAATACTGAAGAATCAAAGGATGATGTCATTCACTTCATGCACATCTGAGCACTCAAATAGCCTAAAATGACTTCCTGTGTTCAGACACGGCCCTAGACGCCTACCGCTTTATCAAACCATCTCTTCCCTCTTTATATATGAAAAGAGGATAAATAAAAGGCAAAGCAGCTGCGATAACAAGCAGCATTGATCTCTCTTTCTCACTCTCGTTTTCTCAGAAAGCATCTGATCATATCACACACACTATGTTGAGTCTTTGATGAGCTTTAGATATCAGTATTCAGCGCACGCGCACACCCTGAGCTCTGTTAAATTAATGACCTCTCCCTTTTGCTTATCAGTGGGCAGGAATGCTGTCTGTATCCATTTCTGGCTTTCCCATGCCCTGCCCCCCCCACAAAAAAATCCCCAAATGCCACTGTGTACTATATTAGCGCAGAGGCGCCAAGCATCTATTTTTTGGTTTAAGGGGGCAACAACAGTGGCATAGACTTAATAATCATGAAAAAAATGTAGCACCTCAGTGGTTCTTTATATGCAGCGAGATGTTTTGCTAAGCAGGCAAGGACGCACATCTTTTTTTGCACAAAATAAGATTTGATTTTGAGTCAAAGCTTGTCATGGTCTAGTTGCAGAATATTTAACAGAATTGATTCATTCCTACGTCCCTGCTCACAATCTCAGGTCCTGGCAGCAGCTTATTAACTCTAAGTTTAGATTGTCCTGCATGGGCGGCAGGTCCTTCAGCATCACTGCCTCAGACCCTAGAGAACCCTCCTCCTATATTTCAGTCAAATTTCCTTTTTCAATCTCAATATGCAACTATTTGCATACTGTGCTCCTAATTTTGTTTTAATGATCTTTTTTTTTTTAAGTGTCCTATAAAGTGACCTTGGGATTTCTGTGAAGTTGCTATATAAATAAAACACGTTATCTGTTATATAAATCTGAGAGGGCACAAGTTCCTTACTTCTGCTTGTGTTTTATATTGGTATAGGGTTAGTGTTATGTTATCACTTTTTGGTCTCTCTCTCCGTCTCTCTCTCTCTCTCACACACCCTCTGTCTCTCACTCTGTCGTTCTCTGTGTCATGTCACTGAATCCCTCTTCTCTCTAATGAACATCATTCTCATTATCACCTCTTTTCTCCATTCCGTCTCGTCTACACCTTCATTTCTCCATTTATTCTCTTCCACATGCATTTCTTTACCATGCTCAAACTGCCACATGTGAACATGAAAATGCTTAAAAAACATCTGTGAGAACACAAGTCAATTATCACGCTGTCTCTCGGTCTCCATTCCCTTCACTTATTTTACCTGTTAATGCAAAATAGTAGTTGCTGTTGAGCTTGTGTGTGTTTGGAAAAGGCGTAAAATCTATTGTGCTAATTAAACATTGATTTTACACCAACCAATTACAAAAAGGCTGATATAAAAATTGTTAAAGATGCACTCAGGTTGATTCAACTTATTTAAAATTGCAATGAGCATCCAGAAAACAAAACATCTCTCAACATCTCTCTCAATGTATTTCATTAGTTTAAAGGCTGTCTTTGTACTTCACAGTTTGTAACTTTGTACTATACCAAAATGCTCATATAAATCATGCATACTGCACAAGTATAATAGTTGGCTACTTTAAAAAAACTTTAAATGACACAGCATGGATTATTTGATATAATATACAGAAGGATGTCATTGTAGATTGTCACATGACCTCAGAATGTTTCATTTTGTGGCATTTAGTTATTATCGTTGTATAGTAAACAATTGCACATTTTGGCAAATGTAGTAGGTCATGGGTGTTGCATTCGTTCGGAAAACATGCACGCTGTAACTTTTCACATTACACATACTGCATACAAAATGGCTGTATGCTGTATAGCATATACTAGAAGTAGCATGATAGTTTATCATTCTAAACACAAGCCAGAGAGAGAGAGAGACAAACCGCACCAATGGATTTTCCAGCAGATCTAATGCAGATCTAATGTGGACTTGACTCCGGCAACAGCTCGGTAATAGCAGCAATTTGCTAGCAATGTTCCGTCTTTTATACATGATTAGGTTTTGTGTGGAAATTTCACTTCTTCACGGTCTTTCATTTTTCTCTTTTCCCCTTCGTGGTCGTTTCAGCTTTTAAGTTGCTGTTTTGCCATAATAGCACCTGAAAGCCTCCATATCCTCTATAAGGATGCTAATACTTTATATTACGTGTGAAAGTCTAGAGGCGCAATCCATGGTTATGTGACTTTTACCATTGAATGTCACAGTGTCTATCTATTTGCAGTTTTTTTTACAATTATGATTTATGGTATTGCTGCTATGACATACAGTCGCCTCCGAGTGCTCAGTCCTGTTTTGCACATGCAGTGAAAACATTTGGTTACCTTAAAGAGTGATCTTCTACAACCAAATCACACCTGAAGATTCAGGAAGCGACAACAAATCATAGATGTAGATACACTGATTTGACTTATAGACAAATCTTTTCACATCCAGATAAAGACTCTGAAGAATCACAAAGAGCAACTTGGAAATTCTGGCACCGGTCTGTTTTTCTTCACCGTGTGATTTGAGTGGAATTCATAATCCACGTTGGACTATAACAGTGGAGATAAATTGCCTACTTTCAAATAAAAAAAACGTCTAGACACGCCACAATAGAATGGGCAAAATAAGTACAGCAGATGTGGAGACACATCTCTCAAAGCTAAACTTACCAGCAACATGCCAATAATGAATTATGACTAAATAGTAAAATATGCTGAGAGCAATTTTCAGTCTGCGAAGTCAATAGCTTTTGTTACCTGGGTGGGATTTTGGAGCATTGGAAAGAAGGGGGGGTCGCACGGACCAAAAAGGGTTATAACCCCTGACTGAGGGGATTCACGCCTTCAAAGAAAATTGCGTAAACTCCCAAAACTTTACAGCGTGTTTTTGACCTTAGTTGAAAGGATCCATTTATGAGCAGTGATGTCTATCTGTCCACACAACGCTCCCTTTGAAAAGCGGTCTCTAAAAATGAGAAAGTGTCAGCGTGTGTTTGTGAGTGATGTGTGTTCCTATCGGGCTGCTAAAGGGCTCAGACACGCTGAAAAAAACCCAGCAGAGCTCTTTGAGAAAAAAGCCTCCATCACTAATTCCATATTCTTCTAGTGTCTTGACGCTGAGAAGAAACAGATGTCAGGTTGTCCTCTGCCCCGTGAAGTCATGGCTAAAACATTGCGATTGGTCTATTTGGTTTGTGTGTGTGTTTGTTGGAGCTCTAATCAAAGATAATGATGTTACAGCAATGAGAGAACGTCTAGTCCCCGGTCACTCCGCTGGATTACTTTCTAGAGCTCAGTCAATCACTTGATCACTGACCATAACACAGCATTCGCACTGACCATATGCTCGGACATTGCTCGTGTGTGCATGTGTGAACCCTTGGTGTAAATGGTGTGTAATGGCGTGTGCGAGACCCCTGCAACAGTCCATTAGACACACTAAATGAGCTCTAATCGAATCTAATGCGCACACATACACACAACTTGAACGGCTCTTGAGTCAAGCCTATGAAGCACTGCGTCAAGAGGTTTAAATATCAGTTCATTAAGAGTGTATATTTTCAAAAGCAGAGGCTCTCCAACGTTCGGCGTCTAGTAATATCCATGTGTTTACCTGTGAGCAACGTCTAATTATGACCGCGAAAACGATGCCGGGTATTAATTAAAACCGCTTTCATAAACATACACGTAATATTGAGAATAACAAAAAACAGAATTATATTACACATAAATTACTAAATGATTGGTTATAATATATCATGTGTATAATAACAGAAGAAGCCATTAACTTTACTTTGACAGGTTAATACATCTAAATAGCTGATCGCGAAGTTTAAATGATGACGTCGAGAATCTAAGAAGTTATGTTGGTGAGACCTATCAAAAAAGATTTTATTAGCACCGGTAACATGCAACCTTAATGCTAGTACTAAGTAAGTTCATTTGACATGATATTAAAACGATATATATGCTAATCCTTCTAAAATGAACTTTTTGCCACGCTTATATAGCGGGGGAATTAAAAAAAATTGAGTTCATACTGTAAATATTAATATTATAAATATTTTGTATAAAAATACGAATAAAACATATACTGTATATTCTTGTTCCTATGACAACAAAATAATTAATCTAGCTGTTTTTTTTCCTTGCATGGTGGCCACAAACAGAGCTTCCCAGTCATGTAAAAGTGCTTTATAGACTGTAAAAAGATAAAAGAAAAATACAACATGCATAATACTGAGAAGTAGATAATTCAGAGAACAAGTAGACGAAATATTATGCAGAGAGAAAGAAAGAGAGAGAGAGAGAGAGAGAGAGAGAGAGAGAGTGGTGTTTCACTGTGGTGGGATAATGTGTTCCAGATTTCCCAGAGGAATAATTGCCCTCTAAATATGTCTGTATAAGGCAGCGGACCACAGGAAGTGTCCAAATCATTTTAAAGTCAAGATCTGAAAGGTTTCCAGGCATTAATCAGAGATTTACATAAGACATAAGAGCATGCTCTAAAATCAAGGGCTCTTGACTCACTGATGGTTTAAAACTAGACCTACGGCAGAATAAGCTTTGCATTGAGCTTGTTAATACTGTAGCCCATGTTACACCAATAACCAAAAACATTACAAATGTCAGAGTAGCATTTGACACAGTTTAGTAACAAGCCACTAACTACTGTGCTTAAAACAGTAGCAATTACAATTTTCGGTCTGGTCTAGAACAGCTGTTTGAATCACAAGTCGTACTCCTAAATGCAATTCGGGTTTCTTGTAAAATTAAATGAGAGTTTGTGAGATGACTTCTCGCTTGGTGGTCTCTCAGTGTGCCCTACAACCAGAAAAAGGCACACCCCTTCCTCTATTATAGCACTGCATAAGCACCTTGTGAATCTTTATAATGTCTTGCATCAATAAGTATTACATTATTATACAGCTCATCATATCATAAATATCATATCATAAATATTATCCAATTGACCAGTCAGAATCAAGTATTCCAGAGAGCCATGTAACAAAAGTTTAAATAAACTGTGACCCGGCACTAAGTTTGGATCTACTATAAATTCAAGTAAAACAGTTAATCTAGTGAAAACACTTTTAAACCACACATGATGTATTTTGACATATGTAAATCTATATTCTTGTTTTGCATCACTGCATTGAAATATTGACACTAAAATGGCAACCGTGTCCCACTTAAACATAATCATGAACGCGTCTTGATGAAAGAGCGCTGTGTTCGCCTTTTCAGACTCCACCTCATATCCAGCGGATGGGCTGACAGCTCAATAAAAAAAGACATATAAAATCAACACCAACCTCTTGGTCTTCAGCTCTGCAGAGAGGCCATATGAAAAGAGCTGATATTTAAATGGGAGTGGAAAGTCACTCCAGGAATATAAGCATCCATCAGTTTAATTACCGTGGTATTTTCTCTGATGATCTGACATTCTTCACCGACCGGAACGGCTGGAAAACCCTTGGCATGGTGAACTGATCTGGAGTGTGTTACTGCGGACTGGTCTGTCGCTGTCACGTCAGAAGAATGATGTCATGTCTGGAGGACAGGAGGAGATGGTCATGGTTATTAGAATGGTAATGATACGGATAAGATTAGACCCTTTTAAGCAATTGTCTCGCCGAGGGTGAAGGTCAAAGTTTGAAAGATCTGAAACTTGAGACATTAGTAGCTTTTCAATTCATTTCAAACGAATTAAGAGTGTTTTACTTGACCGCAAGTGTTTATTAAGAAATAAATCTATTTGCTTCGATTTTAATTACTTCTGGAAACTTCTTCTGGAATATGTTTGTAAAGGTTTTGTTATACCTTCAAGGGACAAAGTACAGCTAACTAACACAATCAAATAAACATGATACAAAACAATAAAAACATGGTAACATACTAATAACATAATTTTAAAAAAATGTAAAAGTGTTTTTGAAAATGATTTGTTTTTAAAATATTAAAAAAATCTGTTTTTTATTATGTTATCATGTTTTTACAGTGTTTAATTGTATTAGTAATCTGTATTTTTTTAGTTATAATGGCTTATATCGAAACAAGCCAACTGCAATTTGATTGATATTAATTGGAATGACCAATAAAAAATTTGATTTATGATTTTCTTATTTTTAAAACGGAGTCATCTCATTTTGGAACCAAACTCTTCCAAATGTCTGAATATAAAAGTATTTTAAGCCACTTGTAAGACCATTTGTAAGTCTGTCTAGATAAGTATGAATAAATGGTGCTCATAAAGGGGCAGATTTGTTTCCATTTGAAGGTATGGTTGCTTATTAAAACCATGTCACATTAATAACCTTATTTCGCAAATATTTTAGTCAGTTGCATAAACAACAACTTCAGTCCATCTTTCACAAGTGCCCAAACACAACAACTTCAAAAGCCCATTAAATCACGGTGTTGATCAAAAGTTACATTTTTACCAAAGAACCATTTGTTTCCCGCTATTAGCTTTGCTTATTTTAATACAGTAGTTGCCGTAGAACTGAATGGAAAATGATGGTTTGTTAGCGTGTTTGTGGGCGCTCGACCGCTAATGGCCTGTCAGTCATAACAGTTATGGATTTTTCTCTCGTAAAATACATCTCCCACCCTGATCATTGTCTCTCCCTCAGGAAAAGTTACACCACATACTGCGCTCATTGACATTCATAGTCTCTTCTCGATTCAACAGTCAGCATATTTGCCTGGTTCACAGTGTGTACTTTGATTTTGAGCTAACCTTCTTTCCATGATGAATTCTGCTCTGGTGTGTTCCACCTGTGAAACAATGCCTCTTGATTCTGAAGCGAGGATAAAAATGGCCTCTCAGCCAAATATAACAAACATATTTATTCAAATATGTAGAAACTCTTTTTTTTTTTAAATGTGAATTTATATCTATCGTGACCCAATGTAATTGAACAGAAACTATTTTCACAAAACTAAACTGACACAGTGTGTCAGTATTGGCAATGCCATGATACCAGTCTAAAACCCAATTAGTTATTCATTCAAGTCAAATTAAAACTGTAATTCAAAACGTCCGCTTTTTCTGTTTTATTGATGTCATTACAAAATCTTAAAAGACTTTCTTCCTCAGCAAGTATCTGAAAACCCAATAAATTCAGATTACTGTAATCCACTTCATATGGAAACACGGAGCCTTTAATCTTGTAATGTTATTCGGTGGAACTCCGTGTCATACTGCACAGAGTTTATTAAAGACCGAGGAGTTCTCAAAGGCCATGACATCTCACTTTATTATTTCATTTTTTTATGAAATTCATAAATTATTTTTTGCTAAGACTAGGCTCAAAGGAGCTGGAAATGAGTGTACCGTCTGCTGCTGACACCGACTAGCGCTGAAGGGCATCAAAAGAATGCTGGTTCCTGAATGACAATGAAATATGAGATTTCTATATGGTTGTGATCATAAGCTGCCCACAGATGTGCAAATATGGATTACGCATATCTCTGTCTAACCCCGTTTAATATCCTCAAGCACATGTGTGGAACGCCTGTGTAGCTCATATTTTCCAAAGGTCAGCACCGTGTGTGAAGACGAATGCCTTGAGATGTGTATTTTTACTATGGTAGATAGATAGACAGTAAAAGTCGGACATAAAATGTGGCCGAAGCAGACGCATAGTGATCCGACCGGATCGTGAACACATACACAGTTTCAAGTTACAAGGCCTCGTCCCATTTTCCTCATTTATTTTTGTTTCATTATGCAGGAGGGACCGGGTAAGCGCTCTGTATTTCTCCTCTCAATAATTTACCAGCGTTCTTCACCGTCTCTCTGGAGGGACTCCACACCAGAGTCAGTTTCTGTCACGCATCAGAGTAATTCAGGTCAGCCATGTGGACAAGACCTAAAAACATATGTGTGTTTGCCTGCTGAATTGTAGATAAACATGAGAAGCGAAAGTCTCCGACGTGAAACCATAGACGGGACAATGGGAGGAGACATACCACTTGTGGGAAATGAATCTTGATTCAATATGGCAGCTGTAGAAATGAGCCAATCGTCTCAAATTGTTGATATGGGAATCTCATTGCTCTGGACCTGAACCAACATGAAAATAAAGTGCGCAATTCAAGTGAAATACACAGATTTATAAAATCCATGTCAAATCTTATTGTCAATTTGAACATAATCATAATTCATAATTCAGTTAGATGCACTAACATAAACTGTGTTCACGTCAAATGAGAATTCAATGCAAAGATGAAAGAACACGTGTCAAAAACGTCTTCCGCGGCAAGGTGAAAATATTTGTCAGCACACGACACTCACGCGAATAACAAACTTTTCCTGCAAGTAATAAAGAGCGAGGAACACGATTATTCAAGTTAGGTGTGAACAACGCATAACAATGAACAATTTTTACAGCAAATAATTTTCAACAACTGTTAAAGTCAATAAAAAAGTAATTATGTTGAATTATGCTTACAAAGCCGTTTACAGTTAAATGTTAACATTTTAGAGTAGGATTAAAGATACAGACAACCCTATAGAGTTAGCAAGAAAATCTAGCTCTTTTCCATCGTGGTCCTTTGGGATTCAGTGTGGGTGGAGATCCCAGGGTCCGAAAATGTTCAAAACCTCCGACCTAGATAGAAAATAGCCGCCCGGGGGCATTGCCAACATGGCCGCAGAGTGGACTGACTTGCCTTTAAGGCATTTTATCGAAACCTCTTTAGGCCCTCAAAGTCAATTCTGAGTGGTGCTGGTGAGCATCTGATTTGGCTCCAGGCTGAACTGTCTCCAAATATCACTTTAATGATTTTTTAGAGCGAAAGAACAAAAGGGTTCACAGAGATAACACCAGCGATTCAAGACAACCGACTGTGAATTTTCCTCTTGTAGATTGTTCGACCGCAGTTCACAAGACCAAACGTAATTGCCCCATGAAACCGGTGCAATATTCTGTTGTTCAGCATGACTCAAAAACACATTTATTGGCTCTGGGAGATATTTAATTTCCACAGAGAGGTACGCCCATCCATTTAATGAGAAACCGGTCAGCCCAACACACAGACATGTTAAAATATCAACATGACGTCACGCCCCCGAACGACATCTTCACACGAACTCGAAAATAAAAATGCAAGAACAAGAATGAGGTGAGAGTACAACTGTGATAACATCTCCGTTTTTTCAGAAGGTTTTTCATAGCGTCCGCAAACTAACAGCATTTGAACACACACACACATTATAGCTCTAATGGACCAGGCCATGAAATATCATATTCACGGATCTCGACTGAAGTGCTGCTAGGTCCCGACAGTACATCGCTAATGCCGCTGTCACACACGACAGCACTTGAGCTATCATAGGGAGCACTCCTGTAAGGTTAGCTCAGTTCATTTGACGGTACTGTAACACATGCTGATAAGACTGCCAGCGCAAGTTCAGTCAAAGCGAAAATGCTTCCAAGACTGTAATTAGTTTGCTTAAAAAAATAATTATTTGAAATATTAACCGAACACATTTAGCTGGCAGGATTAGAGAACAATAATTTAGCAATGCTGAGAAATTTACAATGCTAATTGCGGAGAGCGCGCTCGCTAATAGTCAACACAATGTGACACGGCAGCATGAAACATGAAAAACAAAAAGAGTAAGTGAGGGGGTGCTCATATTAATGTTAGATAATGACTATATGCTCAGTGGCGCTCAAGGTTTCAGACGCATACAGTGAATGAGCATCTCGTGATAAGGTTTATGGTTGTTTCAGAGCGCAAACGGCAAAAACATGTCGTAGCTTCAGCGAGAGCGGGAGTCTTTATGATCTAAAAGCTGTTGAATGAAAAACACTTGAGATCAGAGTCTGGTGGAGTTGAAAGCTATGGTCGGGAACCTCTGATAGATTCAATGCTTCATAAAGCAGCGATGTGGCCTTGACTATGTGCAAGTGAAGGAACACAAAAGAAGTACCAGCTCTCTCTCTCACAAATACACATACACGGATGCAGACTGCTCTGAAAGCTGAGAGTCATTGGGCATGACTGTATGTGTTGAAAAATGGCTTTGCTCTTTTACTTTCGGATATTACCTTTCGCACTGTCTGTTCTGATTTCTTCTTTTGTTGTGCTTTAATAACAAAACATACATTTCACATTTGTATTGGCAAATCAGCTCAATATAAACAAAGTTTTTGGAGATACTATTACCAAATAAAACAAAATGACCGTCAATCAAAATATTGATTGAGCTGTGGACAATATAATCATTTGCAATGCTGATGTGAAGGTTACTGCATTGATCCATAAAGCTAATAACTGATTATTGAAAAATGTGTTTCAATATAGCGTCTATGTCGCTGTTTTTATTGTATTAAAGAACTCTTGTCTTACTATTTTATTTGAAAAATTTGGTTTAAAAATACGGGGCCTATTATATAAATACGCCGGTCAGACTGTATCCTAATTTTAGAATAAACATTTCGCACGCTATTAGAAAGACTGTCAGAAACTAACGGTTAGAAAGAGCTGTGATGGTTAACGTGTGATCAAAGAAGATGAAGTGAAAATTAAGTGAGAGACTCCATGACCACCACGACCATCGACACATCTGAGTTTGAATCTTAGTGAAAAAGAAATTGTTTTTATTATCGAATCCAATCATAACATTTGAATCATAATCGAATCAATTTGCAAACCATCTTACAAATTACAGCTCTACAGCTCTACAAAGATATCTCACTTTCTTTAAAATGACTTTTTTCGGTGCACTGCCAGTAATGGACATGTTCAATGATATAAAAATTATACAAATGATGTATTTTATAATGACCTCCAAAGCAGCTCAACCAGAATTGGGTCAAATATCTTAATTAGAGATTTATGATCAGCAGTTTTAACAAAAGGCAATATGAATGAATCAATATTAATTAGACAAGAGTTATTAAATAAGACAAAGAAGACTAAATATGCCAATAATTGTTACAATGAACATGAATATAATACTAAACTCTCTCTCTCTCTCTCCTTTCATTTGATCTCTCTCACACTCTACAAATGTTTAATCCATCATTGTTTGGATCCATTTTCCACCATTGATCCTGAACTAACAAGGGATCACATTCAGCACACAGGAACAAAAATGAGGTTACGTGTCTGTGAAAAAAGGATGGACTGTAATATACAGCATTCATGCAGTGATGATGGCTGACTGAGCAGTGATGAAAAAAACTAATGCAGATGATATACTGGCTTGCGTGTGTGTGTGGAGGTCAGGGCCATGACAGGGGTCCTCTTGTGATTAAGTTCTGTACATGAGTTTCTTGCCAGATGTGCATTTGACCTTCCTTTCAAATGGTAATGCTTAGCATAAAAAATAAAAAAAAATCCCTCAGGCTTAAATACACACACACACAACTGTCTGCCTTTACAGAGAAACTCAACATGCGTAAGGTATTGATGTGTGATTCGTCACGTTGATGATCCAGTGAGGGGTTTAATGTGCGTGCATTATCACCTGCTTTTTTCCTCCGACTTCTTTCTAAAACCATTAAATGGCAGTATAGATCTCTAAACCGCAGTCCGGCTGGATGCCTGACTTCCTGTCAATGCATCAATGAACTCCAATTGTGAACTCTTACCTTATAAACACCTTATAGAGGTCAGAGGGGAAACATTTAACAACCTTATTTCACTGTAAAACAAGACCAAGCCGAACAAACACACGTAGGCAGTTTGAGAGTCAAGCGGTAAACTGCTGTATCCAAAATGCAGTTCGAGTAATTTTGCCTCTTCAAATGTACAGCAGGAACATCAACCCTCACTTACTGCATGTGTGTATCCCAACATGAGGCATTAAGGAATGTCAAATGTCTTTTTTGGGCATTCTTAAGCTGAACAAAATTAAACAGGCTCCAGTCTAATCAGACAAAGACAAACATTCTTTCCTATGAGCTCTCTCATCGGCTCAATAAAAAAATGGCATTTTTGTCATTTTTCATCTGAACTGACAGTAGAACTATTTCTCTCTCTATCTCGGTTTTCTGTAATGTTTTTTGTGTCTTCACAGTCTGCACAAGAGTATGAAAATTACCCCACTCTGTGGAGGCTCAATGATGACACCATCAATAATGATAATCTCAGTGTCAATGTTTCTCCCGATGGATCCGCTACAGGACACAGGTTTGTTTTCCTCCATTAGATATCTCATTAACTTCCAATGCTTGCAAAGCTTATTATATTTACTATCCTCTGGCCCTACTCTTAAACCTAACCATCACAAAACCCTTTGCATCTAATCCTAATGCACACAGAGTCTTTAGAATCCATATTAGTGAGGATCTTTCATTTATACTATGGTGTTCATAGTAAGATATTTACTATACCCTGCACCTACCGAAACACAACTAAAAGCAAAACATGACATGGTTGATATAAGCATTTTGTGACTACTGAGGACACACAAGCACACACACTCATTAGCACTTTACACAAGCTCAAAAAGGAAGAGAGGAAGATACAACTAAACATCTTAACTAGTCAGTTTTCAGTGACGCAAGATTTATGAAACTCTCACGAAAATGTATTTTTTAAGATTTTTAAAAATATTCTCGCTTGCGAGCATTTCTCATTCATGTCATAACATTAAAATAACAGATTTTGCTGTTATTTATACCTTAAAATTTGCATTAAAAGCATCACCTTACAAATGCATGAAACCGTAATGTTTCAACTATGCATGCACTGTAACTACTGACGTTCCAAAAAAACATTACATTATTCTATGTAAATATGCAATTACAGAAGGAAACCGACACACATACAAGAACTAACTTCTGCTACAGTTCTGTGCATGCTTTTTATGAAGAAAAGAGAAAGTTACTGTTAACAGTCAATGCATAAAAGCCTTAAATGAAAGTTCACTCAAAAATGAAAATTCAATCATCATGTACTCACCCACTTTTCATTTCAAACCTGTATGACTTTATTTTGTCTTCAGAACACAAAATAAGATATTTTGAAGAATGTTGGTAACCGAACAACGGCGGTATCCACTCACTTCTATTGCATAGGCACACAACCAATGCAAGTCAATGAGTACCGCTGTTGCTGGGTTAACAACATTCCTCAAAATATCTTTTGCAGAAGAAATTCGTACAGTGAGTGTTAGTAAACGATGCCATAACTTCCATTTTTGGGTGAACAATCCCTTGTAAGAAAGAAGTTCTAATCTGTCCAGAAGTCCAGCCTTTTAGTGTTCAGTGATGTTTATCGTTTTGGAGCAGAAAGTAAAAAGGAGCACCAGCACGCAATATCACTCCCTGTTTAATTAAGTTGAGAAGTTAAGTGTTAAAACCAATTTGCAGCTTTCAGGAAAGGTGTGACAGTCACACTTCCAGAGTACCACAATGAGAGAAACCTTCATTTCTCACCTCCGCACAAACACACTCAATTCTCTCAAACCTGCCACAAACCTCTAAAAAGGTGCTAAAGATATTCAGTGTGCTCTCTCATCTTCTAATCAGCTCTATCTGTCCTCCTCTCTTTCCATCCTGCAGGTAAAAATAGACACTTCCCTTCCCACTTTTGCAAAATGGCACTTTCCGTCAAGGTTACCATGGCAGCCAAACTAGGGATCTAAACCGCCAAAAAAATGCTGGTTCCCCGTCCCTGTATCCACTGATATCAATGCCCTGGTAACCCCTGGTTGAGAAATTTGCATGATTGTTTCTTTATTCTTTTGTAGCCGGGCTGAGAGTGCTATTACGGTTATTGCGTATTGATTATGATAACCTTTGGCAGGCCTATATGATTGAAAATCTCAGTCTCGCGAGTCAATCAATAGAGCATTGGGATTCACCGGCATGCGTGACTTTGTCAGGATTCTGCAGCATGTGGTAGAGCTCATACAATAGATTGAGACACTTAGATTTGGCATGCACTCTATAGAACTGGGCATGTTGAAAGATTAATAAACAGACTCGGCGCTACCACCCTAAATGTAGAAATGGGCGTCCGGGCTGGTTGGGGTAACTCTACTGTATGTATGTCTGGGGATGGGGTGTAATTTGTGATTACACAGCCTGTTGTGTCATCCACTTCGGAGCTCTCAGCCTCTCTGGAGTACACGCTTACAGAATGATGAAGCACGTGTCAAGGTCAGCTTGACGTGTTCTGGACACTCTCCAGCATGTCTCTAATCACCAAGGGCCAGCGGAGCTCTCCTGGAGGCATGCTTATCACAAAAACATTTCTGCTCTCTTTAGTTTTGTGTCAAGGCATCTCTTTTCTGACAAATGTGTTTTCCTTTCTCTGCTGTCCTGCTTGGATGGATGTCACACAAAGGTCCACACAAGGAAAAGGCAAATATATGCAACAAACGTCTGTATTGGTAACATAATTGATTTCACTACAGTGACGTTTTGAGGTACTTTGATGTGTACTGTGCTCAATGGCAAGGGTGGGGGACCCCACTAATGTCCTCTATAGTGTAACCTTCTTATTGGGCCCGGGGGAGGGGGCTCGCTCTTCAAAACCTGTCCCGGGGCCCATAAATTTTTACGGCCCATAAACGACCCTGACTATGGTACTGAATTATTTCCATATTCATGGACCGTAATATTTATGCATTTCCCAGAGTTTCATACTGTAGTGCTATCCTGGCACCTTTGAAAATACTATAGCGTGGCCATCTTAAACAATGTACCTGCATTATACCTTCAGTATAAAGTGAAGTGAATTTAAGGTTTAAAGACGTATATTCTTTCATGTTCAGTGAACCTTTTAATCCATAGGACTCATTTCATTCTTGGAGTATGCAGATAAACTATATGAGAAGGCAAAGCACTGAATATCCTGTAAACAAGACTCTGAATCAGAACCAAGTGTTCCTAGAGACTTATTCAAACAGAGATTTGTTTTGAGAAGGGGACGGATGGCATAAAGGTCAATCCAATCCTATCCAAAGGAGCATTTAAAAGCCAGCAAAAGAAGTTGCAGACCAAATGAGTGTGTTTCATATCTATACTACATCTACTGTACTTTTAGTGCAATCGTACGACAGTCGTAATATTAATCTATCATTGACCACTTTTAGATGGAGGCCTGTTTTACTCGGTAAATGTGTGCAAATCAACCAGCTAAGAGAAAGCTCTGATTGGTTGGTTAGCAGGGGCCTCTTCAGTACAGATGATGAAGTTTTAGATGTGCAGCTGCAGGGAAAAATTAAGAGACCATTACAAATTTTAATTCAATCAGCATTTCTAGTCCAGTGTCTGTTGAAGTTAAACAAAATAAACCTCAGGAGAGACATGAAGTCATGAAACAGCAATGTGAAAGACATGAAAACTGTCATAAAAATTGAGGTTATCTCATAAAAAAATATTTTGAACCTTTCCTAAGTACAAATATTACTGTTGTAATGCTTCAAATTGATTAAAAGTTATCTGTTATTTTGACCTGTTTCTTCAGTTTTCATTTTCTGCAAGTAAATGAAACTATCAATAATATTATTTCTATTTGAAATTTATGAGAAATATTGCGAGTAGTTCACAGAATGAATCAAATATGATCATTTTACACTGAAAATGATTTTGAAATGGTCTCTTCATTTTTTCCAGTACCAAACCGATTCTAGCCAGACAACAGTTTCTTCAGGCTTTTCTAATCATTTTTGCATTGTGTATGTGTGCGTATACACTGGTTTTGCATACACGTGAGGGCCAAATTTCTGAATATGCGCTCGTTAAATCAGAAGACAATGTTCTTGTAGAAATAAAGGATGCATTATTGCTATTTAAATGCATCACACACACATCGAGGTTTTGGTTTAACAGATTCAGACAGTTAAATGATACCCTCTGAACACACAGTATGCTTATTAGGCAGATCTAAGCATTTCTGTATCATATCATAAATATACATGATACAATCTTATTAGATGACCATTTCTGTATTGACACTATTAGCTTGAAACTGTTCTAAAAACAGCTTTCTCCTCTCTCATTTCTCTTCCATAATGTTTAGTGATAAAATTCACCAAACCATTTTCTACTAGCACACACACAAGTGTGTATTTGGATAAAACACCGGACGTTCATCATAAATGAAATCCCAAACCTCCAGCTGAGCATACCGTCTCATGAATAAACCAATCCGACACTTCCTCACTTAATAAACACCGGCCATTATTAGATGACGGGAAACAAGGGATTAGCTTTCTCCATCTGACCTAATGACCTCACCATGGTGTCTTCCACAGTTTCAGCTTTATGCTCTGATTAAGCGATCACTCTCTTATACACTACTTCCTGTAAATACAGCTCCGGGCTCTTTGCCAAATGCACCTTACGCCAACCCAACCCAACAATGACAACCATTCAATATTTACCTTCAGGCCCTGTTGGAACATGACCTCTCGCATGTCAGTGTCACAGTCGACGCAGCACCTGAAGGTAAACTTAAATCTTCAACTAATACCAAAGCTTAAAAGTGAAACAAGCCCCACTTCCTCATTTGACACAACAGTGCAAACCAAGTTTTCTTGGGCATGAGGAAATGTTAATTCTGAACCAATTCGCCTCTCCAAAGCTTTGATATTCCTGACGTGAAGGAGTGTGCTTTAGAGGAAAAGCACTATGTGTTCTGCTCCTCCAAGAGATCAGATAAGAATGTGGCTCTGTGTCTCACCTGGGCTGTCACAGAAGAGAAGAGAGATTATGCATTTCTAGTCCTTCAAGTGCAGAAGTTCTTCAGTTGTATTGAGGGATCTGATCTTGGGTCAGACTCTGTCCACACGAGGCACAATGTCTGAAAAAGCAAGTAACTTTTCCTATCTTTAAAGAACGCTTTAAAAGGAACAGTTCACCCAAAATGAAAATTATGACATCATTTACTCACCTCCGAGTTGTTCCAAATCTGTATAAATGTCTTTTTTCTGATGAACACAGAGAAAGATATTTGGAAGAACGCATGTAACAGTTCATGGGCACCCTTGACTACCATTGTAGGAAAAATTGCTTTATAAATTGCTTTGTTCGTTTGAAGAAAAAAGAAGATATTTTGAAGAATGTAAGAAAGCAAACAGTTCTGGGGCACTTTTGACTACCATTGTAATTGTTCCTACTATGGTAGTCAATGGTCGCCAATAACTGTTTGGTTTATCGGTTATACTTTTATATTTATACATATAAATATGATGTCTTGTATATATTTATACAGATTTGGAACAACTCAAGGATGAGTAAATGATGAAAGAATTTATATTTGGGGGTAAACTGTCCCTTTAAGTACATTGTGGGCAGTATTGTGTCACATTTTCTTTATGGACAGAATACATACTATTTGCCAAAAGGCAGTGTACAAGACAGCAGACTGTCACTGTGTGTAAGACAAATAAATTCAGTGGTGACTTTCAACTTTATTTGACTGATTTCCTTCTTAGGTTAAACAAAATGGGAATTTTAAAAAGTCATTAAATTATAAAGCATGCAATGTAATAATGCGCTTACAGTTTAGTGTGCTACTGTTTGGTACATTGCTGCACACTATTTCCCATATTTTTGTAAACAGCAGGCAGTATACCGAGCACAAATATTCAGTTCTACACAATTCTGTCTGTCATTGTTTTACTCTCTATGTCTCACAGGAAGAGATTTACAACACAGTTAAGCAGTCAATGTATTGCTGTAAGTATTTCCTTACAGCAGATATTCCCCCTGTGCTTAGGTACTTCAGCTGTCACTCAGTGGACTGTGTGAAATACTTGTTGGGAATTTTTCAGAAATATGATACAATGAGAACATCATGACCGTATACTTAAGAGTAAGCTTCATTTAATCTTCACGGTTTAGACAGCAGTTTGTAACATAAAACAAGGGATACTGTACAACAAGTAGCAGCTCTGTTGACGTTAGTACGTTTTTTTGTAATTCAGCTACTTGTTAATATTAGTAAGAATCAGTGTAGCCTTACACAGTGGTATACCCTCGGGACAAAAACAATAGAACGTCGATAGAAACCATCACAGAAATTCTGTTTCCGTTAAAAAAACATTTTGAACCATTAGCTTTTTCCATCAAATACCATTTAAAAATTCCTTTTGGTAGTGTGTTTTGGGCATTACATACAATAGAATCAATCACATAAAAGTAGCCACCATTATAGTTTCCATTAAAACCAATACAAATCCCATTATAACTATTTATATCCATTACATTTTTTCTATTGTGTTTTGGGCAAGTTTATTTTTTCTTTTAACAGGGTACTGCTTTCTTTTTAATCAAACAGCCGTTCAGTCAAGTTGTTTACGGTTCATGTAAACAATAGTTTAATTATAAATTCTGCCCTTTTCAATTCAGTAGACTCATTGCTTTTGTGCCACGTGTATACGAAGTAGGTGTACTTGTATTAGTAGCTTAGAGAGTTGCTTTAAATAATCTTGTAGCTTGATATGGTACAAATTCACAATAGCTTGAAGCTGCTAGCTTCTCCACGACTAAAATGAAGTAAAACTGGCCACACCACAAGATCAGGTCTGAAGATACAATCTGTGATAAGTGCAACCTGCGGGATGCTACTGGTATTGCAACACAAGCCAAAGCCAACTGATCTCAACCACAGAGACCTGTTAGAGGTTTCTAAAGAGACAAAGGTGGCCTCCATGTTTCATCTTGTTTAATATATAGTTTGCGTTTGATATCTCTGTAGTTTTGAATCTGAATTTGCCTCGGGTATCAATAAATAATGCTTCGATGTATAATTACTGCACTTCTAAAACAGCAATTCAGAAGGGTTTCGACTGCTGGAGAATTTGCTGACAGCAGACAGTAATGGCACAGCTTCAAAACATCACCACATTCAACTGATACAAGAGAGTTAGACTCCTTCAGAAACCGTAAACCAACCAAACATGCAATGTAACAAATTTTCTGTCAAGTAACAAAAGCTATGCTTCATGTGATGATAACTCAATTAATTGACTTCAAGTAAAATAAAAATGTGACCTGGATGCATCAGGTTATAACAACACCAAAGAAAATCATTTCAAACTGTTCAGTCAAGTAAAAACAACACTTTTATACTTTTATGAGGATACACATCCGATGATATCAAGTCTAGTGTTTTCCCCAGGTCAGATTTATCTACTTTAAAACAGCCGTGTTGGATAAATTACAGAATAGAAGAAAAATGAGAAAAAGTCCAATTGGAGTACGTTCAAGCCCATCGTGTGTAAATGCCGGTCCGTCTCTCATCGGCGTTTAAAATACAAGGGAGCGCCGCGCTGAGAGTTTAATGAGGATGAGGAATGACGATAAGTAAATGTTTGTCAAGGTAAAACAAGTTTCAACGTTAACCTCAGATCCGTCTGCTGTACGAACCAAACTTTCCCAAACAGCCTCCACACAACACAGTAAATCAAACAAGACATTACAATGATTAAAGTAAGCCAACTTAACTGGTAATTGAACCCACCACGCCTTCTCTCTCTCAGCTCGCTATTTACATTTAAACAACAGCCCTCAGGTGGGCCGTTGTTTATTCTTCATGCATTATTTATTAATTCATTCTTTTCTGTTGTTACGGCTCTTACGGGGGAAACAGACGCTGAACTTACTGCCACCGTTTTCCATCACAAGCTTTAGTAGCCGAGCAAAAATGGTCTATTTAGAAAATAAGATGTATTTTATTGTCGAGGCAAAGTACGCCGTGATTATTTTTATTGTGTGCGATAACATTGTTTCAAGTCCATTTGAGGCCGTTTTGTCATTTCCCGGGTCATTTATACTGTCACTGTTTATGTTCACAGTCAGCTTTATGTATCATCAAGGCAATTTACGCTCATCAAAGTAGAGTTTCTGTAAATATTGCAATCTCCCTTTGTACATTTGTTTTCTGGCCTCCGTGTGTTTGTACGTTCGTGGCATGAGTAAGAACAACGATTGATTTTGTGCTGTAAATATATTATTACATGAACAAACATGTTTTTGTCAAGGCCAAAATCATTTTTCCATTCCAGTACTGTAAGTTTGCATCAACAGAAAACATGTAATATGTACAACGGAGACCAACCAAACATTGAGGCTGCCAATGCTTTTGAGCATGCAAACAAAATCGCATATGTTATCATGCAAGTGGCAGGAGCACATAATGCATTAAGGGCTGGATGTCCATTAAAAGAACATAGTGGACTATCAATCGACGAGTTGTTTTAAAGCTTTGTGAAGCGGTTGTGGAATAATTAAAACCTGGTCCATTAAAGGTATTGTGCAGCTGTTCAATTATGTGCAATGAAGCCATGCGTTGTCTTTTTTTTAAGGACAGGTGATGCTTTTGTGCTTTTATGCCTCTTACTACCGTAAACAAAATCCTTTTTTTAATGGAGCAATTTACTACTTTTATTTATCATCCTAACGAAATGAATCAAAAATACGCTCAAAAAAATGCTGGGTTATTTTCAACCCATGGTTAGGTCAAAAAGGGACAAACCCCTCCAAAAAACACAGCGTTCAATATGCTCATTTCTGTCTATAATGTATTCAAAAAATATCTACAAAATGTTATACCTTTTTTTTCAAAGAACAACTGATCTGACCTTTTCCTTAGACATTAGTGATGAGAACAGAACACATCAAAAACATACAAGCATTGTACTAAAAAGACCATCTACTAATGATGGAAGTATTTGTGTTTATATACAGAAACAGTTTTCCTCTGATCTTCTGTCTGCTTGTAAAAAGACAAGCCTGTTAAATGACTCAACAGCGTCTGCCTCCGTGAAAAATGTTCTCTACTCTAGGATGTCAGAAGTTTATTTATTAGTTGTTTTCCTACAAAACTCGACGCTTTTGACATACAACTGTTTTATGAGCAGTTTCACACAGCTCGCTCATCTCTTAAATGCTGCGTTGAGTGACACAGTGACCTGCACTGCTTGCTTCAAATATGCAAGAGAATTATGGGATTTCTTCAAAAGATTTCTGCAAAATACAGTTGTAGAGTCAGTCAGAAACTTTTATACCCAGTAACGTTTGTGGCAAAGAGTCTCTGGATTCTACGGATGTGTCAAGACAGACAGTATTAAATAAACTAAGATGTGCTTTCAAAACCCTTCTTGAATGACTTATTACTGAATGCTACTAAACCAATAGACTTAACTCTCAGAACTGAGTTCATTAAAAAGCATAATTTAAAAACTTCATCTTTACTCCTCATTTACCGTAAATGAGAGTATGATGCGATTTCAGTCAATGATAAGAAATCTAAACTGTCTTCAGCTTCTAATCTACCATCTACAGCAGCTCAAGGCCTCGAAAGAGCAATGGAAAAAGTCCAACAGCCTGAAAGGATAAAGAAGAGAAGATAACTGAGACAGAGGCATCTGTGTGTGCGTGGCGAGAGGTCAAGTCGAGATGGTGGTCTAGTGGGTTAAACCACTGAACTGGTAATCAAAAGGTTGCTGGTTCGTTCCCAGCATCCACCACCAGTGTGTCCTTGAGCAAGACACTTTACTCCATGTTGCTCCAGGGGGATTGTCCCTGTAATAAGTGCACTGTAAGTCGCATTGGCGTCTGCCAAATGACTAAATAATAAATTATAATTATAAAGTCCACAGATCTCATGTTTACTCTACAATGCACATACATTCTGAGGTCTGTAAACAAAGCAAAGTTGTCCAAGAATAATAAACATCATGCATCACTTACAAAGTCTGAGGTCAAAACAGCTGCCTTGTCTCTCAGAATGGTCTATAACCACATTAGAATAGTAGAGGGAAATAGCAGTGATGCAGGTCAGAAAAATAATATTGTGTAAGTAAGTTTAGGTTTTAAGCTTTGATTCAATCAATGTAACTGAAACGCTGCATGTCTGCATCAGAGCCACTTTTCCATCATATGGACACTCAGCAGTCATCTTCTATACTGTTGGCTGTACACAAAGATCAACACCATCTTTGTTATTCAGAAATATTCAATTCACTAAACCAGTGGTTATCAAACTTTTTTAACAAGGCCCCCTTTGTTTGGAGTACATCGCTTTGTGCAGCCCCCAAATTAAGGTTTAAAATCTTAAACTCAGAATTTTAATTAAACAAACATATTTTGTTATACAATGCTGGAACATAAATTCTTTTGTTCGTTAGACTTACTTTTCGTATGTTTGACTGCCTAAAACGTATGATAAATTTCTAGATTTCATAAAATGGCACAAATTTTATGGCCCCTCTGGATCCATCGTGGGGCCCCCCCAAGGGATCGCGGCCCCCAGTTTGAGAACCACTGCAGTAAACAGCAAGCCTAAAGGAAATGGACATATAAAACTTACAGATTTCTTAAAAGTGGTAAAGGTTCATAAAACAAACATACCTGGAATTTCAATTCTGCCTTGCAAACGATGAAACAACCTGTAAGGTATATGGCTTCTTGAAACTGATAAAGGGCCAGCGTTGTATGTGAGAAATGTGTTTGCTGAGGGTAAGTGAAGTTTGAAGTGTTATGTACACTCATACATCAACACTACGGATGTGTGATGTTTGCGCTGTGGATTTGACACACAAAAGCATCATAACCTCTCTTAAGATGGAATGCAAAGGTAGCGTCCAAATTTTAAAAAAGGTGTGACGGGCATTCATTAAGGGTACAGCGTGTGCTGAAAGATCGGATGCGAGCGAGTAACTGAGAAAGAATCTTCAGCCCCGTATCTCTCGCAACATTAACGTTGTAACTCATCCTCCGTCTATCATCATGCATCTCTCTAATATGACGACATTAAGGGCTAGTCCTGGGGTGCATGCCCAACACACAGCATTCTGTCAACAAATCTAGCACAATTTGGAGAAGCATGAGGAATAATCATCATATCAGCCCCTGCAGAGTTTCTCTAATGTCTACAGGCTGGAATAAAATCTTGACAAATGTTTAATTACATTATACTTCCCCTTCTGTCTTAATCCATGTAATCTCTCTCTCCCCAACTCTTTTTCTTATCCAAGAACTTTGATGTTACCCGCACACCCCAGATACCCTTAAGCCCCGGTGGCCGAGGATCAGAAAGCGTCTGATGCCGTGCCTGATTGCTGCAGATTCTGCCAAGCGTCTGATTACATCTCCCTGCACGTCTGCACTGTGTTCCCTCCAAAAGGAAGTGATCAGGAAGCGCGGGGTCCTGCGAACGCGGCCGCCATATGGCGATGATTGTATTGCCGCTGACATGGAGGGCGGTGGATGGATATGATTGGATAATGATGGGAATCAGTCATGTGTGGATGAGATGAGCCAAGACAATGATTTGGGGTGAGGAAAATGTATCGTAGAGAAGATTGGATTAGGGATCAGGGCACGCTCAAAACTCTAAGCATAAGCAAACATCTGTTGGATGCAAAAAATGGCTTTGTTTTCACTTTAAATTAGGGGCCGTTTACACCTGGTATTGACATCAGTCTCGGGTGATGTTATCACAAGTCCAAAGCATTTTGCGATCTGATCGCTCAAGTCGCATTCGGAGGTAGTCAACAACGCATTGGCAGTATAAACGCTAATCCGTCCTGAAGTGCCCCGGACAGCATCGAATTACGGTCTACTCAAAATACTCCTGATCATTCCGCCAAAACAAGAGTTTTAAACTTTTCCAGCTGTGTGCGGCTTTAAAAGAAAACAACCATCCAATCAAACACTTGGAAAATCCCCAATTATATGCATGCACAAGTCTTCATGGAATATCTGACATGACATCAGCACGCAGCGATACAAATGCACGCACATCCGAAATTCAGTTAATACAGCTGCTCAACTGAACTCCGTATTATGCTTTGCGGAGGGATTAAAATTCAACCGTATCTGAAAGCAACAGTGCGGCGACTTTTTGTGCGCACACGTCATTCAGTTAAAAGATAACACACACACACAGCAGGTGTAATGATCTGCGAGTGCTTATCAGTGGGTCTCATTACTGAAAGCAGAACCAGCACCATTCTCTAATCCCATTACAGTGATCTTTAATCCAACATGGGGGAAAATCTATCTGTATGTCCAAATATGACATGCGAGTCAGGTGCACTAACATTCTGGTTTTAATATAAAAGTACTAGTTTGCCCAATGACATTCTTATCTACACTCACATCCCAGGGGAACGCAATAAGGCATAAGACAAATGCTGGTCATCTCAATCTCTAAAAAAAATGAGAAATGCTGTGACTGGATACTTGAATAGGGTTGGGAATCAAAAGCATTAACAATTCTGTAATCCGATACCGTTTTTGTTTTATACTTGTATGGCATTCTTCTGTAGAACACAAAAGAAGATATTTTGAAGAATACTGGAAACTGAACCACATCGGTAACCATACACTTCTATTGTATGGACACAAAACCAATGCAAAATAGGTACCATTGACCAGGCCGTTGTTTTGTTACCAACATTCTTCAAAATGTCTTCTTTTGTACAGAAGAGAGAAATGTGGAAAAGAGGTTTGAAATGTCACTTTAAGGTTAGGAATCGGATACTTTATATAAAATTTAAATTCATCTGAACAATTCCTTTATGCACATTATTAGACAGAAATGTGCATGTTAACTTGTGATCTCAATATCATACATTATGAAAATTAACCATATTTTTACTAAAGTTACTATAGTTTAACTATGGTTTTACAGTAAAGCAAATGCAATGATCGTATTCAATGTACCATACATGATACGGCAAATAAGTTATATATGTTATAAACCGCGATTAACGCTAAATATCATGTCAATCGATCTGTCTAGATCGATTATGGTATCGCAGTAATATGGTTTTATGCGCAGTTTGTCAGTGAATCATGGCTCTGTGATCAGTAAGAAATGCTGCTCGATCTGAAAAAGTAACACCTGTCAAACATAATCGTTATAAACATACTTGGTCCCAAAAATACTTCAGTAGGCTTGAAGAACAGCCATAGAAAGATGCCCATAGCTATTTTCTGAAACTACTTGTGTTATGGTACTTCTTCTGCTGCATGTATCACGCATATATACTCCTACAACCCATGACGCTTTGTGCCAAAGAATGGAGAAGCTTCCAGTTTAATGTAAACAAATGCAACCCTGATGTATTTTAAGTCATTTGTTTATAGCAGAATGTGAACTTACACACTGATCGCACTTATTTACTACATCAGCATACAGTATAATACTTTATAGAGGAATGAGATGATGAGTTTAATACTTGACGACAGATATTTAGCAACTTTATTGATTCAGTTATTGTGACAGTAAACCAATGAGAATTTTTTTTTTAGTTATGGTGTATGCTATTCTAAGATGTGCTAAATATTTGTTTATTTTTTAATTTAAAGCGAACTGCAAGCGTTACATGAGCCGTGTGCACATATCATAAAGCTGTTTTATCTTCAGCCGGCCATTAATCTGATAAACATTATACTGAAGACTACTTGTGGAAAGTTGGCATTTTCCATTTTTAAACATTTTCTCTACGTTTTGTTTATAAGACGATAAGTGAAAGAAATACATACTTTACATGAAGCATATCAGATGAGAAATGTAATTCACTTGATGTAGTTTTTGACAACACGTCTGTTAAATACAGTAAACAATCCTTGTAGATGCAGTTAACTGTCTCACGTTTTTATTGATGACTATACGGTGTGTTGATGATCACATGAATCTATTTGAACACCCTATTAAAACTGCAAACTCTTTTTAAAGTGTTTTTTAATATTCGTTATCTATTTGCTTGAGATAAGCGGTCCACATCTTGAATTTTGACTTATGAAAACTGTGCAGTCCCTCACCGGAGCAGTCCGTCTTAACCATCTAAAGGCCTGAAATTTGAACCGCGAGACGCGCCGCTTTCTCTCTTCAAATGATGACCCTCGGTGCACGCAGCACTCCTAAAAGTTGAACTATTTCTATCTCGATCCGACACAGAAGCGCCTAGAAAAATGTGCAATAAATATAACGAATATGCGTGCGAAAAAGACGCAAAATGTGAATCGGGCCTTAACCGCTCTAATTGTAGGATGTGAAATAAGCGTTGCAGGGTTTTAAGTGCAGCCACGGACAGCAGGTGTGCTCAAAAGTTATATTTATATATAAATATTTTTTGATAGATTACCGCATGAAACCAGCAGTATGACAATAAAAAATGTGAATACGAGACTCCTTTTCTGTCATCAGAATAAGTAATTTGAGGTACAATACACTACTTTCGCCGCTACAACGGAAGTTGTACCCACGATCATTTTTACAATAGCACCCTCAGAAAACTTGAGTATCATTTAGGCGCAAGAAATCATAGAATCATGAAAGAATCATTATTTTCAATAAACTGATGGAATAGCCAGCACACTGGCTGATCCAGTCACAGCGATTCTCAATGGCTCACTGGACGATAAGATTATCCGTGCAGTGCCGATTTTTTGTCTGTTCCTCGCACAAAGCTATTGCAGGGCTTCAGACGGTTGAAATATGATAAATGATTTTTGAAGCATTCCTTTAATGTATACTATACTGGTGTGAAGCATGTACAATCTGTACTGCCAAAGCAGTTGCAAGTCAGCAGTGTACAAACAGAAAAGTGCAAAACATTTCAATCAATATCCAATTTGTTTCAGCATTTTTACTGTATTTTTATTGGTGTAGTCCAAACTAGCACCTGCATCAAACTGATTGTATTAATCCAACAACATTTTCACAGATGTCGAAAAGCCAAAACCAATCACAGTGTGCCAATAAAGAAATACAATAGAACCACTATCCAGCTTTTCTAAATCCACAACGAATACGAGAATACACTGCAATCAAAATAAAAGTCTATAAAACTAATGCGTCAGATGAAATGAAAGAGAGAAAGAGGAAAAAACCCAAAGACAGACACTGTAACATTTTTTAGATCAGACAGACGTCAAGTTCATCTCTCCACCGCCTCCCACCCCTTTCTTTTCTCAATTTTATGACTTTAATTGCAGCCATTTAATAATTTTCAAACTATTTTGCCTGAAGGCTGAACCACCCATAAATCACCACTGGAGCGCGAGCTCAACATTCTTTCTCTCATTCACCTTTCATCGCTCTATCTTTCTCTGTCTGTGTGTGACTTTCATGCATGTCTGTCTTCCAATCGCCTATGATGTTTCTATGTTGATGTGTGCGTGCTTGCATGTGCTCATTTCAACCTTGGCAAGACACATATATATATAAATATATACACATAAATACAGTATATATATATATATATATACATATAGAAAGAAAAAAACTTTTCAATCATCTATTCTCCTGTCACTTTTCCTCCACATCACTCAAAACATCCAATCTCTCCATCTGTCAAAATACTGAAGGCCACATTGACAGGTAAAATGAAGAAAGGGAGATACATAGTGTACACATGCAATGCGCATGTGCTGTCACACATTAAGGGGCAAATATATTACAAGAAGAATTAGCAATTTCTTTGTTGAATTAGACATTAAAACATCACAAACCGTATGTACAGTTAAACAACACGAACAGCCCAACACAATCTCAGTGAAGGATTCTGTGTTGCATCGAATCGAAAACATGATGATCAAACGCTTTGAACGCCCGTTACTTTGAACAAGATATGTTTGACTGTCAATGTCTGCATGCTTAAAGGCAAATCTCTGTAACACTGTGTTGTAACCAGGCATGACACACTGTAAAAGCAGAATCTGCTCACTGCCTCAGAAAGTGCCTGTCCATTGTCAGAATTGCTACAATGCACTGAAACATTTGCTCCCTAGAAATTCTGTCTGCTCACTATATTCACTTTCCAGAATCATCCAGTCATTAGTTATTGAAGAAGACTTCATAATTCATTAAAGTTCACTTTTGGCCTATTTTTGAAAGAATAACTTTGTATTAATGTTACAGTTAACTGGATAACATGTGCATCAATGTTTAGGAGTAAAAGGCCTTTTTTTGTTTACTACAAGCTATCTGCCGAGGGGGTTATATACACAGTAATTTTTTCTAATTGTAGCCAACTGAACCCAATTTACATGTGTTAATCCATCAATGTGTCCAATCCGTTTAAATTGAAAGAATTATATATCTCAACATTTGGAAGTCAGATCAACTAAAAAAACTCATGCAAAAAATAAACTTGAGTTAAGATTGTTTTTTAATATAGGTTAACTTGGAACAAATTGTTTATTGCCATTTATAAATAAATATATAAAACAAAACAACTTTTTTACAATGGTTGCAAGAGTTCAACGTTTCAGGCAACAATATATTTATTTTAAATACTTGTTATTTATTTCAAATTTGCATCTCTTTTTTTCCATGTTAAATTAGGGAAAACCCCAAATTATTTAAATTAAATTATTTGTACTCATACACGTTATTTACTTTTAATTTAAAATATATGGCAAGCTAACCCATCTTTTTAAAGCACTTGACATAAAGCTTTCCGCAAGGTTGTGGGTTCGATCCCAGGGGATTGCACATACATATATAATGTATAGTATATTGCAATGTAAGTCGCTTTGGATAAAAGCGTCTGGCAAATGCGTAAATGTAAAGCGAGTTTATTAACAGTAAAGTTTCTTAAGGCAACAAAAATATTTTTTGTTACTGTGACTAAAATGTTTTCCCATCGCATTAACTCAAAAACACAGTAAGTACACAAAGATAGCATTTTACAGCTTATGAAACTCAAAATATGATGAGCGAGAAGGAATAGACTGGTCTCGATACTGGCATTAGCTCAGTTATTGCTCAATAAGTGAAGCATAATGGTCATCATGTATCCTCCCACATGGAGCTGAAGCACAAGCACCACTCTCCTGCACAGTGGTAACCAAAAAAATGACAAACACTTCTAAATCTCCAACATAACTTAATGTGAAACACTAACAAGTCTTCCTCGTTACTGAAAAACACATAAAATGACACTTAATTTCAATGTGTAATCTCCAAATGTAGTCCCATGCGAAGAATGCTGGGAACTGAAATCAGCTTCCTAGATTTAGCAATCCTACAACACAAATCATTCATGTAGTCGTCACAACTTTAATGGATCGAGGTAGTTAAACATAACAAAGTTGTGACAAAACAACAAAAAAGGGTATTGAATAAACTTCCCTCTTAAAAAAACACAAGGTTTTTTAAAGCGATGTCATAAAATAATTATTTTCGGTTCTCAAAAACAACAACACATTTCGACTAGTTAACACTTAATCTATTTAATAGAGCATTCTTGTTTACATCGCTTTTCTTATTCATGTAAAACAATCCTTATTTAAACATAAAATGTTCTGCTTGGCAAGGAATGTGAAGTGTGTGCATTTCAAAGTGTAGACAGACAAATTATTTGCTTCTGCAAAGCCGTCACGTCACGCTTTTAAACATTTAAAGCAATGTTTCTCTCTCTCTTCAGTATGGTCCTAATGAGTCTCATCGTATCTCTCACAGAAGCTGTCTGTATTCATAGCATAAATCTGATAACAGTCCACAGGGACAGTAAACTACCGACAAGCCTTTGTTTCTCTCTCATCTTATAAACAAAGCATTTATTTAAAGAAATAAAAAAGAATTTGAGTTAAACCACATCCTTTTTCACAGAGCAATACTAGAGGGCAGCAGCATCTGTGTCTCTTCAAGGTGACGTGTTCAATCGTGTTTGGATAAACAGACATGTTTAAGAACGTGATGAATCACCAAAGCTTCATTTACATATACAGTCATACTGTGCTGTATTATGAAAGAGATTTACAGGAACATACGTGTGCTCCTTCCTGGGAAGAGAGGTCAAAGGTCAGCCTTAAGATTTAATCTTTCAACACGCATCATAAATATCTCACAGATTTTGATCGTTTGGTGCCGATTTGTCTTTTTGGGTTGTTTGCCTTTACCATTATCAGTTAGTAGGTTGAGGAGTGAAGGTTTTCTTTTGATGTGCCCCAACAGACACACACAACATCCTGACCAGTCAGGCCCAACTTCCTGTGTTTACCAAAACAGCACCTATATATAGTCTTCATGCTTCTTATTTAGAAACAAGTGACCACACCTTTCCTTACCCAGCAAGGGAGGAAAAACCAGTGTGTCCATACGGGCGTGCATGTGGATTAGTGTTATGATGAGGAACTAGACGGGCGTGAGCCTGTTTGTGTTTAATATTTTTGGCATGAGTCAAACTCCCGCATGATCTCATGACCTAGTCGTGAGAGAACACCATCGTTAATGACATAAACAAAAAAGAAAAATGGCAAAAGACAAACGTTACATAGTTGAGATAAAATACAAGCGGGCGTGTGGACTGTGGCAAAAATTACCGCTCCATTTGACCCCCTGACCCCTAACTGCAAAGGGGGCGGCTGGAGAGGGCCCGTCGCAGACATAAATATTTGCCATTCGCAAACGTGAAACTGACACAGGCCATTCCTCAAATAATCACCTGTCCATCACGCAGCGACACACACTTCTCTCCTGAACGAAAACACACTTTATAAAACAGATAAATAAAGATTACCATCTAAGCCAGGTGCTCATGGGAGGCGTTCACAGCTGATGAGTGAAGCTTTACATCACGCAGGAAAGTGAAGTGTCACCTCGCAGGCCTGTGCTGCTAAAATTAACTCCCACACCAAAAAATGAATTTTTCATTCACAGCTCTTGCTGTTACCTGTGTGTCAAGATTGTATGGTGTTAAAACGTGTTTACTGTTGATGTGTATTGTAATATTAAAATCTCATCTCAGCTAAGCATGTAGAGACAATTTTAAGTAAAATACTTTGAAAAAACTAGAATTTGTTTTGAAAAGATGCATTGTTATGTTTGGCTAAATGGCTGAAAGATTAATATTGAGGTAAAACTATCATAGAACTCTTTAAAAGGATCTTCTTAATCTAACAAAAAACTCCTTAAACTATGCTTACACTACACTTATTTTTTTACTTTTCATCTATTTAGTGAACCTAAAGGATTAGTTCACTAAAAAACCTGAAGAACTATCCAATATGTATAGAACTTCCTTTCTTCTGGTGAATAAAGTTTTTTAATAATTGTAACTTTATATACACAATTTTATACATCACAAAAAGAAACTCGGAAAAAACGCCCACACACATCATAAAAGTGAAGCAAATTTTTTTGGGGGGGGAAATCGAAGATGAATTCAAAGCAAATTCAAAGATTATGACATTTCAATAACTTCCAATCTCATTGGTATTTCTCGTGACTAATTGTCATACAGTACATTATTTTCTCAGAAGACATGCACAAATCAATGAGGTATATATAAGGTATTACAAAGAAGTATTTTTATGTAGGCTATTTATTTTTTACAAAAATGCTTTCATCTGAACAAACGAATACATCTGGCAAAAATTTGAGTAAATTATAAGAGAATTTTATTTTTCTGAGGTGGGAAACTTGCAGTAGCACATTATACATTTTTTTTTAGTGCGTCACTGTACTGTCCTCTCACAATGAAACAGATTCAATCAAAATGCATCACATTTTCATCATAATCCATCTTAATCGTTTGCTTAAGATGTCATTTCATATCGTGTTTATTATGTTTCCCCTCAGTCATGCCTGAGAACTGCAACCAGAGGTCAAAGTTCAACGAATTTCCGGGAATATGACCTTCATTAACGTAACATTACGACTACATTCTATGAGCAGCGTAACGTGTGTTTTACAAAACCAAACACAAGTCTCATATTAGACTACATCTACCCGGTATAAATATTTAAGCAAGCAGGATAGTAAATACACACACATGCTACAAAGGAACAAACGTACAAAAGCAGACGAGACGCCCAAGATGTTTGTGTGTATAGGACAGGCAAAGAATGTAAAGAGCGTGTAAAGAATGTGTAAAAAGGGTAAAGTGTGTTTGTGCCTGAATCATGTTCCTTTTCCAATAAACACGTCAATCAGAAGAAAGATGTACCACCAGTACATGAAGAAGGGGGTTATGTCATTGGCGCAAGGGATTCTGGGAAATCTAAAATGCAGCAAAAAAATTACTGCAACAAATATACTCGCTCAGATATCCTGTGCTAAACAGATTTGGGATTATGAAGGAAAAAAATAAGAAGAAAGAAATATTCCTGTTGAGTCTTCGCCATTATTCATGAGTTTGAGCGTTAAGCTATATTTTATGGTGCCTGCTCAACCACAAATAAAAATAACTTTAATAAATAAAAGTGCACAATCAGTCGTCAGATAAAAAAATGCTAATTTTGCTCTCATTAAACCAGACACAAGGTTAATTAATAATATGTTTGGTCTTAACAATCATATCCCAATTATAAAATATATTCATATGTATTATTCCTAACCCTTAAGAAATTTAAATTTACTGAATCACTCAAAAATAAATGATCAACCCTCATTAGCCACAAATAAATGCTACATCACTGTTATATTTTATAAGATATTCTTTTCAAAACTAAAAACTAAAGTATGTTTGCACAATCCTTTCAACAGAAAGCCACTGTCTTAACAAGACCGGTACTTTTGTAATTGCACTCTACCTGTAAATTATTAAGATAAAAAAGTCATTCTCCAGAAATCACACGGTTAAAGTTTCATTATTCGTCATATTAAATTGATGGACAGCTGTGAAAATGTATACTAAAGAGCTTTCCAAGGTAGAAACAAATAACGGCGAAGAAATGCATAAAGGAGAAAATTGAACAATAACCAAGTATTCCGGTCTGCCAGCAGGCAAAACTCTTCCATTATGAGGAAGCTGAAGCTCCATTAAATCTTACACATACATTTATCAGATACGGGTGCACAAGTACTCAGAAGTTCTGCTGTAGCAGTGATTCTTATGATGCTCTGTAAGTGAATGAGGGCATGGCTGCCTGTAGAAGCGTGTGTATACATGTCAGGGCTCGACATTAACGCTTGTCCGCTTGTCCCTGACAAGTGAAGGTTTTGTATGGGCAAGTGAGAGAGAATTTTACTTGCCCAACCAAACTTTAAAAAAAATTCATAACAACAGTGCGACATATATGTATAATAATAATAATATGTGCATTAGACAGCTACGTGGTTGTGTGAAGTCCGTTTGTTGTCGTTGTGCTTGTTTGTGTGTGACCATAATCAATGGCGCACCGCACTGAAGAATCCAGTTATTTAAAAGTCATCTGGTTGTTCAGTGTCTGGGAGTGAATTTTGTCAACAGTTTAACATACCACACGAGTTATGGTCTATGATTTATCTGCGTCTGCAATGTATGAGGATATGAACAAATGAACTACATCTCCAGAGTTGCTCTGAGAGTTTATTTTATGAGCCTTCTACTGTTTGAGTGAAGATATCAAGACAGAAACTCAAGCGTCTTCCAGGTGACCCGTCAAAATAAAAGTCCTGTTAAATTAAACACTGTAGTGTACTATAGTATTTGCTATTGAAAATTGTAGTTCAATTCACTTGTAAAGTTCAAAAACACTATAGTATCTAAGAATGTTGCTGCAGTTTACTATACGACAGTATACTACAACAAATATACCACTATTGTATACCAAAAAAGTAAAAACACAGAACATAGAAATATTAAAACAAATTTAGGTAATCTAAAAATGATAGGGCCCTAATTTATCCATCTGTATGTAACATTAAGGACTTTTGTCATTTAAATGCCTATTCATGATGAACTATACTTGCAAATTTTTATTTAATGATGACAACTGACAATTTATACATGTGCTACTACTATTTGGCCTTTGCTACTAAACTTTAAACCCCCCAAAAAAAGTTAACAATTACTGCTTGCCTTTGTTTTATAGCAGTCACAGAGAGTTGGCCTATAACCAGATTCAGGCAACCAAAGTGGACACTAGTTAAAATGCTTAGAAAGAAAAGTGACCAAATCCAAAACAATTATATATATTATAATTCAAATTAAATATCATTTTTTATCTTTGGACAAGTGATTTTTTTTCTCGTACAAGTAAATGACAAATTTACTTGTCCGAAGGACAACCACATGACAATGCTTAATGTGAAACCCTGCATGTTTACATGATGAGAGTGAAATGGGGACGTTCTTCAAAGTTGTGCCACAAGCACATGTAGGTTCTGATATATACACACACACACACACACACACACACGCACACAGAAGAGGAGGTCAGTGCACAAATACCTGACATGTCATTTCAGATTATTTAATGATGTTCTGTTGTAGAGATGAATTTTACAGCCCTAATGTGATTGTAATCAGATCTAAATCTAAACCATCTGAACCTGAAACAAGAGAAAGATCTGAACAGACAGCTGCATCACTGCTTGAGAAGTGACTCATGTTCAGCTTAAGACACTTAAAAAAAAAACAATAAAATAGTAGAGCCAAGTGAAGCGATCAAATGAAGCAAGTTATCATGTGACATCCCACATTCAAGAGAAAGAGTCCTACGGAGACATTATATATTAAAAATATATTATCTTTTTTCAAGATAATTAAAGCTATTTTAAGACCTTTCATTTTTCTTTTATGACAAATGGCCTTCCGTTCCAAAAAACCTTCCATTACCTACTTAACTCCCTTTAATTCTCAGTGTTGATTCAATTCTCATTATTGTAGAAGAGTTTTTTGATGTAATTAAGGTACAGCGTGTTATTAATTAACATGAGATCTCATTTTATTGAAGAAAAGTATAATTACATATTTCTTTCTGATTGTGACACACAACGTGTTTTTGACGGGGTTTATGACACTTAACCATAAGTGCAAAATTACACACATACAGTACACAGTCTTATCTGCTAAAACACTTCTGGTGCATGTAGAGAGGAATGAGAACAGAGAGAAAAATAAGACACAAGTACAAGAAAGTTGCTGTGTGATGGGAAGATGACAAAGCACACTATAGAGGAGCAGAGGATTAAAAGAGTGAGTGTGAAAGATAACAGAACTAGAGAGAGTATTGACTTTATTATCCTCTTCCCCTGTGATTTGGCCCAAACCCTCTCAGATCTGAACCACAGGATCATTTCTGCAGACAAAAGAGTGAGGAATAAAGAACCTGCATCATTTCTGACAGATTCAGTGCTTGCATTGAAAAGTTTTCTTCAGTTTATTTCTGTTAATCTGCTTTGGAACATGTGTGTGAGGAATACAATTGTGAATTGTTCTCTTTGCTTGCAGCAGTTTTTGGAGATAAACACATTACAACACATTACCAACTGCTCAATCTACCTCCAGCTGCAAAATCACTAGACAATAAATACAGTAAGAATATCATAACAGTGCTTTCATTGTCTACTATACCTATTGTTTAATCATTTCAAACCCGAGCCTTGTCATTCAATTTCAAACCTGTACGACTTTCTTCTGCAGAACAGAAAGGAAGATATGTTGAAGAATGTTTTTGAGAATATTTTGAGAATTACGGCACCCGTTCACTTGCATTGTTTTTTTTCCCATTACAATAGAAGTGAATAGGTGCCCCGGTTGGTCGGTTATCAACATTCTTCCGCAGAACACAAAAGAAGATATTTTGAAGAAAGTCATAAAGGTTTGAGATGACAAGAGGGTGAGTAAATGACCACTGAATTTTAAATTTTGGGTGAACTATCACTTTAATGTCATTCGGTCTATGATCCCTCTGAACAATGTCCAATGCCAAACAAACGTTTGGGTCAAAAACAGGTCAACACCTCTCACACACACGAAACATCACAGTGATGTTCTCCTTGTTCAGAATTCTGTAATGTTATGTCTGATGTGATCGCTAAACACTGTGTTACGCTCCGCTAGTGTAGATAATATCGCCTGTTTGACGCTTTTGTTACCGTGACAAATACAGAATGACAGTGCCGTGATCATTATTATCAGTATCACAGGTTGATTACCTGCTAGTGACTGCAGCTTGGAGCTGCGGGATTGTGGGATATCAATGAGACGTTCAGAGACACTCAATGGAGGGACAGATCAAAATTTGTGAAAGCACTGAAGATGAGTGCGATGCAAAGATATGAATCCTAAATCTGACTCGAACTGAATTAAATGCACATTTAAATGAAGCTTCTGTCCGAACCCCACTCACTTTCTCTATCCAACATCATTCTTTTGCATGTGTGTGGCTCTCCATGTACTGCCGATAACCTAAGCACAACCTCCAGATAACCTTCTAACAACTCGCAGCTGCCATCTATTCACGGGTCAGAGGTCAACGGTGTGGCCATCCAGCAAGGAATAGGAAATGACTGAGTGACAGCTACAGCGATTTTCCTGTCATTCTACAGAAAAATGTTAAGTGCGAGCACTCTTATCATCAGGATGCTAACTGTGCCCGCTGATGCTGGTGACAGCGGTGGGAAAGGTCAAAGGTTAAAGCGAGAATCGACACCATCGGTGCTGGAATGGGTTTTTAATGACTAGACGATTGTGTGATGTTTAGGTAAGCTGGTCATGGAAACAATCACATTCCCATAGTCAGATGTACCTCAACACAAACACACACAAATGCAAACAGGAGTTTTACATTGTGTATTCACATCAGAGAGGTGAGGCCTTGAGAATATTTGAATTATAATAAATGTAGAAAGGTAAGTCTAGTCATTTTTCTCTGGTGCAAAAGACCCGTTACTGTTAAATGAGACAAGCACTTTGAGGTCAAATACCCACAGCATTTTTTCTATAAGCATTGAAACAAGCAAAACAACTAAAAAAACAAGATTATTCTTATTATATCTTTTTTCTACTTATGCCAAGCTCTAGCCCGTTTACTTGGGTAGAAATTGTAAGTAGGGGTCTTCAATATTTGAGGTGGACAATAGGAAGGGTCTACAAGTCAAAAATGGTTGAGATTCAATGCCCTCCGCTCAAATATATGACTCATATCACATGTTTTTATATCAAGGCTTAAGTGTTCACCAGTTTGCACATTCTCTTTGAATCTAGAAAATAGCACATTTATCGTGGAAATCAGGTTTATCAGATAAACTGTTCTCTGCTCACGTCTTTATTACAAACCTCTCACCTCACTAGAATAAATTCCCTCAGAACGCCAGCATTGTGCTCTTTGTGTTTGTGGTCGGAGATAAGAGCACTTCAAAGCAGGAATGTTTGGAGACGGTCTTGAGTTTGTTTGTGTGTGGAAAAAATAGCAAACCTCTTGGTTCTTTTCTGGCAAAATGAGAAAGCAGAATAGCTCTTAATTCAATAATACTGATGTAACACGTCTGAAGCGTTCTACGGCTTTCTCACGGTCATGAACACCTGGAAATATTAGGAAATTTTAACATTTTCAGGTCTTGAGAAAATGGTTAGTTGGTCATTGAAAATTATTTGTACATTTTAGTATGATTTGCGTTCACTCCAATCATGTTACTTTTAGGGTTGGGTGGGTTAGGGGAGGGGCTTCAGTATTGCTTTTTTCTAATAATTGAATGTTGATTTATATTGTTTGAATTAAAGGGCTATTTCACCGGAAAATCAGAATAGCCTCATGTGTTACTTACCCTCAAGGTATCCTGACTCAATATAGTATTCTTTTTGAAGAATAATAAAGTCGAAGTTATAATACCACATATTCTTTTACTTCCGAGCGGTAGAATGGAAGCGAATGAGTTTCGACCTTTTGAAGATCCAAAAAGGGCATACATCACGACACGGCTCCGTGGTCTTAACAAAGGCATGTTTTTCCGGCAAATGACATAGGCGTGTCCTTAGTTCCGGTGACGATTCCGGCATTTTTCATTTTGATCCAATATGATACCATCATCTCTGTGCGGAAGCTTTCGTTAATAGCGAATTACATTTGCCGGAAAAACAAGCCTCAGGTTCACGTGTAGCCGCAGGATAACGGAAGCAAAACATCAAAGTTAATAGCGCTGTCAATATGGTTATTGGATATCTCTTAAATAAACGCGTCGATTCGCTTCAGAGGACCAGTTTTTTTGATCGATGGATGCACTTTTTGGAGCTTCAAAAACTGCCTGGAAGTCAAAAGACACGTGATGGTATTTTAACTTTGACTGCATTATTCTTCAAGAATAAAACCATATTCAGTATGGCTTGAGGGTGAGTAAACGATGGGGAAATTTTGATTTGCCGGTGAAATAGTCATTCAACCAATAAATTAATGTGAAATCGGAATGAAATAAGTTTGTTACAAATTTATGGAAAAGCCATGGAAACATCTAAAGTGAATAGAGTGTAAATTGTTTTGTTATTCTTTTATGTTTCATCGTATCAGTTTTGTTAATATCTGTGTGTGTGCGCAGTCTTAACAAATCCATTGTGAGAAGTTAAAAAGGGGATATTTTCCCGGGGATACACACAGTTACAATTACAGTCTCCATAATACAGTGCAGAAACACAAAAGTCAGCGTAGTAGCTAGATTTCCAAATGTCGGTGGTCAACTCTGACAGCTAGTTATTAGGGCAGCGCTAAACCATTTATAATGTGCCAAACGATGACAGCTAGTTACTCCCAGTTCCACAGTTACTGCAGTTGAAGGAAGGCTCAACCAATATATCACATCTTAAAGACACAGAGATTACCGTGGTAACACCTGGCCTGACAAAGATTAGAAGGAGAAATCTTCTGTACATGACAACACAAGCACACCTGTACGTAGATGTCTAAATTAAAAAACTAGCAGCGAGTACAAAAACACATTCACTCAATTGATGTGACAGCCTAATAGAAGAGTTAACCCAATTTTTGTTTAAAATGATCATTACTGAAGTCTATATTTACTTTCATGGAAGGAGTGTAATGCAAAGATAAAACCCAAATGTAAACATTTGACATTTCAATGATTACAATACAATGAGAGTAGGAGTGATCGGACTGTCAAACTCCAAAAGTTCACAGATCACAAAAGCAACACATTGGGTGAACTCTTTTTTAAAAGAACTCAAAGTTCAGTAATGCTCAAATAATAAAAGACAAACTCACACCAGAGCATAAATGACTGCTGCTTATGTACACCACACATGACATCTAAATTATCACTCATACACACTCACTCAGTGAGAAAACATTTAATTACCACATATGAGCGCACAGACGCACACACACACAGAGCTAGACTGAACACGAGAGAAATCTGACATTTTAATTACAACAGAACCCACAGATGGCACAGAAGCATGCCTCAACGTGCCTCACAGGGTATCGCATGTTCAACACACTTTCTCCCCCCACCCCCCGAAATACACAAAAACTTATTTTTTCTAAAAGCCCTTTAGGAAAACGATCCAAAGTTTCTGTTGTGGTTCTGACTGCTGGACACCGAGTCAAGGATGTGTGACTAACATCCCATAGAGACCGGCCCATAATCCTGTTTCCTCTGGACCGTCTCGAGTCTTTACAACTCACACTGTGTGCAGCGATCAAAACACACACTGTCATTATCCTGCTATGTTCTTCCTCGTGTCAGGATAATTAGTAGGATTGGATGAAGGATTTCATGCTGTTTTTTGCATTTCATTCTTCACTTTTTTGAAGCTCAAATTATGTCAATGAGTCTCCCAGAAGTGCAGAATAAAATGTGTTGTAAAAAGGGGCTTTTGTAAACTCCATAGGAGTTTACACAGACAGCAAAAATGTGATGTGATTAATAATCATTAAAAAACATTGGCGTCTTATTCGCAAGACAATTCATTTGTAGTCAAGTTTTAAAAG
The DNA here is from genome assembly GCF_015846415.1 of Triplophysa dalaica. Taxonomy (NCBI): domain Eukaryota; kingdom Metazoa; phylum Chordata; class Actinopteri; order Cypriniformes; family Nemacheilidae; genus Triplophysa; species Triplophysa dalaica. Next base: position 13,499,367 of record NC_079549.1, on the reverse strand, counting down.
ATATGGCTAGCTCTACCAGTATTTAGGATTTTTACAAATGATAAAACAATGCACTCTGTTGGCGAGTGGGACTTGAATGGGACCCTTGCCAGCAAAAAAAGGTTGCTACTCATTTCATATTCAAAAATGTTAGCCAATTAAAATGTTCACAGGACATTTATATTGAAGACTTAAAGTGTTCATGAGACAATAGAAAAAATACTGGGATATTTTCAAGCGCCAAACCAAACCTCTTTCTCTTTTCGTGTGACTAATATAACATAAAACCGTAAATGTGTTCTATGGTTTGAGGCAAAAATGTAGAAAAAAATCTGACGATAAAAATGTATCTTATTCCATTTTATATTATAAATATAAATGTTTATAATAGCCTATAAAATAAAGTATAAATAACAGTTTGTTTTCAAAAAAATTGCTATGCACAAAAAAGGGAAATTCATGTCACAAACATGTCCAACGCTGAGACGGGTTGGCAAAAGCACACTAATACATATAAACCTAAAAATAGGTGGAATTAACTGCAGATATAGTGTAGTTCTGAACAAAGTAAAACTAAGAGTAAAGAATAAAATAAATATTCAATCCATCTACATCTAGTCAGTGTAAACAACTCAAATCCAAAACTTTATTTAAATCAAATTAACCTTTGAAAGACAAATGTAAAACAACTGTGGGAAATCATGACGACAACACTTTTTCACTAACTAGATAGAGTATAAAGCTAAATCTGTGTTTTCAAAGCATGCCCCTGAGCAAGTCTGCCGACTGATTCACACGTGCTGAAAAAAGTGTTGAAGTACAAAGCGCTGTGTTTTTTTTCCCCTTTGCACATATTAGTGATACAAGTGAAGAAATCTTTACTCAATATATCTGGGTTACTGCCTACATGCTGTAGAAATAACAACAACATTTCTGGCATTAAAAAGTTAGGAGCACATTGCTTATGCACAGCTTACACTTCACTCCTTCAGTGCAGTAGATTTGAAAGTAGTTGGGTATTAGGATTCACATTTTGAAATGGGCCGCACCCTCAAACTGTGTGTGTGTTTTGGAAGGCAGCAAGCTATTCATCATCCAAAATGCCAGTGAATTATTTCGAGGGTGAAACCTGTACAGTCAGGTGATAGTGACTCGACTGGAATTTTAGACCACTGATCCAAACAAGCTCCCATTGTCTCAAACCGAAACGAAACATGTAATCGAAAATTCCCGTGCTGTCGAATCACATACGTAATGATGACAATAGAGGATCTTGACAAATCTGATTCATCCCAGTTTCATTTCAAGTACATTTCATACACATTACATGAATGCATTTGGCAGACGCCTTCATCCAAAAGAGAGTTATTGGCCATTCAAGTATGTTATACATTTTACTTTGCGGGTGGTAATCGTCTGTTCCCTCACTATTCGATTCATAATAGATTCTTATTTCTTAAGGTCACGATTCGATTCTAAATCAATTCTTGATGTACTGATTAGCATCTTTAGGTTCAAGATGTCATCGCGTCACGTTTGCGCTCAGAGTCAGACTTGTGTTGGCTTTTACTCTTAGAACTGTCACATATTGTATTTTAATACAACTGAGTGCCCGTGAAGCCATTCTCATTGACGTATTCTGCTGTCAGACATTAAAACAAGAATCATAATTAACACATACATTAAAAGAGTGGTTATTTGACCAATATTAGTGTATTAGTCCCATGCAGATCAACCAGAGTGTCCGGCTAACATATTTAAAGAAGTTTGTTCATGTTGTTAAGTCTAAACAATGACAGTGAAATGCTATTGGAAGTTGCGTTCTGCACAGATCAGATTCAGAGAAAGAACATCCTAAACATTTATCTCATTTATCTTGCATTTTAGTCCTACAGGGCTGAATGTATTAGGTTTTCTTGCATTCTGCAACGCACTGCAGTTGACCTCCACCTTATCTGTTCAAAAGCCATCACATTATTATTTTTAGTACCGTTTGAAAAATAGATTTTTTAAATTTGTGAATGGATTCGAATACAGATTATATTCATATCGAATCAATTTTTTCTACCACCCATCTTTCTTTGTGCTCAAAAATCAAATACACTAATGTTTTTCTTGCCTTAAACATGAATTTAACATCTAGTGTAGTCTGCAGTCTCAATTCGCACCTCTTTCAAGATCAAAGGGAGTTAAATAATCTCTTTTGTGTTTTGCACTTAAATATGCAGTTATTGAATGTAAGCCATCTATAGACGTGAAGGTTTCTAAACATCTGATTTTCAACCCCTGAGATCTCTCCATTTAAATATAGGACACCGGAAATCTGAAAAATAAGATAAAATTCGGAAAACACAAGGAAGACATTTCCATTAAATTATCCAGCCCACAGTGAACCTCAGAGGATGAAAGGGGCAAAACAAAAAATTCCTGCTGGTGTCACTCACAAAATAACACATTTGTGTTATTCGCTCCACATATAAACAAGCTTCAATAGGTAACATATTTCCCTTATGACTCCTGCTGAACCACCATACCTCTGTAACATTAATACATTCACATTCCTCTGTGTGTGTGTGTGTGTGTGTGTGTGTGTGTGTGTGTGTGTGTGTGTGTGTAGAGGCTTCGAACACCAGAGAATGCCAACGTTCAACAACAGTGAAACCCAACAAGTCATTACATACATCAGCTAAGTAACCGTTTTGCATGTTTGTGAGATGACTATCTCATAACTGACTCATTCTAAATACCATTTATTTGCTCTCAATAGAAGCTAGTATGCGCACGCGTAAACCACACGCAAACGGGCCTGTGCTAAAGGGAAGGGGCGCTTGTAAAAAACAGATGTAGGACAGGGACCGCCGTGTCAATTTTTTTGTGCACTTAAGTCAAATGAGTTGAAAGCGGCCACTGTTCTCCTGACATCACTGATGAAGAACAAAGGCTGTTTTCATTAAGAGGATGCTTTAGTCTTTTGATGCTGAAGATTAAAATGAGCGTTTATGTTTAAACAGCGTGTGTCAAATACCAAAATATAATCAGTTATGAATTCAAAGCTGTCCGATATTTGCAAACAGTAAGTGTCTTTGTTCGACGTTTAAGGGGGCGATACTGCCGTTAGATCCACAACTACAATTTGTTTTTCCACAGACAGAGAAGTATTATTTAAAAATAAATGATAAAGGTCAAAGAGTTCAAGTTGTCGTCTGGTTAGGGTCAGAGGCGTGCTGTCACGACAGTGAATGCTTCTTACTCATGATTCTGTGCATTACAAATATTAACGACTGTTTAAAGGACTGAAAGTTTGAATTTAGAAAATACTGGAAACTAGATGCAAAAACTTCTGGATGTACTGCAACAGAGAAAAAATATCTTCAGTCCTTAAAATAACTACTCATTTTATATTAAAACATCTCTTTCAGTCTAAACTATGATTATCAGCATTATGAAGCAATTGTTCCTAACAGCAGCTGACAGGACAAGATGAAAAACCCAAACAAGAGACGTGTTTGTACTGTACTCTCCACCTGGTACCAGCAGGTCACGCATGACCGAGAGAAAACTGATAACCTCAATCATCCGGGCTGATAAGATTCAAACTACTGGCAGAAGAACATAAAACATCACCGCGTTTAATCTCTAGTTATGTTTGACTTCACACAAATAGAAATCAGAAGACAGAAAGGACTGAAAGCCAGAACTTCACAGGTCAGTACATTAGAGACATGACATGCTATCGACACGCAAACAGAAGGAAATAAAAACCTCGGAACATAAAATAGAATCAACAGAAGGAAGTAAAAGGCAGGTAGTCTTTTGTTATAAACAGCTCTTGTGTATTCATCTTTTCATTCATTCATGTCACATATGGCCTGATGCTTGTGAAAGACAAATTTTCTCGTTTAAGAAAAACATAATTAAGTCTTATCTGGTTTTGAGATTATTTACATCATGTTTTAAACATGAGCGCCAGAGAAAAAGAAAGAGCATTTTGAAAGGAAAAGTGGGACTTTCCTCATTATAATGGAATGAGTTTGCGTCAGGACACGCTTAAATGGGTAGATAAAGATAGAGTTAAGGAAATGAAATGGTCGCCCTTCATTTCAACTAACTGTGTAATGATTGAAGCGATAAAGATCGAGTTAACCTTCAGGCTAATTTGGAAGAAAAACTGACTAGCACAAAACTGTGATAGATGCTATTTTGTATAAACACACACAACCACATAAACCGCGTAGCCACCTGCCCAATAACAAACGTAGGAAAATTTCAGCAAAGTTGAATGCGAGAGTTGGTCAAAACAAACACTGTAAACAGCAATAAAAGGTGGCAAACATCACTGACAAAACACAAGAACGTAAAAAAAACAAAATAAAACCTTAAAATGACTCAAAAGTGGCATGTAAAACCATTTCTCTTACGCGCGAGTGAAAAATCCGGAAATAGACGCGTCGCTTGCGACCCACGATGCAGACTTCCAGTCTCAGGCCGGAAATGAAGGCGAACCATATATGGTTTAGCGCAGATCGCGCTACCAACCGTTTTTGTATCTTACGTTCTTATTTACCACATAGATTTTGTTGACTTTTATGTACAATAGTCTATCTGAAAACTCTAGAAAATGCATTACCTACATTTTTATGTAGTTATTAATTGAATAGCGCTTTCTATTTGACAAAATAAAATATTTACTTAATTTTCGTAATATCTAAAAACATCTGTTCAGTTTGTAACAAACACTTAGGGAATAAGTGTGGACTTTTATTAGAAAATATATATTAATTTTCAGAATTCAAATAAATTGAAAATAAATAATTTCTTATAAAAACATTTCAACAGGAACATATTTTTAAAACAGAACATATTTAAAATATTTAAATAGATGTATAATTGTTACAGAAATAATTATCACTTTAGACAATTAAGAATAAAAAAGGAGTTAACTTTCAGTCCACTTTTATCATGTGTGTTTTACACAAAAAATATTACATGTCTTCCTGGAATGAAAAAACAAAATGTAAAGGTCTTCATGGAACCTTCCAGGTGTTCCATGAGACTGTGAAGGGCCATTTCCTTGTCCTCTTCATCCAGTGCCAATGCTGTGCAAAAGGTGCTGTGTTAAAGGCAAGAACAGTTTGTACAAAGTTGCAGCGGAGGTATTTTTTCTCTCTCTTGGAATTGCCGTGTGTCTCTAAAATGAAAGAAATGAAAACTCATGACACACACTCACTGTCTAAAATGACAAAGTAAAGTTCGTACCACAAACACACAAACCATCAATAAAGGAGCTGTGAATAAATAAATACAGTCAAGAAATAATAACCAATAATCAAGAAATAGCGGCAAAGCCGATTTGCACCCTCTCTTAAAAAGAAAGCAGAGTTTTCGCAGAAATAAAACAAATTAATTTTAAACTTTAATTATAATCTGTGATAGATGCGCACATAATTGTTGCGATAAACACCTAATTCAATATATAGGCTACACTGATTTCCCACAACATTTATACAAAACTGGACATGTTAATGTGTCCAAAAACGCGAGGGGCTGCCAGTGTTGTGCCGAGAAATGCACCCCTGCTAGATTATGCACCTCCTTCAATAACACGCTGTCCGATTGGCTATTCTAACACCATTGTGGGTGGGGCATATTCCGGCATGGGTGCATTTCTCGGCACATGGCCCACCCCTTCCCGCTCAGGTGAGTGACAGAATTTTAAAATCAATTCTTCTTATTACATGAATTAATCTTTGTGTCTTTAAGCATTACTTCTTCCGTCATGAATATTAATAGGCCCACATTTTGGTATTAGCTCATATATAATAATTAGTTTATGTTTTCACTACTGTTTCAATAAATTAAAGCCGGTACCAGTCAGTTTTAGTGCTGAAGTCGTTGCTATTGAGTAGGTTCCTCTTAAGAGCTTCCTCTGTTTACTTCCGTTCATTCTCGCTATATTAACTGGCATTTAAAATGCACCCTTTTAAACACTTTCAATTTGTAGAAAACCTTGTAGAGTAGAAATTAATAATGTGCACAGTTTCAGCTCATTAGATATAGCGTTATGTTCATTTCAGGGGTAAAATCGTATTTATTGTCTTAGTTACTCATTTAAAATATTTAGCATTTTATAATCTGTATAATTTTAGTTTTTAAACGTATTTTATAATGAACGTTTATTCAATGTAGCTTCATGTTTAACTGCTCAGTGTGATTCAGAGGGCGTTTAGTGGTAAGACAGTGACGTTGGTGCATTCACTTTATGAAGGAGCCTCATAAACTTTAATCTATGCAGCCAATTAAAAAATGACAAAATAAGCTTTATTTATAAGAGTGCAAGCGTAGTGTCTGGATGAGCACAGCAGACAGATTCAGCAGCCCTCATTCTCCAAGATTATTATCACCCTGTTCTGTCAGACACACACTTGGTCTGGAGGGCTTTAATGGGGCTTCTTTTGGGTTAGGTGGCGTGTGAATTGTGTGAGGCCTGTGTCAAACTGCTTCCTTAAATCTAGCGAATTTGATTTGCCTCCCATATCTTGTTGGGTGAGCCGTATTCAAAGTCGTTGTAAAATACAAATAAATGCATTGTGATGACAGATTCTGTGTTGCTCAACAATCAAAATTACCCGATGGCTAGACTATGGACTAATTTATTGTAAGGTTGATTAATCTATTCATACTATACATGTACGTGCAAGTCATCTGTCTGATGGCAGAAAAATTTACAAGTTTGGAATGAGACCTTTCTGGATAATATGTTTTGTGTGATAAACATTCGTTGGCATAGTAGTTAATTATTGCATTTAAAAGTTTTTCCTTTCTCATAATATGTCAGGTCAAGGAAGCACTTACATTTTATAGAACAAGATTGATTTACCTTGATTATCAAGGAAGAAGAATCTACCAAATTTGCATTATAAAAAGTTGTATTATAGATGAAATTCCTTTGTATAATAGCCTGACAGTTCATATTTTCTTCATTGCCATTGTATTTGACTGCATATTTATTTATGTATGACTGCACAATACTAACTTGTTCAATCTTTCTTGCACAGAGAGCCACAGAAAAAATATATTTATGTACCTGCTTCGAAATGCATTCATATTGATGAATTAGCTTTTAGTGTAAGAGTCTGCATATGTTTCAAAGTGCAGTCTCTTGAGAAGAAATGACATTGGGAGACAAATGGTTATTTGAGATCTCTCTGTCGCTATTTTCCTATCTCTGTTTATCATGTCTTTGACTTCTTTTAACCCGTAGATCCTTGTAATCTTTCAGTCCAAGCTGGCAGAACTACAATGCAAGTGAAGTGAGTAAGAGAGAGAAGCGTTTGTCTGTCATCGCCGTCTGCGCAGGTTCATATTTAAACCGTGAACATTAAAGATGAATGTACACGTCAGTTCAACCCTGGTGCCCTCTTGTTAACAATGAGGCCCTGTCTTTAAGCTCGGCTCCTTCACTCCTGTATCCCTCCCTCTTCTGTCCCTCTCAATGACAGAAAGTTAGAGAATTCCCCCTTACAGTGAAAGAGGCGGGAGGGGCCTGGCATCAAAAATACTTTTCTCTGTTTTCCTGTACAGTTGGTGCCTATACCTGATCATTTGAAAAAGTGAGATAGTTTTGTCACACGAAAGTAACAGGGATGACAGTTTTACAATTTAATTCTAAATTAACAAAATTCTAAACTAAGGGTCATGAAACTACAAGTTGCTTCAGTGTTGACATTTCTTTAGATGTTTTCTACAATATTATGCACTCTAATAAATGCTGGTTTATTGTCAACCCAGTGTTGGGTCAAAAAGGGACAAATCCAACCTTCAGGTATAAACATTCTCTGGGTTAATTTAACTCAGTGACTGGGTTCGTCCCTTTTAGACACATTGCTGGGTTGAAAAAAGTGTGTAGTGTAGCAACAGGGTTGACATTATTTTGTAATTATTTATTTGTTAAAGTCTTAATACGGATGTATATAAGACACAAATGGCATCCATTAATGAACTTTCTTTTTCATCATGGGACCAAATTTTTTGGACTTCAAACAATGATTGTGTCTCCTAAAATCAATAGTCAAGTGTGTATGTGTGTGTGTCATCTATGTTTGAGGTTTTGTCTCCCTGTTTCTTTGAAGAACATCAGGTCTAAGGGATTAAAGCCAAAAAACTCATAGATTTATGACTTTTAATTATCATAGATAAATGCAGGAGAACTCTCCCTGTCTTCTTCTTGGCACACACCGGATTTTCGGGTTGCCCCCATGAGAGGAAAGATGCCAGAAATGAGTGGAAAAAGCACTGAAAACACTCAGAAAGAGAGAGGGTGTTTGAAAGAAAACTAGAAAGAGTGTGTAATGGGAAACTGATGAACTGTCAGAATGTTTAAATTTGCATAGGAGTTCAAAACGCTCCTGAGTGAGTGCGTGCCGGTCTTATAGGAGGTAACACGTATTTTCTCTCTTTTGCCAGCTCACACGCTGGATCATGATCAAGTTTAGATTAATTATACTTCTGAGAAGAGGGACAGTCCTTATATACACACTCATCTGTGGTGAGAGAGATATGAAAGCAATGTGTGTGTGTGTGATTATTCACCGGGAGGAGTCGCACCCCCTGTCCAAACACGTTGCAGAACACACACATTGCCCCAGGAGTCTTTGTTATCATATTATTTCATTTGAAAGAGTTTGAAATATTGTTTTTGCCTGTCTGCTGTCCTGCAGAGAATCTGCCAGCAGCTGCTCATTAGCTATGGAGCCGATTTCTCACCAGACACCCCCTGTGACCCCGCCCACATTCTGTTACCATGTCGGTTACCAAGACGACACCAAAGATCCCATCTTAGGGGTTCTGTCTACCCCACTGGGATGCTTTTGAATTATACCAGACATTAGCGCTTTCTCTCCCTTCATGTCTCCACATCTGGATCACATTGTTATCACAAACCTGTCGACGGTGTTGTGTAGCGTGCTGAAAAGAGACGTTTACCTCTGACCTCGGGCTTGGAGCCGTGAAGTAGAATGACCTGTGACCCTTAGGGCAGTGGATAAATGAGGTGTGGTGAACACTGAAAACAGGATGACAGGAAAGCTAAACGACAGCTTGTCAGCATGGACTTTATCACAACACTAACAAGAGACAAAATTCAAATAGCTGTCGGCATGTCAGAGAGATGCTTTACTTTGCCAAATGCATAGTAGGACTGTATAATCATACACGTTTACACACAAACATTAGGATAAAATAAGATGTAAAATTACATGTAAATGTTAAATAATAGTACTAGAAGAAATCTAAATAGAACTAAAGCAATAAAAAAGCTGCTTGTGTTAAAACTTTGTCTAGTTAGTAAGTGGAAACATAAAAAACACTCATGATTTGTGTAAAGTGACTAAGGCCATTTTTATAGCGTGAAATGGATACTTAACATTGTGTCAGGAAAATTCATGACTTCCCTGATCTTATGAGATGTTAATTATAAACAAAATTTCCTGAAACATTTCATCTGTTTGGGGTCTCAGAGAAGCCAGATATAAAACATGAATGTAGAAGTACAATTATTTACATTTATGCATTTGTCCAAAGCGGCTTACTTTGCAATATCCTTTACATTTATACATAGGTATGTGCAATCCCCAGGGATCAAACCCACAACCTTGCGTTGTTATCGCAATGCTCTTACCACTGAGCTTACTTGAAGTATTTTCATCAAATATTTTTTCCTACAATGTGTTTTGTTCACAGGTTGGTATATTGGATCCCAAAACTTTCCTGCTTTAGTTAGCCTGTTGTTAGTCTAGTTAGGTCGAATGTGAAAATCTTCAGTAATATCAGATTTCAGAAACAAACTCTGTTGGTTTGGGCAATTCTTCATGCTCAGACGATTTGGTTTAACAACCTGCCAAATCTAATTCAGTATCGGCAAAAGAGCCTTGAGTCCCCCATTTGATTTTGACAGTTCTCGCAGAGAAAGAGGCATAAAAGAAACAAGAGAGAAGATGAGAAAGGAAAGATTCAGCTGTGTCTATCTGTTCAGACAGATTCTGAAGAGGAATCAATGAGTGACAGGGAGCTCTGGAAAACTGAATGTCTCCCAGTGTAAACATGGGATGAAATGGCAATATTTATTAGCATTAAAACTGTATGTGTTCATATGAACCTGATTATTTCAGAAGAAACAATTATTTTTGATATCACATCAGTTGAAACTAATTCTAGGATAAAAATCTCTAAAGATGTGTTTTAAAACCCTATCAGGGTCTGAAAGTCTAAATAAATATTCAACCTCATGTTCAACCTCCACACAATTTTTTGCCTTTTTGTGTGATAAGGCCTATATGTTTTTTATACACATAGACTTTAAAACAACATAAATGATTGATTTTCCACACATTATTCTATTTGTCATTTATTGGCAATTTTTTAAGCATAATTTAAAAAAGTTGTGAAACAACAAAAGTTAGTGAAACGATTATTAAACAACATCTTTAACAACTTAGATTATAGTCAATTTTTAGATAAATTTACTCGATAATACTGATCAAGAAAAGTATTTCTTGCAATGTGTCACTCATGTTTAAATGCAAACCTACAATAAAGTGTTATAAGTCCCAATCTATAGACTCGCAGACATAACAAAACAAAAACTGACGCGCCGGGCAAAAATATTCAACTCAACCATTCTGTCACCAGGATAAATACAACCTTGCGCCTCAGGTAGAGCATGTTACACACTATGTTTAAAATGTGTCCTTAATTTCCCTTTAGTGATTTTCTGTAATGACCAGTTTAAATAAACCTAAATTAAATCATTGGATCCACATTTGTCACAAAGTTTGCTCGTAAAAATCAGAGAAGAGCTTGTTATGTGAGCATGAATTTGTGTGGGTGGGGGAAGCACACCTATGCGCATCCAGTGAACATGCTAACTTACAATTATTAGTGCACGGTTGTGCGTGTGTGTGTGCACCTCACCTTTCCTTCAGGGCAAATGAGACATATTCGTTCTCCAAATCATTTCAGAACGTATCTGTTACAAAATATAATAACCTTGCGCTCTATTCACAATGAAAACAATGCAAATGATGCCCCATGAACGTCATATGAAAATGAGCTGTCAGTTATACAGACAGTGTTACTTTGTGAACTAGCTGAAAACTTGCTGACGTGACAGAAAATGTGAAACTCACAGAACAAGTTGCTAAACGGGATGTGTGCTAGTGTAGTGCATTTCTAAAACCTAAAAAATTCTAAAAGCTTTAATATTACAAACAGTAATAAAATAAAGAATCTGCTCATGCTGTTTGGTGTTCAAGCTGAGAATATTTTTTGGTTGTGTTTAATTCTGTATCTTTTGTATATCAGAAGTTTTTACAAAAAGATTGCTGAAGGATGAAATGGCACAAATACAGTGTACTTCATTTTATTTAATATGATCATTTATTTCACTTAGGCTGTTTAAGTAATTTTAGCTTACTGTTATAAAACCGTCAGTTCTGGTCCTTGATTCTGGTTGGCTGAGCCGAGTTCTAAGCGGTTATAAAATAGCCTGATTTATAATGGTTGACCTCATTACATAGCCTAGATATATATTTTTTTGCATTATTTTATTAAACCTTGCTACGCATGTGGAATAACCATTTTATAAAAGCAATAAGCCGCAGAAATCAGTGTGTTACAGTGAATTTTATAAGGGGGTTTTATAAACGCCCTTAGCTGTTAAAAAATGCAATGTAAACCATTGCTTCTTAAGGATTATTGCTTTATTTTAAACCTTTACGTGTGATGTATACGTTTACATTTTTTTAATGAGTTTTGATGTAAAAACAGATGTTGCCATGGTTTAATTAATCACATTTTTTACATTTTCCTCACAAGAACAAAAAGGAACTAGTCAACAAGTGCTTTTATATTCTTTTTCAGTCCTTCCGACGCTTTCTCAACTGTTCCATTCTCCATTTTGTTTGTTTGTTGTTTCCTTTCTTCCTCTTCCCTTTGTTTCATCGCCCTTTTTACCCATCTTTCATTTTCTCTTCTGTCACTCAAGCCACGTTACCCATCCTGTTCCTTTGTGACAGAACACTGACAGACTGATTCCATCTCACGCTGAGCAGTTGTTGTTTTTGCTAATCCAGCTTGTCTCAGGACTTCCCAGTTTAGTAAATTTAGAACTTTTGTGTACTTTTATGTCACGACATGACCTTTTTGTTTAAAAAAAGAATTGTTGCCATGTTTTAGTTAAAAAATAACTAAACTAGTTTGTGTTTTTAATCTTGGTGGAAGAATAGAAACAAGAAAAAAATATTAAAGCTCATTCAATATTTAAATTGACCCCGAGGTCAACAGTTTAGGGTTAAGCACTTTCACTGACCGTTAGTCGGGTCAAAAAATGACCAAAGCGAAATGAGTTTAACTACTGTGTGCGTGTGTGTGTGTGTGTGTGTGTGGTGCCGCATAAAATAAGTAGAGAAGCTGAAATATTCTAAGCATTTTATGAAAAATATATCAGCCATTGCTTGTTAAACACATTCTCTCTCGTTGCACTTTTCCAGCCAAACCTTCATCTTTATAAATAATTGAATGTCTTTTCAGCCGTTTTCTGCAGCTACATCAAACTGAGATTAATTCAGAGGAGAAATTATGCGTTCACATATAAAATTGAACACACACACATAAGCCTGTTGTGAATGGTTCTGTGCGTCCATCTATCATCACAGGTTCTTAACATCTAGCTCTTCTCTTTTACCTCCTAATCCCCATCATTCAGCACAGCCCAGTGTGTGTGTGTGTGTGTGTGTGTGTGTGTGTGTGTGCGTGCGTGCACGTGTGTGTGGTCTGCTAAGGTGTGTGTTTATCATCAGTCCCTTAATGTGGCCGTCAGTAGAGAGGTTTGTTTTCCTGAAACTTAAACACTACTCAACACCTTGTGCTTATAGGGTTAGAGGATATTAAATATCATTAGTCTGGTACGAAAACAATGGATGTTTATAAAATGTGCTCACTATCACTAAGATAGAAAATAAACCTGTACTTCTAATGAGGACCAGTTTGAGTTTTAGACCAGCGGAGGACAAAGAGAGTAAAGTGAGGACATTTTGCCGGGTTCTTCCTTCCTGAGACCCCTTTAAAGGGCTGTTTGAGGGTCTTGACTTGGTTTTTTGGTTTGGGTTATAATTAGGTTTAGGGTAAGGGTCTGATGCTTAGGGGTTAGAGTAATGAAAGTTGAATGATAGTTCATAAAGATAGTTGTGTCTGTGTGTGTGCATGTGTACCCATCTAACTACACTGAATTTTGGAGACAAATTTGTATCCATTAGTTAGCAAAACCTCCCTTTGGTGGCCTCATCATTTGTAAAAACACTACATAAAAGTATATAAAAGATATTTTTTTAAATAATACTATATATAAAAGTTTATTCTTCTAAATAGTAAAAATAAAAAAATATATGTTTTAGAGTTAAGGTTAGAATGTGGGTTAGGGCAGGCTCATCACTAGAATCTACAGTACGGTGGGGGTGTTGTAGGGGGTCTTCTTTTTATGTTCTTAGAAACAGATATTCACCAAAACAAAAGCCTGTACAATATTTGAAAGAACCAAGTGCTGGAGATTTGAAGTTTTAACTTAGGCTATATGCGAGAGATGATACATCAGTAACCAGGACTCAATTTTACAGTTCAACTGATGTTCATTCGTCTTTATTTTTCAATGTAATGCGATTATAAGACAATGATCAATTACCTTTCATGTTTTGTTTACCTCAAAACTTATAAATGAAACATCCTCAAAAGATGCTCAATTTTGTTTTGTTGTAATGTTTTAAAGGTACATCTACTGTAGTGATGGGTTTGTTTGTGGTCATTATAATTTAAGGGCAAAACAGTGGTACCCATTAACTTCTATTGTATGGACACAAAACCAATTCTGGCCATTCTTCAAAATATCTTCTTTTGTGTTCTGCAGAAGAAAGAAAGCCATGCAGGTTTGAAATGACAAGAGAATTAAGTAAATGGTGTAAAGAGAAATGATCCCTTTAACTAAAAAAAGTAGGTGTAAAGAGTATGTCTTTATTTAGATATTTAAGTAAATGTATGTATGCATGTGTGTCTGTGCGAGACACTCCTTAATTTACAAAGTACTCATGAAGGGTCAGCTATGTTTACTCATGTGTTTGTTATTGAGGCTGTTTGTGGCCCCTAATAAAAGTTTGTTTGTTCAGTAGGGCACAGAAGCTAACAGTCGCACGCCTACTGTGTCCAGCTCAGCAGGATTCTGGGAAACGCGTGTGAACACAGACGCCATTCGCGTTACCCGGCACCGTCAATCTCTCCTACCTGTCGCATCTGTCACATCACAGCAAGAGAAAGAGAGAAGGTCAGGATAAGAACGACATCTGAGAAAGAACATGAGGTAAAAGAATCAAGCGAAAAGTTCCGTTCCCCTGAGACCCCAGCGAGAACAACACCAGGTATACATTGAGACCTCGACACTTAACCCACACTTCCTGGGCATTGTGACGTATGCACACACAGTATCTCCTCCCCTACAAACATGACCTTGTTTTTTCAGATGGGATATTTAGGCAGGGAAGGTGACCTCACTTCCCCATGCGCTGCGTTTCCCATTGCTGTCATGCAGACTAAGATAAATGAAGATCACCATTGAACAAACATAACACATGAATCTAACTCGGACAGATTTCCATAAATAGACAATTTAAAGAGCCACTCGAGTAATAGCCGTCACCAAAACACGTAAGCCGAATGAAAACCGCACACATCTGTATGATAATCATGCTCCTTTGATCCTGCCTGTGGACAGTAAATTGGAGAATAACAAGATAGCCGTAAAATAAATGGAGACTTTATGCTAATAAAGTTAAATAAAGTTGAATTTGATCGGCGCGTCTGTCACAACACAGCTCCGTATATTAACGTTTAATGATGGCATAAATATTCACAAGTGTACAAGCGCAAATGAGCAAAGCAGCAGGTCATGAGGTTTATTGGCGCCGCGGGGGACGATCGGCAGGTATTCACCAAATCTAAAGAGAACAGCACATGCAACACGGCCACTGGGCGGCTTTCTGTGCCCTGTTTGAGTTTGTTTGTCGTGTGGGGCAAACACACTCACACACTCGTACAAACACACACACACACACGTAGAGGACTCCTTAACGCTGGATGACATTAACATGCTGGCTGCATAGGTCACTTCCAGCAGGCTCTTTGTGTGTCCTTGCTGTGCTGTTAGCGGTTATTTGTTGTGAGGGTCTATATGCTCAAGCTGCAAAGACACAAAGATAAACACACACTTTTGTGCACGGTCCGATTCACATTCTCATAGCAAAACAATAGAAAAAAATCTTAAGAGCTGGGTTGCACAAATGTGATATCTGAGGTAATGGAGGTTATAAATACAGCCTAGATCAGAAATGGGTTGAGACTGATAGACTGTTTGGGTTGAATGAGGTGCCAATGTGGGCCGGCCGAGTGTTTGTGTATTTTCGGAAACTAAAGAAAGTGAGACAAGAGAGAGATGAGGGTACCATGGCATTTTGACATAATTTCTTTTTTATTTACATTTTTCATGTAAAATATGGTAAATAGAACTTTTTGGTAAATACAAACCAACATCTAACTCTGAAGATTCTGTTTGTAAATGTTGCCTTTTAAGTTTATGTTTATTTTATATTTATTTTTGAACACACAAATCAATATCAAGTTCGATTTTAATGTGTCCAAATGATGTCCCTTTTTACAGATAAGTGTTTTAACCTGTTTTCATCATTTTTCTTCACGTTCGGTTCAGCTTCACCATCACGACTCAGTAAAGTCTTGAGAAGAAGTGCTTTAAAAAGAGTCACTTTAGGGGTCAGTCTCTACCAATCCTGACAGCACTGAGACTCTTTCCTGCCGTAAACCTCTTGATGTCTTAAAAGTCTGCTCTCATTCGGTGTGTAACATTATTCCCTCTCTCTTGCCCTCCACCTCTTTCTGAAATCACTCCAGACTAATCTCTCTCACTTCTCATCTGTCGTGTCTTATTCAGCTGCACGGCTTCTGCTGCTCCTTCATTTCCAGATGATTGTGTCAAGATCACATCAGTTCACTCTAGAGCAGGACTGAAGGCCTTTTCGCACCATATGTGGCAGTCACAAGTGTCTGGTTCATTTTCAATGAGAGCCATGTGGAAAGGTAACAGAAGTGTTTCTTACAGCATTTTATAAACTGGAAAGATGTCATACAGTATTGTAATATCATCTTCATTATTATATATGATAAGACTACTAGTAGGGCTTGTGTGAAATAAAGACATACACTACAGGTACATATGTACGAACTGTAATATATTCCATTCCATTCCATTTTCTACCGCTTATCCGAACTACCTCGGGTCACGGGGAGCCTGTGCCTATCTCAGGAGTCATCGGGCATCAAGGCAGGATACACCCTGGATGGAGTGCCAACCCATCGCAGGGCACTGTAATATATAACCTAAATAAAAAATAATCCTGTTGACTGTATGCATGAAATGACAACTGGCAAAAAATCGAACAGACATTACACTGTCCAATATTCGCCTCTCTTTCTCTTCATCTCCGCTCACTTGTAAAATTTAATCTCTCTCAATAACCTGCAAGTGATGTCATATTTCTCCATCCCTCGTTCCTCCTTCGGCCTCTCAATGGTTACCCCACTTCATCTGCGTGTCGTCGAGCTTCCAAAGTAATTGGTTTAAAAAATGACACCGCTCAACAGACTAACGCAGTTCTCCACATGCACAAAACACTCCCCGTGCCATCGGGGAATCTGTAATATATTCAGAAGAGATGGTATGAGCGAGACGAGACAATAGAGACGCTATAATGAGATACTGATGAGATCGGGGATCAGCGGGGAAACACTGTATTATGGATTATGAAAATGTGATTATTGATTCCATTGAGATTCTGGCGGCGTTGATGTTCATACATGAATCGAGTTGAGCTTTATGTGATGAGGCCATTGTTGAGCCGATCCTGATAGAAAAGGACCGTCTTTCTCTACAGCTGTCCCTAATGACTGATCATTAAGTCATTCGATATACAGTATATTGGATAGATAAGTAAAAGTTACAAGGAGAGCTTCTTCTACTCTAAATTTTACTTTGCAGATTTCGTTTTTGTCCGCCTGAAATACTGATATACTTGTCAGTAGATTTTGCCTGTACTGTACAACTCATGCATCTGCTTAAAGTGATAGTTCATCCGAGAAAAAAAAGAAGATTCTGACTCCCTCTTATCATTTCAAACCTCTATGACTTTCTTCTGCAGAACACTAAAGAAGATATTTTGAAGAATGTTGGTAACCGAACAATGGCGGTATCCATTGACTTGCATTGGTTTTGTGTCCATTCAACAAAAGTGAATGTGTATCGCTCTTGTGCGGTCACTAACATTCTTCAAAATATCTTCTCTTGTGTTCGGCAGAAGAAAGAAAGTCATACAGGTTTAAAAAGACAAGATGGTGAGTCAATGATGACAGAATTTTATTTTTGGGTGAACTATCCCTTTAAAAACATGATTCCACTTAAAATAGGTCCCCGGCCCTCAGTGTTTCGGGCTCTTTATTTCTGGAAAATAACTTTCTGAAGTTCTATCTCTAATTAGTTTAGCTTTTGGAGGTTTTCATGTGAATGCTTGTGGTATTATCGATTAGACTTTCTCTAGCTCCATTTACTCCATTTTCTGATTGACAAAACTTCCCTTCGTGCATTGGGTTTAGCCGCTTGAAAATCGGTTTCCTAATCCTGAGACCTGTATGCTATTGACAAATGAGTTCTGCTGTAGCTTCAGCTTTGGAGAGGTTGGATTGGTTCAGTTGATGGATTGTTTAAAAAGCCATTCTGATGATTTTGCAGTCCTGGCGTTGGAGAAGAAAGAGGTTCAATCCCTGTCCTGATGTCTACAATAATGACATTAATGACAAAAATGACTTTATATTTTATAAGGGAAAGTTTACCCAAAAATAAAAATGATGTCATCATTTAATCTCACTCTTATCTTTTCAAACCTGTTTGACTCTTTACTGCAGAACACAAAAGAAGATATTTCGAAAAATGTTGGTAACCGATCAACAACGGTACCCATTGACTTTCATTGGTTTTCTGTCCGTACAATAGAAATGAATGGGTATCGCCATTGTTCGGTTAACAACATTCTTAAAATATCTTCTTTAACTTTCTGCAAAAGAAATTCATACAGGTCTGAGTGGATTTTGGGGTGAATTATCCCTTTAATTGTGGATAAAAGTGTTATTTTATGTAAAGCAAGAATATATTTTTTATTCAATGAATGTATTTGTTTGCCAGACATCATTTCTCAAAAGGTACTCGTGGGAATCAAATCTTGAGGTGCATTAGAAACGTTATGTTCCATGTTCACAGACTCAAACTCTCGTGGGAAAATACCGTAAGATGTCATACTTTGAAAACAATGCACTGTCAATAAACACAAATTTGCACACGCAGGATTGCCCATGTGCACCTTTTCAAGTCAAACTATCAATCCAAGAATGATGAACCTTGAATGACTCTATCACAGGGAGTAAACTGAGCAGATCAGATGATATAATTTAAATGTGTGTGTGTGTGTCTGTGTGTGTTTGAGAGAGAGCAGGTGGTGTTATTCTGCTGCGTTCAGTGTCTAAGCATCACAGTGTGTCAGAGCTGTGCTAACAGAGGGAGCTATCAGCATCTGTTTATCATCTCTGCTTGACTTCATCAGTCAAAGAGAAGATCGATACAGAGAGAGAGAGTGAGGGGAAGATGGAGGATTTTCTGTTCAATTTACTTCTTCGTGTTCACTTATTTTCCAGCGCCTGTCCATTTTTTGCCTCTGTCAGCGTTTTCATCGCCATCATGCTTTTTTTATCATTAACCTTTCTGTTCTGTTCTTTCTCTCTCCGTATCTCTCCGCAGCCGCCTCACCTCAATAGCTTTGTCGTTCTGGTTTTTCGTTCTTTGTCTTTTATTGTGATGAGGTCAGATACCGAAGGCAGAGCCTCGTGTTGTCTGAGTTGCAATACAACAGTTCAATCAATATCTATTTAATTGTATCACAATTACAAACACTGACTCAGCTTATATGGGTTTTAGCCAAAGCACAAATGCACACACTCACAGGACATGAAGGACATTCATTTGTATTCTGTCACAGACTTGTCAAATTGATTGACAGATATTTCATATTTTCATATTATAACATGGTTCTGCTGCGCCTGTATGAATTGGGTCAGTGTGACCCAAGTCATTTCTGTACAGTCAGCAAAACAACATCACATTAATTTCTCCATCAGATATGCTTGGATAAGGTGTGCTTTCCCCGCTGTGCTACAAAGAAAAACAAATCTTTAATGCCAAATATTATACCTATTTATCCCGCAATGTTTTGTGCTGTAGACGTGAATGATACCACATTGTGACTTGCGGAGGAGAGATGTTCTATTACATTTCTAAGAGACTTACAATGTTCCACTGGTGGATGATAAGACTGGCAACAAAAATACAATAGACGGACCCGACATTGAAGGAAGACCGGAGCTGGCGGGTATGAGAATGTCATAGAGTCTTGGAAACAGGCTCTTATGTCTTGGACCAGTAAACGCTCATCTAGCTACACCGATGTAAACCGATGTTTCTATCAAGAACAAACTCCTCCTGCTCTCTCTCTTTGTCTCTCTCTTCCTATACCTGTTGCCCAAGGGAACACCGTGTCCAATCAGAATAGTCTTCACATCTTGAGGTGTTAATGTGAAAGGTGACAGCTGTGAATAACCTCCGACCTTTCCCATGCTCCTCTGTTCTGATCTTCCTTACCATGTCGATTTTCAGGTCCATAAACACGTCTTTTTGTGTTTGTGAGTGCTGTGAGTACAACCATGTGTACAACCAAGATTATCTTATGGGAGATTGTACGTATTTACATGGTGGCTAATTTATATGACTTCATACAATCTGTATTGTAAATTTAGGAACGATTTGTTTCATCGTACCAGTGACGTTAGATTTAGGGGTGGTATTATGGGAGCGGGTTCAGTATTGCGTTCTTCTAATAATTGTACGTTTTTTGTATGATTCATATAGTACATTCATACAAATTAGCAACCTCGTAAAATTCACTCTAAAAAACTTCTTTCATGTATAATGTTAAAAAACATGTTTTACAGAAAAACTTAATTTTCTGAATTTTGGAGAAAAAAACCTCAAATTACAAAAATGACTGAAAATTTGAAAGAATAATAGGAAGTTCCCTTTCTGTCGGTCTCTCGACGTTGTGTCGAGAACGACAGATGGGGTTCGCCCTTGAGAACCAATCAACTCTGACTACTATAGAAAAGGCCAATGAAATTTGGCGAATGCAATTTGCATGCCGGGCTCCGCCCCCGGAAATCCGGTATAAAAGGAGGCCGGCGTGCAGCATTCACTTACCTTTTGTTCTTCAGAGCCATCGCTCATGAGTACAACTCAGGATTCAATCCTCTACAACTACACGCTGGTGCTACGACGTGTTACAGCGGATCGTCCCTTCCTGCAGCGACCTTCCCCTGGGCGTCTCGGCGGTTCCGGAGGTGTTAGAGATTTTTTCTAAAAGTCCTTTTCAGGACTGACTGAGCATTCTCCAGCGCGGCATGTCCCGCTGTTCTCTTGGGTGCGGCACCCTCATCGAGGAGGGGGATGGACACGATCGCTGCATTAGGTGTCTGGGCGTCCAGCACACTGAAGCAGCGTTCGTTGACACATCTGCCTGCACTGCGGGCAGATTGTCATTCAGAAGTTGCGGTCACGGGTGGCTGTCTTCCTACGGGAACCAGCCACCATTTCGTCTGCTACCCGGGCTGTGACATCTGTGGCTACGGCCCCGATGACCACCCACGTTAGCAGCGTTAGTGATACGGGGAACTCTGCGAACGTAAACCCGCCAGCCAAGTGCTCACGGGCCGATCGCACCCCGATTCGCTCTTCTGAACGTTCCCCAACCGGCGGTGGCATACCGTCCGGATCCTCACGCACACACTCGGAAACGATGTGTGACGTAGATGAGATGTCGCTCGCAGCATCGGAGGGAGACTGGCATCCGACTCTGCCGAATCCAAACTCCACCCCCAGCGGTCGAGTTCAGGAGGAAGCAGAAGTGATGTCATCCGTGCTAACCCGGGGATACGTGGTTCCCGAGGTCGGTGCGCGGTGCAAACCGCGCCCACCCCGGGTGCCATGTTTTTCCCGGAGGTGCATGAGGAGCTGTGTAAAACTTGGAACGCTCCACTCACGGACCGTTCCAGTGAAACCAGCTCCGGCTCCCTTACTTCCCTCGATGGTGAGGCAGCCAAGGACTGCGTCGAGATCCCCCGGGTGGAACGTCCGCCTGCGGTGCACCTGTGCCGCGGACGGCTACCACCTGGGGGGGGATCGACCACTCCTACCGTCCAAAGCACGTAAGACTTCGGCATCACTGGTGTCGAAAGCTTGCGATGTTGCGGGCCAGGCTGCCTCCTCTCTCTATGCCTTGGCCATCCTGCAGGTCCGCCAGGCCAGGGCGTTGAGAGGGCTCCACGAGGGTAAGGCCGACCCGGGTATAATGCAGGATCTCCGTGCCACCGCTGACAGCGCTCTACGGGCGACTAAGGCGGCGGCACGGGCCCTGGGTCGGACGATGTCCACGGTAGTGGTCCAGGAGAGACACCCCCGGCTATACCTTGTGCAGAAGAGTGACAGCAAGGAAGTCCGCTTTCTTGATGCACTCATCTCGCAGGGTGGGTTGTTGGTAACACCGTCGAGGACTGCGCTCAGCAGTTTTTTGACGGCGAAGCAGACAGTGGCAATTAACCACATTTTTTTCACGCCGCGACTCGGCCGCCTACAGGCCTCCGAGATCTCACGTGACGTCTGCTTCCCTGCAACCCAGGACCCTTTCGGCATCGGCTCCGGTTCCTGTGCCCCCACAGGCGGCACCCCGGAAGCAGAGGTCGAGGGGGAAACCTCCACCCCGTCAGCAACCTCCTCGCGAGAAGGGACACTGACGGGAAGACCCCAGGGAGAACAACATCGGGCCCGAACCTTCACAGCCACGGCTCTGATCGGTCGGTACGGGACGACTCCTGCCTCGTCACCAAAGCCGGGCCCTTGTTAGGGCTTGGCGCCCACTTACTCACTGAGTTTTCTGTTCTCCCCGGGTTTACTTGCAGCCGATCGCACACTCCACTGGACTGTGCTCGGCGAACCGACCTCACACCCTGGCGAGGCGTGAGGTCGTACACATACGACAGCCGTCACCACTCTCAAACCGACAGTGCGTGCCGTTGTCCCGCCAGGCAGGTAAGCAGGCGGAGCAAAAACCTTCCCTCCGGGGACTCCCCGCGACATGGTTAGCTCCGCCAGCCGACGAACCACCCCCCGTGGGAATGATGAAGCAGACCGTCCCCTTGGTCACCCTGTCACAGTCCCTGGGAGCTCGAGAGCTGCCCACACTGTCTCGCTGGCTAATGAGGGCGGTCCGTCTTGGTTACTCGATCCAGTTCGCCAGAGACTCACCCAAGTTTCGGGGCATCATCTCTCCCTCTGTCAGAGGCAGGGACGCCTCCGTACTTCGGGTAGAGGTCACCACCCTTCTGGCAAAACAGGCATCGAGTTCGTCCCTCAAAACCAAGATGTTCAGTGGGTCACCACCCGCACTTCATCGTTCCCAAGAAAGACGGCGGGTTGCCCCCAAAGGCTGCGTACCCTGAACAGAGCACCTTCACAAGCTGCCATTCAGGGTGCTCACACAGAGGCGCGTCCTGACATCTATGAGGTGTCAGGATTGGTTCGTGGCAATCGACCTGAAGGACGCTTACTTTCATGTCTCGATCCTCCTCGACACCGGCCGTTCCCACGGTTCGCGTGCGAGAGGCGGGCATATCAGTACAGAGTCCTCCCTTTCGGTCTGTCCCTGACCGCCCTTTCTCCCTGAGAGGAGGAAGGCGAGCGGGTACTAAACTATCTCAGCGACTGGCCTATCTTGGCACACTCGCGAGATCTGTTATGTACACAAAGGGACCTGGTGCTCCGGCACCTAGGTCGATTGGGACTCCAGGTCAACCAAGAGAGGGGCAAGCTCTCCCCAGTGCAGAGCATCCTCTTTCTCGGTATGGAACTCAACTCTGTCACCATGTCGGCACACCTGTCCGCAGTTGTGCCCAACCAGTGTTGAACTGTCTGAAATGAACATTTTAGGCAGACAGCGGTCCCCCTGAAACAATTCAGAGGCTCCTGGGACACATGGCGTCCTCGCGGGCTAATACCCCTCGAGTTGATGCACATGACACCGCTCCAACACTGGTTTCAGAGTCGAGTTCCGAGGAGAGCGTGGCACACCGGCAGCAGGCGCATGGTGATGCCGCCCTGCTGCCGACGCACCATAACCCCTAGTCTTTATGACTTTTTCGACGGACTCAGGTCCCTCTGAGCAGGTTATGAGGCAGGTCGTGGTGACGACTGAAGTCTCCCTGCAGGGGTGCGGTGTAGTGTGCAACGGGCACGCAGGTGGGGTGTTGGACGAACCCCCGCCTGCGCTGGCATATCAATTGCCAAGAGTTGTGGGCTATGCTACTTGCACTGAGCAGGCTACGGCCTCTCGTGCGAGACATACACGTGCTGTTCCGAGGACAGCACTATAGCTGTAGCGAATACAGATCGTCAGGGTGGCGTTCGCACACAGCAGCTAAACACAACTTGCTCGACGCCTCCTCCGGTGGAGTCAACAGGTGACTCGTTCCCTGCAGGCCACACACCCCGGGCAAACTGAACTAGACAGCCGACGTGCTTTCTCGCCAGTTTATGCCTCGTGGAGAGTGGCGACTCCACCCCCGTGCAGTCCAGCTCATTTGGAGGCTGTTCGGGTAGGCCCAGGTAAAACCTGTTCACCTCCCGTAACACCACCATTTGCCCGCTTGATAGTCCCTGCCCTCGGCACGGATATCCTTGCGCACAGCTGGCCGCGGGATGGGCGGAAGCACACCTTCCCCCCCCAGGAGCCTTCTTGTACAGACTCTGTGCAAGGTCAGGGAGCAGGAGCACCAAGTGTTATTGGTTACACCACACCGGTCTAACCGCACTTGGCCTCAGAGCCGATGCTCTGGATAGCGACTCCCCCTGAACCATTCCCCTGACAGAGGACCTGCTCTCTCAGGGGAAGGACACGTTCTGGCATCCCAGATCAGACCTCTGGAACACCCATGTCTGGTCTCTAGACGGGACGAGAAGATCCTAAGATGGCTACTCCCCCTATACGGCTGAGACCATCACCCAGGCTAGGGCCCCATCTACTAGGCGGTTACACGCCTCTAGACGGTGCCTCTTCTCGTCCTGGTGTCTTTCTCAACGAGAAAGACCCACTGAGGTGCTTGATCAGGATTGTGTTCCCCTCCTCACGAGACTGGAGACTAACATCTCCCTTCCACACTGAAAGTGTATGTAGTCGCTATTGCCACTCATCACGACTCAGTCGGTGGAAAGTTTCTAGGGCAACACGACCTGGTCACCAGGTTCCTAAGCAGCGAGAGGGCGGAATCCGCCTCATCTCCGCTCCATACCCTCTTGGGACCCTAAGTGGTCCTGGGGAGCCTCAGGGCCCCCCAAAGAGCCCCTCGGAGGTTCCGATCTTCCTCATAGAGTAAGACGGCCCTCCTGACGGCGCTCACTTCCTTCAAGAGGGTAGGGGACCACCGAGCATCCTCCGTGTCCCTGGATTGCCTTAAACTCGGCCCTGGAAACTCTCACGTTATCTTGAGACCCAGGCCCGGATGCGTGCCCAAGAAGTTCCCACTACTCCCTCCGGGGCCAAGTGGTGAACTTGCAGGCGCTCCCCATAGGGGAGGAAGACCCAACCCGATTAGTGTTGTGTCCAGTACGTACTGGACCGCACGCAGAGCTCTGAAGCTCTGACCAGCTCCGTGTCTGTTGGAGGACAGCAGAAGGGGAAGGCTGTCTCCAAACAGAGGCTGGCGCACTGGGTCGTGGACGCCGTTACGACGGCATTCCGATCTCAGAATCTCCCATGCCCATTGGCAGTGAGGGCTCACTCCACACGGAGTTTAGCCACCTCCTGGACACTGGCAGAAGCGCCTCTCTAGCAGACATCTGTAGAGCTGCGGGTTGGGCTATGCCCAAACACCTTCGCAAGGGTTAACAACCTTCGCGTAAACCCGGTGTCAGCCCACGTCCTGCGTGGCGACATGTAGGACTGGCATCCGGGGGGGCGTATGCCTGCGAAAGCACCTTTCCACCCTCTAACAGGTTGGGTCAGTGTGCTATTTACCTTTTCTTCTTACCCGAACACATCGCTAAGAAACTGGTACCTCACCAGCCTCCCTTCTTACCCAGACACTGGTTAAGAATAGGCATTCCATCCATCACCAAACAAGCACCCCCTGGGGGCTGGCTGGGCAGAGCAGCCTTCCCCCTTAGGCCGGGATACCATGTGAGCTATCACAGATAGCTCTAACCGGACCTAGTGCTACCGGACGTCTGTAACACCCCCTCCGTGGGCTGTTCCGTCTGATGTATCCTCATGAGAATGGTTCCCACTCCTGGTAACCCATGAGCTTCCCCAGGTGGGCCTCCACCTCGCGGTTAACTACTCAGTCCGCACGTTCCATGCGTTCTCCTCCAAGGACGAGACCATACCTATATCCACCATATTCCTCCCCACGGGTAGGAGGTGGCCTCTGTAGCGCTTCTCTGATTAAGAGTCGCGCTTACCCGGTGTAAACTGATCTGGACGGCCTCTCGCCTATAGAGAGCTAAGGCCCCGTCCGTGAAAGTTACCGGTCAGGGCTGTACCCATCTTTCTCCAAGAAAGCTCTGGAACCCCCCGACCACCACACTGGAAGGTTACAGTCTCACGAAAGCTTCGAGATGACACGCCCAGGCTTGTTACCGTCGCTTCGCTAGAGATTGTGACGCGATACAGCGTTGTGGCGTTTTCCATAGGCAACCCCATCTGTCGTTCTCGACACAACGTCGAGAGACCGACAGAAAGGGAACGTCTTGGTTACGTATGTAACCTCAGTTCCCTGATGGAGGGAACGAGACGTTGTGTCCCTTATGCCACGAACACGTATCGTATTCTGCTGCAGTTTGAGAGGTCTCAGGCTCTTCAGAACAAAGGTAAGTGAATGCTGCACGCCGGCCTCCTTTTATACCGGATTTCCGGGGGCGGAGCCCGGCATGCAAATTGCATTCGCCAAATTTCATTGGCCTTTTCTATAGTAGTCAGAGTTGATTGGTTCTCAAGGGCGAACCCCATCTGTCGTTCTCGACACAACGTCTCGTTCCCTCCATCAGGGAACTGAGGTTACATACGTAACCAAGACGTTTTTTTACAGCATAAGTACAAATTCAAGTGAGATAAATTTTGTGGAACCACATCTAACGTTTCAAAATTATTGATGTTTTTATTATTTTGCTGTAATCCGTATTGGATTCTTTATTTTGTGGGTTATTCTGTATATGTATAAATGTGTTACTATTTATTTATCTCAGTTTGTACATTTAAATCCCTTCGGCTTTTTCCTCTCTTTTGAAATGTTTCATCCTTTTGGTTCCTCAGTCATCTCACCTTTCATTTCTTTCATCCAGGATTGATAGACAGGTGCTTAAAATGTGGTTAAATCCTTATAAACTCTTGGGATTGATTGCAGTTGGATTATTAGTTGATCTTGGTGTTCAGTGTGTAGTTGTCTTGTGTAACAAATAGGCATTTGTCTTTTATTTCCTCCGTTTGTCTTTCTTTTTGTGTCGGTTTGGAAACGTAAAACACTCACTAAATCACTAAAGTCAAACAGACTTCAAAGTCAGTAACTAAGATTTTAGACAACTATGAATTCATGTTCGGTTCGTCTGTCTGGGCCTTGGCAAAAGTCTGGCCGAAATCCAACCCTAATGCAGGGAATTAAAAAACAGAAGATGGATGGAA
The DNA here is from genome assembly GCF_015846415.1 of Triplophysa dalaica. NCBI lineage: Eukaryota > Metazoa > Chordata > Actinopteri > Cypriniformes > Nemacheilidae > Triplophysa > Triplophysa dalaica. The sequence goes on along the minus strand of NC_079549.1, from coordinate 13,472,404 downwards.
TGGAGTATATGAGTCAGTTCTCAAGTGTCATGTTCATTAACATTGCCATTGTCATCTTCATGCAGCTTTCCAAAGGTTGAGCTTTGCTCATTCCAGATGAATGAATAAATCGTACTTGATTATAAAATACAAGTCTAGAGTCGCTGTATATGTAATGTTCTGTGCGTGTGTATACGTGTGGGATTAGACTGTAGCTCGAGCTGCAGTTATTACAACAAACTGGTGAACTGCTCTCTTCATCTCATCATTTCTCTCCATTCTATCTTGTTCTGTCTCTCCGATTCTTTTACATTTTTTTTACCTTTAATGCACTACAGTATCTGTTAAGTTTTGTATGTTAAAACATTTTCTCCTATTTAATGCACAAAAGCAACTATATATCTATTTACAGATTGGCCTAATGAAAAACATGCCACTATGGTTTGAGTGTTCTGACACAGCAACATTTGGTGGACTGTTCTCCAAACAATGGAAGACAGGGCAGGTAGAGACAAGCATTAGTATTTTTGACACCTGTATGTAAAAACCTTTTTTTTACATTTCCTTTAGGCTGGTGACACAGATATTACGCACTGCAGCTTTTTAAAACCTCTTTATTTTACTCATCAGGCAAATGCACAATGACTTAGCACGCTAGCATATTTTATGAAAATTTAAGCAGCACAGTGAGACATTATGCAAAGATAAGCGCCACATGAACAAAAAATAAAGTCTGATACTGTGCATAGATGTCTGTAGTTTGGGGACAATGAACCTTCATAAACAAAGAAGCTGAGGTGCGCTGAAAGCGAGCGTGCATGTGTCAGAGAGAAGGATTGCGGTGGAGAGATGAGACTTATGGAAATGTGTTTGGTCACACTTCAGTCAGCTTTGGACAGAGAGAATCAACATTATAACACATGCAAATATGTCTGTGCGTTCTTTAGAAGGAAACGCAGAGGTTGTCATGGCTATTTAAATACTGAAAAGTTTTGAAAGGGTCTGTTTACTCACTGGATAATACAAAAGAGAATTTGGTTGTGGAAAATTCTGTGTGTACACAAAAGGGATTTATTTACTTACAGTAACTTTATTTCAATCACCAATGTGGTGAATTTACTTACACACCCACACACTCACATGTATATAACTTCACATACCATATGTTATATGCTTTCTTTTCTGGTGTCAGAAAGGTCATAAAAACAGCAAATGTTGAGAAGGTAACCATGACAACAACAGGTAATACATATGGTGAAATTTGGTGAACGGATAGAACATTATATGTGTGTGTTAGTGAGCCTCAGATATAAGCTGTTATTATCCTGTCCTGTGCAACACAACTTCTGAATTCTTCATGTTTATAGACACTCACATTCTATATAAACACGTTAATAGAGCTGCCAATCAAAATGGAGCCTTAAGTGTTCAGCCCTCTTCACAGGATTAAAGTGAACAAAGATGTTCTGTGCAAAACTCATACACTGGGCATATATACTATCATCCAACATTATCATACTGTAGATGGACTTCTTTTAACCCCAAAGCTGAGGGAAAAAAAGATATTCAATTATTCAACTGTCAGGCCCTCATCACTGAGTGGAATGCACTTGTGATCACATATCAGAGGTTCTCAAACTTTTCGATGAACCAACTAGACAGGCGTATTCTCAAAACGTTAAGTATTTGTAAATGCAAATATGACACGAGGAAAACTACATATTTGTTCTCTTTTAGCAGCGAAGTTCCTAGTAGAATATTTCCTTGTAATTGGATAACTGAAACATAAGTTGTATATCAATACAAAAATGTTTGATGATAAGAACCAAAAAACCATTGTCATTGGTAATTGTACAAAACTGTTTTGTTTTTGTGGGACAAAGTTCAGAGAAAGTATCAGCTCATCAAGAATGCAACATGACTCTTTAAAAGATTGATAAATCATAAACTTACTGAGGTAAAATAATATTTAATGGTGCTCTGTGTTTATTTTTGGAGGATCTATTGACAGAAAAGCAATATAATATACGTAACTTTGTTTTCAGAATGGAAACTGTCGTAGCCCTTTTTGAGCCTACACATGAAAACGCATGTTGGAACAAAAAGGCGGTAACTCATGAATTCTTTGCAATACAGACTTACGGTTGGTCTCGTTTGAAAAAAGAAAAGTAGCTGATTATTACAAAAAATCACACGCAAGATTTTGTTTTAAAAGGTATGTTGTTAGGTTTCTTGTAAAAAGTGCATAAAAAAGTTAATGTTTTTCTTAAAAAAAATACATTAAAAAACTAAAAATCTAAGCACACTCTTTAAAAAAAACAATCAATACCTCTCCCTACATAAATTATTTAAAAAATCACCAAAGAAATCTGTATTCTAGACTCTTGGACCTTTCCAATGATATATAGTTTGTCATGATGCGATTAGAAATCACATGCAAAATATTGAAGCAAACCTAGGTGTCCCGTATACGGAACGGGTGACAGTTAACAGTCTACAGACTTTACATAATGAAGTGTTGTGTCTTATAACCTTACACTGAGCTATTTATATCTACATACACCGTGGGTCCCCTTACATGGAAGAACACATCATGTTGTTTCTGCAGTTGCCCTAAACGGACGAACGCGTTTCGTAACCACGTTATCTCCTTGGGCAAAGAAGTGAAAACGTGTCGACATCTCAGTTCTGTTTCAGTCACAGAAAAGCAAACTGCACTTTACTGTAATAAAATCAACCATTTTTTGTATGTGTGTTTGGATGTTGAACTCAGTATAAAAAAGAGGTTTTGGACAAAAACTTACATACTTACATAAATGCTCTTTTTAAACAAAAACAACTGATCCAATTTCACTGTGTAGGCGAAAGTTTGAAAACATCTCTACCAATGTAACAACCAAACCTACGCCCATGTACGATTAAAACAGAATGAGAGCAGTCAGACAGCAATCTTTCTTTTCTGTAGAGCAGAGCTCGTGTGCAGGACTGTAAACAGTTTAGCAAGTGTTTTCTCACTGATGCGGTAACTCAACACTAGTGCTCTACCTGAAGGGTTTGGGGTGAAAGTGTGTGTTTGGGGTTTTGGGTGACAGTGCATTTGTACGGGAGAGAGAGAGTATGTGTGTTCATGCAGAAGCCAGGTGTAATCTTACACCGCTTTTCCGAATTATTGTGACAGTTTCCCACAGACTCCCACCAGTTTGATGAGGCTCACACACCCAACCATCCACACACATGCATTGTGAATATCCAGCTCAAACAGAGATTTGATTCATGTTGTGTATGTGTGTGCGTGTGTGTGTGCGTATGTGTGTGTGTGTGTGTGCGTATGTGTGTGTGCAAAGTGCCCTAGTTCAACGTCATTCTTACATTACAGGAATGTTCTGGGTCAGACAGCAGATATGTCGTCCTATCTTACCGCTACAGGCTGCTTAACTCGACACACATTCAGTATTGTCCTGCTGTCATCATATACCTGCATGAAATTGTGTGTGAGAGAGAGAAGATAGGGAAAAATTGTTTTCATCAGCTTGAGTGCTACTAGAATAAAGCATGTCACGAGGAACACAGACACACACACACAATTATTTTCTTATAGGAAAGCCTGTAGCCCATCCATAGCTAAAAGACAATGGAGACTTGTTCTCATTGTTATGAGAGAAGATTGCTCTCTCTCTTCAGTACACACACTGAATGTATATTAGGGTGAGATCAGCCTTTCCACCTGTACTGTCAGGAAGTGCTGTGGGGCTCTTTTGCATAGGAAGTTTGGTATTTTTCCATGCTTACAATTATTTAAAGTCATTGTTATGTAAAAAAAGTATTCTAATTATATTTTTCATGTCTGGCTTACTATGATGTGTGCAAAAACTTGGGGCACATCAAGCACTTGATGGAAAACATGTTACGGATAATGTACAGTCAGTTTTGCAATAATGCCCAGCTAACTGTACATTACCCTGCTTAATACATGGCTTCTTACAGAATAAATAAATGGTCCCCCATGAAATATTGATTTTAGTTTATTCTTGTTTATTCTTTTACACAAAAATACAACAGAAAGCTTTTATGACGTGCACTAAAGTTCAGTTTTATGGTGCCTCACCACAAAGCAACAAGACAAAATCACCTAATTATTATTCTAAGTTTTCGTTACAAATCTATTTTTTTTTTTTTTTCAGAAATGTAATTGGAGTTGCTGACCATAAGTTTTTTAAACGAGTCACTTTTGAGCTTTTATTTTTGTAAGCATGCTAATAAGAAACAGCATTCTGAACCCCAATACTTGCTGATGAAATCGTAGCCTTTTATTTTTCAGAACGGTAGTTTCAGAAAAGAAACGTTTAAGTCTTATTTAAGAGTTGTTAATTTAATAGTGTATGGAAATTAAAGAAATTATAAAGTGACATCAAATAGATTTTATTTTTGTAGCGTTGGTAATACTGGCCATTTGTTTGCACTATTCTAGCAAAACTATTATACAAATGTGAGCTGAATTTCAGCAATGAATAAGCAGTAAATTCATTTTCACTAATGAAACCAATGTGTGTTTAAGTGGGCCAAATCAATGCGCTGAAAGTTGAAAGGATGAAGGCTTCCCTGCAGATGAGATCATTTTGAAAGCCCTTGTCGACGGTGGGTCTCGAACTAATGCAGCATAACAAGACCTCGGTTATCGATCATTACCAGTCAGAGATATTACACGTGGCTCTATTGATTTACAAATGCAGCACTATCCAGCTTAAGCACGTATGCATGTGTACAAAGAGAGAGACCAACAGATAGAACTGATTTTCATATTATTATTACACCATGTCATAGCCAGCCACGTCTTCAACAAACACTTTTTGACAGTCAGATTATTTCTATGTCCCACCCACAATTAAGTCTCATTGGTTGAAAACATGTTCCATGCATCTGTACATCAAACGTATTTATTTTTATATTCATTGTATATTACTGTTTATTGTATTTATTGTTACTATTATTTATTTATGCATTTATTTTAAGCATGTTAAATGCAGCTTGTTTAGGTAGACAGGTCAAAGGCATGGTCATATGTCAAAAGGCGACAAGTTTAATAATCTTTTAACACAAATATTATTAAATCTGACAGTTCTAAGTGAGCTATTTTAGTAGTTAGTGACATCATAATGTACATGAAGTGTCACTCGAATAAATAACTTGCCACAACTTCGCTTATTTATATAAAAAATGAAACAGATGCCTCTGTGAATACATAAATGACTGGAGCATTCAGACGTGGATGATCTTAATTCTTGGCCACATCATTCACATCCAGACGTAAGGCGAAATAAAAAGCTCATTATGTTTATGGACCTCAAGGTATGGCTGCATTCTCTCATCTCATGGTTTTGAATATTAAAGGGTTTCCCTCTTTCCCTCTCTCTCTTTTACCCCAGAGGCTCTAAAGTGGAAATAAATTGCAATTACACCCATCCAGTCTTTTCCTCTCTTTCCTTGTTATTTCATTTTTATGACAACAATTTTTTTCCTGTTTTTCAGACTAATCCTGCGACACGGCGTTCACGAGCAGCATACGCAATGCCCTTCTGTGCGTTTGTGTGTGATGAGGCGTAGAAGTTCAGATGGATGGATGGGGGGAGATATTGATCTTAACTTGAGAGTTACGCTCTTCTGATCTCTGTTGGGTATGGAGCTTATGCTCACACAGACACACACACACATATACACCCTCCGGGGTGGATTCCAGAGTCCAGAGTGTACCCATGGCAACATGTGAGGTGTGCAAACTGAACAGAAACACAGCCGTGGGTCGCAATGTGTATTTGTTGTGACTTTAAACATGAAAGACCATGACTATGATGTAGTGACCACAGACAAAACCCAAGCCGTGTCAGAATGGTTTGATGTGTGTGTTTGTGTTGTAAATTGAGAAACTGAATTTTGGGAAAATCCGCAGACAATCCTTTGGAAACTTTGAATTTAATCATCTAGTGATGAGTTTGGGCTGTTCTTGTGGGCACCATTTTGTGAATGCCCACAAAATTATAATGTATATATAATAATAATAATAATTATGTTGAATAATGACTTGCAATGTTACTGACTTTGGAAATACTCCCCATTATCTGATCTCTTATTAAATTTAATGTTGTCATCAGATTTTTCTGATAGTTGGGGTAAAGTATATATCTTTATCTTAGTATGAAAACTATCACGTCCATAAGATTAAACTTCTAAGGTGTGTGTGTGCATGGTTGCGTGTCAGGGCTCCATGCGTCAGTAACAGCGTCACATTAAGGGCGATCTAAAAGCAGCTGCTTCAGTTTTACTGCTGAAATCTGTCTCTTTATGTATAGCTTACACCCGTTTTAGCTATTAAGTGCCATTTTTCCAAACGAATTTACAACATTGGCAAGATGAAAATAAAAGGAAATCGGCAATGGCCTTGTAGATTAAACACAGTGCATTTAAGATGCCATCTAGGCTGAGAAATGTACTGTAAGCTAAAGCTGGGAAGCATTAAAGCAGCTCTTTACTGTAACGTATTCATCATTTTTTCCTCGCTTTTCTACCACCTGTCTCTATTCACTCCTGTATGCACATATTGTATATATTAGTATGTTAAGAAAGCTACCCATTGTGAGACTTGCATTTATAACTCACACAGAAAAACAAATGAACATCTCGTCTATGCATCAAAAGAGTAGACAATACAATACAACAATATAACACAAACAATAAAACTGATAGAGAAAGCTCAGAAATAAGGCCAAAACTGTAAAAGAAATCCCAAAAATAACGGTAATATTCCGGCAGCTGACGTGCCTAAAAATACTGTAAAATGACACTTTTTGTACCCTAAAAGTGTTTTAAGTAATTTTACTCTCAACATGTAAGTTTTACAAGCTATCTCTGTCATTTTACATTTTTACCATATTTTTTTTGTTTTTGTAAAGTTAAACAGGTACAAAATTTATATTTCAGGGAATATAAATTATATTACAGTCATTATAGGACTTTATGTTATGAGGAATGGACATTATAAGCATTAACGAAATGTTGCTTTGTTTTTTTTGTATCATGGTAATACATTTGTATTCTGATGTATATATACAATTCTGATGTTTATTTGTCCAAATAAATTATTTGTACAGTAGGCCTATTTCATCTTTATAACAACAGTAAACTGACATTCACTCCAAACCCATAGATTCCCACATCCAGATTCCCTTTTCCACAGGTGTCCTTTCATTACATTTCTGAGTAGTCTGCAGCTTTCTCTCTCTCTCTCTCTCTCTCTCTCTCTCTCGCTCTCTCTCTCTCTCTGTTTATGTCTGTCTCTTACTGGCTGGTGTTCTGTACTGTGATTTTCTATCCAGCACAACCCTCACATTGTTCTCCTCTCATCCTCTCACACTTGTCTTTCACTGCGTTCCCTTGCTCCATTCCTCTCTCATTCCCTGATGGTCTTCAGATGACCTGCCATGAGATGACAGAATGACAGAAGTGTGACAGGACCAGTGGGGGTATGGTAGTGATGTCCATCATTACAGGAATGTCAGAAAAATGGACATAAATTAATTGTCTGAATTACCAGCTTCAGTCAGAACTGAACTGGTTATTAAAGCTCATACTGAAATGTCAGAAAACAGAATGAACGAAGTAGTAGTGAAAATGCTAATCTCAGTCTTGCTAATACTCAACCACAGGCACATAATGGTGTTAAGACTCTTAAGGAACTCTTTGGCAAGTTTGGTTAATCCCTTGGGTGTTCTGGTTTCGTTAGTACCGTTTAAATAACTGTCATTATATGTCAAATAAATTACCAATGAAGTCTGGTAAAATGAAATCAACGGTTTTAAAATGTTTCGTGACAAAAACATCAGGAGATGACTCTGAAAATAAAATGTTTGGCCTAATTAATTTACTTCCTTCTTACAGCCATTATGATGGATGTGGCAATTCCTCCCATTTGTTTTGTAATAAGTAAAGCTGTCTTTCTTAATACTCTTCTTGATTCTAGTATCATGAGTAATGTCACATTTTCCAGTCTCTGTGGGAGGTTCAGCGTGACTCAATGAAAGGATTAGTCTACCCAAAAATGAAAACGTTGTCATCATTTACTCGTGTCATGCCTTAGCAAACTGGTACAAGATATTTTGAAATGTTGCTTAAACTTTTCAAAATATAAAATGTTAAAAAAAAAATAAACTTTACTATGAAGCTCTAAAATACAAATAATAGTCCAGTAAATGTTTGTGTGGCATATTCCAGGTTTTCTAAAGCACCACATGCTATATTAATATGTAGAAGACACATTACATGGACAGTTTACGCAAAAATGAAAATTCTGGCATCATTTTCATCAACCTCGAATTGTTTCTTTTTTTCTGATATTTGAATGAATGCTTTTAACCAAACAGTTCTTGGCCACTATTGACTACCATAGTTGAAAAAATTACAATGGTGCCCCAGAACTGTTTACATTTTTCAAAATATCTTATTTTGTGTTCAATAGCACAAAGAAACTTACAAAGATTTGGAACACCTTAAGGCTGAATAAATGATGATTTTTCACTTTTGGTTAAACTCTTCTTTAATAGCATCAAACTGCGTTGTTTTTTGCATGTCTAATGACCAAGCATCAAGATTTTTGCGTTGCCAAATGCATTCATACAAGATTTGACTAATCACCCGCAAACAGCTGAAATTTCAGTCTATTCACAAAAGAAAGTCATTGGATTGTTCCCAGAAGGCTCACCGATAGTCGTAGGCTTATAATTGTGATCCATGTTCAATTCCATTACGAGTCAGAAGGTCTCCTACACCCTCCACTTAAGATGGCCGTTGACATAATGTCATTCTTTTCATATAAAATACAAATGAATCAAGAGAACTTTATCACCACCACTACTCCAACTACAAAGATGTGGACAACAGTCAAAAGGTCTGAGAACGTCAAAAGATATTAAGTCAAGTGTATTCTGAGAGCATCTTTATTATCCAAGATGCTGTTGAAACATTATGAAACATTTATGTAATATGAAAAATGTATTTTGACATAAAAAAATTTGTTGCATATATATATTCTTACTGATTACCATATCTTATCTTAGCTTTTTGATGATTTTTAAAATTTTCCACATATCTAGGTGCTTCAATTTAGTTTGCACCAATAATGTGTTAGCTGCTGCATAATGTGACATGGTGTGATGTGTCTGATTAATGTTGTACTAATGTTTTGAGGAATACTCTTCCCATCTTCATCATACAGGTGTATTTACGTTACTTATCATTGAAAAGTGAATCATCACACGTGTCACGCTGACATTGAAACTTTCGCAGGTCTGGGCAGGTTTAGGAATTGGGTCCCTTTGAATCTGTGAGTTGGAATTTGAATCGATCCCGCCCAATGGAATGTTACCTTGGAATTTGAATAGGGATGAAAGAAAGAATGATCAAAATCCACTCCTACTGCAACTGTTTGGATTTCTGTTAAAATATACCTTCCTTGGAATGTTTTTGTTTGATAGCTTATTGAAAGATGTGAGTAACAAGCACATAATAAAACACATGCTATATGCTATGATAACCTTCTGAATGACAGCTCGCTATAGACCATGAGACCCATCAAGAATGAACTGAATTTATGTCATTCTTTCTCATCTGCATTGGGCAGGTTTCTCTGCCCGCAGTTCACCTTACAAAAACGATCTTATGGCTTAGTAGATTCATGTTTTGTTAATGAAACAAGTGCTCTTGTAAAGACAAAGGGAAGGGAAAGTATTCAACATTGAGTTAAAATATTCATTTGAATTGCTCTTTCATAGTTTGACAAGTGTGACAATTCAACAGGTAATTTTTATCATAGACCCCTTGCGACACACACACACGATCAAAGTCTTTATTAATTCCATCTAATCACACAAGCAAGGAGCTAATTCATCAATTTATATTTATGTATGCAAAAACCCTCTGTCGTTGTTCCGCCGATGAAAATGAAAAGAGAATCAATGTGTTAATTTAGATCTTTACACTCAAACCCCAGCGTGGCCCTGAATCCCGACCTCAGCTTTAGTCACACATGAGGGACTTCTAGAACTAAAAATGATGTTAATAAATGCATGACTCAATATGAATATGACTTCGCAGGGGATGCGGATGGAGCGGTTCTTTTTTAGGCAGGCTGGTCTCACAGGGATTTCAAAATGAGGTTTTTATTATTATTAATGTGTGCATTACAGTTTGATTTCAATGACGACGCTTTGATGGACAGCTCAATGCTTCTTCGGTGACAGGCGGACGGGACAGAGGGAGGGGTATCTATGGTGACACGCCTCCTGAGAGCTGCCAATCACATTGATCGGTGGGCTTCAGTGAGCTGAAGCTCTCTAGACATTTGACCAGTTGTCAGTCAATAATACTGGAGCTTGAATTTGACCTCTTAACAATCCTAAAATTGGATTAAATTAGCCAAAATATGTACAAATCTGATTCCATTAGCACCAGACTCACTCAAGTATTATAGAATCGTCTTCTCTCAGGTCCCGTGGGATTGATCTCGGTTTTGTATTAACTTAATCATCTTTCCAAACAATCAGGTGTCAGCATACTTCAGTGACAGATAATCTTTTACACATTGGCCAACCTGAAACTGTACTCGCTCAAAGCAAATACTGATCCACACACACCCGAACACACCCAGCGCACCTTTTATACTAAACTACACTCAGCATTTGTCTTTTCCAGAGGAGGGCGGGGATGGGGTTGAGGTGAAACGCAACCAGTGGCTACAGATAAAGACCGAGACACGTTCTTTGTTACGACGGTGGCGGAAACGCACGCCGAAACACAGGGGTGGACCGGTTCATCCCAAACCGCACCATCCATTCTTACAAGTCACCCTCCGTCATCGTTTTGTTTTTCTTGTCAAAACCAAAGGATTATCTATGCGGGCACTATTGCTTTACACTTGTCAAGTGGTATTAGGAAATTTTAACATTGCTGGCAACGCATGTGTTGTTTAGTGTAAACACAGGCAAACTGTTTTGTGTCGTGCATGAACAGGCTTTGCTTTAAAACAGGGTAGTCTTATTATATTACAGATGTTGCATGTTCAATTTGTTTTTGGTGTGAGAAATGCTGTGACCGTGCCGTACCTCTGCTCTTCTATGAGACAATATGACTATTGTTTCTTAACCCACATCCATACTGAGCTTACAGTTAAGCCCTGAACTATCAACACAGAATGATAAAAGAACTACTCACTCCCCGAACACAAATCCCAGGGCGGATCTCTTAATGCAAATCTTACGGAGAAAAAAATCACAATAACATTTTTATATCTCTGCTTTATTTATTTTCCCCCACTAGAGAGTTTTCCCGAACGAAGAGTTCAACTGTGACATGTGGCTCTGCCAAAAGCGAGGCGGCTGCATTAATCGGCACAGATTGGTTTTCAAGGAGAACTCCAGAGACTTCTATCTTCCTCTCAGCCAAGAGACTCATTTTTATATATATACGTTTCTATCCGCTAAACTATTTCATATTCATGTGTATGCTTGCTTTAAGTATGCTAAATTAATGCCTAACTGGTTGTTTACCAGAAACTTCTGAAGTGAAATGACTGGAATGCAAACTATTGGAAATAGTTTCTACTAAGTGATTTGAGAAATATATATATACACCCCAAACTCATGAAAAAAGATTTCATTTGTCTTCACCAGAGTGGAAGCTTTATAAAGACCTCTTTGATTCACCCCCTCTATTATTCTTTCACTTCAAAAGGAGGAAGAAGATATGGAAGAATGTGGAGAGGAGAAGAACGTCTCTTGAGCGTTAAAAGGAAGCGCGCTGGTGAGACCACCACGCAGATATTCTGCTCCTTCTCAACAAGGAATAACAAGAAAGAGTGCATAGCGACAAAACTCAGCATGCAGTCTGAGAACTGAATGTTTGTACAGGCTGAGCAATGATCTTCTGATAAACTTGAACATAGAGAAGTTACACTCTTCAGTACAATTCTTAGTTTCCTGTTTTGTTTCTCCTCAAATTCTAAAGCTTGCAGATGGTAACACACATTAGTTAAACTTAGCCTTAATGACAACAAGAGACAGAAAAATAGATGTGCCTAACATGCTAGGCGTTGACACTACTGCATCTGCATCCAACAGCTGGCATTACAAATTTCAGAATAATAAACTAAATATTATTTATTTAGAACATTATAGACTCTTGAGCTCCTCTGAACTAATAATGAATGTTTGTGCTTCGCAGCTGATGAAATAGAATAAACGCAAGTTGCAACACAATACTGGCATGTTATCTGCATATTACCAGCCCATAATGTGTCTGAGCGGGATTTCATTCGTGCAGAGTGTATGATAGACTTCATTTACAGAGACATAATGAGAAATAAATTCAAGAGACGTGAAATACAGTTGTAATAAGAAATTAGTCCATGTAAACAGACAAACTCTCCACGACATCATGTGTCAAAACTCATCAAATAAACATAAACGAGAACTGAAAGTTCCATGGGAAAAACATTTTATTGAAAAACATTTTCAGTTTGTAACAGACTGGTGGAATGTGTGCCATTTCATTTCTATGCCTTTATAATGTTGCACGTTCTGACCAGATCTCACTGCGAGGGAGGGGTGGGCGCATCAGCCACAGGGAAACGACAGCCACAGAAAGATTAACAGGAAATGGAGAAGTTCAGAAAAACTCAAGTGATAATACTGAAGCTGTGTACAAACTGGGTAAAAAATCCAACTGAAACAAAAACCAAAACAAAGAACTATTTAAATAAATATCTATGGTACACACGTATGGCACAAATATGCAGCAAGCAGTCAGTTTGGCAATTCTCTATCTCATTTTCATTTTTTTAACCAGATCACCATGGGAACAGTGCAAAAGGGTTGAGTGGGAGGGTACTGACGAGTGCTAGCTAAAATACATAGCAAAAAATTCCAATTCTATACAAAACATCTTACTTAGAGAGATTTATAAAAAAAGATTTATTGGGTTCTTTGTCAATATTTACACAAGTTATTTACCAAAAAAATTAGTATGCTCTGCTTTTCAACTCAAGTGATTCATGTTTTTTCTTAATTTTTTTTATTTGCTAGAAATGTGAGAATAAGGCTATTGTAACAACCGGGGAGCCATATACAATACAAACAATAACGTATTTACAGCCTCTTACCTACAGATGTACGGTGCAAAAATCAGAGTCTCGTGAACTCAAGGTGACCATACAAGCAAGGCATTTTACAGTGGCCTGAAGACACTTCTCCCAGCATTTCGCAAACGTTCCTGCAACATCTCCCGCTACAAGTTGAGTCCTACAACTCCTACAATGTTTTGGAATGTTTTCGAAACGCTGTCTTGGAAAGTGTCTTCAGATTCAAAGAAACTAAGGAGATTGTCATATTTAGCCCATACGGGACAGCAACCAAACAGCAACATGTTTGTAGTTTTTGTAGTGTGTGTTAAACAACTGCTCAGTCTTCTCTGTGTGTGTATATGTGTTTCACAGTTTAACTCGAACCTACAGCACAAAGTAAAAAATAATAATAACACACCGGGTTGTAGTCTTTTGTTATGCTGTATTGTTTCATTTAATTTCAGTGGTTAAGAACACTTTTCCATAGGTGAACGTATATCATCTTTTTTTCTCAATTGTTATAAAAATAAATAAAAATTGCATATTTGCAGATTTTGTCGCCTCTTACAGAGGCACAAAGCTCCGATCACACAAGGCTTGGCTTTTCAGTGAGATTCAAGAACCTCCATGAACAAGTGGAACAAAAGATGAATGAACAGTTAATGTGTGACCATGGCAACCCACAGTCCTCATACAGTTTGTGGACATTTTAAACTCTCAAATTCCAGCAAATTAAATTGAAGTCAATGTAGGAAACGACAATGAATGACTGTCTACAGGCTGGCTTGGCTTAAGAAGGGGTTTGCACGAATGACAACACACACGACCACTAAGAGAGGATGGTTCTGAGAGATCTAGGGAACATGGGAGTCAAAATCCTTTGGGAGCTGCAGACTGTGGGATACGCTGACCTGTGCTTGGTGACTTCCTCTCTATATCCAATACTAAGTCCACTTGTGACCTCCATCAGTCATCAGTCATAACGTGTTTTTGTTCCGCCAAAATCCTCCCTGAAAGATTCCATTTCATGCAATTTACTACATTTAGCCTTCGCTCGTTCTCATCTGGCATGCCTGCTTACCCACGTCTACTGCTTTCCTTCCAGATTAAGAGGCCTAATTTCAACCCAGAGCACATCTGAGCTTCATCAAGAGAGACAGACAGGCCGGAGAAGTTGGTTTAGTCAGGACTCCGGTAGACGTGCCCTTCCTTTGGTCCATTTCTGGCCCTTCCCTCTCATTCCTTTCAGCTATTTTCAAACCCAACATGCTGTTTTCCCCGAGGGCTCCTTCCAAAGCCACCCCTTCTCTGGCCATGAGCGCATGTGCTTGTGTGAGTGTATGTGTGGTTAAAGGCATCTATTTGTGTAGGGATTGATGGAAAAGCAAATAGCAAAAAGGAGAAATCTGTATATTAACGAAACGAAAAACTCTAATCTTGCATAATGTGCAGATCTTCCATAACTTATTCATACCCTCATGCTTGCCTGCCTATCTGTGTGCTGTATGCGTCATAAATAAAATTTACTTGCACTCTTTCCGTCCATTTGGATCTACATCTAAACAAATTCATAAAGAAATGATGATTAACTCTTTTGTGTAAAATCCAAAGTAAATAATACAACATTTAAATAGTTACGATGCATCCCTGTGCTTCTGAGGAAAATGGAGATTCAGCTTTCCACTGGTGAGCATGTTTGTGATGGCAGAAATACTAGTAAAACAGGAACCTTTCGCCGTGACATGCAAATCTCTTCCAGCAAGTGTGCCGGGTAAGGTGGCTATTTTGTTTCAAAATGGCAGGTCTTGCCATGGCTCGATAATTCTTATATGTAAATGTGCTCCCCGTTGTTTCTGTTTGTTTCTATGCTGTAAATGTGTCTGCCTTGCGTGTGTTCTCCACATGGGCAAGGTGATGAGGCTTTCAAAGTGCTGCTAAAGTGTTTGCGTGGGTCCTCGACCTTCCCAGCAGGCAACGGGACAGCAACAACTGTACCAAATATTGAATATTTCACCTGACCTTTTATCATTCCTCCCATCTCTTTTTTCTATCACTCTCTCGTTCCTCCAGTCAGCTAACATGTACTAAATGAAATGTGTGAATGTGTCTCCCACAGTACTCGGAAACGGCACATAATACCAGCACAAAAGGATCTCTAGGACACCTATTAGTCTTCTACCGAACAAATCTGCAAGTGGACTGCACTGGGAATGACAGAAAGAAATGGAAGATGCAAGACCGTACGAAAAGATTTTTGTAGAAGAGACAGAGGTGGACAAATGAGTTAACGTGAATGAAAACAGTACGATGCATTATAACGGGTGATGTCCATTCAAATGTCCAACAGTATGCTCCAATGAACTAATGGACGAGAGCTTTCTGGTGTACTTCCTGTAGCTGTGACCCATAGGCCGCATTCACTTCCTGTTTTTGCGATGGATCAGTCAATCAGCCACGGCATTTTTTTTACTTCTTTCATCACGTATCTTCTCCATCTCCGTCTCTCTTAGTATTGTATCTTTAAGGGAGAATAATGTAGTGAAATAAGAGAAAGACATTTTCTTATCTCAAGTCCACCCCCTCGACCCCCCTTTCCACTGCTCGTCTGTGTGGTTCACACACACTTCCTCATACACACACTATTGTATCTTAAACATCCGTTATAGTGCACGTCAATCCCCCAAAAGAAATTCTTGTTTTCTTTTTAACTTTTTTGTTTGTTTTGTTTCGTTTTGCAGGTGCAAGAGCAGCGAATCAGGAGCATCACTCCACCATCAGCATCTATACTGAGAGTAATAATCAGGAATATTGTTACAAAAAAAGTAAGACAGCCACGACAGGGCAGGACGAGGGTGAGCTCAGGCTTCAATCCTGCCCTATGGGGGTTCATCGAGGGGTGTGTGGGGGTTAAAGTTAAAAAGTTCAAATGAAGCGTGTCCGCTTTCACACTTTATAATAGATATTCGCTGGGCTCTGCGGCGGCATTTCCTGCACGATGTAAACGGGGTGTCCGTAGTCGCCGCTCACTTTCTCGTAATGTGGGCAGAAGACGCTATCAGCAGTCCGCAATGGGATGATGATGTCGCTCGGCTCGGAGCCGTTGTTGTTGCTACCACCCCTCTTGGGCGTGGCTAACGTGCTGAGTGACAGTGTGGTGGCATGCTGAGGCGAGTGTTTGCGGTGACGACGTCGATACTTCAGCAGGAGGAACACCAGCATGATGATGATGATAATGACGATGACGCTGGCTGAGGCGATGCCGGCAAACAACGCGATCTCCGAACCGATGACGGAGGATTTATTTCCTTCTTCTTTTTCTTCGTGATGAGATGCATCTAACAGGAAAGGAGACGGAAGTGAGTTAATCAATTAGGAAAAAAAACTGACTACACACCTAATACATGTACGTGTATTCAGAACAGTAAAGAAGAATGTCTTTTTTATTAGAAAGTGTCTTAATGGCTATGAATAAGTGCCTAAGGAAGAAGTGTGCCTTCCGACGTTTCCTAAAATACATCCTTAACATTAAATAATAAGATGATTTCACAAAAAGGCAAAGCCAAATTAGGCTTTCAACAGATAGCGTCTCAGAAATGCTGCACTCGGAGGTCATGGAAAGCCGAGGACAGATCTAGCTTTGACTACAATGAGTTTCTCTGGGGCGGCTAGAGGCTGGCGGAACAGATGAGCTGCTCACACTCACAACCAGACTGTTTTACAAGTGGATTAGTCTACCTGAGACACTCCTTTCAAACGACTTTGATGACCATATGTTTCTACTTAGAGAGTAGATGGAGAAAAAGAGAGAGAGGGAGATGCGAAATTCTGCGATGAATGAGTTCCAGCACATCCATCTTGCTCTGTCACATTTATGGTTGCTTGTCAGAAGGATTGAACGAGAAGACATCACAAATGTGTATGTGTTTGTCTATGTGTGCAATTCAGTGACAGATGATGACTGTCAATTGCTAAGCAAAAAGAAGAAATGAAAACGCAGAAGATGATGAATCAGCAAACTTCGCCAAACACGTGAGGAGATATAGCTTGTCACGTACCATGCTTGTCAATTACTTCATTCGATTTGGTGTCCTTTCTGTCAGTGTCAGGGTGTCTGGGGGGGTATCTGGTGGGGTAGTCTTTGGGGAAAATGGGATCTGAGGGGTCTGCAAAAAACAGATAAGAAACACATTCATCACTCTGATACGTCCATGTACATTTCCACCGAGAGCTATTAGTTTCTCGCTGCTCAAAGAAATAAAAGTCTGTATGCATGCATTTGTGACTAACGCAATGCATGAATGTGTGTGTGTTCTTAATTAAAACACAGGCAGCTATGATTAATCCAGTGACCTTCAGTATGTGTCTCTGTGTTTGTGAGAGAGCGAGAAATTCGCCCGCTCGTGTTGGTGGGTGTGGCTATGGTAATTACTATGGACGTCGCCGGTGAAGTGATTTATGAGTAATCGTCATTATTTACGGTGCAGGGCCCGCAGTGGGTTCCAAGGCCTCTGAATTTTTAAACCGCTACACTATTGTTCTATACCCACATACATGTCCGCAATAAAGAAGTCATTACACACCCACATATACAACGCAGCTGTGAAGATTACTCACTTTGTCCAACCTTCATGAGGATTTTCATCGACTTGGTTTTGCACACCCCTCCTTCCTGATTCTCCAGCCCTTCCATCGTTCCGTTAGATGTAGCTGGAAGGCAATGAAGAATAATCTCAGTTACAATCTTCCTACATATGTAAAAACGCTATCAAGTATGCAAGTACATAATTGAAATTGTACATAGCTTTTCCCAACATCTCTGATGAATTCGGATGATGTCACTGCATAATTAACATAACTAACAAGTCTTCATTAAGCTTTATAAAAAAGTAATCGCCATGCAGCACATTCGTAAATGATTCAACCAAACTTTTAATGGTTGCTAAACTTAAGTCCTTTTTGTTGACGGTGTAAGGACCCCCGCTGAACATGTAGTGATGCTCTTGAACTTTGTTATTAAGGAACAGGAGGGATTTAAGGAATAATAAAAAGATGATTTTGTTTGCCGGGGAGGCAAAAGCCTAGAGCAGCAAGAGCGGGTGTTAATAATTTAGCAAATACGGCTCAGAGAGAGACAGAGAGAGAAAGAGCTTTTAATGAATCTGAGGTTTGAACATGTTTGAGAGTATGTAATACCTTAGCACAGCAGATGTTTGTCAAAAAACAAGGGAGCAAGAAAAATCATTTTTTTAATTGTTCTCTTCTTAAGCAGATGTTCTGGCGTCAAAAAGTCGACAATGATGAAAACATTCATTTTTAGAAGAAACTATCATTGGCAAATACACTCATTACAAACTGCATTGAGATATTTTTGACGCCATTGTCTGTAACCCTAAACAAACTATCGGCAGTATTCTAGCCACTGGTCCCACGTGTCCATGTAGCCTTTTAACCAAACAATGCAGCTATGCCATGTGTGTGTGTCTATGCCCGGCAGGCTTGTGGTCTATTGGGTCAGTAACGCAGAGCTAACGAGCTGCCAAGGGCTTAACGTCTGGTCAGCGTCCAGAAAAATGTGGCCTGCGTTCACAGCAAGAGAGACAGAGTGAGAAAGAGAACGGGTGGGGGTGTGTTAGTCTATGAGGCGCCTGTCCCCCATCATCACTTTTTTCCAATGCTGCCACTTTCATAACGCAGAAGGGTTGTGAGTGAATTCTGTATGACGGCACTCCGAGACAAAACTTCTGTTAGTTATTCTATCGCCTCTTATGTGCATATGCTTCTTTTTCTGTATGATCAATTTGACTTGGTCTGCATCGATCCCTCCATCTTTCTCAGACCTGTGGCTTTTGTGTGCTGTGTATCTGACAAGCTCATTACATCTAAATCTCCTTAAACTCTTGCATTCCTTTCACTGTGTACACACACACAAACACACACATACGCACAAACATCAAAGCAGATCACAAAGCAACAATCACATGATTTTAGGATCTGGCATTCCAGGTCAACAGTATATTTAAGGACATGTGACGCGCATGTTTTATAATCATTCTTTAGTTTTGGTTTCTGTGACAGTTTGAATCCTGATTATGATTCAAAGATTAAACTCAGAAATTATTATTATCTTCACATTTATCTTCAAAGCCTTTTCTTGTAGGGCTAAAGTTAGGGTTTGTGTTAAGGTCTGTGTGTGTGTGTGTTGCAGCCAGGCGAACACAACAACCCAGTACTGACACTCAAACCAGACAGGTGAAACCTTAGCAAGATCACACCTTGCTGTGAGGTATGTCAAGTCCTGCCCCGACGAAAGCACAACCAGTGGGACAGGAAAATGACACCATCATGTCATAATTAATCACTAGTTACCACAAACTAATATAAAGTATTATTGACTTACTTTTAACTCATTAAATTGAGACTTGTTTTAAATGACATGTTTATAAATGTAAATGTTTTTGTATCTACATATTAACTGCCAGTACAGTTTTTATCAAAGTCAATAAAGCTACTTGAATCTAAATCTGAATTATGACGAGCTGCTGTTGACCGAATCAACATGGCATCAGGGTCACAAAGCTGTGAACAGCGCCCAGGCCAATAACAAGAGCTGACACACCACAACACGCGCACACAAACATTGCACATCTTCTCTAATAAGATATGGCAGAGAACCTCGAAAAGCCCTCAGTGCCTTTTACCAAAGCCAAACAACCTCCGTCTCTCTCTCTGAGTCACAACAAATCACCGGCTTGATTGTTAAGATTTACAATATTGCCAAAGTGTGTATTGTACAAATATAGACCAAAATAACTCAATGAAGGGAAAATTACGATTTAGATTCTGGACATGAATTCAGAAACATGCCGAAAATGAGCCGAGAATTCCAGCAAACAGTAGCAAAGACATGCACACACACACACACACACGTTTCTTCACGTTCTAGTAAATTAGATTGACAAAAAACGCAAAAACACACACACACAATAAACTGAGTGAAATTGATGCAACACTAACTGAACCCGCAGATAAATTCTGAGCACTTAAAATTCTGCCTCTCATTTCTTGCGAATTGAATTGATAAAAGC
The DNA here is from genome assembly GCF_015846415.1 of Triplophysa dalaica. Lineage (NCBI taxonomy): Eukaryota > Metazoa > Chordata > Actinopteri > Cypriniformes > Nemacheilidae > Triplophysa > Triplophysa dalaica. Next base: position 13,452,178 of record NC_079549.1, on the reverse strand, counting down.
TAATACAAAACTAATCATGTGTTTTTAACATGGAGATCACCATAAAACTAGACAACCCCTGTAAAAAGTGCTACGATTTACATTGACGTGCTTTCCTTTATGAAACATTTCTGCACTTTGTCTCCATATTTAGATCATGTTTCTCTCTCTTGGCTCCCAGCTCCAGGGCAATCTGTCAGACAAGATCACATCAAGCTCATCTTCACATACACACAATCATATCACAGTCATCGGCATCCGGCTGCGGTTGAACAATAAAGAGCCATTTCAATGTGTGATCTGCACACACACACTCACGCGCACACATTGGACTCTCCGAACACGTTTATAAGGGACTGAAATCATCTGATTGGTTTCTGAGCAGATCCATTGGATAAAGACAGAGTGATTAAAGCAAGCTGTTAGGATTCAACTTTTTAATTAATGACTTATCGAATAAAGCACAGCGCCACACACATACACGGCAGTCACACACCCTTGCGCTAAAATGCACCTCTGCGCGTACGCATTATTCCAGCACTACAACAAGGCAATTAACATCTACAATGCAGCAAAATGAACTCATTTCTCTTTCCTTCTTTTTCTCTTTCACTTTTCCCTCCACAAATTAGAGTCGCTTAAGAGAAACGGAGAGAGAGCAAAATAAAGGAGGAGCGCATTTCCCAGAACAGCAAAATTGGATTTTCTCCTTATGCTGTAGGTGAATTCTCGCAGGGAGAGAAAGAGGCAGAGAGAGAGAGAGCAAAAATAGGTAACAGCCTAGAACTTACTGAAGCGAAATGAGATTGATGCTGTATATCAAAGCAGCAGTCTCTGGTTTATATGTGTGTGTCAGTTATTCTATTTTCTGGATCTTTTGCTCATCTCCCATCTAACCCACTGTGTTTATACAGCTTGCTTTGAGCCTGAAGCGTGTGTGTATATGCATATGTGTGTGTAAGAGACGAGAAGTGTGTAGAAGCCAGGTGTTATTGTTCTGGCAAATGTGAAAACTCATCCCACATGCAAAACGATACACTACAAATATAATATGCTGTGTTTGTGTGCTGGTGCTCTTAAAATGAAACTTTCCATCTCTGTAACTCTGGAATTGATAAGCATATAGCTGCCAGAGAGAAACGTGTCATTAAAAACACACATGAACACAGACAGAGACACTAACACTAATTTAGTTTACACAGCAAGCGCACCACATTATCAACATTCACCAGAGTGCTAAATAAGCCACATCAAATTGACTGAAAAGCCAACGTAATTGGCCCGAACGGTGCTGCAAAGTGATCTAATGGTCTCAAACGGTCGTGTGCTTATATCCACTGCCATACTCACAGATAATGTAGTAGTCTTTTCCTCTGAAGAACTCCAAGCCCCAGAGGTTAGGGCTGAACTCTTGGAATTTGAGGGTGAATTTGACGTCCTGGTCCGGTTTGACGCAGTTGAGCAGAGGCGTGTCCGCCTTTGTGACCGTGCAGGACTCCAGCTGTTCCCGAGGAACCATATACAGTTTATAATACTCCACACCCTCCATTGAGCCGCCCTCCACACGCGGGCAAACTATGTCCATCTTATCCCCGATCTGTGGGTACAACACCAGACCCTGTCCTGGCACGAACCTTTGAGAGAGAGAGAGAGAGAGAGAGAGAGAGAGAGAGATGGAGAAAGTGAGACACGTCGCACATAATAAATCACACTTGCAAGGCTGTGAGGTTCAGAAATGTGTGGATGGTGGAGCATGATGTGATAAATAATTAAAAGAGGCTAATCAATTATTTAACAGTGATTATGAAGAATAAAGCCGGTTCTGAAAAAGTTGTGCCTGTTCATGAAAAAGAAAGTCACTGACGTGCTCTTAAACGGCAGCCTTTCAACAGAAATGACAATTGAGAGCGTTTATGAGTTCTTTATGAGGAACGGAGCGAACTGGAACGAGACAAAGGTGTTGACTCACGGCTGATGTGCATTTAGAAAGAAAGAAGGCAAATGTTTGTGTCTGTGATGCCAAGCGCTCAAACATCAGCGCTGTGAAAACAAAATGATGTCATGAGAAATAATGAAGAGAAGCGCTGCAGCCCGCCTGCCCGCACACACACGCAGCTTGTTTCTGTGGACCAGTCAACTGCCTCGAGGGACTAAAACAGGAGTAGCTGGGAAAACTGCTCTGGTGTGTGTGTGTGTGTGTGTGTGTGTGTGTGATGTGCAGCGGGGTAGCTGTCAGTACTATCTGTACGACAGATCTAGCTACACAAATCCTCTTGAGCCGTCCTCGGCATCAAACTCTGAACACTGGATCGCTATCTCGTTCATGATGTCTTATCGCTACGCTGGCTTATTTGAAAAGGCGAAAACAGTGCGATTGTGTGTTGTAAAATTTACTTAGGGAACGTTCAAAATAAAAGGGCGAGACTTAAACATTCCCTGAGTACAACACCTTATAGGTTGACCCACGCCTTCAAACCCGTAAACGGAACAATACTGTATGACTTGATGTAAGAAAGAAATCATATGCACACATTCAGAAGCATGTGGATCAAATGTATATCCGGACATCTAAATACATGTCTATTTCAGACATGCCAATTTATTTTTATTACATTTAATGCAGGGGACACATGACTGGTCAGACACAGAGGAGAAAACCGGAGAGGGCGAATGCAGACAGCTTGTTACGATGCACAACATTTTTGCTCACCCACATCCCCATGGTTACTCATTACCCTAAACCACAGGGTATTTAAGGTCATCCCACAGCCCATACACGCACAAATTCTGCTATTAAAAGGGTGTTTTATGGGTCTGTGTTTTACAGGAGTCACTGGTAACACAGGGGTGCTGGGTAAAAGCAGGGGCTAGTTGTACAAATAAAGCCAGAGGTCAAACTCATGTTTGTTAATGGCTTTAATCCTCGTCTAAAAGACACACTTTAACACCCCAACTTTAGCCTTGGTGATTCTTCCAGCGGTCATAAATATTGTGTGACACGTGAATGTGAAAAAGAAAAGGATGACAGAATAAGGGTTTGCACACGTTTAACACAGACCGCTCATTCTGTTAACAAGACTGCAGCTGCACACAGAGAACCCATTAAGTCAGAAAATGTGTGTGTGTGTAGGTGTGTGTGTGCGTTTGTGCAAGAGAGAACAGTCTGAACATGTGCAGTGCATCTACCAAGACATGACCGCGCCACACACGGATGTTTCTTTGTAATTGTAATTGAGCAGAATTTTTGCATTTTTATCCTTGACTCTCGCGCATAGGGCAGATGTTTTGTCTTTTTCTCACTGATGTGTTCACTCACTCTCATACTGATATATTTGAATTGGGCGATGTTATGAAAAAAATTAAAACAATTCAAAATAAAGCCATTGGCCACAGAAATAAAAGACAAAATAAGAAAAAATGTGACGTAGGCTAATGAGCAAACGACTTTCAGGACTGTCTCTTCTGCTCCTGACCAAAGTAATAAAACAGTGCTGGACGGTCAACTGTAAGGTGTTAAATACCAAAGGATAACATATGTTTTATTTTAATTTCCTATTCATTTTTTATATCTGTTCTTTGTGAGAGCTGGTCAAAGCAGCTTTACTTACTAAAGAAAATATGTCCACATCTGTTCCTTAGAAATGTTTTACGCATCTCCTTCCTTTGTCACAGTGTCACAGGACGATTCTACTCATTTTTATATATCTAGCTCCCTCACCCTAAAAACTCCATCTTTATATATAAATCTTTGTCCATAAGCTTTTCTCTAGCTTCGCTCCCTCTCTTTCTGTTCCCCTGCTAATCGCAGCCTCTAGTTGTGTGGGCCGAGTCGTGACATGGTGACAGCAGTAGCCTAATCCTGTCCCAATAGGGCCACGGCGATCTAACGACACAGGGCGATGGACGGATTGGGGCGGAGGGAACATAAGCTGTTTGACTTTCAATCATCTGACCAATATAGAGGTCTGTTGGGTATAGAAAGGCATGAATACAAAGCAGGCAACAAAAGAAAGCAAGTCGGTTTAATCGCTCCATCATGCTTTCCAACAAATGCTGTGACACCAGTGTCGGGCGATAGGGCAAAGCGACCAGACAGGCGCCTCATCCCTTTATATGCTCGCCAGTCACCCTATCTGTTTGTTTCTTCTGTCCTCTATTCTTTAATTATTTACTAATCTTAAACTCTGGACCCCTCACAATTCAGAGCACAAATGCCATTTTTTGAGTCAAATATATTTATTTTCTTTATTGCACCCCCTTTCCCCACCCTCTCTGTACAGCTAGACATCATACTTTCCCTCTGTCTCGCATTCTTTCCCACAGCGGTGTCACAGTCCCACCCCACCACTAATATGATGACAAAAAAAAGACATGCCAAATTTCTAAGATGATTTACTCAGCATCTTAATCAAAACAGATTTTCATTAGCAGTCTATAAGAAGTTCCTGTGCCTCTAAACACGGGGGGGGGGAGTTATTATTCATGGCTCACTCGCCTTTCATTCATGCATGCTGTATCTGCATGTGTATGAAGCCATGGATGTGCCCCCGTCAGAACCCTGCTAAGAGATGTAATCTCCTAATGAAGAGAGGGAGAACCTCTTTTGACTGAAAATGTGTAGAGCAGACTGCTTTTGTTTTCTCCACCTCCGACAAAATGGATTACCACAAGGAACAAGAAAGAGAAGGAGAGGGAGGGGACAAAATCTTTACGTGCCAGATACATCACAGCTAAAGCAGTTAAGAGGTAAACGGCAGTGCGCAATAAATTGGCACATTTTTGCGAGGGGAGGAAAGACAAAAACAACCTCGCTCGGTGATTCAGTATTATGAGAGTTATCGACGCCTGTCTCACGTACAGAAGGCCTTAGGGAGTGCTGTACAGATTTAACCACACTCCTTCTATTATACTGTACTGATACATTAGATGAAGGCATGTCCCATAGCACTGCAGACTCACAAACACTGTACCTATGGGATTTATTTATCTGTAATCTTCAGACCCTGTGTCGAGCTCAGTGTGTATCGCGTTTCAAAAAAAAAATACGGTTGAAAGAAAGAATCTGCCGATGCGTATTAGCTAGATTCATGCATCTTATCTCAAAGTTAATCTTGTTAGGATAAAGGTGAAAAACAGCTTTTAATGAAGTTAAAAAAATGCAGCTGTCACCCCTAACAATGCTATCAGTGGCGTCACCCTACGATCCTGCGAAAGAAAGAGGCATACATTTGAACCTGTCACCTCAACAGAACGCCTGGAATGTGCATTGTGGGTAATTCCATGAAAGAACAGCTCGCCCAGTGAGAATGAGGCCTGTTGCAGACATGAGCCGCATATTTACAGTGACACACAATGGAGAGACATGCCATTAGAGGTCAATTCATGGCCGCTCCGGGTCTCATTTACTGAAGGTGTAACAATAACTATGGACGACAACAATTTTTGATATTGCATATTAAAAATGTATTTCAATAATGCTATAGGATAGCAGTAAACAATTACAACTGATCCACATAATATCTATTCTGCCTATTAAATTAAAACGGATGTAAAGAGTTATCAACAAGGCTTTTATCCATTTGAATCAATGACATGTTTTGGATTATTAAGAAACAAAAGAAATGTCTTAAATTAGTTTGCTATAGAGTCGGTTATCTGCAACAATTAAACGCTCATGTTGTAATATAGTTAAACGCATTCGTCATTGCTACTTTAATATTTCTCTGGATTATTAAAATCGCCTATATAAAAAGGTTTAACATAAGAACAATGTAAAAGTAGGTTAAGTGGAGTAGGCCAATGGTCATGAGCACATTCAGCAAAACACCGCGGAAACGTTTCTTTCCCCGTGCATCCACACTACCCTATTTTCCGTCCATTCGTCTTCTTAAAATCTTTGAAACCTCACTATTGTTTGGAAACGACATTTGTTATTTTTACAAAGTTATTTCGTAATTTTCACAGCTTTAAAAATAAAGAAATAAAGCGTATCTACACGGATTTTCAAAGCGTGAAGTTCAGCGATGTAGGCCGATGATCTTCTTAACGGTGATTCAATAGAAGTGCGTCCCGTAGAGAGCACAGCTCTGTATGATGAATTATACACTTATTAATGATCGCACTTAAGGACGCCTGCGACACATCCACAGGACTGAAGACAGCCACTCTATTACCTAAGTAATAAAGACAGTGATTATCAACACGAGACACCTGTTATGAGCCCTATCCATCCTGCCCCCTGCCCCGCACATGCCGTGGCAAAAACAAAGAGCGTATTGCTGTGGTGCAGACAGATACAGTTAAATTATTTAACAAGCTGGAGTCTAACGTACTGAAATCCTCACGAAGTGCGAGAGTGTCCAGCGATACTCCTGCGAAATTCAACTGGATGTTTCTATGTTTAATTAATAAAAATTCTCAATTAAACATTTTTAAGACGGACTGCGATGTACTTCCGAGATAAAAACAGCACTGTGCCTGCAATATTATGCAACTATTGAATATTTTGTTTGAGAAATATGCATGCTATTAAAGACATCAGATAGATATTTAGATTTTTTTAATAACAAGCTTCTTCATCACCACTTCTAAAAGCGTGATAAACTGGGCTAAATGAGGCCTGTTTAAAAGTAAACTATAAAGGCAAACAAACAATAAAAGGGGGAAATTGCAAAAAAAACTTTACATTTCTTTTAGGATAGTGATGGTAAGCAAAAAATCTGATGTGTGGGACTTGGGCCTAAACCGCTCGAAAAAACGCCTTATTAATAAAGCAGCTTGAACTTCTCATGTGTGACAAAATTAACAATAAAAGACAGATCTATAATTTGCGTATTTAAACGAGTAAAATACGGTTGTTCATATAACGCTTGTGATCCTGAAATATCTCAAACCACTGTGCGTTCAAACCCTTTAAGAGTTATGACCTGAGGTCCTGTGGGGCCTTTCAAAACAAATCATTTCTAAGCATTTCCCCCAAATGTGCGGTGTTGCACAAAGAAGTAGGCTTTTCAATACTTCAAAATACTGCAATTTTTTTTAATATCAAAGCATTATGAGTAGAAATAAAGCGAATAGCTAGCCTCAGCTAGACACATCACCTGCTGTTCAATTATATTTACAGTAAGAGAGGATGAATGCGTCGACACTATAACGCTCTGCTTTATTGTACATAATGTTTACGAATTCACCCACTTCTAGGATGGGAATGTTATTCTGAGGGACAGAGAGACACATTTGGGCAGTTGGATTTAGGCACTTACTTGGTATTCGTCGTGTTCCAGTATATGGAGTCGAGAATGAGCGCGCGGGACAGGTTCACCTTGCACGCGATGACTAACGTTAAAACTCCAAAGTAGTATCTCCACAAAGAGTCGCCCATCGTCAGTGATGACCGTTACGGTCAAATTCCTTTTCGCGGGAATCTCTAATTCGAAAATTAAATCAACTAAAAGAAAGAAATCGTCTCGAGGAAAGATGCCTGTGACAATCCAAACTCAATATCCCCGTTCCAGGAGAAAAAGGCAACAAAATGTAAAAAGGAGCCCGGTTAGAAGTGAACCATCCCGGAGAGAAGGGCTACTCCTCTGACAGAGAGCAGCACCGCGGACAGCAGACAGTTTCTCATTCGGAAATGTGCACTACTGAGTGGGGCACTCCGTTCAGCCTGCCGTGGGGAGCACGTACATTCCTCAGTGGAAGGCGACCGGTGTCGTCGCCGCCGTCGTGCTGGATGTCCGTGGTGACATGGAAGTTATTCCCCCCGGCGTGGATGAGAAGTCAAGCAGGTACCAATTCCAAACAAAACTCGTCTCGAGGTATTCCGTTCAGGCGAACGAGGGAATGAGTTCCCAAAATGAATGAGGCAGTTTGGAAAAGATGAGCGAGAATTAAATGTTTGCAGGCTATTGGATGAAGCAAAAAAATAAAGATGGTAAATGAGTCAAAATAAAAATAAAATGGAAAGATGAAGTCAAATGAAAGTTCTCATGGGTCGCCGTGAAACCCGCACTGTAGCAGAGAACAGCTCCGACTCGAACCGTACAGGTCCGGATTGAAATGCTGTGCGCGTGAATCGTTGAACTGCTCCGTTCTCTGCGCGAGTCTGTACTGCAAGTAGCTGTAAGCGAGTACAGCGCGGAATATTTGTCAGAGCGAGTTTTCCCGGACTCCTCCCACCTAGATCTCATTGGATAGGTAGCGATGGAGAGAAACATGTCAATCAAACAATCGCCCGGCGACTGGTCTGGCAGAAAGAATATTTCAGACTTTAAGACGTATTCCCAGATTTAAAAATTAAGCATTTGTAAAAAACTAATAAAGCAACTACTGCTAAAACATTGTTTTAAGTTTAAATAAGCCTGAGCTGTTATATGCAGCATTTATTAATTAAAATATCGAATAATAACAGAACTCTTTTTTGTTTCTTATAATATATGATTTTGTTTCCAATATATATTTTTAATATACATAGACTGATCCATGTCGTCTTTAAAGGTAGATTCCATGTCCCGAAAGCCCCAAAGGCGTTTATTTGGGTTGAGGTCGACAGAAAACTGCCGTCTGACTGTGCGGAAGAGATTCATTCAACGGACAACAGCGCCCACTAGCGGTATTTTAGAATCTACTTTATTTCAAAGTAAGTACTTTATGAGCATTTATTTTTATTTGATGTCACGTATAAATTAAACAGGAAGTTTCTTACAACACGTCAGCTCCGTATGACTGTGATTTGCGTTTAAATCAAACTCACTTAATTTAGAATAATTCAAAATTGTACATTTTGTTTAAAATACAAATGTGTATACTTATTGCACAACGCACAATAACACTGTAACACTGCAGTATTTGAAGAGATAATTTCTAAAATGAGATAACTCCGTTTTAAAAAAAGTCATGTTTTTTATTGTGCATTCCAATTAATATCAATCAAACTGTAGTTGGTTTGATGAGCCATAATAACTCATAAAGTACAGTTAACTAACAAATTAGAAGTTGCTTATTTTTAAATAAAACACAATCACAATAAAAAACATGATTTTTGAAAAAGTTAAAAAAAGTTTTAGAGTTATCTCATATTGGTGTAAATGTGTTATTTAAAAAAACACCGATATTAAGTTAAGTTAAATCTTACTGGAAACGAAGTTCAAGAAGTGTTTATAGCTATAAAATATTGTAGATGTATTAATTTAATTTATATAATAAATAAAAAATAATTTGAGAAAATAATATCTATAGGACGACAGATATTCATACTAAATGAATACTTGTGTATTATTAATATTTGTGTGTAATGTCATTAGGAGTGTTTAAAGTTCGGGCAATGGGTTATTTTCGCATGCCCAGACAGCATTAAGGAAACAGCACATCTTAAAGTAAATTAGAACGCAAGTGTGAAAATGTATTCACACCTTAAGAAAGCATTAATTAAATCAGCGCATATTTATTGTTTTCAGTATGTATTGCTCTAATGGTTTAGAGATCCTCAAACGAGCTGATTCCACATCGGTGCGATAGTTGTGACACTACATGTGTTGAATACACAAACTGAAGGATTGCTCTTGTTCCGTGCCTTAATTATGTTTATTAACTTAATCATCAAACATCAAAGAAATTGCCTAATGACCTATAACATTTTTGTTGTTGTTTTACAAACAGTAATTTTGTACATACTGTACATGCAAGCTTTAAAGTTTACATTACATCTATAGAATTATATTCTCAGCTGCAAAAAGTTTGCACTGCAAATGCGATATTGCCTACAAACGTGGCCAACTGCAAACGTAAAAAATGTTATGTGTGATGTGACTCCTAACATGCTCCCACATTACCAAGACAAAGGCAAACAATAGGATGAACTAATCCAAATCTAGAAAACGTCTTCCCGACGGGAAAACACGGAAACGACGAGTTCCTGAGCTGTTCCAAAATTAAGTCAGATGGGCCTAGATGTCTTGGTTAAGAAATAAACATGCTAGATTGTATTATGGTTTATCTTTGATGGATTATTTTAACAGGGTATTTCTGATTATTTGTTTTATATGCTCGATTTTATTAATAAATTTAAATTAAACCTTTTAAATATCAATGTATACACCCCATCCTAAGAGTACCCCACACTGCTTAAATTAAAAACAAACAACCCTTCACACCTTTAAGATAAACTCGTAGCAGATCTCAGCTTTTGAAATCATGGGGTGAGGGTAGATGTTTATTCAGTTGCGCACGAATAATCTCACTGTCCGTGCAGGTCCTGCGGCGATCAAACACATCACACTTAAGAAAAAACACACCTGCTGGCTTCTCCACACGTATGCAATCTGTCTGCGCATTCTTGATTAACATTGCGCACATCTCTCATACTGTTAACACATCAGAGTGATCGACCCTTTGTGTTCTCGTTATTGAAAATTGTGGACTTCATCGATATGGAACACCAGTCACGTCATGATAATACACGTCCTCACATAGGCGTAAGAGCATCCAGAGTTTTAGCGTTTTGCATCAGTCGTTCATCAGCGCAGTATTGTGAAAGTAGACAGTGACAAATACACGCAAGACTGCACCATGCGGGCCAGAAAAAAATCACACGTCTGTGAATTTGCCAACATTTCCATTAGTGTCTTAAAGGCTACCTGAGAACCGGAGACAGCAGGCATGAAGTAACCTCGAGGTGAATCTATGAGGAGCGGGTAAATTAATCAGAAATACATTGAAATGCACTGGCAAGCCTTTTGTCAAGTCTTAAATCCACAGCACTTACAGCACAACAGAGGTGAAAAAATGTGCGGGTTCATTCAATCACTAGGGTCATCTAAGGCGCATATTGCGATACTTGTTTAAAATGTCATAGCACCCCTTTTGATTTATTGGATATTTTGAAGTAAAACAAAAAGATGGATAACTTTACCATTTATGTATGCTGCAAGTGTTCTGGCAGGCCTTTAACCAACAATAAACAATGAAATAGAAAAGAAAGGATTCCCAGAGGGAAAACTGTTACCACTTTATGTATTAAGATCATTTATTACACAATCACAAAATGCAAGTGTGATATAATAATAATAATTTATCACAAGTTGTCACAAAGCGTAGCATTCTTAAGGTCGCTATAGATTTTTTTTACTACAAATCTCAATTTACAATTATTCTATTACAATAGATAATTACGATAATAAATGAATTCCGTTTGATTATTTTGATGCCGCGAGAGATGTACTGGATTGTGTTCAAATTTGGTGAAAACTCTAACCATTAAAATCTTGCAAAAACGGCTAACAGAAATGAAAAACGGAAAAAGGGGTTGATTAAAAAGAGGATAAAAAATAAGGGCGGTGTAGCTGTTGAATATTGCTCATGGTCGAAAACAAATCATTTGAAGGGCAGGAGTGTTTATACACAACCTTAAAAGGGGGAATCAAATTAAGCAATTGCTCACTTGAATGATTATGAATGATGCATTATTAAGTTTACCAACCTCATCTGTAGGGTAAGCCTCAGTAAAAACTCGGATAACGATGCACTCAATTATCTTTTTATTGGAGAACATATCAATGTCCTAGTTCACAAGGAGAGGAATTGTTCAGCACAAGGCAAGCATACTCTCAAACAACCACAAACTCACCTTCACACACACCCTAACTAGCCTTACCTGTGTTTTCCGATTTCCTAATGGTACAAACAGAGCACTTAATATTACATGACCTCCACACTGTAACTAACATTTTTTACCTATTTGGTTATATTTAGAATTCTGAAAAAAGGCAGGTCATATACTTCTTTTTATGTTTCATATTGAGTACTGAGGGGGGTTTAGCAAAAACGACACGTGATTTAGACTTTGGAGTTCATATCATGTGAGAATGGGAACAATGAGTTAAGAAGCAATTTGAGAGCTCTTCAAGATTTTGAGGGTTACATTAAGTCAGCAATCTAAAAAGCAAATCTCAAAATAAACATTTACATGTACAATTTACAATTTCAACAAAATGCCTGCAAATTGTACTTTTTAAAAACATTTTGTGCAGTTCCCCAAACATTCAAAAGCTTGATGGCGAGCGGAAAAACACTGGTTAAACTAACTTTGTTTCAAGAGAGCTCCCAAACCACTCCCACACAATGACAACTAAACACACCAGCTCATATACACAAATATTGACACCCATTGTTATTTGTTTGCCATTAAAATAAAAAGACCTGTTTCTGAAGGAGATGTGTTCAGTTTCAAATATCGATATACAGCTGATATACTGATAAAAAGAAATATGATCTGCAAGCCTATGGTGGTGCCAGCAAGTCCGGTTTTGAAGCGTGAGGACTCAAGTGGTTTTTCTTCCTCAGGTTTACGAGAGAGCTGTTGTGTGGACAAAGCAGACCTCTCTATGAGACTCCCACCGATTCACTTCAACATGAAGCACACATCCAACGAGGAGAGGAGGAGAAAAGATGAGGAGGAATCATTCTACAGCTTTGAGAGTGAAGGAGAGGCGAGGTCGAGACTTGCCCTTCCCCAATATGATTTTCTGCTCCTCTTTCTGTTGCTTCTGCCTCTCCTGCTCAAGCTTCATTCTTTCCTCGTGGATCTTCCTTTGTTCTTCCACTATACGTAGCTGATCCTCAGACTGAAACAAACACAGATGTAACACTGAAACGTAATATATTACTTTAACTTAATATATTTTAAAGACAATAGCGTGTATTCATGAAAAAGATTGAGGTATTCTATTCTGGCCTACAAAACAAAAGTCCACGTGGGGGGACAGCTGCCATTGCAAAGCATTCATATACAGTTTTTACATTTCCGCTAATTTCCTGGTCTCGCATTACTGTCAAATATTTTGTTGCCTATACTAGATGTTTCATCAGGCTATCAAAATTGTGTTTTTTCTTTAGTGTACATACTTTCCTAATAAGCTTAATGACACATATTTGATCACACCGCAAAATAATGTTTTTTTTGTACTAATATTGCTTTCTGTCACTTAAAGAGTACATACCATGAGATCATGAAAATTTCATGCAGTGTGTAATGTTGCCGTGTTTGAAAGTAAGCAGTCTGCCAAGTTGTAAATCCAAAGGTGAATGATTAAAGTTATTGGTTTGGAAGAAAATGAGTCGACTCTGGAACACGAAAACGATTCGTCCCAAGTCCGATTTGCGAACCACCGCAGATTTACGTCACTACATATAGTCCCCGCCTACATTTTTGCTAGGACTCTTTTCCCCCAAACCCTATAACTTGTGAGCCTCATTCGCAGTAGATCAATCATAGCAGACTAGACCATCTGACCAATCAAATCAGACTAGGCTAGCTGAAAGGAGGGGATTAGACCGACGAATCGCGGAACAAATCATTTGAGAGTCAGTCAAGAAGTAGGTTAAAAATAACTGGCTATTATGAAATAATAGACTTTTTACACCTTCTACGTACATAAACTTGTTGTTTGACACTCCATAGACCAAACTAGGACCTTAAAAATCCCTAGTTATGTACTCTTTAACACACACACACTTAATTGGTAAATATTTTAGATGGAATGAGGCGATAAAAGACATACCAGCTTAGCCTGTGCCTCAGCAATCTTTCGGTTGTTCTCCTCCAAAATTCTTTCCAGTTCCCCTCGTTTGGATTTCTCTTCCTCCTAAAGGGGTGACACGGTGACATGTTAGGGCGGGCAAAAAAATTCTGAGAAACGATTCCCCATACATCCAGTTTCACACTCAAGCACGTCTACACTTGAACAGAGCCAACAGCCAGCAACATTCTCTCAATTTGTCACTTGGTTTCACACACTCTCCACATTTTCGAATTGCAGCATCAAAGTCTGATGCTAACCTGTACGTATGCTACAATGTCCAAAAACCCACCCACAGATGCATTCAATCACACCTTTAATCCCCGCCACGTCATATCCAAACATTCATACATGTAGGTACAGACAACACATCGACAACTATCGAAGAATCTCATTCGTTTGCAAATGATAAAGGAAAAACAAATCAGCTCGAGTTTTCTCTCTCTCTCTCTTATTATAATTTTTTTCTACATCTATTAACATCCATAAGCAAGACGTCTCAAAGGAAAATGAGAGAGAGAGACAATATAAACAGATTAAGGAGAGAGGGAATAGTAGTGGCTCACCAATGCTTGTATACCTACGCTTTTCTCCTTTGACTGTGTACAGTACCTACACAACTGCTGATTTAAGGAGTGAGTATTTACTGCCTGGTCCCATGTGTCCCGTCCTGGACAGCGCAGCACCTCCCCTTTAAAATCTCTGAGCTTCTAGCATGAGCTAGCGCTCTTAAACAGCAACACCACATGCAGTATAGCAAGTCCAGGAAAATGAATTATGTTAATGATACAACATTACCATGTTGGGACGTCAGGCTATTAATGTTAAACGACTGTAAAGACTGCAAAAACACAAAGGTGGGATCAGTCGTTAGATGATGGTGCTTGAATACAAAAATAGTGATGGTTGAGGTCTTAGCTCAATGGCAGGGTCGGTGAGTGAACGTGTGAGTGTGGATGTGAAAGTGCGTGTCTATGCGTGTACCCGTACGGCAGCAATCCTGAGGGAAAGCAAATCGTGAGCACACAGAAGTACATTGACAACACCGCTCTTTTAATGACTGCAGAACGTAAGGGTCAAAGGAAAAAGTGATGTTAGAAAATCTGTATCACAATCAGCAATTAAAAAAAAAATCACAAGATTCACAACTGACAGAAATGGATGAAGAATAAAAGGAGGGGGGGGGTTGTGGAGCGTTTCATGATTTCTATGCAAAGTTTATATGCAAGTACTATAGAAGCATTTTACGCTTCAGCAACAGTGCATGTTAGGGGAAAGAGCTATAGACGAGATCTGAAACGTACAGTTGGAGGGCACATATCTAACCCTATTAGTGCTGAGCCACTGGATTTTGTGTGCGCCTGTAAAATGGAATGAGTTTGTCATTTAGAACTTGAGTCTGTACGTCGATAACCCTTCATTAAATTGGTGACAGAGGGGGAATTACACAGTATGGCTTTGGCAACTTAACGTGCTGTCTGGTAGCCACATAAGGCTCTAATTGAACATCTAAAACAGTAAGCATTACGTTTGTATCTTTTTTATTGAAGATAAATACACATCTGAAAGTAAAATGACAAAGTAATTAAAAAGAGTGTAAAGAGTACAACGAGTACAAAGGGTAGGTGCGAAAAACTAGGCTAGGAAGAAGATGGGGAACAAAAAAATTTGTTCCTCACAGCCATGGCAAAACATTCACTTGAAACCCGAGAGAGCATTAGAGGTGTGTGTGTGTCTGCTGGGAAATGTCCCATTGATCATAATGCAATAAATCACATTAATAAATCACTACTGTGCTTGTCTGTCTAACAAAATACAGTTCTGACTGCAAAAAACAAATGAGGACTCCATCAGTCACTTTCAGAGGCGTTCTCATCAGCACTCCCTAGATAACCGGTGAACTGTACATTCTCACGTGATTACTGATCAAAATCTCGGTTGACTAATTGCATTACCCACCCAATTATTCAAGGAAGTTTATTTCAACTACCCTGCATCTCCTGCTCTCTCTCGAAGGGTAACAAGTGTCAGGTTGTGCCATGGCTGCGGGCGTATGGTTTGCGGCTGAGCCCCGCTGTGTTCCGAACGACCGAGCGTTACCTCTCTGGCTTTTTGGGCATTCAGTTCAGCCTGCCTCTGTCTCTCTAGCTCCTGTAAAAGCTGCGCCTCCATGATGCGCTTGGCCTCCTCCACCCTGCGCAGGACCTCCCGCTCGATCTCTTCACGTCGCTTCTCGAGCTCTTCCTCCACACGTCGTGCCACAAGCTCTTCCACACGCCGTGCTGTCTCCTCCTCGATCAGACGCTCTTCAATCTCCTGTTGGCGGCTGTGGTGGACAAGGAAGACCATAAAAAGGGATCAAACATCATTAGACTTTTACTTGATACACAACGATAGATCCATAGTAAAGCAGGCTAGTAATCAGATCGTTAATCTTTATTTTTTCTCCTTATCAATAGGTTGTGCAACGACATTATATCCTCGCCACAAAGGAAGGTAAGCCACCCTAGGGGGAGGCCATGATTTCAAAAGCATGTTTCCAACTTTATTTACACTTTTAGCATGACTAAACCATTAGAGCAGAGCAAGCGATCACACCTGGCCATAAGAAGGAACACAAACACACAGACACAATGCCAAGTCAAGTGACCATAACACCGCCCTGAGCCAAAACAAAAATCGTAGGACGGCAACCGTCTCTTGATTTGATTTCAGCATCACGAAATTCGATCAGGCTCAACTTGTCCCGGGCCTCCTTTGAGTTAAAAACCACCCTAAATGAAGTCACAATGTATTTAGGGTGAAAACAACAATCTAATCAGGCCCGAGGCTGCATTACTTCTCTTCCTGTGCTTTCATTGGGTTCCCCCTTCCTTCTCTTCCTCAAACCTCTTACCATTATACCAGTGGTCTCCTATCACAAAAGAGAGATGACAACAATCTGTGACAGTCACAAAGGCGTATCAGTTTACATGAGCAGCAGATCTCAAAGATGAGACGACCTGATCTGTCTATGGGACATTACAAGACTTCAGGAGTGATGAAAGGTTACAGAATGCAGGCGTGTAATGCAAAACCTGTCACTTTTGGGCACTCGGCCTATTATGTTCTCTTATGAATATTAATGACCATAGAGTTGTAACCTGTCTAGGCCAAACAACTGAGAGTCAATTGCATTAGCTTTTACAACATTTAATAGGCAAGTTTAATCAAAAACAGACTCACATCTTCCTCTGTCTCTCCATCTCTTCTTTTCTCTCCTCGTCTTCTCTCTTCTGTTTCTCGTCGTTAGCTCTTTTGCTTAACGCCCGGCCAAATATGTCGGTCCGGTCGGGTGGTAAGGCGCCTCTATCCCTCCTGCTGCTAGATCTGGAGCGGGACCGTTTGCTCCTTTTCAGCTCCCTGGATCTGCTGGTTCTGGAGCGGCTCCTCTTGTGGCTGTGTTTCGAGTGTTTGGTCCGAGACGAGCTGCGGCTCCGGGAGCGACCCATTTTATGCCCTCTGATATAACCGGACTTAAAACTATTTGCGAGAGGTTTATTAATATGGTGCTCAATGCGACGACCAAATGCAGTTTTATGTAAGCGTTAAGCGTTTCTAGCATACATTTGTTGAAGTAAAAACATATATACGCCTGTATATTTGTTGATTTCTGCTCCACTACACGGCGGAAGCAAACAATATGGCGACTGTCCCGAGTCTTCCTTTTCCCACAATGCAACGCGTTCGGGTTTAATCGGCTATTTCCGGGTTCCAACGATCAGCAGACCGATTGGCGTATGACATCAAAGTACCGCGAGATCGACAGCGAAAGCATTGCTTGCAAATTGTTCTCGCGCTACTTTGATGAAATATTTCGATCTGTATGTGCAGTGACACATACCGATAAAATAAACTATGGCGTCCAGGCTGGGACAACTTGTGAGGGAAACAGGCGCGTGGAAGATGTGGAAGGAATTTAGGAAAGCATCGGTTCCCCTTTATAAACTAATCTGAAACCAGTTTCTCTGAGAGGTACCTTGACCCAAATATTGTTTCAGACACTAGCCTAGCACACTGCACACTGCACACAGCAAGTATCTCTGTATAATGCACACAAATATTGTCAATCCAGTGCACATAAAACAGGATGAGTATTAGTAGTGTTTTGAATATAGTCACTATCTTAAAACGATATGTAAATGACTTTTTTACATGATTAATTAATTTCTTCTGCTGTATCTGTTTTAGCATATTTTGTTGTTTTCCTTTTGAGATAAGCTTATCTTAGCTCTGAAAACAAATTCATACATTACTCTGTGTCAGGTTTATTTGCTGACAAAACAGATTAGACTCCAGTCCGTTTGTGACAGCCACTTGCTTATTTTTAGTCTGAAAATATCAAGTCAGGACTATTTAAAAAAAAAAACTAAGTACCTCTGTTTTAAGAAATGGGAAGGAGTTTGTTCAGATAAGATGGGCACAGACTTGTTTGACTTATTTTGTAATGCCAAGAGAAGAAAATGTGTATTGGGATTTTCTTTTTGTTTGCAGAAAACTGATTTTTTTATATTGCTAGCAGAAATAAGAACGATCTGTTACACAAATAGGTCAAATCTGTCATCGGAGTTATATGTATTATTCGGTTACTTCCAAAAGTGTTAAAAGTGAAAGCAGACCATCACATCAACATTGTCCTCATTCCTTGGTTTTGGAAAAGATCTCTGGTATAATGTCACATTAACATTAAAGCAAATGGTTTGAATGGGTTTCAGTATCCAGTTCATGGGTTGTACATTCCTGACTTTTTAGGTTATCATACGGCCTGTGTCATCCAAGGCGTTTCTTCCGGCATACGGCGTGTTTTTTAAAATTGTTTCCAATAAATACGCCATGTTTTTTGAAAACGCGAGCACCTGCCGTTTTTTTTCCCCCACGATCAGCGCGGCCGTTTTCAACCGCGTAAAAGCGCCTCGGTGGAGACAGGCCCTTATAGATATCCATCGGTCAAATAAATGCTTCCATGACATCAGATGTGAAAGCTGTTCTGTGTAATAGACTGATATTGTCTGTGTGTGCGCATACCTCTAAAACACTTGTATGTAACATCCTTTGAAGTCCTGCTTGCAAATGTCTTCTAGTCAATCTGCTTGTCTGCTTTATCCAACTCGGGTCCAATATAAAAAGACAAAACTAATGCTTCTGTTGTTAGTGTTAATTAATTTAACCGGTCTGACCCAATCGGTCCATTGTCATTTCCCTGGCCATAGTAGGAAAAAATCACCATCTCTAACAAAGATTGACGTTTGTACATGCACTAGCAGACCTCTGTTACACTTCGATCAATACACATGTTTTTAACTGATGAAGTGAAGTTGACGCAATTGTTATTGTTTATTGCTAAAAGCCAAAGCTAATGAATACACGTGCACTGAGAGGCGGACCGACCAATCACAACGGCCTGAGAAGCGGAAGCTGCATAACGTTTGCATAACGATACTGGCCCCAAATAAAGGATTAAGTGTTCCTTTTTGTCACTATCAAATGAGCTTTTGTCACAAAAGACAATTTTTAAAAACTTTTGAGCCTAGCTTAAAGATGCTAATCAGCATATGGTTAGCAAGCACAGTTCTGCATAGATGTACAAACAGATAAACTAGATTTTATGTAATAATGCCCCAAAAATGTGCTTAATTGCAGGAAAAGAGATGTTTGGTAGTGACATTCCTTAAAGTTACAGACAGGACTAAAGTATGAAACATTTTCACAAATAAATTAAAAAAAAAAAAAAGTAATATTTTTTTAACTTAGGGTAAGGGTAAAATATCAAAATATATATTTAAAAACAACAATTGAAAAAAATACAAAAATATTTTACTATCATTTACATAAATTGAAATTAAGGTGTTTGAGACAGCCGTCTCCCAATTGAAAGTACCCAATAAATTATGATTTTATATATATTAAGCTCACTGATATTATAACAAGTATTGTGGTCTTCTGTAGAGAATAGAAGGAATCTTAGTTAACAATTTAGATTTGAATGGTTTTTAAATGTGTTTTTTGATGTAGGACAGCAGTTTCCACAAATTCTTTAGAATGGCCCATAAACACACTCTGATCTCTTTTTTTGCCAGAGGAAACCCAAATATCAAAAGCTTTATATGTTTTTGACGTGATCAATAAACATCAGACAAAATGACTTCCCAGCTGCGGCACCAAGAACAACTGCATTTCCTCCATTGGGGTAAAGTAAAACAAAAGACAGACGTCACCGCAACCTTAGGCTGTATCAGTCGCCCTCCATCGACCCATTTTACAATTCTCAAACATATTAACCTCATCTTTAAATGATTAGTTGAGCATTATAATACCGCTGTTTTTCCCGCTCTTCCGACATGAATGGACTTCATGGTACTCGAGTTAATGAAAAGTCGCTGCGCTCTTTCTTTCCCCTTTTTACTCGTTTGATCAAAGATGGCCTCTCCTCTCTGGCTAACCTCTCGTCTCAGTTGGCTGTAGCCTCTGTCTCTTGAGGGTGAGGGCACTTAACAAACACAGGATCCCACCACTGGGGCACATTGTCATGTTGATATCCCAGAGGCCCCTACACAAAGGCCCATTCAGGGGAGGAAAAGAGAGAAAGACCTGAGACAGAGAGAGAGCACAAGGCTTTCAGGAGGAGTTTCTTTAACCCACTCAAGAAGTGTGTGTGTGTTGAGGGGGGAAGGGTTGGGTACTGGCTATAACTCTTGTGGTGTTGGTCAGTGGACTGATCTTGGTCACTGACTTTTTAAAGTCTCCTGGGGTTGCTTTCTGCAAAGAGTCACCTTACTCTGTATGTGTATGTCTCTGTGTGTGGCTTCATGGAAATTTGAGAAGCTTTTTAGTCCGACATGCTTGGGTTGTGGGTTAACTCTGTCCATTCCTCCTTGGGTGCCATTCAAAATGTATACCTAGGGTCCAAAGCTATATCTACAGACCAGACAATCTTGGTTCAAGGGGATAGTTCACCCAAAAACGAAAATTCTGTCATGATTTACTCACCCTCAGGTTGTTTCAAACCTGTATGCATTTCTTTGATCTGTTGAACACAGAAAAATATATTTGGAAGGATGTTAGCTATTTTCTGTTACCATTAGTCAATGATGTCCCAGAACTGAAAATTGCTAATATTCTCCAAATATCGGAACCAAGAAATGTATACAGGTTTGGATCAACTTGAGGATGAGTACATGATGAAAGTTTTCATTTTTGCTTGGACTATCCCTTTAAGAGTCTTGGTGGTTGTGCTCTTCTGACTTGGGCAAGTTGCCACATCAAGTGCTGAAGGGATGACTGTATTTTCGTATACAAAACCTGAAAGCAAATTCTCATTTTAGCACTTTAGTTCCAGCATCATCCCAAAGCGATGGGTTTTTCGGTTAAATGCCTAAACTATGGTCTGTTGTTGACAAAAGTTCTGAATATTTTTACGTTTTATTCTGTTCCATGACCACACCACACCAGTAATAACCACTTGTGACTTTTTAAAGCTTTTGACCTGTCTTAAAATGGCAGATGCTAACAAGATGCTAAATGCGACTGTTGATGCCAGGGACATTAAATGTCATCATGCGTAAAAATGTGCACAAGATCGGCACAAATAAATAAATTAAGATTAAGATTAAGATTCATTCGTGGAGCAGTCACATACCAGTGAACATGTTTTCAATCAAGTTTGAAAGAGTTGTTGGAACCTGGTATTGGTGACGTTGATGTTTAGCAACTGTGGTGTACATGTTTATAGCGTCACTTTCTTCATTTTCCCAGATTATCTTGAATGTGTAGGTCTATCAAAGTTTTTTTTGCAATAATCCAAATGCCTATGAAAAAATCCTATTGAGTTTTTGTTGAGGGAACCAGAGCAATGTTTATTGCGGAGATCACCTAAAAAAATCTGCCATCCCTGCAGCACTCTGTAGCATCATGCTAACAATAACTAGCTTTAGAACTACATAGCAACATACCTGAAGTCTGTAGCATTGTGTAATGCTATATAGATGCCAAGAATGTTCTTATACTGTCAAATAAACACGCTGTTATGTCAAAAGCACAAAAGGTTCACATTAGCACAGTCCGTTATGTTTTAAATTAGGGGTGTAACGATACACTCATCTCACAATTCGATACATATCTCGATGCTCTGACGGTCTGGTAGAGCACACATACTCATTTGTATTGTGCATGTGTTGAACTCGGAGGTCCGCTCTTAATCTGGGATGAGTATGAACAAGAAGCTATGACAGACACGAACGCAGAAAGTCAAGTATACCCGCGGCTTTATGCGGCTTTCACATATTATGCGGAATGCGCTGCGCAGGCCACTAGGTTCAGCGTAGCACCTCAATTTGAGCTGTGCAGGCCAGAGCAAAGTAGGCGTTGTTTTCAAAACAGCAGGAGTTCTATACATTTTCTATAGCAAAGAGCATTATTTCAAAGTAGTGGAGGAGGTGAAACAACTGCATGCTGCCTCTGCCTGTGTCCATTTCACACGCATATTGCCTACCTAAAACAAGCTACCTGACTTAAAACACACCTGACATGCCAACTGGAATTGACATATGTCTCCACGACACAACGTTTCTGCTGATGTCCCTATTCAAGCGCAAATTTGTGTTGTGCGGTTCTGAAAATTCCAACACACACAGTATGCATAACATCTGCACTGATTTCTTTCGCATCCAGAGACAACCTCAACCTCCACTAGAATAGTCTTTGAGACATTAACCAGGGTCAGTCATCAAATTGAAGCCTTAAGGGGGTCGCATAACGGATGCGCAAGCACAGCGTCACGTCTAGGACAACTCTGCTATTAATGTGGTAGAATCGAGAGGTTTTCAGTATTAATGTGCTGTTTTTCTGCTATTCCCAAACAGAAAAATACATCTTGCAGCTTATGGTGAAGTCAGTGTGTACATTAAAGATGATTTCAGTCAAAGAACATCTAATTTAATGTTAAATTAAGCGTGGCGCATTGTTTCGTTGCAGAACTCAAAACAGCGTAATGGCAGCGCTGGTGTGTGTACACTCATAGAAAACAATATGTTCATTCTTACAAAAAATTGCGCATCCGGTGTGTGATCCCCTTTAAGGGGCGAGTATAGTCTGTCCAGTCCGTCATTCTGTGACATTACAGCCTATATCTTTTAATTTACATTTTTTATTTAAAGAGTGCCTAAAATAAATTTATAATTAATAACTAATAACGCATATTTGATTTCCAGTTACTTTATTTTCTTGAACACATAGCTGTCATAGTGCAACACTCATAAAAAACACACAAAAGATGAAATACACTATGAACACCTTTATTATTACTGAGGTTAATACAAGAAACAGGCTCTTAAGAAAAAAAAAAACCAAAACAAGTGGAAATGCAGTCTTAAAACGTCAAACCTCAATCGTTAAAGCATATTACGCATCCATCCTCTGGAGATCAAATTTGTCGGCCTCGGCTGCATATGACATCGAGGTTTATTCATGTTTTATTTCAGAAAAGCAACTGTTACATTGGGTAAGTGAAACTATGTCTTGTGCTATTATTCAGGCTTCAGGGTAATGCCGTGTACGAAGAAAAAAAATCCAGCAACAAAAAAGTAAATCAGCAAGAGGGATGAGCGAGCGACTCTTCGCTCACATGCTCTGTCCTGCGCAAAGTGCGCATGTGTGGAAATCGTCTATCCGCGATTGCGTATGCTCAAGAAGCTGTGCGGACACGTTTGTGCGCAAGACGGACACGGACGCGGAAAGTCAAGTATACCCCACGCTGTCCATCTCAAAGTAAAATGAAAATGTAGGAATCTGCAAATCCCTTAAAATAATCATACAATCTATATTAACAATAAAAATAATACACAGAAAAGTATTTATTTGCAACAACAACATTCATAATATCGCTAATGTAATGTCTTAACATAATATTGCTGTGACACTAAGGGTTGTTTCTATTTAAATAGCTCTGTTTACACAATAAGTCGGTCCCTGCTCCCTGCATCTCTCATCTATGGGGGCCTTGCCCCAAAAAACGTTGAAGACCCCAGCTCCAGACCACAAATGATTATGTAAAGGTCATTTCAAAAGTGACCAAACAAAGAAGAAATCTCATTCAATACCCTTCTCTTCTCATCTCAAACACAATGGGAAAGTGTAATTCTCACAGCAGTGACACATTTCCTTCAATAGTTTCCCTCTTTCATGTATAACTGAGATCTTGGATTCTATATTCTCTTCAGTGTAAAGAACAGGGAAGAGAAGGATTTAAAGTTAAGAGAAACACTTTTCGCCATGCCTACTTTTTTAAAACAATACAACACAATTGATTTATCCTATAGTTTATTTCAGTCTTCACCATATCTCAGAGAGGCGATTCTTGAGAAAAGCAGGAGGCAGTGAGACTTTGGCAGGACAGGAAAACGAGCCTGAGAAAGTCCCTGCAGGAAAAGAGCCACATCCATCATGGCTCCAGACCTCCTCTCCTCCTCTCACTCTCTGTCTTTCTCTCTGTGCCATTCTCTCTCTACCTGATCTAAAAACAATGGCTATTTCCTGCTGCTGAGCCTCAAGCCTGGAAGCTGAAATGACAAAATGAATAATCATGGAAGAAACACAGTTAGAGAATGCATGAGAGAGTGTTCTGTAAGGAAAGAACAGAGGAGATCTAAAGTGTGTATTTGTGCGTGTGCATGTCTTCTGATGGAAGAACATAATTTATAAGCAGTACTTTAAAAAACATCCTTATCACAGCCCCTACAATAAAGACCGGTGCTTATTTGTACAGTTTTAGTAATAGATCTTCATACAAGTTTCTAGGATCAAGTGGTCAGGATGAAGCGAGGTATATTCTTTTGTTGGCTAGATATTTGATCTTTTGTAGAGGTTGTTCGCAATAGAACTTTCTCTTATTGATGCTGGATTTGTTGTGTGATTTGTGATTTCAAACCCCCCCAAGGTTGTAGATAGCTATCAAAGAACGAGGTCTCAAGTGAACATTAGAAAAATGGGTGTGTACAACGGATACCATTACACAATATCAAACTCGTTTTAAATTCCTTTTAACCTCACTCTCTACACCATGCTGGACTGATGCCTTTTTTTAAAGACTCCCTCGGGCCCTCGCCACACTCTTCATACAACACACACACGCACACACAGTCAAAGCCCTTCAGGTTTGACTGATGTCCTGCGGCACAGTTAGATGTGATTGATCATTTAAGGTGATTATATCCATCACCCCGGCTGTCTGGTGCACAGTTTGCTGTTACCCTCTCAGCCTCCGCTCTCTTTCTAATGCGGCCGTGTGTCTGTCTCACTGTCACTTTCTGCCCTTTTGTTACCCACCTCGTTCGTCTCACTGACGATCTGTGAATCAGGTTTTGAAGTAGGCTGGGGTTTGGACTAATCTTTATTTATGGTGACGCCGTAAACACACATATAAATATTGTTAGATATTGTTTCCATCTGAAATGGTACATAATGTGCAATCTTGTTGTGTTGCTCTGGAGCTGTCTTCATAATGTTGGTGTCATCACAAGCTTTTATTTTGGGCTTTAGACAGAACTTGGCAGGAAAACTTAAAAAAATGTAATGTAAGGCTTGCTGTGTAGGCTCAGATGAGAGCACAGTCTGCTTCTGTTGAGAAAATAATGAAACTATTGGGACTGATTGTATCTCTTTGTAGATAACAAGTTGACCTTATCACTTTATATAATACATCTCACCATTGTGATACTACTTTTAGTATTCATGGTTGATCAAGATACAAAAAGATGTGTGTTTTTATTTCAGTGAAAGTTGTCACCTTTTAACCCTGGGTAGAGCAGCGTTTCATGAGGGGTTGGCGTTATTATGCACATCAAATAGTTGAAATGTACAGTATAAAACCCCAAAACCTTGACTACCTAGGAAATATTAGAATATAACAAAGGGTTAAGTATGTTCCCCACAGGCAAATCAGGCAACAAAAACAGTTCAGAATTAAGCATGACATATTTTTTTATATATTACTGAAAGGAACAGTTCACCCAAAAAATTTAATTTGGTCTTCATTTACATTTAGATATTTGGAAGGATTCATGTAATCGCATAGTTCTTTACCACCATTGACTATCATAGTAGGACATTTTGCTTTACAAATATTTGTTGAACAAAAAATATATATATTTTGAAGAATGTATGAAAGCAAACCGTTCTGGGAACTTCCTTTGTAATTTTTCCTACCGTGGTTACTGTTCGGTTAGAAGAATTCTTCTGAATATTTTTCTCTGTGTTCATGAGAACAAAGAAATGTATACAGATTTGGAACAATGTGAGGGTGTGTAAATGATGACAGAATTATTTTTGGATGAACTAACCCTTTAAAGGCCGCACTTGAATTATATTCATCTCTCACATTAACATAATTAAGACTAAACAAATATACGTTTTACAGTTTAAGGACTAAATTCTCATGTGTTTATGACTCTGTGCATACAGGCAAGATTTAACTAGGCTCTATATGGGCTGCTCATGCTGTAGTCTGATTATTGAGTCTTGACCAATGAGGTCAGGTGTGATTGACAGCTCTATAAAGGCCATAAGTCTGTGTGACACTTCGATTCTTAATGGAAGGAAAGAGAAGTTTCACCTTCTGTCACCTTATAGTGACATAGAGCTGCTTAGCACCGAGACGATGGTCTTTTGATCACAAACACACACGTCACTTTAAAGAACGCCCTTTAACCCACAGCTACCATCAACTCCATATTAAGTGTTCATATTGAGCTCAGCTGTTAGCGCATGGTGTTTACAATGCAAAGATCATGGGTTTGGTTCCCAGAAGCAACACAAGTTAATAAAAATGTATGGTATGGCTTGAACGTAAGTCACTTTGGATAATTGTGTCTGGCAATGTAAACAACAAAGTTCAATGTATTTAAAACATAAAAGAGTAAATATAGCTAATCGTTAAATATAAAAGTGCATTTATATTGAGTCAACACCACATTTGTCTCTTGTGCATACATAAGCATTGAAATGCATGCTATAACATATGGTTTCTCCTAATGATTATTAATGAAATATGTAACAGGTCAGAATGGAAAGTGCCCGTTGGATTTGGTGAAGACAGCTGGTGTTCAGAGGTTGGCATTTATGGACACTGTGAGATTCTTGGCTGATATTTTTGGATAGTTTCAGTATCCGAGGACCTCTGACCTTCCAGGCTTCTAGCATGTAGGTGGCAAAGCATGGGGTGAGACAGCTGCTGCTGCTGCTGGTGGTGTGTGTGTGAGTCTGTTTATTTCTTTTTTACAAAACCTATACACACAACCCTAGCATTCCAGCCCCACCACAGAAACACACAAATAAATTGACAAACACATTCGTCTAAACTAGGGGTGAGTGGGTGGTAATGGTGACTTGATATTGACCTAAATGTGACCCAGAGACACTCTCTCCTCCCTAACTAGGCTCATTTGCGTGGAATGCTCACGCACCCAGCGTTCCCACGTATCAGCAACAGATAACAGTTTTATCTTCTCAACTGGAGCACACGCACACCTGTTCAATCTGATGGATCAGGCTAAATGTTGGACCCCACTGTAAACGATATAGTTTAAACAAGTCACACAAAATAGAGGAAAAAGAGAGACTGACTGGAGTAAACTTTGTGTTTTGTGTGTGTGTTGGTTTGGGTTTATCAGGGTCTCCTGAATGCCTTGTTACATCATGAAGCTGCATGTTTGTAAATATGATAATTATGGTTATCATTGAAAGAAGACACGCATGTCTTGTTTGTAGCTAGTCAGTTGCTCAAATTCCCCATCTGGTTATCACACACATGCTTGGACACACATACACATCACAGGTGATCTCTGCCATCTGGTCCCACCAGTCAAAGTAGCTAAGATACACATAAATTGTAACACACAGCAGATTGAGAATGAATAAAACAATTGGTACTCCAATAAAATATCGGCTATTTCTACACCGATATTTCACGTACAAAATGTAAGATATTAAATTTAAATTGAGTTAGGATGCTTAAAAGATTTTAGGCTTGTGTTTTGCATCACAGCCATTTTATAATATTGCCATGACAGACATGCATGATAATCAGTATATATTCTAATAATATATAACCTGATTCTATTTTGTCAGTATAATTGTGATTTTTTTTCCCCCATCTATACCCAATTACATGAAAGTTGCAAGTCAAAAGAGATGCAACATTTATCAACATTATAAAATAAAAATAAATCTTCTCCTTGGAATTATAGGCTCTATCTGACATTTTTGTCAAAATTTAGTTATTCACATATTTGTAACTTTTTTAGAAAACAAAAAGTTGTATCTACAAAGTTAATATTATTGAGCCTCGATATCTTTTCAGAATTCCAAGGTGGCGGAATAGTTTTCTGTGTGTTAATGGTGCTGTTTGAAACTTGGAAAGTCTTTTTCTGGGCCCGTATTCTTAAAGCTTCTTAGAATTTAGGATCAATTGGAGAGCAACTCTGAGCCAGGAAAAGACAAAAACTTGTATCTTGTTTAGGAGGCGGAGCTTACTCTATTGCTATGTCTTTTGAAGACTGTGATTGGTTGGTTGGCCAAGAAGGAAAAAGGAGCGCTTTTAAGTATAGGGTCATTAGTTTGAAATTGATCATGTCATTTTTTTAAGATGTCTCTGATAGGATCGGTCACAAACATGGACCCTGCATGATCTAATGTGTTGTGTCTTATTAACACACTGTCATTCAATTCAATGTAATTTAAAGTCATTGCATGTTTACAGTTAGCTATAAAAGAAAACCAAAACAAACCAAAGTTGAACACACACAAGCACAATTTTAAAAAATCTGATGAACCTTTAAAGTAATATTGAAATGTTCATGCATTACAACACATTTATTCTCACTTTTCGTGTTTCATCCATTTTTTTTTACTGCTAAAAAAAAGTCTCCTCCTCGGTACTCTTAAAATTTAAGACCTTGAGAGCTATTTTAAGGGTTAAGATGCTTTACGAATTACATTTTTGTTTACTAGGATCTCTTTTGTAATTTAAAGGGGACATGCCCACATTTCTATATATTTTTTTGTCACTAGGAGCAACTCTATGCGCTAAGATTTTTCACAAATATGGGCCCTGATCTTTACTGACTTGTGGAAACTGTACCAGGAAATAACAGTAATAATAGTGACTGTACTGTAACTGTGACCGTTTAAGCAGTTGTTTACAGTGCAGAAGCAATTCCGGTCTTTCAGCTTAGACATCAGAAGGAAAGTCCCTACGTAAAGGTGACAATGTGTTTATTAAGCACGTCACTTTTATTTAGCACAGCTATGACATTGAGGAAGTTAAGGGAGCAAAAGTTTTGAATTAATTTCCAAAAGCAATGTTTACATTAGCAAAGCATTTTTAACAACAGTTCGTAGCCATTATTTTCACCTTTTGCACAAATAATCATTAAGGGGCTGTGTCCATCGAGGCGCATTTACGCAATTTACATTTTACAATGTTGTACCTCTTTCAACTCTAGGCACTCGGTGGAACGCCAGCGCCGATCGAGTGAAAAACGCATTGCACCAGGGATGATCAACTTTTTTTAAAAGTGCGGCATTACCGTTGAAAACAATGGGGAAAAAAATGCCGGCTGCAGGTGTAAACGCCTCGATGGACACACGGCTAAAAGGTTCAAATACATTCTAAATTGTAATCACTAAATCGTATGCTAAATATCTAAAAGAAATTTTAGAAATGTTAAAATGATGATGAACAAATGAAAGTTACTACTCCAAGTTACTTCTTCCAACTGTTTCCACAATGTGGAAATTTATAGTATTATATTATTACATATAATGTATATTTCAATATTTTTCTAAAACAAAGTGAAGAACTAAAATATTGAATAATGTTCAGTTGACTCTTAATTAAATATTACAGAACACTCTCCTGACATACTTTGTCAGAACGATCATCTAATGCTGACCCAGAATTTAAGTCCCCACTTTAAAGTTTAAACTGAAGAACTGAAGTGCTAGACTGATGCTTTTTCAACGTGTGGCCACACACACACGCTAATGCTCTCATCTTTTGTTTTTCTATGGTCTTTGTTTTCAGCTTCTTTGTGTCTCATGGTGGGAATCTCTTGTAAGACCCAGTAAGCTGTAAAGAAAAAAATGACAGGAAGTGAGAGAGACTTATGTCATTCTCTATGACCATCACACGGCCCATGTGCCTATTTAATTGCTATACACACGCCAGGAATAAAAGTTTAAAAGAAAGAAAGAGACAGATCAAGAGAAAGAAAGAGGTGTGATGTGGTGGATATTAATGAAAACTCACAGGGCTAGAATGACTAAAGTACATGCATGCAGGAACACAAATTTCACCTGAGAAGACAGCTCACTCGAACGGTCATACACACGCACGTGCAGAACAATAGCCACCGATTTAGAAGGCTGTGGGAAAAAGAATCCAGACTGTCCATCCAGCACAAATCAAACACACAATGTGCACATCCTCCCCACCCATCACACAGCACTGTCCTCCGCAAAAGCCGTGAGCTATCAGCATCCAACAAACACAGTCTCCAAACGGGTTTGCGTAATCACAAAGACACAGCCTGTGTGTCTCTGATCACACATTTTACATCATTTTAAGGGTCATTTGTTTGCAACATCGTCTATGATGCTCTTTAAATTAGTATACCGTGCAGATTATTCCATTTGAATATGAATCACCATTTTGGATATAAAGATGCATTTGTGTTTATAAAGAGTTTGGAAATTTTAGGAGAGAATCCCCAAAAGCGCTTACGTCAGCTTGTGTTAGAAGGGTCGAGAAATGTGTGTGTGATTCAGGAAGGTCAGCATGTTCTAAAATAACTCGGCCTTTGTGGTTTAAAGGAAGTCATACAACAGGAGGGACCTGAGAACAGACAGTGAAGTGAGAACACAGACAATGACACGCTATCGTTTGGAAGGAACAAATGCAAATCTTTATGTAAAAATCACAGATTCATGAGAACATCCAATCTGCTTTTATGTCAAGTTAGTTTTACCTACACCCGCTTTAAACAGCATGCATATACATAAATATATCTATACTTTCATGACATTGCATTTAATGTTGTTTGCAAACAAATAATGCTAGGCAAGGCAAGGCAAGTTTATTTATATAGCACATTTCATACACAAGTGCAATTCAAAGTGCTTTACATAAAATGATTGACAGGAAGAAATAAGTCTTATCTTTAAAATGCAAATGATTTAAGATCACAAAAATTTTAGATTTTAAGAAACCGTAAAACAGCAATAAAATTGATAAAAAATGTGACTGTATATATAAAAAGAATAAGAGCAAATAAAAATAAATTAGAAATAGAAGTGCAGTTGATGTAGAGCAGCACAGTGCTCAGGTTGTGAATGCAAAGCTAAACAAGTGTGTTTTTAATCTGGATTTAAAAGTAGCTACTGTTGGTGAATGTCTGATGTCTTCTGGAAACAGACTGTAAGGATCAGCTTCACATTTGTGAGACATTTTTGGAAATACTTCTAAGCATGGTCGGCGTGAACTGTGCACATGCACACATGGTCTTTCATTAAAATAGCCACTTACTTTATTATTGTTTTTATACTATATAATGCAGTAAATAAAAAAATAAATAGTTTTCAAATAGTTTAAGGGCCACCATATAAACAGTTGAAATGATTTGGATGTTCCCCATGATTCCCAAACCACACTCCACTTCCTCTTTCCTACTTTGCCAGGCTTCTGTCATTCACACCCCCACTGTGATGTCACCATCTGTAGCCCTAGACCTGTCTGTCACTGGATTTTGTGTGTGTGAGGGTGTGTGTGTGTGCGCGTGTGTGTGTGTGCATGCGTGTGTTCGTGTGTATGTGCGTGTGTGTGTGAATGCACCATCTGTCCACTCCTTCCCTTGATGCGTTTATGTACACTGCTTGCGAGTATATATCGCTAATATATCTCTCCCTTTCTCTCTTTCTTTCACACACACATGCATCTCACACCATTAACACTCTCCATTTCATTCATATACTCACGGCATGAAACCCTTGGGGGGTATTACGTTTCATGAAACATGTACATATGACCCATTAGTTGAGTACTCATGTTCCAATTGATTCCTTTGAACATATGTCCACGTAACGTTCATTCAGTCTTTACAAAATGTCAATTTGACGTGGCTGTGTGCATAATCATCACCGTGATTTCCTAGTGAGGTAGAAAGCATTTAAAGGTATAATGGGCGCGCTCAAAATGTGAATACTTTCAAAACAAACACTCCAATAATGTGCATATGAGGAGCATCATGGAGTTGCTGCTGATATAGAGCATTCAGTTTTAAGATTTAATTTTGTTTCCACCAGTTTGACTCATTCAAAAAAATTATTTTACAGAATTTTCCTGTAATTTTGTTTACTGATTTCCCACATAAAATGTAAATAAACTCAGCAATGTTACTGTTTTTTTAATCAACATTTTATGTATTTTTGAAATTACAGAAAAAGACCGAAAATTTAAAAGAAAAAATGGGATTTTTTTGCAGGGCAAACCAAGATTTTTTATATTTTTGAAATCCAGTCAAAAACTGTAAAATTACAGAATAAGTCCAACAATTTACAAGAAAAAGGAAGAACATAATTTAATATATATCCTTATGTCCTGGAATGATTTAATTATTATTAAATTATTAATTAATTATTTTACTATACATTTCTGTGTCTCCAGCTTACAGAAAATATATTTTTTACAGATTTTTTGTATGTATGCTTTTCAAACCTGTAACATTTTTCTGTGAAACACAGAAGAAGTTCACATTTCACTACACAGACACATAGTTGTGACATCCTAATTCGTTTTCCCACAGTCTTACTTGCATCAATCATCTCTGTAGGTCCACGTGTGAAAACACACACTGTAATAATTGAAAAGTGACATCCGAAGACGGCTCGAGAACAAATGGCTGCCGGAGGAGCTGCCACTTGATTAAGAAAATGTGTATTTTAAGCAGTGGGGTGTGACCTTCTGTCAAGATTCTCACAGGCCGATCAACATTGTGTCTGTAAAGTTAATGTGTGAGGTTAAAAAAACAGGGTCAGAGATATTCGTCAGGGTTCCGAACCAAAATGTCCCATACATTTAAATGGGTCTACTCACTGGATCTGTGGGGACCTACCCATAAAAATGCTGTCCGTGGTCCCAAGAAGTGAAGGGGAGCACAACCCGGCTGTAGTTTCAGAGATCTACATTAGCACTGACACCTGTTGTCTGTTTTATAAATTGCAACAGTTCATAGTGGTTTCCAGAGATATGCTGCATGTGTGGGACAACAAATTTCAAATATAAAATCTAAGATAAAATAGTTAAAGCTTGTAATAATAAATAAAGGGTAATAATGGGTGGTTACGCCTCAGACGTTCCACATCGGTGTTTCTCATGAAAGTTCTAATGAATAGATTTGGCATCTCTGTTTCTCAATCAACCTGTAATATCCTCTTCCTTATACGAGTCACTAACGCCCTTTTACACGCTAGGCTACAACCATGAGAACAGCAGACACTCTTATAAAATACTGGGGTTTTTTCAATCCGTGGTTGGCACAAACCCAACTGTTGGGTTAAATTTAACAAGAAAATAATCATTTTTGACCCAACCAGGGGTTGAAAATAACCCAGGATTTTTAGAAGAAAAATATTTGTAGATATTATTACCCCCAGAGTGTGTTTTGATATTTTATAATATACAAGTAAATATATGTTATGTTTATCCATAAGGATTTATTTTGGCATACGTTGAGGATAAAATTGTTAAAACATTTCCTACAGGAACTTTTGATCAACAAAATGAATTTAGGAGACTAGTACTATACTATCCACAAATGTTTTAAATAAAATAATTGATTGATATGTCTATATATATAAACAAACACATATATACATTATAGCACATCAATTCTTTGTTTTGTAGTTTGTGTGTATTTGCTGTGGAGGAGTGAGTGGGAAGTGAGGCGTGAGTTTTCCGTAATGTTTTCTCAGCTCCAGTCATTACCACGGCGGAAATGCTAATGGCTGTTTGAATAAGACCAGGTTTGAGGGGGCACTGAGGGCTCAAGGCTTTGTTTGACTTGCTGATCCCATCTGCCCGGCGGCTCTCAGACACTGTTGTTTTTAAATTACGTAGGGGATATTGCTGGCCAGGCAAAGATATACAAGTCAAAGCCCAATGCTTTTAAAAGCCACGGGAAAAATGCTGAACGTTACAAATTATAAACCCTTGTCTTCAGTTCGACTCTAGCCACAAATGATTTACGTTTGAAATAATATTGCTACAAATCACATGTGTGAGGCCTTCCAACGGGCCAGCGTGTTTTTGGACTTGGAAGTAATGATGGATTAGATGAAGTCTCGGGTCCTGTTATGCCATTGCAAACCTGTATACATCAATGGAGATCACACCATGCAAACAGACCCATTATTTCACCGAAGCAAACAAAATAGTTACATTATCTAAAAAATATGTATGTGATGCATCACTCGCTACTGCAGACATATATACCCGCCTATACCCCCGTGGCGCCATCCCAAAAAGGTAAAAAAATGTCTCTCACGTACCTTCTCGGGATCGGTTCCACATTTATGGAATGATCTGCCTACTCCTACAAGATCAGCAGATTCTGTAGCCATCTTTAAGAATCATTTGAAAACACATCTCTTCCATCAACATCTGACTGATCAGTTCTCACTTCTATCTCATTTCTACTAAAAAAATTTAAAATAAAAAAACTTAGCTATGTATACTGTGGTAGGCTATATGAGCCCAGTTTTCTTTTATTGCAACCTTTCGTTTTTGTTTACCTCATCTTTAAGTTGCTTTGGATAAAAGCGTCTGTTAAATAATAACATGACAAAATAATTCATTGTGAGTTAAAATTCAATCGAGCATTACACAGTTATTACCAAGTCATGGTCACATTATAAAGACCATAATGAATTGTAAGATGGATTAATTTCTTGTTAATAACGTGGTAAAATGCATTATACTGTAAAGATGTAATTATGAATCATAATATATGATAACTGTGAGTATAAGTCCGTCCAACAGCAATTTATTATAGGGTGTATAAACTGACATCACAAAAGCATTACAATGCTTTCAGGATAGCATTATAATGGACTATGCACAGGCGTCACAGAAATTGGTACCAAAAGGATCTCAGAGTTTACCCACATTCTTTCTCAGGGATTATTATGACCGTAAACTTTAATATCTTCTGAAAGGATGAAGAGTATTTCATTAGAGTGGAATGTTCAGCCACTCAACGGAAGAGCGCCTTCACTAACATGATAAAGGACGTGTTTTGGACAAGCCGACACATCCAAGCAGAACCACATACATCCCTAATTATCTCTCAACGCACCATTACATGCAGGAATCTAAACAATAGAGGTGAAATATGTATATAAACAGGCGGCATTTGAGAGAATAAAACAGTAGCTGTCATAAAACAGACAAGCTATATGCAGTATACTGTCTCTCCTTTTTCTTTTTCACAGACAGAATTGGGCTGTTATACAAATATTGATACTTTTGCATTAAGTATAAATAAAACTTAAAAAATACCTGATAAAGACAGCATACTTGAGATAGTAATATACTGGGTTGATAAAAACACTGAAAATATAGTTAAGAAATATTAAAATAATTATCTAATAAAATAATTATCTAAATATACAACTGCCAATAATAATGATACAAATACGTCTATAAAGAACTATACATATTTGTCAGAACTTGTGCTTCAAAGAAACCCAAAATAAATGACAGTATTTAAGATTTGTCAGAAATTGCTGTAGTTGACTACAGCAGTTTAACAAGATCTAGTTAATAATGAATTAAAAAAGATTTTTCTTCACTCCAACCTATTTTATATTAAGCTCAATGGAAAAAGAATTTTGAAAATAACAAAATGAGTTTGTGTAAATTATGTCAAAACTTTCATTTTTTCAATGTTTAATTCCTTTTAAATATCCACCAATTATGGCTACACACTGAGCACAATTTCATTACCATCTAAAATCCACAGAGACTGTAACACAGTACTGCAAACATCTTTAACAGGGACGTAAAGTTGCGTGTATGTGTATTTTCATCACCTCATAACCCAAGAAAGGCCCTTAACTAGTGCAAATGGACACTCACTATTTTACTGCACAGTCTTATTGCCCTCTCCATAGTTCTCTCTCTCTGGGTGGTTTGGGGGACATCTGCAGGTTACAATGGCCCTCTTATTAGTTCTCTGTCCTGTACATTGTGCACACACACAAACACACACACACACCCTATACGCCCACATGCCTGCATTAGTTACAGTGGAAGTCCTGCGTGAAGATGACATTAGTGCTGTTGTGGATTCCTGCTAAAGACTGTTGAATGTTCCTTTCATTACCATGGCCATGACTATGGCAGATATTGAGAAAGACACATCACCCCTCTTTATTTTGAATATGACTGATAGACGTTTTTCAGCAGTTCACTGTAAAAGTGGCAACATGGTGGTGTTACCTTTGGGTTCTTTTGCATTTAATCATTTATTTACTGTTATGTCATTCATGTCAAATCTGTATGACTTTCTTTCTTTTGCAAAACACACAAGAAAATTATCTGAAGAAAGTTGGTAATAACCAACACTGGCCCCCATTGACTTCTATTATACGCACATACAACTACTGAGTCAATTCTTAAAATATCAACTTTTGTTTTCACAGAAGAAAAAGTGATATACAAGTCTTGAGACCCAATGAATAAAAGATTACAGAAGTTTCCCTTAAAAATTATTACAATTTAAATGTAAATCGATTGCATTTGGTCAACCCCAGTTCTATGTGGTTTCGGTCTTACTCATTACATCATCAAAAGGTTACAAAGTGTCATCGAAACTCTATACTCCAATAAATAATCTGCTTATTTTGTGATTTAAAGAAATTAAGTGTATTATTATAACTCTGAAAAATCTGATCCAGCCTCCTGTTACTCTTTAGCTTTTTTATGTTTTAAATTTGAGACTTGTTTTTGTTTGTCAGTTCATAAAATAACTCAAGATTGAAAGTTGAGATCTGCATCCTCACATCTGTGTTGATCTGTTCCTCTCTCCTATTTCTCCTCCGGTCACATTGACTCTAAGTGATATGGATGTTTACGATTATAGACAGCACAGGAAGAACAGAGCTCTCCGCTGGCGTGGCGACTGCCACTGGGCATCCTAAACAGCTCACACCATCCCAAATTCAAAACTGTGGTTTCATGCTGCCCAGACATTGGCCCGGGAGAAAAAGTGAGAAAAACAGAGAGATACGAGGCCTTGATTTCTGAGTGGTAACAGTTGTATCCACAGGTTAAGCTCTGGCCTTTCGAGGACACCTCCAACACAACAGATTGAGCCCGATCACACGAGAGCATTTGTTTTTGAAGGCACGACCGCACCGTTACAGATTCAAATCAGCACTTGGGGACACCAGTAACAAAAGACAGCCTCTCTTTCCTCTTCTTGATTAAGACTGATTCATTAGATTAAGGAAAAATAAGGGCTTGGAGTCATTCTGTTGTAATGAGTTTCACAGCAGAAAATCCAGTTTCATGCTAATGTGGAGAGCTGTTCCAAAAGTGCTATCACCAATTCCATCCCTCTCTCTGTTTCTCTCTCTACATTCATTCTATATTTTAGTAAGATGTCTGATGACTACTTCTAAGGGAACATCCTATCACGACCATCTTTGGACTGTTTTCTCTTTGGAGCGGATTTAAACCTGTTAAACCACACTAAGAGTACTAAACTCTCATTGAAGATGAAAGGATAATAAATGAATAATTCAACATGCAAAAATAAAAAAATAGAAGTTTTGTAGCACTTGTAAGTGATCAGTTGCAAATTCTCTTCATGAGCAGCAACCCCCTAACGTCACACGAACATCGCTATCCAAATAATGTGGAGGCCATTTTTGACCCCATAGTGTAGGTCTAACCATCACACACGCTTACTGAACATCCATGTTAACCTTTAACCTCTGAGTTCATAAGATTGAGTAGAGCTTGATCCTCTAATTGTGACATTTGCCATACACATTCATGCTTGATCACACACTTTCTCGGTCCTCCCTTGCACAAAACACACCCTGAGCTTCTTGACCTTTCCTGGCATAAAGATTTCGTTTACCCTCTAATCTTCAGTTTAGAAAAATTGGATGTGTAATATGTTACAACAGCTCATAGTTAATGGATTGTGTGATTAACAGGAATGACCCCAGTGGGCTTCTCGATTTGCAAAACTGTGACGGAATGAATGCCAATGCGGTAGTGATGTTGATGTGACATTAATCTTACTCAATGACCTGAAATAACGTTTGTAAAGGCACAGATGACTGTGCAGACAACTGGTCACGCTTTTGGCACTATACACACAAAAGAAGACATTGGGGGAATTCACGTAGGATGAATTATCGCTGGTATTTGTATGGGTGATCTGTGTTGTTTTAGTGCCCGATTTGATAAAGGCATTATGCAAACCAGGTACGTGAACAAGCACAGACTGCACGGTGCAATTTCCGATGTTACAAGTTTGTCCTAAATGTTACGGGACTAGATGTCTGCAGTCTGGTATATTTTACTTTTCAGCTTTGCTTTATATTTAAGTTAAGACATCTTTCATGATTTACAAACGAATGAAGCTTAACGTTTCATAGTTCACACATTCAATTTTTCATTGTCAAAGTAAATGTTACAACGAACAAGTATATGATTTAGATTTAGTTGTAAAGCCATTAAATGAACATTTTTGATGTAGAAAACATGTAAAATAGTTACATTAACCAGCCTGAAATGCTTATAATCCTCCATCTCTCTATATTAACCGAAGCATTTCTTGGCCTAAAACTGTTGAAGACCATGTGTAAGTTTCACACATGGTGTCCAGATCTACACACCCACACAAACAATGTTTGAGAGGCACAAACAAACACTTTATGTTCACAACATTCATTCATTCCTGCTCTTTTCTTTCTTGTTTCTCTTTGTGTATATGCCCGGCTGTGAGGTGAAAGCACGTCTGGTTCTCACTCTGTTATTTTGCTTTCTTCAGGTCAGCGACATTTTGCCGGTGAGCTGGTGTCCACTCCACCACATTGCTGGCTATTGTTCTAGAGGGAAAAAGTTCACTGATTTCATAATCTACCGGAATCGTCCACTCTGAAGCAGGTCGCATGAGAACTTGCTGCTGTTTTGCTGTTCATAGTTGAAGGTTAGAAGGTATGTGTTGGGTAAATGTTTTCTTTGGCTCTATGAACAACTATTAAACCTGTTTAAACACTGTCTCGATGTTTAATTGATATTGACAGACATCCTGATGTGTTTTCTGTGTGCTGGAGATAGACTGCTATTAATGCTTGATGTTTTGAAAGTTGAAAGTACATGCTGATGAACACTAATCTGCTTATATGTTAATGCATCTAAACAATCATAGATTTAGCCATTAGGGAATACTGAAAGACAATAGCTCTGTTCTATATCCTGCAGAGCAACCTACTTAGACAACATCCCTCTATAGCATGCCATCATCATTATGAAAACTCAACCTCATCAAGCCAAAATTTATGTTAACAGTTGCTCATGAAAAGCACAAACAAATATGTTCAATGTATGTTCAAATATGTCCAGTGTATTCGATAAAAAAGTACATGAAATGTGTTTATTTAAAGGCATAGTTCACACAAATTTTTTTGTTTTTTTCATCATTAACTCCCCCTCATGTCATTCACAACCTGTATGACTTTCTTTCTTCTGCAGAACTATCTATCTATCTATCTATCTATCTATCTATCTATCTATCTATCTATCTATCTATCTATCTATCTATCTATCTATCTATCTATCTATCTATCTATCTATCTATCTATCTATCCCTTTAAAATAAACATTTTCCCTTACTATACGTATCATATCTACTGCACTGTAAAATTGCAGCTGGGGCGCCAGAAATAAACCGTAAAGTATTTTTTTCCTGTAATTTTGGCCGTATATTTAAAATTACATGATAAAGTTTTTCGTAGTCCTAAAGTTTTTTTAATTTATACTTGCAAAAACTGTAACACCATGTCTACACCGGACGCGACCGACGCGATGCTACACAACAGAAGACATTAGAAACGCATTAGAACCCATTTTAATATCAAATTTTGTAAAAGCTACAGTACTATGCTGTCTAAAATTTCAAAGAATTACAGGACTGCAAACAATCACAATCCCAAAATGCATTCCATCAAGCGACAGTGTCTGTCATGTCCAGTGTAGACACGATGTAAAAATAAACTTGCATTTTGGGAGTGGGATTGTTTGTTGTTCTGTAATTCTTTGGTATTCTAGACAGCACAGTACTGTAGTTTATCGACTAATGATTTGGTGGTGGTTTCTTTAACTCTCTTTTCTGTGTTGGGTTGGAAACTTTAGGGTCCTTCTCTGAAGTCCCATTGTCACATTTCTGCTCAGGAAAGTGTGTGTGTGTGTGTTTGCATGTGTGTGTAGACGTAAAAAGGTCAACTCCTGCATTGCTGCCAGGTGACACACACATCTGTGTGTTTACAACATCTCCTCCAGGAGGTCACAGAGATTAATGAACCTGAAATAACTCTTGTTAGCAGGTGAGAGAGGGAGAGAGAGAGAAAGAGAGAGAGAGAGAGAGAGAGAGAGAGAGAGAGAGGGTTTCCAGGTGTGAAATGGAGGAGGGTAAGAACATAGAGACAGATGGAGTGATAGAGGAGAGTACTCATCTTTGATTAAATTAGTATTGAGTAGTGAGAGCTGAGCTTTAAATCCAACTCAACATATTTTTGTGTTGTTAAACTAGTGACCAGATGTCAGAATATCAAGAACCCATTTAAATACAAAAAAACATGGATTATAGTCTAAACTTTTTTGTAGCATTGCGTGTTTGTGAAAAGTAATAGAAAATAATAATAAAAAACAATTCTGTCATCATTAACTCACCCTCAAGTTGTTTCAAATCTGCATACATTTCTTTGTTCTCATGAAGAAAGATATTTGGGGAAAAATGCTTGTAACCACACAGTTCTTGGCCACCATTGACTGCAATAGCAGGTCAAATTACAAAAGGTAGTTAATGGTGACCCAGAATTGTTTGCTTTCCTACATTCTTCAAAATATCTTCTCTTGTGTTTAACAGAATAAAGAAACGTAATGAATTTTTTCCTATGGTGGTTGATGGTGGTCTAGAACTGTTACAAGCATTCTTCCAAACATCTTTCTCTGTGTTTATCTGAGCAAAGAAATTTATACAGATATGGAACAATATCCCATTAAGGGTGAGCAAAACAAATACGTTTTTGGGTGAAATTTTCCTTTAAGAGAAGACAAGATGAGTAACACCAATCTTCAGCAGATTAAAGTGATATGAAGTCTTCATTGTGAAATGATGCTGGGAAACAATTTACACTTTGAAACGGTGTGACCAAACCCATGTGTGTTTCTAACGTTACAGATAATGAGCAAATTCCCTGTTAATGCTTTCTTTCTTCTCTCTTGTTCCTTTTAGTGTCAAAATACCTGTGTGGTTTGAGGAAAATTAGCCAGGGAATAAACAGAATTGATTGACACTTTAGAGTTAATCCCCATATCAATGACTCCTGGAGAGACTGGATACATTTACGTGTGCTGGGGATCAGGGAGAGAAAGTGAAATCAGAGGAGAGGCAAATAAGATGAAGGTATCAGAATACATTGTGGACACATGCAGAAGCATCATCACTGTTTAACATATTTATCTATCTTTCTAAATTCCTCGCTCATTTGTAAACTCCATAGATGGTTTATGGCCACTGCTGTCTGTGCCCGAGGTGAAAGCTTCTCCCTGGGAGGAGAATTCAGCAGCAGTGGGGTTAGAGGTCCTCTTGTATTGCTGGTGTGTTGCTGAACAGAAGGTCTCTAATGCAAGAAACAAACAACACTGTCTTAATGAGCCACAGTCTGTTAATATTTTAACACTCACTTAGGACTCATGACAGAGGGGGGTTGAAGGAGAAGAAAGGGAGATGGTTGGAGAGACTGAGGATGGCAATAAATTGAGCACTGAGCTTATTGAAAGTCTTCAAGGAATGTTTGAGATGATCAGATGCCCTTTGTTTGTTTCTTGGATGTCTCTGTACATAAGATAGGTATATGTTCAAGAATAATAAATAAATACAGAAAGAAAGAAATACGTAGGGCTGTCACAATTTTGGATTTTCACTATCCAATTATTGTGCCCTAAAGATTTCAAAATATCTAATAAATTGGATAATATCAGTTTGTAACTATTGTGGATCTCACTAGCGGATCTATGGCTTGAAATATTATTGGGCCCTGAAGTGCCCCTGTCCTCTCAGGGCCTCTGTAGCCTATACCTGAAATGTGTTTGGTCGAACGGATCACAAGCGGACAATGTTAAATAACGGGGTGTGAAACGTTTTGAGCTTATCGACTTTCTACCACTTCCAGAAGATGTCGAAAACTCATTCGACCGGATTGCGTTTGTGGTGTCCAGCTTTGGTGACCACCCGCCACGCTTTACGTTGTACCGCACAGCATTTTCACACCTTGTCCCGCATGTAGCATATTGATTAAATGTCCCGCATTCTCATCAGTCTGTTGGATTTATAAACACGTTCTTTAACCCGAAACGCTTGTTTGCGCCAATGTTTATTTAACTTTTTAACAGTGCTGTGTAAAAGCAGCGTTCCAGTGCACTCAGTGTCCAGCGAGCTCAGACAAACGCAACTACATTCTCGTCCACACAGCTTCTTGAGCACTCTAATCGCGAATAAGCGTGATATAATACCACATTTTTCGCGCATTCGCTGTTGTACGGGTCCAGTCTGCACGGTCTCAAAAAATGGGTTGCACGTAAATGGGGTGTGCAGAAGATCGCGGACCATCCTGATTACAAAAATTCTGTAATTCGGGCGGCCGAAGTATACTTATGCCTTTACAGTAATGCGGCAGCCTGTCAAAGCGGAAATAAAAAACGCTTTCAGTATGTTTTTCTGTTATTTCCGGTCGCGTTCAAATTTAAACTGCATGCGCCTCTTTAGATCTAGCAATTTCTTCATACAGCTGCTTAATAGTGTTAATGTTTTCACTGTCGTCGTCCCCTTAACGTTAAATAGGCCTACCTATTTTACACTTTAAAGTAAAAAAAAAGCGATTGCTGTCACTTAACTTCTTTTTGTCTAACGCTTTAGAAAGCTAGTCAGCTCAGGGCTCACACGAGTGCATGATAACTGATGTGAAAGATGCTCGATACTGTTGAGGGATTTGTGACTTGCTCGATCAGGCTGCACCTCAAACCTCTCTCTGCCTTTCTCTCTGTGTCTTTTTGTGCTTGAAGGGACATGTCAAAATGTCAGAATACCCGACTTGACGAGTATCCTGGAAAACAGTCTGAAAGTTATGTCATTTTTATATAAAACACAAAGATTATGCGTTCTGTTTTCTGAAAATATTATTTTACATTTGATTATATCGGTATCTGAATACCATTAAGCCTAAAAACCTAAAGCAATGTTTCATTTGTTCTGTTTAATTAAATGATGTGCTATAGCTTGTATTTTTTGTTTATTTGCTCTTATTTACGGACTGCATGCAGCATAAAAACAGCTGTGGTGATCCCAGATAACCGGAGCAGCCCGAAGGAGAGAGATAGTTCTTATTTACTGACTGTTTACTTGTCTTTTATAACCTTTGAACTTTATATTTGTTAGGACAATAGATTTTGCTGTGGTATTAGATGTTATATTTTTTGTGTCTTATAAGTTTGCTAATTAGAATAAAAGATAACATGATGGGTCAAAAACATGCCATAGAATAAAACGTGAAAATATTTTGAGGTTTTGTTTACCACAGAGTTTATTTCGGGCGATTTACCAAAAACCCATTAAAAAACCCACTTTGGACTGACTTTGGAGCGATGGAAAGGGAAGTCCTAAATGATAACTCGATTCCAGGGTTTGTATAAAAAAATACTTTGCGGATAACTTTGCGCCACCCTTTTGAAAAATGAATTTGAAAGAATTGTGCATTATACTTGGCCCCCCTCTGTTTATTGTGGCCCCTGCTTTAAAAAAATCTTAGATCCGCCACTGGTGGATCTTAAGGCAAAATGATACATAGGTTCTTAATAATTAGTGATATTAATGTATTTGTAGTGTTAACGCAATATTGATTAACGTGGTTTTAAATATCATGGTTATTCTCTATACCGGTATTGTGACAACCCTAGAAAGACGTAAAGAAAGGTTTTAGATAACACTTCTTCCTGTCTCCAAAGGGATTAGTCGTGGAAGTCATTTACCCACCAGCCCCTGTGTGGTAGAGCGAACATCCAATGGTGTGGAACGCTGCTCTCGAGTCACACCCACCAAAGAGGATCATGGGATACTTATTCAGAGCAGCAACAATGGCAAATTAAATTGTAAAACTCAATGGAGAATGTGTTTGTATTTTCAAGTCAGATTTTAACTTAGTTTAGAACAGTAATCTATTTTAAATGATTAGTTGTCTTTATTTCTTTTTAGGTGCTTAAATGTCTTTTCTATATAAGTGGATGCACAAAGAGGCAATAACAGGTTTGGGACATTAGCATGTGCCCAAACACAGTTTCAATTCAGAATTTATAACAACAATTGACCACATTTTAGAAGAACATCAATTTAACCAAAACTTTGAAATTACATTACTATAAGTTTGAGAATTGTGCACTATGCAGAACAATACTTAATAAATGTTTCATCAAAACCCACTTATTGCTTTTATAAAATATACACCATTTGCCTAGATTGAAGCTATGCAA
The DNA here is from genome assembly GCF_015846415.1 of Triplophysa dalaica. Taxonomy (NCBI): domain Eukaryota; kingdom Metazoa; phylum Chordata; class Actinopteri; order Cypriniformes; family Nemacheilidae; genus Triplophysa; species Triplophysa dalaica. The sequence goes on along the minus strand of NC_079549.1, from coordinate 13,407,715 downwards.
ACTCATTCACACAAGCAAATCTCATGAAGTATCCACCTGAGATGAGTTTCGTGAGTTTATCAAGTGTATAATGGACACTTCCTTCACTCTCAAAGTGAACTATTAAAAATAATCATACAATAAAGTAAACAACTTAAATGAAGTGAAACAAAGCTTTTTTTAAAGACATGTAAACATCAATTTATATTTTACCTTGAAGTATACATTTTTAATGATCTTATACTTATTTTTTTTACTTCACTACAAAATAAAGCATATATCATACTATTAATCCAAAACATTTCATACATGAGGTCAGATTTTTACCTTTTAATACAAGTATACAAAATCGAGTATTCTTTTTAACGTAAGAACTCGATTTTTAATATACTTAAAGTTAAAGGTAAAATTATATTTGTAAAAAGAATGATATATGGTCAATTCCATGCAAATGTCAACCTTACCATTAAAAGATACAAAACCAAAGATGTTTACTAAATTGATAGCACAGATGTCAACATTTGGTGGATCAAATAGGTTTCTCTAAATTTTTGAAGCATTATTTTTATTTTTAGTGCATGATTTTCCATAGTCTGGTAATACCATTTTCAGGATTATCACATAAATTGTCCATAAGTATCATGAATAAATTGGCACATGTAAATTAAAATATTGTAACTATTTTGTGGGCTATAAAGAGCCTTACCCTCTCTATTTGTCGGGTATTATTGCTTCTTTATATGTACTTGAATATTAAGTCAACCGTAAGCATTCTCACAAAAACTGATATTTTCTGTCACATCTGTAATGCACATTTATTTCACTGTTTTGAAATAGACTAAACATCAGTAAAGACTGATCAGTCCTTACATGATGTTTACTCTATCAACAAGGGTTTACTGAAATAATAATAATACAGATTCAGTATAATGGTAACTAATATACTCTCTGAGCATTTAAATGTCACATCAATAACGCTGGAATTGCCCACATGCTTTATAATGTTGTGAATTAATTTCTGGCATAAACACGCCATGAGTATGAAAACTTGAATGCAATGCATTTTGAATTAAATGGTTCAATGCTGCTCGTCTTTCTCTTAATTGCCATTGAAAGCAAAGCGCTTTTAGAACTGCAATATTTATCTTAGTCTCTTCTGTAATCCATCCCTCTGGTTTTTGTTGTCTTCAGGTTAAAGTTGAGACGCCTCTTTTGTCCTCCGATGTCACAACACCGTTAACCAGCAGCTGCGACAGCAAGGACTCATGGGAAACATTCTTTTACCTGTGTTAAAAGCATTTCCTTCAGGTGTGTGTGTGTGTGTGTTAACCTTTGACAGGGCTGAGGTTCAGAGAGTGACTCTCTCACTGTGTTTGAAAATACTTAAAGTGAAGGAGAAGAAAGAAAGAAGAGACAGAAAGGGGAAATCAAGGGAACGGGCCCTTGGGCAGACGCTTTTTCCCCCATCAAAGGGGCCGCCGGAGCCTTCAAGTGAAACCTGATAATGTTATTGGTCAGACAAACATTTACAGGTGGCATTCGCATTACTATCTTTTAGCATATTTAAAACAGAAAACCACAAACATCATTTCTGTGATCGTTGTTTGTGCGACCTCTCCTCTAAACCTGTTTCATTTTTAAACAGTTTCCTCTCTGTGATCTGTTCAGATACGATGTTCTCTCTGAGGAAGCCGATAAACAGACAAACTATTTAACCGGCAAAAGACAAGAGATTTCTTGAGTGAGCGCAAGTCAAAGCCATATGTTCTGCTCTCTCTTTCTCTTTTTCTCACTAATGAGTGTGTTTCTCAGCTCCTTGGTGGATTAGGCATGCAAAGAAATAGCAAGCAAAGAAAAGATCCAATTGAGAGACAGCGAGGTCTGTGAAGCTCAAAGGGAGAGAAAAGAGGGCGAGAAAAAGGGGGCGAACGGTAGAATAGTGTGATCTGCAGGGGGCAGACCCTCACACCGGGACCTTCCTCTTTTTCTATCGTCTCTTTTTCCCCCGTTCTTCTTCGCTCTGCTTTTGGGATTCAAATGCAGTCTCATTAGTTTTTATTGGATTGAAATGTTTCGCGAGGTCTGTGTTCATGTAGAGCTCGGTGGTGGGATTCGAGAGGTTATGAGAGCGCCAAATAAGTTGTATCCTTTTTCCTTTTATTCTTCTGTCTTTCACAAGTTTATTCCCATCCCTCCTTCTGCGCCTGCTAATTGTGGTCTCGTCTTCACGCTTTCATTTAAACCGGCTTAGAAGTTAAAAGAAAGGAGCGGTTTTTCGCTCTTTACACACTTTGGTCTTCTGTTCTTGGTTTTCTGAGGGCAAATTGATGTGATTGACTCTCATGAGATGGAGATGAGGGGTACAGACACGTGCGTGCAAACACATGATTTTAATTGGTTAATGGTGTGATATTAAGTATAACAATAAGTTGGCTATTTATCAGTTTTTCATATCTCCTTCTGACATCATTTGCAATTAGTTGTAATCTTTTTAGCCAGTTGATTTTCACAAACCCTTCACCATAATAAATGAAACTTTTTTTACATAAACATTCTAAGGTGGGTTTGCTCACAGGGTCTCTCTCAGTCTCCTGCTATTGTGTTGTTTCCTTTGCTGGCTCCTGTTATCGGTGAAGATCTGCTTCTGTAGCTCTCAACACTACAGGATACAAAAAGCCACCACACACACACACACACACACACACACACACACACACACTCGCTCACTTTCCCAGGCTTACTCCAGTATCTATCCTAGTAAATTTTGCATAATATGTGCATGCATCTGAGAGAAACAGTGTAACTGACCACTCAAATGTTTTCTGAACTAATACTTACATCGCATACATGACCTGTCTAATTCTGGCTCTGTGGACTCTTTTGGGCTCTGTTAACTCCACCCAAAAATTAATATCCATTTTCTGTCGTCATTTTCTCACCCTCAAGTTCTTTCAAATATGTACAAATTTTATTTGTGATATTTGAAAAAATGTAAGTAACTGAATTTTTGTTGCTAACATTTTTCCAAATATTTTTCTTTGTAATCCACAGAATAAAGAAATGTATTGAGGTATGGGGAGTAATTTATGACAGAATTTCCATTATTGGGTTGAGTATCCCTTTTAAATCATAAACTGTCTTAAAACGAAATTGCTGGTAGAGGGATAGTCATTATTTGTATTGAAGGTAATATATAGAAACGGATTTTAGACAGCAAACATTGGTATTGCTATCCCTTTTTGCAACAATATATTTTTATAAATAAATATAATGACAATAAAGGCATAGGGAGAGAGTTTGTAACCATTCTGTTGCACAATTTATGAGAATACAGATACTGAAATGTTCACAAAATTATCATAGCCTATGTGTAGGATTAACATGATAATCCTGGTTTTGATATCACGGTTATTGATAATACTGTATATGGGTAGTTGACAGACTATGCAATTCCTCCTATGGTGTGACTGCAAAAAGTAAAAGTAAACTAACAAAGAAGATAAATCTATCTTGTGCTATTTTATATGATAAATAAATTAATATATATATATATATATTAATAATATAAAACACTGCAATATTAAAAGTTTGTTTTCTTAATTTTGCTATGTCACACCATAGGACACATGTACAAATTAATGTCAACTACCCATATTCTGACTCGCTTAATTATGATAGACTTTATATGAGTAAAAGCAAGAAAATACATATTTGAAACTGAGCAAGAATGAAGAAACACTCTAATGCAGGAGATTGTAAATCAAACATTGTACATTGACACTGTAATGCAATTGTCCATATGTGATCTCCGTGCAGCACTGGAAGACATGGACAAAGGCCTTTTTCTTACAAAGATAACAAACACACACAGAGACACAAAGATAACACCCCCTCCTCTGCCAAACTGGCCCTCGACCTCCCCTCTCACCACAAATCTATACCTTCATTGTCACTAATCCCATCCCGTGATGTTATCTGCTGTGTGTTATCTGCTATGTTCGTTATCTTGCAGTGTAGGTCAAATTATCACCTAGTGCTGCTACTGCTAACTTTCACCTCAGTTTAAACTCAAGTGTATAGACACTCGCATCAGCAAAGTCTCTGAACGTTCCTCAAAATCACTGCAGTTCTCATTCATCCCACCATCATGATGTTTCAATACCTCAAAGTCGTTCTCTCGGATTAAACTCCTGAGAACTGGTTACTCTTTTCTTCCATCGTCCACCCGTCCTTCTGTTTTCTTTTCTTTTTACTCTCACTAACAAAGACAACATGACCTAATCTAGGATCAGCGCTCCTACCAGCGCTATTTTTCTTGACCGCCTCACTTCTTTAAGTCTTTTTCTCTCCATCCCCAGTCTCTTAATCAGCTCAATTTCCCTCATCCCCTCTTTCTTCTATTCTTCCCCCCACTCTTCCAAATCGTTCGTATCTTTCAGCTCCCTCGCTATTCAAACACTATAATTGGTCATATGCTATGCTAACATGTGAATTAGCTAATTGGTCTGTTTCTTTGTTCGTTCTTTAGCGCTCCGCCGCGTATGTTCGTTCATCCATTATTTTTCTCATTCATTGTTATGTGACAGCTGTACGCAGTCACCTTGCATACGCGTAAGTGTGGGAAAGCGCCAGCTAGCACTGTGTTTTGTTTCTCTGTTATGAATTAGCGTCGGCCTATGTCTGGGAGCTGTGGTATATCCTGATTCTTGTGATTCAGCTTTCGTGTAGTTATTTTTCATCCTGCGTAGCGTGTGATTGAAAGCTTACGTTTTCCTTTCTCTCGTGTGAACGAGAGACGACAGAGATCTACATAAGCCTTGATGGCGAGAGGAAGTAAAATTTGAAGACAAATAAGGGGGATAAATTCACAAAAAGGTGTTAAAGGAAAACAGTCAATGCTGAGTGATTCGGCGTACAAGCTGGCTTGCACTGTTTCCGTGTGTTACGTTTGCTTGCAGTGATCAAAAAGTAGATATATTGTTAAAAGTAAACCCCTTTTATGCAAACCATATATTTTGCCTCGCCAAACAAGTTAAAATAATGAATTTCCTTACGTTGCTTATCATCACCGCTGCTAAAAACAAAAGAAACCATCATAGAAGTTGAATGAATTAAATACTAATACTAATGGCTTCCATCTCAAAACCATTTTGAGCCGTTAGCATTCACCAATAAAACGATTACAAAATTCCTTTGTGAACTGTGTTTTGGGCCTTATTCCATTAGGATTTAATGGTTTTATACTGGTTGCCGTCGACCAGATAACATCTCACCAATACAACCCAGCACATAACCAGTAGAGACCATTATAGTTTCCATTAAAACCAATGCAATTTAAATTATAACCAATAAATCCATTAGAATTCCGGTAATTGTTTCCATTGTTTTCTTTTTTAGTAGCATTGCCAGTGATAAAAGTAAATATATAGACAACCTCCTTTCTTTCTCACCCATGGGATTTTGTTTTATATGTCTCTTTGGCAGACCTTTTGACATTGAATTCTTAAATTGGCAAACTCATGAAACTACTGTTTATATCTACATTTGTTTTAGCGAATAAACTTTACACACCCAGAAACAATCCCAGGGTTCTTTTAACAAAGATAGATTTCTTAATCTTCAGCTTGCATGTTCTGAAAAAAATATGGTATAAGATCAACTGCGTATGCTGCAAATGATCTGTATTGTGTTGGTTATAAATATTTGTGAGGTTGTGACATGAGTTCGGGAGAATGTGCATTTAATAGATAAATCAGATTAGACAGAGATCACTATCCACACACATTTCTCCTAAGGGCTGATGTAAAAGCAGGTGGAGTGATATACGCATAGAACCGAACCCTTCCCCCAGGCCACATAGATAAAGAACCTAAACGTTGTTTTGAGATTACAGATACTGTATATTTCACACCTTTTCAAATACTGTCACATTAATAGTATAAATTGTAAAGTTACTGTATTACAACAATTGCTTCAAGATATAGACTCATTTTATCAACAAAATGTATATGGCTTTATCAAGCCAGACACACATGATGGAAAGCGATACAAAGAAGGGACAGATAAATCACTTTCGCACACAGTGTTTCTGTGTAAAACCTTTCTTATTTATTTCTTATTTATAACCTTACAATGTCAATTATAATGTAAAATTTCAATTATATTAAAAACCAAAAATGTAGAATATTTGTTATCATCAGTTTGCTCAATAGCTAACATGAACAATTCGTCTAACGCATTTATTAATCTCAGTTCATATTAATTTCAGCATTTACTAATACATTTTTAAAATCTAAAGTTGTATCTGTTAACATAAGTAAAAGGGAAAGTTCATCAGAGAATGAAATGTCTTTATTCAATTTATCGCCCACAAGTTGTTCCAACCCTGTGTAAATTTCTTTGTTAGGTTAAACACAAGAAAGATTTCTGGGGCACCATTGACTACCATAGAAGAACATTTTTGTTCTGTGGAAGAATTCAGGAAAACAATCAGTTCTGGGACACCTTTGACTGCCATTTAATTTTTTTTTACTTCTTCTATGGTAGTCAATGGTGTCTCAGAAATGTCAGTTGCTAACATTTTTCGGTGAAACTTTCCTTGAAGCATGTACTGTATTTATAATGCATTATAAAATTTGTTTTAAAGGATTGTAATGCACCTTTTAATGCATTGTAATGTCTTATAATTAATTGTTGTTATAGTTAATACATTATAACACTTAGCAATTCATTGTTACACTACATATTTTAAATTGGTTATAATTCTTTACAACTAAATATAATGCATTACAACACACATTATGAACAATTATAATGCATTTTACCCTTTAATTACTCTTTATAATGCATTGTACATACATGCTACAAAGAAAGTGTTACCCATTTTTCTAAATATCTTTCTTTGTGTTCGCCAGAACAAAGAAATTTATACAGGTTTGGAACAACTTGAGGTTCAGTAAATCATGAGAGAATTTTCATTTTCGGGTAAACTATCCCTTTAATGCACAGTGAACTAACATGAATAATTGTCACGTTAACAAAATTCAATAAATGCTGAAAAAACATATTGCTCATAAACAAAGTACATGCTAGCTACTTCATTTACTTATGTCAACAAATAAATTCTTATTTTAAAGTGTTAGCATTTATATATGTGGATACAGATGTGTTCGCTGGCTCTCTGAGGGCTGTCCAGTGGAATGAACTGTGGGCAGTGTGAATGCTCTTTTCAGCAATTCGGCTCATTCCGCTCATTCCTGTGATTAGCGATGCTAGCCAGGAGCCGTATCGCTACAATGCATTTCTCACGCGGGGACAAGCGGCCTTTCTATTCCTTCTTTGCTTTTCTTTTACTCCCCTACACGCTCCTTCATTTGGACACTTGGTAGGAGGGTCAGAAGAAAGAGGATTCACACTTTCATTCCCTCGTTCTGTCCTTTTATTCCCCCTTGTTCTGAACATTCCTGCTGGTGGGACGGCATTCCAGGGCTTTGTTTGAGGTCAGGACGGGCTCAGAGATGTTTAATGATGGGGTTACATGAATGGTATGTCTTCTTTCTTTTATGAGAGTTTGAGAAGAGAAAATCTGAAGTGGGTAATAATGTGTTGTTGTTATTACTTAAGGACACAGTTGCTGAATGGGATTGGATTACACACACAGAAGTAGATATTAGTACACTATAATTGTGGCATCATTATCAGCGGAAAAAGGCAAATAGTTTCACACACACAGAGTGTTGCTAGAGGGATGCAGGTGTGAAAGGCAATAAGGCATTGCGAGAGTCTGGGCGGGTCAAGGAATGTTCCAGCTTTTAAAACAAGTTAAAGAAATAGTTCACCCAAAAATGAAAATGTTGTCCTTCTCTTGTCAATAAAAACCTGTTTGGCTTTCTGAAGAACAACAAAGAAGATATTTTGAGGAATGGTGGTAAGCGAACAACAGCGGTACCCATTGACTTTGCGATGGATTTGTGTTAGTTTGAAATTTGTGACACAACATTTTGTTCTGGTATACTTCTGTCCTCATCAACTTTTATTGCATGTGCCTTTGTAGGTTTCTACTAGAAAGCCACAGACACAAGAAAGCCACGCAGGTTTAAAACAACATGAGAATTAATACAAACATATTTATTTTAAAAAATCAGATAAACCAGTCCTGCTCTTAGTAATACACACCACATGTAATTATTATCTGGTCCCTGTCTTTACACACACACATTTACATCCGTTCAGTTCCTGTCATGTCTTGAATATTTTGAGTTACTGCAATGCATTATACCATTATTTGTTTGATTCTCACGACTGACCTTTTCAAAAACAGACTGATACACATATACGCACCCATCAAACACAATTAAAGTCAGACGGTCTGACCTTAAGTAAAATAAACAATTTCTGTAAACATATTCAGACATAAATAATAGATGACATACTTAAACACACACATGCATAGCTCTCATAGCAATCTGTGCAAAGGGAAAGAATGTCTATTAATCCTCTAAAAGCCCATTGAGTGGGACAGAAACTGTCGATGTGTTTTTTCTCTTTGCAGTAACTCAAAGACACACAGTGTTTCACACAATATATCACTTCCTGTTGCAGTGCCATTAATGTAGGAGTCCAGCGGCGTGCCAGCAGGGCCCGCAATAACAATCGGGCATCCGAGAGACAGCTCTTCTCTGTTCACATACCACCTGTGTAAGTGTTTATGTGGGGGTAACCCAAGGGCTCTCCACTGAGGGAATATGATGCAAGATTTCTGTGTTTGATAGTGTGTCAGCAAGCAATGCATGAAATTCCCTCAAATGTTGTTTGAGAAGTGCAGTTTTGTCTTTTTCGTTGACATCAGACAGACAGATAAAAATGAGTATGTGCAGAGGCAAGCATGTAAGAAAGACGATCAATGGACAGTCGTGACCTTCAAATATGGATGAGATGATAATCAAAGGGAAATATTTAACCCAATCAATAATCACTAAGTTATCTGTGTGTGCTGGGTTGAGCAGGAGCTGGAGAAACAAGGTCTGCACCTCTTTGCTGACCTGATTCGTCGATCTAAGAGAAAGGATATAGATTGCATGGGGTCTGGCTCCTCACTTAGTTTAGCCTATTGATTTTTTATATCAAAACTTGAGATTCAAAAGCCAGAGGTTTGCATATGAAGCACTACGTGTGTAGGTATTTCATGTGTCAACCTTGAGCATTCAATTGTAACAATTTCCTGATGAACAGGTTTTTAAGATGACACCTCTCTTGCGTCCTAAAGGTGCGATCTCAATAACTCTTTATTCTTTTACAGCCCTAACACACCCTGCCCAGCTTGTAAATTACTCGTTTACACACACACACACACATTCTATAATTCTAAAAAGCAAGATATTTTACAACAAGACGTGTTCTATCTGTCTAATTTTACTGTTAAAGCAAACTTTACAGGGAACGTCTTTATTTGAACTTTATTTGAACTTTAACATCATCTAATCCATAAGGCTGTAGTGAGCCACAAATCTACTGGACCACTTACTGTCCAATGCCACGGGTGGTTTATGGGATGCAGGTGGGATAATGAGATTTACCACCTCCAGAAACACACACACCTCTTCAGGTGATGCCCTATCTTGTTACAACGTTCTGTACATAACATTCAGTACATTAGTATAAATATAAAGTCTGATTTTATACTGTACTTTTCATCATGTAGGCATGACTTTCAGCTCTGATATGCTTTTTCATTTCGTTCTTTAATCGAATCAAATTAATTCTATAGATTTGCATTGTTGCAAAGAAAATTGACAGAATACACTATATGGGAACACTTAGAACAATTACTTATTAATATTTTTCCATATTTTAGAAAAAAATACAATTATGTTGAAACAAAGAAATCAAAACAAACCTTTTTATATTTTAGCATCTTCACTGTAATGTCATCTATTTCAAGGATATTTTATTAAGTAGTTTAGTTTGTAATAAAAAAAATGGCATTTATGTAACCCCCTTCGTTCAAAACATATAATTATAACATATCACGCCACATTTTCATTGTCTTTTGCAGAAATTGCTATAATTTTAACAGTTTATGTTAAGTTTTGGTGTTTGTTTTAGTAACCTTGACTAAATAGTTAGCAAATGTACATAATGTGTTGTGTTGAGAGGCATAAGAAGCTAATGAGACCTGTTGTCTCAGTTTGATTGTTTTTGTTAGACTTTAAGTTGACAAGTTCAGTTGCTACTATCCGTTTACGTTTCTGGCTTCATTTAAACATATTTGGCTTAAACATATGGCTACAAAACACATTGATTATTTAATTATTAGCTAAAGATTTTTTTTACTTCCAAATATGTATGATAAATAAATATTTGATTGCTGAATATTGTACCCTTATTGAAGTAGACGAATAGGATCATGATTTTGTGTACCATTGCAAGAACGACTTCCTGACACATATTTAATAATATACATACTATATTTATAATTAACAATCAGATGATGAATTAGTTAGAAACTAGTTGCTTTGAATACAGGGCCCAGTTGCATAAACTTAGCCACTAAGTTAAGACTGTGTCTTAACAACTAATCTCAATAACTAGCAATTAGACTAAAAATGCGTACTCTTCAGATTTCAATAAGATCATTCTTCTTAATAAGATAACTAACTTGTAAGACTAGTCTGGCCCCAGGTGGCATCAGTTGTCTACTTATGAATGACTTGTTTGTCATTGAGTCAGTGTTGCTGATGCAAAGTAGGCCCTTCATTACCAAACACCAAATAACTAAATTAGGATACAATTAAGATTAGCAAACTGTTACACATTAAACTGTTGGTTACTTCAAAACTGACACCAGACACGACTGGCACGACTACAGCTTGTTCTTAATAGGTTTATCGCATGGCGCCACATCCAGTGTGGACAAAATGTAAAATCAAATGGATGCCAGGGTGCTATATTGTCTTTTATCGTGTCGTGTCACATGAGGGGTAGACACGTTGTACGAATATTTGATCTGTTAACTGGTTGCGTATGTCAGATTTATTGCACGACTCGGGCAGAGAAAAGCTGTTGCTATCAAACATTGTTTACGTAATCAACTGAGTCTGTGATATGGTGAAGGGATAGATCAAATAGGCAAATTGATTGATGGAAAGTTGAGAAAGAAAATCATCCTCCCTTTTAAAAGTATTTTTTAGTCTCTTTAAAACACAAAAATAATGTAGTTTACTTTGATACGTGGTGTGCCATCTGTATTTTGTAGTTTAGTTTAATACAAATAAAATTAAGGTATTTCTTTTTTTTATTTTTAAATACATTTTGATGTATTATTGCCCAACCCTGTTTGTACAGATAATAGTGTAAAACTGTAAAAAAAATAATTATAAAATAGAATACATTGTATTGTTGAAGAATTTTAAATACTGTATAAATTAGTACAATTTACTTAAAATAAATTGTGTGATTGCAAGTATCATTTAAAATGGCCTAAAAAAAGAAGTACGTGATGAGTGATTTGCTCATCAAACATATATTAAATGGCCATCATTTCCCAGACACTTCCATGCAGTATTTCCTGGATGTCTCAGGACCGTGGGTCTGTATCCGGTCCACTCAGAGAGGTGTCTGCATGATACTCTCTTCTTTGCTTTTCTTATGTCGCCCCAACACCTAAATTAGAGGTTCTACTCTATTCTCCGCCACATGGACCATTTTATTTATTGCCTATGGAACATTATGCCCAAAAGTGATTTTAATTATATTATGTATGGCATCATAGCATTGCACAATTATACAAATGCATGTATTTTACATTAGGCCAGGTGACTTTGATGTTCTTTGTTTGTTTTGTTACACAAAACTCCCTTTAGTTAAATAATAACATTCTTGTTTACTCGTCGTATCTTAATGTTTGGAAATCTGACCTAATATATGAAACTAAAGAAGAGCAAATGTTTGCCAAAAAGTTTGTAAAAGCCTTGTTCTACCTGACAATTTACAGTATGTACCAATGACAAACATACACAGATATACTAAGACACATTCAAATATACTATATACTATACTCAAATATACCAGTCAATATCAATAAATGACGTCCAAAGGTTAGTTTGTGAAAGGCCTAACTTTTACCATGTTGACCCAAATTAATTAAGACATAGAGATTTCTTAGACTATACAAGAGTCCATTGGTTTGTTAACACTTTTTGTTTTGTCTGCGATGTGCTTCCTTTGCCTGGTACTATAGGTAACTATTCAGTCCGTGTTTTAACTCTATGCTTTGGGTCAGATGTGAATAAAGCTCTTTTAAGTAGATAATAATATCTTTTTACCTCATGTCATGTCAATTGGACGATTATTAATGGCTTTGTTTGCTCTGTTCTAAAGAAAGAATAAAGGAGCTAAAAGAGAGAAAGGGTTCTCCTAAGAAGATGAGGTCACAGGTCAAAGCTGTCGGGGGTTCAGAGGCAGGAGTTTGCTTCTGTGACAAGATGAGCTGCATTGAAGAGATTTAACCCTCTCTGACCTCACTGTCACACTGGATGTCTACTAAAGAGCACAGACCTTAATAGAGTCCAGCCTGAGCGCGTGTGTTATACACTTTCTCGTTTTATTTTAATGGAGTGAGCTGAGGGAGAGATAGATAGAGAGAGAGAGAGAGAGAGAGAGAGAGAGACTCGACAGGGTGATTGGAGAAAATAAAAATGGATGTGTCAGGCTGGATATTAACGCAAAGACACATTTATGCTCTTTGACGTGCACATATAATATTTACTCAAACACACACCGACATATAAACATCAAAAGGCACACACAGCTATTTGGCCATCTGTCCATGCTTTTCAAAGCCGCGAGAAGTCGGATTGTGTCAGCTGTGGACTGTGCTGTCCTCTTGTGGAAAACCATTGACACAGTTGTGTTTGGTTTTTAAATATGGCGTTTAGAACTCCTTTGCGTGTTTGAAGTCCCAAAACGTATTTATATGATTTTTTAGCCTAAGCCATGGGTGAGAATACTGCCATAACTAATGCAATGATGTCAACATATGAGGTGTTGCTTGACAGCTTGTTTTGCCTAAAGCATGTGATGTCCTGTTTGTCAAAGGCAGGTTTGGTTTTCAGTTAGACTTAATTTCTTTGTGATTGTGTCACTTCATGGAGATGTTGAACAGGGAAATTTTATATATTCTTGTATATTTAAATATGTAAACTTGTGTGTGGGCGTGTGTGTGATAATGTGTGTATTTTGTAAACTGGAGTTTCTCACGCCAGACTTCATAGTCATGTCTCTACTCACCAAGGGCTCCATTTCCTGCTATTGAAATAACAGCTCTCTTCACTTCTGCTGGCTTATCTGCTCTAACACACACACACACACACACACAAACACACACACAAAGAGTACATGTTTGCTTCAGTAAATTAATAAAGACATTACGTAGACTAGATTATTTAAAGCAAAAAATATATAAATATAATATTTCACAAACTTATTGTGTTCTAGTGAGAACCAACTAAGGTTCCCTATATTCAATTATATACTCAATGTGTTACTAAACGGTTTTTAATGCAATAAGAAGAATAAGTTTAGTTCCCAAAATAATTATGATAAATTTAGTTAATTTGCAAAAATAGATTACTTTTAAATTAAATTAAAAGAAATGTTTTGTTGTGCATTCCAATTAATACAAATCAAACTGCAGTTGCGTTGTTTTCCATTAGTAATAATAATAATAAATTAAAATACAGCCAACTAACACAATCAAAAATTATAACCTTATCAAAGACATTTTTTAATGAGTATCTTTATTTGTTATTAAACTCTGGAATTTCTTTTACTTTTTTATAATCTAAAGAACATGCTTTCACTACAAATAACCTTTTGTGCAATAGAAAGGTTCAATGGACATTAAAGGTTCTTAGTGGAACCATTTGTGTTCCAGAAGAACTTTAACGTCCATAGAACCTTTCTATGGCATCACAAAACACCAGAGAGTGTAATATTCAAGTGTTTTTGGCATGCATTGCTATATTTGAGAGAATTATTTGAAGAGGGGTATAACCAAACAAACCTACAGTGCCATGACACATGTACTGATTGATTTATGGATGTACATCAACATACACTGACGTTCATTAATGTGCTTACACACAACACAAGGTGTTTATTAACAGTCACAACTGGTTTCTCTTGGTACAAACATTTGAAACGCACACGTGAGCGATCTAAACGGATACCACAGATGTGGTGTCTGCAATATAGTTGATTTTGGTTTATTGTGGGTGTATTTGATATCACAATTTCCAAATCTCTTTTTTCCATTTTGTAATTTCTATCTCTTTCTATCCCTGTTTATCCCCCACCCTCCAACACTCAATCCCTCGCTCTTTTTCTTCATCTGATCAAAGAGCCCCAATTCTGTCAATGCGAGTTTCTGTTCTGGATTACCACACCTCAGGTTCAGGGTTTAATCTGGACTCAGACGTGGGAACTGGGAATCCCTGCCATATGTCCCAGAGGAGGCATGGAAAGAGGTCAGACTGCACCACCAGGACCACGCCTGAGACCTCAACACCTTTCAAAACATTTGCGGTGAAACGGTGCATGTAAGGTGTTCTTTAAAGCTTGCTTTTTTATTGACCCAGGCTTTTCTCAGAGGTGATTTGTTTATGTAGAGTCTAAAAGATTTCTCACCTGTTGTCACCGTTACAAAAGAAAGAAAATCCCTGTAGTGCTTCTTCACTTCCTCGTTCTCATTAAGCTGTGCGCTCTCTCTAAGATGAAGTGACAGAGCAAACACACATCACACAGCAGTGCAGTTTGAGTGTGACCGGGCCAGCTATTCACCCTGTGTGTTTCATAAACACTGGATTAACCCCACTCACACACAGCACCTATCTAACAGAGTGACGCCCCTCAGACTGTAATAGAATCTGACATTGTTCGTGAACTCCACCACATTCCTGCCTCTAATTCTTTCTGTCTACCCCCCTCCAAAAACACACACAGAAACATTAGCTCATGTCTATGTTTTCATTCTTTGACAAAGAGATAAGTATGCAATTGTGATCAATAAATCTTTCTTTCTTAATTTCTATCTTTAACGTCTGATGGGTTTAACAAAGCTGCTCTCTTTGTCACTTTAAAGAGATTAATAAACTCTTTGCACTTCCTCACATCTGCACTGTTGTTTATATCACTGGTTTGCACTCTATCTGCCATTAACCTAAATGGCCATTAAATATCACTGCTTATAATAGTTGTTTTTAACATTTATACATTTGTATTTGTATTTATATACATATTTATTCTGTGGATTGTTCTTTGTATGCACAATGGATCTGAGAGTAACACAATTTCATTCTTCTATATGTATGTTGGCAGAATTGACAATAAACCAGACTTTGGCTTTGACTTTCTTTGACTTTCTTTGACTTTCTTTCTTGCTTTCTTTCTTTCTTTCTTTCTTGCTTGCTTGCTTGCTTGCTTGATTTCTTTCTTTCTTTCTTTCTTTCTTTCTTGCTTTCTTTCTTTCTTGCTTTCTTTCTTTCTTGCTTTCTTTCTTTTTTTCTTTCTTGCTTGCTTGCTTGATTTCTTTCTTTCTTTCTTTCTTTCTTTCTTTCTTTCTTTCTTTCTTTCTTTCTTTCTTTCTTTCTTGCTTTCTTTCTTGCTTGCTTTCTTTCTTTCTTTCTTTCTTGCTTTCTTTCTTTCTTGCTTTCTTTCTTTCTTTTTTTCTTTCTTGCTTGCTTGCTTGATTTCTTTCTTTCTTTCTTTCTTTCTTTCTTTCTTTCTTTCTTTCTTTCTTTCTTTCTTTCTTTCTTGCTTGCTTTCTTGCTTTCTTGCTTTCTTGCTTTCTTGCTTTCTTGCTTTCTTTCTTTCTTGCTTTCTTTCTTTCTTGCTTTCTTTCTACAAAGCAGTTGTAGGCCAACAACTAGGTGGCGCTCTGGTCAAATTGATTCGTATTTAAGTTCATGGACAGTTGTGGAAAGATTTGTGATCCTATTGGTAATGTGGAATGTTGATCAGGACAAACCCACGCAAGCTGCAGATAAACTTTAGCATCACGACATGTGGCATTTCTTAGTTTTCCTGGACTTATCAGATCAATTTCGTTTGTACAAGGCCTACCATTCATTTGCATAGCTTATCAATAGGACCTTTATAATCATAGTCACCGTTCTTTTAAATTAAGTTAAGTGTTGATAAAACTAGTACAAATGTAATAAATGTGCGTGATGAATAGGATGAATACGAGACATCTGCAAATGTAAGCGAATATATAATACAGTGTTCGTGTGTGTGAGTGTTTGTCTCCATCTAGTGGCTACATTGTAGTACTTCTCGTCTGCGTTATAGATTGTATGTGCACTTATAATCTGATATACTGTTGCTTTTACTTATACATCGGTCATCTGTCGCTGTTCTTGAGCAATACAGTGAATGACTTTATAAAGCTCAAATCGCCTTATAAAATGTTATTTTCTCATGTGGAAATGAGGTCTCCATCTGCTGGACTAACTGTGCACTGCATTCAAAATTGTATTTAAAATAATCTCTTGATAAATGACTAGTTAGTTAGACAACAGAACCAGAATTGTATATCAAATATTACTACTGTAAATATGAATATTAACATGAAACATTATTAACTTCTTAAGACTACCGTAATTTAACTGAATATTTATATAGCCGTAATGCTGAAGGTGGAAACAAATAAACAACAATACAGAATATACATAGAATGTTAGAGAATGGAAAATAAAAAATACATCTCCTAATATATTATTATGTTTTATATTATTATACTGTCACTGCATAACAATTACACAAAGTCCTATTGTGAGACTGATGATATTTCCTGTGTGAAGAGAAGGATGAATTTGACATATTAAAATGTTTGCCATCATACAGTTAGAAATGTTTAACATGTCACAATCCATTTACCTTAAAGGGAAGAGGATAACTCTGAAAATTAAAACCAGAAGAAATATTATTACATATTATATTCATTTCAACTTATTTTTAGAAGAACAAGAACAATTCTGCCAGACACAATACTACAGTAGAAAACAATTCATCGCAGTACAATAAATAATGTCTCTCACTTATCTAAAAAAAATCATTTAACTAATAACCATTTTACTCCGGAACAGACATAAACCTCATATTAGCCTGATGCTGATTTTATTTAATCTGCAAACAGCAGCCATCTTGACTGAAACGGATGTTACAGGCCTCAGGAAGTGCAGAGTGTGTGATGTATGCACTAATACTTGCACATCTTGAAAGAAGTCAAGTCTCCCATGTGACCTGTACACTTCCTCCAAACGACACTTTCTTTCTCTGTCTTTACCGATACAGAATTTGATCAATATTCTTTGGTAAACAACGTGAACCAGGTAAGAAATTCTTGATCAATTTTTAAGAGCTTTGATGCAGCAGATCTGTTTAACCTGGGCCTGAAATGAACAAGGAAAGAAGAGAATGCGATGTGGGTGGAAAATGGTTACTGGTGGTTGTTTAAAGTGTCTCTGCTTATGTTTCTGGCTCTAGATTTTGATCGTGATGTCATTTCTTTGTAATCCATTTCAGATTAATGTAGTTTTTTAAGAGGAGATGGAAAGGAAAAGTTACTGATGTATCTGACTTGACTTGTTTGAATAAAGTGGAACTTTTGTTATTTTGCATATAATTAAGCCATCAAAGTGTCATTGACTTTTTAATATCTATATATGTTAGGTGAGAAGTTCAATTTTTGAAATCTTTTGATGGGTTTTTTACCTTAACTACGTCAGTGGAATAAAGAAATGTGCAAAGTGTAGTAAATTTATGGCAAAATGTCAAAGTGATTCGATTGAACCTGTTCATTTTCATTCACGTGTAAGTTCCAGTCACTCATGGAGGAGGTTGTTAACTTTTGCCCCCTTAATAAACCACTGAAAGAAAGGCAACTTATCATGCATAGAGAAAAGTGGCATTGAGTTTCCGGTGCATTTTGTTTTTGAAGATTTATTTATTTCCTGTCATGTCAGAGTGTTGCCATGTCAACTGCAGAGTTCATGTTTTAATAGCTTTAGAGACTTTTGGCTTAAAATCTAAATTTACGCATACAGAATTTGTCCATCTTCATGCATTGTCAGTGGTGCATGTTTTACATTTAACACTGTTCATCTTGAATGCGTTTCTATAATGAGAAGAAAAGTAGACACTGTGCGGTAGACCTCAAACTCAGAGAATTGGCCATTAGAGTGAATCACATTGTACACTTGTTTTGACATAAACACTTTGGTGTCAAATGAAGCGGAAATACATATAATTCAATCAGGCTGATCAAAATATGAAAACAATTCATTGCTGTTCAAGTGTAAGTTGCTGTTCAGTACATACACATGTAGCGTAAAATGTAGTTAAGGAACTCAGACCCAGAGAAAAGTGTAAAGTTTTCTCAGAGCAGTTCCTCTGCTGTGTGTCTTATGGTGCAATCAGACTGATGTTGAAACCACAACTAGAAACAATGCTGTTTAATCTATATATATATATACTAAGAAGATATATGAAAGCTCAGCTTTTAAATTGTGATCGCAGTTTACAAGATGAAATCAACTCAGGAAATGAATTCAATTCAATAGCAATATTGATTTACTGTATATTGATAAATTCAAACTTGTCTTCTCTCCTTTGTGACAAAAATAAAACGGATAACTATTCTAGTTTGACTTATTCTATTTTTGACAGTAAAGCCTTTCTCTGAGCAAAAACGATTCCAAGTAATATATCAGATGCACATAGCAGAGGGTTTGTATGCTTTGAACTAGTGTTAAACTAGCGGCAGTCTTAGTACAGACAGTAAAACCACATCGGTATGCATTAAGTCAAGAGTCAGCTTTATAATAGAAATATATTTTAATCAGAAGGGTATAATATATTTTTTGTAAATGCAGAGTGTTTAATGAGTGAGGTCATCTCATGTGTTTTATGTCATTTTATCAAATTTAGAATAAAATTTCCTTATTACACATAAAAGCAATAATTTTTAGTTTAATTTAGTGAAACGTGACAACTAGCCCCAGTCTTTACTAAATGCATATTATTTACTAAATATTAAGAGGAATTATGCCATTTTATTTGTCAGTGTCAGAGCAATGCACAAGCAGCCCGGGCTGGTACTTCCTGGAGCTGTTCAGATGAGGATCAAAAACTCTCAAAGCAACTCTGGAGAGAGACTCAGCCAGACTAAGTCTATGGTCCTTCCAGACCCTGAGACACTACAGAAACCTGTGAGCTCTGTGAGTGGGCACATGCGCACTTTCACCACATGTCTTGGGTAGATTAATTTAATGCTCACACATTGGTTTTTGAGCTGTGATTCTCACGAAACCACTGAAACACCATGGCAGTAAAGATTTGAACGATAAAACATTAAAAAAATGTAACACAAAAAATGATCAGATTAAAGATAATTGTGTTCTATACCATATTCATTTTGACATGTATTCTATTGCTCTTTCTGCTCAAATTCTCACAACCGTAATGCGTGTTGATTTGTCTGAGTGTATTATATGTTGTATTTAAACAGAGTAAAATAAAAAAAACATTGTAAAAAAAAACAATGGGAAATTCTACTAGATATTCTCAAATGACCAAAAAAGTAAAAAAAACGATTGACAGAATATTCATGTATTATAAAAATGAAGAAATGGTGGAAGAGAGAAGTGTCCTCGACTGAAAATTCTCATCCTCCGTATCATTTTTTAAGACACAGAAAGATATTTACATACATACAAGTTTGATTTTATTTGAAGAAGTACATCTACTTATACCCTTTTAACTGGCTCACAAGTTAACAAATTTCTTTATATTTTTCAAGTTAAAAACTTGATATTCTCTTGTCACGCTGTGAAACAACTTTTTCCCATGGCATTACCGATACAGGTAGTTTTCCACATTTACAGCAATTTTACATATAGGCCTATAATATTCTTTTAAAATATCATTCTTTAATGTCTTATTATGTATGATTAATAAAAAGTTGCTAGGCATCATGGCTTCGCTTGTTTTTAGCAAAACATGCTATGAGATGGTCCGTTTTAAATGGTTGCGGTAATGAGAATCTTTAAGGCCTTTTTTGTATTTTTTTATTGTGTTAAACTGTTCGTAAAAGTTTTGAAATGAATGCTTTAAAACATGTCATACCTTGTTTTCAATTGATATAAAGGGAATTTGTTGATACATGTGTTTTTAAGAAAATCATGTCTGACCAAGATTTCGTGAGAATCACCAGTGTAAATCAATGATGTATGTTGATACATTACAATGCAACACATGAAGCTGTGAAGCTGTGTGTTGAGAAACACTGTAACTGAATGTGTCAGGTATAGAACAGCAGAGGGCAGCCCAGCACTGCTGAACGTGGCCTGCTGGTTTTATTCATTTCTCCCACAGTTCTGTCAACACAGCATGCACAAAACACAACTAGCTGCAATTGGTTCTTTTTTTTACGTTTGATCACACTTTGACAGATAAACCAACGATTCAGTGTCATTCTGAGTAGTAATGTATATTTATGTATTTAGTCATTTTTATGATACACAAGATTTAAAACCTACATTACACCAGTTTGTGATTTTTAATTATTATGTGATTGTTTTAATTATTAGATCTTCTTTAAAAATATGAAGATCGTTCATGTATTATTTATATAGAGATATCAAAGGATCAGATATGATTTAATATATAGCTTAATAGAATATTTGTATGAGCAGTAATTCATCTGCATATTATTTACATAGACTGTCATGCACACCAAACAGAACGATAAAAAGTTACAACATAAATACATGACATTAACAATGCATGAACGTACGGAATTTACGTATATAGAAAATTAACATGTCCATAAACTCATTTTTAGGTCTCACAAAAATTTAGTAATGTGAAATTGTTCATATTGACTTAGCAACACTCTTTGTTTAGATTAATCGTCACCGGAGGAATCAGTCTCAACATAACATGGAAGCTTCTGTTGGGCTGCAGGTATGATCTGTGGTGCCTCCTTTATTTTGACACAACATGAAATTGGGTTTAGATCAGAGAGCATGGAAATTGAATAATGAGCCGGTAGTGAGGACGCGATGCTCACCCTTCGTATTATGTTTAGTTTGCTCAGTTGAGTTGGTATTCATCTTAAAATAAATGACGTGCATTTTTTTAATTCCCTTTCCAAATAAATTAAACAATCAAATTCAATTTTACCCTGACACATTTTTTATCATTTTGAAGAATTCTGAAAGACAAAATAATTTGTGTCTGTATGTGTTTTTATATTTCAGCCTGTTTTAAAAGAATATATAAACAAAGCCAAAATTGCTGAAGGAGGGAAGAAATTAAGGTTTGTTTAAATATTCATATCTTTCTATCTGTATGTCTGTAATGATACAAATAATAATAATATTGTTTACAATTTAAATTGTATTAATTAAAAAAATGAATGAAGAAATTCAACCATTGATATTTTCACAGGAAAAACTGGACTTCAACCTGGGTTGTTCTCTCCTCTAGTCAGCTATTATTCTATAAGGAGAGCAAACAAGAAGCTGTGGCTAATTTGGTAAGACACTACAGCTCTGTTATACACATCCTACGCATATTAACACACGCCCAACAGAGTGCATTTAGTAAAAACATTTAATGCTGAGAATTGTTAATTATCTTGCTCTTTCAAAACAGGGAAACGGTTATTCTCATTGAGAATAATAAGAATATAATGTGTATAAACAGAAAACAAACAGCAGCATTAATGAATAGATGCAGATGTGCATTGAGCAGTAGCCTATAACGGTTAACGAATGGGTGGAGAAACGTAATGATTGCTGAGAAAATATTTACCCATCATGCATAGAATTATACCAGCATATCATTACTTTGATGATTTGAGTGAGCATGTGGCAGTAATAGAAAGAGAGAGAAAGAGAGAGAAACAGAGAGAGAGAAAGAGAGAGAGCGTGATACAGAGGTTGAGAGGTTTTTCTACCTTGGCAGGCTTGTCATTCTTTTAAATGAAACATCGAGACCATCAATGAGGTCAGCTCGCGTTTGGTTCAACATCACTCATGGTCAAGTGGCTATAAAGCCCTCAAGCCTCTCAGCCATTTCTGAGGCCAATACACACAGAGGTTATCAGGATCAAGTTAAGTATTTTTGCCACCTCATTAAAACAGTAAGACTGCTCTTTCAAATAGTTTAAAAGCCAGAGCTTTTTTTTGTATAAAGCGCAGACATAATAAATGGACGTTTCTCCTCACAGATGTCATAGATTTTTATAGAATGTGTCAGTTGAAGGGATTGTTCACCCAAAAATGAAAATTCTGTCATCATTTACTCTGTATGATGAATTTTCTGCAGAACACAAAGGAGGATATTTGAAGAATGTCGGTAACCGAGCAACATTAGAACCCATTGGCTTTGCTTTTGTGTCTATAACATAGAAGTGAATTGGGAACTGTTATTATTCGGTTAACATTCTTCAAATTTCGTCTTTTGTGTTCTGCAGACGAAAGAAAGTCACACAGGTATAAAATGACAAAAGGGTTAATAAATAATGACAAAATATTTATTTTGGGGTGAACATGCGGTTTTTCAGATCATGCCGTTTATCAGTTGTTTAGTATTTAGAAACACTTACATTGCGTCCAGAATCAGTGCTGGGTAGGTTTGGTTTGTGGTGGTGGTTCAAGATCAGAAGGACACATGATGTTAAGAATCTACTGAGCATTTCATCATTAGATCTGGGGGAGATAAACGCGATGTCTCAAGCTCTGTGAGTTTTAACACAAGCTCTTGTGTCAGTCTTGGAAAAAGTGTCACATTTTTTCACAGAAACCCAGTTGTAGACCAGATGGTGTGGATCTGTGTGGGGCTGCAATCGGGTGGACAACAGAGAAATCAAGCCGAAAGAACGTGGTGCAGGTGAGACAGTTGATATTAGAATATTTTAATTATTGCATAGACATATTAACAGATAAATATTGTCTCGTAAACCTCAATGGCAAAGCAGTATTGAGACAGATCTCTTGAGTCACAAGGTCTCACCTCTAATAACTTGGCCCATAGCTTCAGCTGTAAAATCTATCCTTTTTTCTTCAACTCAAACTTGTAAGGTCACAGCTTAACCAAGTTGTTCAATGCATTTATGAAGTCTCAAGGGATTGAAAAGACTACAGGGGAATCCAATTGCTCAGTGAGCTTATAGAGCTTTCACCAGACCCTTCTTAAAGGCTTGATATTGTCTGTCAGAACTGGTGTCATAC
This sequence comes from Triplophysa dalaica, assembly GCF_015846415.1. Taxonomy (NCBI): domain Eukaryota; kingdom Metazoa; phylum Chordata; class Actinopteri; order Cypriniformes; family Nemacheilidae; genus Triplophysa; species Triplophysa dalaica. Next base: position 13,384,439 of record NC_079549.1, on the reverse strand, counting down.
CTCTTAAAATCCCTCAAGTGTTTCTCAAGAGATGAGCGAGAACATATAAGCTGCCTTTGAAAAAAATACACAGTATTTTATCCGCACACCAGTGTTTGCAATGATCTGGATCCAAAAGCATCCCTTGATATCTCTGTCCAGTCAATTTTTGTCCTGAAGACTTTTCATTAAGATTTATCTAAAGAGAGATAATCTTCAAGCTGGTGTGTCGGGACGCCCGGTGATTATCAATAAATTGATAGCAGAGTTAGCTTTCATAATGATGCAAACCGTGGATAAAAAGCCGATCTCTTATAATGTTTTATCACTGCGCAGTACTTGCCGTCCAGTGCTTTGGCCAGAAATCTTTTTCGGCAGGAGAGATTAAAAAGGCTTTAAACAGTAATCTTAAATAATCCAAACTCTCGCAAGGAAAAAGTGCTTGTAATGACGGTACCGAGCCATTTCGTAGTCTGCCATTGCTGTCAATCAACCTCAACCGGGATTAGAAATTAGTGCGGAGGGTTGTTAATTCAACGGCGCTCTGAGTTAGATTTGCAATCTGTGAGGCATTCAGGCGAGGTCTCGTAGATCTGCTCGGTTTAGCCCATGACAAAACACTTGTGTCACATGAGGGATAGTTGCGATTAAGAAGTTCACTTTCTTTCATTGGAGGTTTTGATCAGTGTCTTAAGCATCTAATGTTGACTTTCAGTCCTTTTTATGCTTCTGTCACGTCTAATATTAACCTTAAATGCTGATGCAGATCCTTATATCTCTGCTTATACATAGATTACAGTGCTTATCGGTTGAAATGTAGAAGCCTTGATTTGCAATGCCGGGAAAGCTGAAATGAGCTTTATTTTTATTATGAGAGGAATTCTCATAAATGTGGGTAGATGTAATTGGCATTGAGTCTTATTATAAGCCATATATGAGAAATATTTGCTGTCTATTAGTGAGAAAGGCAGGATGCACCACTTCAACAAAGAAGTGCTTGAAAGTCTCATCATGCATTTTTTTAGATGGTTTCAGTTTGACTCGCAGCTTTCTGGATCATTTGAAAGGGTTATGAACCTAAAGAGTCATATGCATTTATCTTTTTCTGAGTTTGCACAAAACTAGATCTGTTTTCTTACACTGATGAAACTTTAGAGCTTTGGTAAGTGCCACATTTCTCTCAGAGGAAAGCCTTCCCACCACTGAAACAACATACTTTGTTCCAAATCAAGCTGCCTACGTTAAAGGTTGTTCCAAAATGTAAGCAACTTAATCTTTATGCCTTCTTTGTTTTAGAAAAAAGGCAGGTATCCTTTAAATAGAAATGAAAGGTTTTGGAGCACTTTTAATAGCAGTGTACTATGGTAGTCAATGCTGGCCAGAACTGCTTGGTTAAAAGCATTCTTCCAAATATCTTTCTATATATGTATGCAGATTTGGAACAACTCGAGGGTTTGTAAGTGATGCCATTTTTTTTTAGTTTAACTGTCTCGGTGAAAAAATTCAAAATGTGACCATGATCGACAAAACCAGTTTTAAGGGTACATTTTCAGATATTGAGATTTTAAAATCATCTGAAAGCTGAAGAAAAAAGCTTTATATTGATATATCGTTTGTTAGGATAGGACAAAATATGGCGGAACAACAAATGTTTACAAAGCTGGAATCTTAGGGTGCTAAAAAGGAAAATATTGATATAAAAGCAATGTTTTTATAAATTTACAGTATGAAATGTATAAAATATCTTCATGGAACATAATCTTTACTTAATATCATAATGATTTTGGGCAGAAAAGAAAAACCTGTAATTTTTACCCATACCCTGTATTTTTGGCAATTACTAAAAATGTTCCTGTGCTACTTAAGACACAAAATAAGAAGACATAATAGAAATGTTGACTATCAATCAGTTCAGTTTTAGAGTTAAAATAAATCATTTAATCAAATGTTCATGTGTCTGTATGTTTTGAATGCATTATTAGCTTATGTAAAACTGTGTTGAATTATAATTTTCATCGTATCATTTTTGCAAAACACCATTTCTGTGGTGTGCATAGTTGCCGCCCATGTAAAATCAGTCACCTTTGGTTATGGTTAGGATGTGTGTAGGCAGTAGTACTGAGGCAGATCACAAGGTTAAGAAACATACTGTGACTACATCTAACCTTACGTTGGCATGCTTAGATTAGTACACATTTTGGGTGAAAAGCAGGCTTGTCTCATGATCTAATTTCGAGATAACAAGGATTAATGTTCGATTTGAACCTTTAATTTAGATCTAAAAAACATTAAGGTTGTATTTATACAGAATTTTATTGGGATGATTTAATGTAGAAAAATACTTTATCTGGGTGTTCATGTAAAGACATAACTCGAAGCAGAACAATACCTGCACAAATTCTAATCTGATCATTTATATAGTGTTATTTAAATGTTTTAATCATAACCTTAAGATTTACCTGTCAGAAAAAAGATGTTTCCATTGTTGTAATTGGAAGAGGAAAAGGATCTTCTTCCAAAACATTCGTCCTAAATTTCGCACGTTTCAGATTGCAGCATAGCAGGAAACAAAAAAGTCGGACAATAGAAATCCGATTCTCATTTCGTCCACATTTGCGTCACCTGCGTGAAAATGTTTATGAAATCCAGTCATCCCTATAGTAAAAAGTGAGTGGACTAAGACCTTACAACTGTGTCACATTATTGACAATAGATGCCTGGCATGACTGTTTGAGAATCAAGAGGAAACATCTGAGGCTGATTGTAATATCATATGACGGCATATGGCGTCAAGCTGGAGAGACTGTAGAGATAAGACAGAAACCGTTCCGCTCTCATCAGGGCCAAGCGCCTTTGCTGTTCGCGTCACCAAGAGTTGCCAACTGTCCCATATAGCCTGAAATTGTTCTGCATGTTGGGGAACCAGTATTGTGCTCTGTAATAAATCTGTTTGAGATATGGGGGTTTCAATGCAAGTATCCATGTTATGAAATGAAAAACATGAAGAAAAATGGAGGTGAAATACAGACACCTTTTTGTTTGTAATGTTTGTAATGTTATATTACATCATAAAAAAATGCACATCCCAAATCTAAAATCTAAAAAGCTTTGTCAGAGACTTTTTTTTACATTAGTTACATCTGCATATTCTGTATAATGTTTTACATAAACTGTGAGTGAACTGTAAGGTCTTTCTGGGTAAAGGCCTGTCAGACAACGCATATAGATTAATAAATCCTTTCTTAAGAACAGTGGCCAGAGGAAATGCCTAAATTATGAACCAATTTATCCTGTTTGGAATGTTATAGGCAGTATGATGAATAGCATGTGGTTCACGTCTATCCATCATCTCTTAAACTGTCTGTGAAAATGAAGATCCTCGGCCAGGCGCTGTCAGATCTGATGTCTCATGTACTCTGAAAATTTCGGGCATGTTTACTGGCGATGTGGTCGACTGACAGGTTGTACAGTGAGTAGGAAGGATCTGACACGTTGAATGGCTTGCCCAGAAGGACTGCTAAGTATTGGACTCTTGAAAGGACACTTTATAGAATTGAGCTAATGAAGTGATGTGTTGTGTAATTACAAAATGTTGTTTAGATTGTCATTCATTGTAGTACATGTCAACAGGCTTAACCTAACCGCCACGCCAATGTGTCCCGTAACACAGGATGTTGTCATTTCTATCAAAATATGTCTAAAAAATGGCATCAAATTGACTAAAAGCACAGTGCATTTATAACGTTTTTGAGAAATATTAGGAGAATGCGCAAGATAAAAAGTCGTTTAAATGTTGTCATTGTCATGTTGCTTTTGTCTCTGGGTGAGAAAAAATGGAGGAGACATAGATGGCTTTTTCGGTTACTTTAAGGAACATCCAACTGTGTGTTTCTTCAAATTTGGCCACTTTTGGCCCTGTGGACATTCAGAAAATGAACTCTTCAGAATAAATCAGCAGACCTCTTTGTCTTGCTGAGACCAGTATTGTAGTTGGCATTTTATGTATCCCAAATGTACACATATACAATATTTTCACGCTGCAATATATATGTTTATATTTCATAAGTGATCATTTACATTAAAATATAAATAAATTCATTTGTTGGAAAGTATAGTCATGGTTGATTCATGCAAAAATAGCTGATTTGTTTATTTTATAGATTTGTTTAACAACTTATTCATCGTGGTAATAGTAATACTCTGAAGTAATTTAAATATAGGTAAGTAAATGTTGAATCAATATTTTTGATAGATTTACAGTATCATTTGTTAAGATTTCTTAGGTTTTACATGATGATTGTGGAGTTTCAAGCACTTTCTCTCAGATTTGAAACATATTTCTGCACTTTTAAAAGTCCAGTGTATGAAATTTGGCGGCATCTAGTGGTGAGGTTGTGAATTGCAACTAACGATTCACTCCACCCCTCCCTCTCTAAGCACTACAGGGGCTGATTGGTACATATTCCCAAAGGAGATAACTTATTTACGAGCTCTGTAGAGGAGTTTGTCCGTGTAGGGCTACTCTAGAAGCAACATTGCGAAATCTGAGGGGACCCGATGTGTATTTAAATACTTTATTCATGGTAATGAAAATTGTAAAAAGCGCTATATAAATAAAGTTGAGTAATAAAACATAACGCTGAATTATGTAAAACACATCTTTATACACATCTGAAGATATGGTTACGTGTAGTATATTGCATTTCTGTCAATAGATTCTTCAAAAAATGACACACTGGACCTTTAAACTAGCAACCGTCATTTATCTTTTAAGACCACTTTGCATGAGAGCTGAACAAAAGGTATTTGCAGTTCTTGACCTTAGTGCATAAAGCTGCTTACATTGTATTGAACATTAATTTCTCTGTTCATAGCATAGCAATATAGTGTATAAACGGTTCTAATCATGGGGTGAACAGAAGGATTTGAGATTCAGACAACAGATTACAAAAGAGATTAAAGTAGAAAAACAACTCCTGCAAGACCACATCTCAGGACAAATAAGACACTTTGGCTTGTACTAAAATGACCTCTTTGGGAAATTGGGTTACAATTTTAACACATTTAGGACATATTGGAGATCAGAAACTCGGTGTCTGATCATATACTTAATGGTTGATGGGTGCATAGTTTATTATTTCATATTTTGTTTCTATATATCTTTATTATTTTATTACATGCTCCATTATCAATATTGTATTTGTTTACCCAGACTTATATTAGCAATTTGGTTGTGAAACATTTTTGTGTTTGTTTTACTACTTAGAGTTTAATCAAATCGATTGGCCGTTTAATTCTTTGTGAGAAAAGCTCTCTCAAAACTGCAATCTAAAGAAGTAGGTTATGGGAACAGTATTCCAAGCTAGTGAAGCATTTTACGAAGATTTCCTTTCTGTTATTTTTATTATGAATGTTTTTAATCTGGCAGACGCAGTCTGAATCATTGAATTAAACACTGAGCAAGAGAACGCAATGCATTTTCTTTCTTCTTTCGGAAGCTGATCGCTCTCGTACTCAAACCAATCTCAAGATTTGTGGAAAATTGGAGATAATTAACCCTGTTATCAGAAGCGCTTCAAAGTTGAGTTGTGTCTTTGTGTAGCTTTCAAATTAATGATTAATTTAACAGCAAAACACAAATGTTAAGTCACAAATGGCATTCTGGTCTTTATACGGCTCTGCATAATTAAACATTAATGAACTGTCAAAGTGAGGGCCCAGATATTCAAATTCCTCCTCATTAAACAGTGGCATTAAAAGCCATGTGCTTTTATGTTATACTTTATTACTTACTCCCAAAATCGAAAAACTTTTCAACAGTCCCAGTTTGTCAATGAGCTGTTTTGCCATTTTTTACCAATAGTATTTCTTTTAATATTTTGCATGTGTTTTATGCAGAACATCAATCCTGATACATGTCATCTGCATTTTTGATATAAACATTGATAACAATGTTGTGTTGGTGAAAAATTATGCTGGCAACATCTAAACCCTTTTAAATGGCTCCCATCCCACAAACTTAATTAAAGTCATCGGTTAACGTTCTTCGATGAGCTCCGTGATATCAAAGACCAATGCGGCGTTTGGTTTTGAAACAGCTTGATTTACAGGATGAGCTATTTTGAAAGAAATATACAATGTGCTTCAGTTTAACTTAATACAACTATGGTGTTGAATTTATTAAGGCTGGTTTGGCTTTGAAATGCTATTTGAATTATTTGATCCTTTGCGTGCTGGGTTGTGAAACAATGCCACGGTACTTCTAAAAAACGAATTTGACTGACAGTAGTTCGCTTAATTTTGAATTAAAAATGTCATGCATTAAATATCTGTCGAATCTGCATAAAAAGAGATCGCTGCTATTGCGTGTGCTTCACAAGTCATACCAGAACAAGATGTGAAACTGCCCTTGTAAAGTTTTTGATGACCTGCAGCATTATATCCTTCATTACAGTGGAGATGTTTCATTCGATCAAAACGCCGACGAGAACTCCAACAAGTCCACTCCACTACAAACTAATGCTGTCATGTCTGCGGGCGGCCTTCAGGGAAAAAACGAGCTTCAGAACAAACATGTTCTCTCGGATGTGCTACTCTGAAGAATAGAGGGATCGCAAACACACTCTGACAAGACTTGTGCCCCTAACCATCCTCCCTCCATCCCCAAAGAGACTGCTTGATTCCCCCGCCCCCCTCTCTCCAAGTCAGAGAAGTCTGTTTTAAATGGGCAAAACTTTGGACGTCTATGTAGAGTGACTTCACGGGGGTGGTGGAATCTATCGTGCGATGTGTTTTTTTTTTTAAGAGTGAGCACTTTAAAATGATTTTAGATATATGCGCCGTCAGCTCTCTTTAAAGTTACAAGGATCTGTTCAGTGTGACGGTATTTGACAGTTCTGACCTTAGCGTTGGTGTTGGCATGGATCTTGTGGAAAGGCCGCTTATACTATGAGACCGTGCCATGTGGAGTTACACCAGTCTTGAAAAATAAGTGCAATGTTTAGTCAGGTATCAAACTAATAGCATTGTCAAAAGGCTTATAACATTCGAAACATGAGTGTAAAGCAAAACCTCTTGTGTGTGTAATTTTGTCCCTGAAATCTACCTTCTCCACGGTGTCTGTTACAGAATCAGCTTTTTGAATAATCAAAGATAAATTGGTTTAAAAAAACAAACAAAATTGGTTCGTTATTGTTTTCCTTTAAACACACGATGTTCACACAGAGTTTGCTGGTTGTTATAATGTATCTTTCTATTCAAACCTCTCTAACAAACAGATCACCACCCCTACTGGCGATGAGTTTTTGCTACAGGCTGATCATTTTCCAACAATCTGCAAATGGCACGACACCCTCCAAAAAACAGTGGACAGTCTGGTAAGTCATTTATGAAAATGAATGAAGCTATTATTATATTAACAGCTCTTTCAGTTGATGTCTTTAACTGGAATTTAATGACATTGAAGATATGGTCATATTCACTATAGCTGGAGCTCAGTATGCTGTTCCACTCAATGTTAAGAAAGCTCTATTTTCTTGTTGTTTCCTGCTGTACGTAATGATTGAATATAACTTTTGAGAACTGGGTTCCTAAATGCATCTCTGAATATACTATAACTTTGAGATTTATTTACAGTAGATAAATCATTTTGCACGGTGAACAATGCTTAAAACTATATTTCTTGATGTTATTTCTGCATGTTAATAAACACTCATTTTTTTATGTAGTCAAGCAGAACTGGAGGCCAGAGCTATGGAAGAGCAGCCCTAAAGAAATCAAACAGTACAGAATGTTTGTCCAGACCAATCTGCGATCCACCTAAACCCAAACCAAAAGACTCCAAATCTGAACACAGACGCTCTATCAGTGAGTAACATTTGTGTGAGAGAGAGAGAGAGAGAGAGAGAGAGAGAGAGAGAGAAAGAAGGTGATAACCGGCAGTTGACACAGATAGTTCAGAAACAGTGAGTGTGTCAGGGTTGCAGTCTTGCCTCACCACTGTTTAATATCTACATTAATGAGTTTACAGTACAGCTGACACAGTCTGTTCTGTTCCCCTTCCATTTCTTATGGGTGACTCTCATGAAACCTGTCAACAAGTCATTTACATTTCCAAAGTAGCGAATGTATACCAACAGCCGCAGAAAAACAGAAGAAACCATTTTCAGTTTTTCTGTTTTTAAAAATCACTATTTATAGGCATGTAAAAGTTGATATTTACTTTTAAGCAATACAACAGTGATATTTGTACATGTATTTAGGAAAAGTTCACAAATATTTTTTGGTGATAACCTCGATTATGACTTTGATTTTGTTGAATTTCTGGACACTGGACTGAATGGCCACAATTCATGTAGAAAAGCTGATTATATTAAATTTAGGATTTTTTCCTGTGGCTGTAGTATGATAGTATAGAATATTACCTCATAATTTGGGTTGTATTTGTTATACGGCGTTCAATGTGTGAAAACACTGTACTACAGTAAAAATGATTGTATTAGGTATTGGGGTAATGAGAATCTTTATAATGCATGATTATGCTCAAACTGTAAAGGTGAAAACAGTGAGTTATTGAACATTGGTCTTTGCTGTAGCTCTTCTCCAATACAGCAATACAGTTGTGTTACTGTTACACTAACACGTCCATCTTTAATAAAGATACACTTGTAGTAAAATTTAGACACGTCATTACATCATTATCATATGATACAGCAATCAAGCCAATAAAAACTGTATAAATGTTGTTGAATTTCATACAGTATGAGTAAGACTAAGTCATTGTCAATCATTATTATAAATTACCAGCTACTTGACACTCTCCAAACGCCTCTGTCATTCGTAATTTCAGCTTTTTTTTCCGTCCTAAATGAGTATCAGAGAGATTTCATTTACTACACTACTGAACACTGGCCAGCACAGTCACATGCATCACTCACAAAGATGGTGTAACACCGACACCACCATTGGCCAGAATCAATAAAAAAATGCAGCCAAACGAGATATTCACTTACACTGGAGGGCATTTGAATATTTTACATAAGCAGTTCACTTCTGCTGCGCTCGCCGTGTTTTTGAACAATGTGGAGACCGAGTCTCTCTTATTTGCATGAGGAGGACTTGCACAAAGAAACCCTCAAAAGAATGTGGCAAGTGTTCACTGACAACATTGTTCCTTTGTCTTTTGTGATCCCCCGCACAGTGTTCAAGCTGAATTACAGCGCGTCAGACAGTGCGGATAAGAACGGTGTCAAGAACAGACTGAAGAAGTTCATCTCCAGAAGGCCCTCTATGAGAACACTACAGGAGAAAGGCATTATTAAGGGTGAACTTTTTATATTTTAACATACTGGTCTGAGAAGGAACTTCAGCTCTGTGCAGATTTGGGAAATGACTGTCAAAAATCTGCTGCAAAACTCTTATTCATTTAACAACTTTGAGAACAAACCCTCATAGGCCAGTTAATAGTTATAATTACATGCTACATAATTACTGGTTACATATTGCATGATGACATTTGAATGGATGATCTTAGGACATTCGTTTAGTTTGGCTCTACGTGTTTCCATATTAAACAAAACTGTGATCCAGTGAAAAAAAAACACATTCTGTTTTCCTTTTGTATATTCTACCAGTTCGGCCCCTGACGCCAGTACTTAAAGGCTGTAACTAATATATTCCATTCATGGCACACACCACATATAACATTAAAGGATATTTTAGGCATACTTGGAACCGTCGCATGAAGGTAATGATATCTTTAGTTTCCTCTGGTGTTGAAAAGACCCTTTAATGCAGTATCTGTGGGGGTAAATGGGAGATCAAAGAGGACAATATTGAGGGAATGAATTAAACTACTGTGAGATTAACCGAGAAGCGCAGGTGGCCCCAACACAGCTATCCCTGGCAGGGCTCCAAGGCAAGTGAGCCTTTAAATATCCATCTCAAAATTAGGATTCTTGCGTATTGTACCGTCTCTTTCTAATGGCAATTTATCTGAAACGCCCCTCCTCCCGTGCAAAATATTTTTTTAGGAAACCTTGTGAATGCACATTTGTATGCAAAGGTGGCTCGCTCGCAGTCATTTATGCATTTAGCGCGCACCCCCCTCCTCCTCCTCGCGGGTGCTGAAATGAGAGCAGGACAACTTTGATGTTCCAGAAGCCTCTGGGACAGCTCGCCTGGTCCTATATGACCTCAGAAAGCCAGATGATGAGGACGCTCGCTGCCTCTGTGCACCTCAGCCCTGACAACTGAGATTTTGCTGTAAAATTATTTTCTGGGGCTTGTAATCATACATTTATAAACTGTCAATGGATTTAAAAGTAGTTGAATGAATAGTATTATAAGGTCGCTGTACTTCCAATACCTCGGATGTCCAAATTCGCTGTTTTTCAGGAAATGTAAAAAACACTTTTTAAATGATTAAATATTTTGTTGTTACAGTTGATAAGCACTTTTTTAATATTTTTACTGGTAAGACATGTGCAAACCCAGTAATAGACATAAAGGGTGATCTATAATAATGATTTTTGGCCTACATATTATTGAGATACAAGGTTTCAGAAGGACAGCAACAATATGCTGAATGATCAATACTTGCCAAAAGCTACCAAATGATGATAATTCAAAGTATGGATTTAGTAAATATGTACAGTATGTCTTATTTTAGTTTAGGCCTTCAGTGGTTGAACATAAACATTACAGTGCTACTTAAAAATACTTACAAATGTGTTTTTGGGTTATGATTAAATAGGTAAAATCAAGTTAATTGTTTTACTAAATAAACATTTTAAATAATTTTTTTGACTAAAATTATTGCTATAGTTATGAATGGTTCTTATTATATTGTTTGCTTAATATTATTATATATTTATTAAATGTATTGAAATATGTTCACATGTTTAGATGTATTATATATTTATTTATATTTTTCTAATAATTTAACTAAATATTTTTAATAACACATTGTTTTATAGACCGTGTGTTTGGATGTCACATATTGACCCTGTGTGAGAGAGAAAAGACCACAGTGCCCAGATTTGTCAAGTTGTGTGTGAAGGAAGTAGAGAAACGAGGTACAAAAGATGATTCTTATGAAAAACAAAAGTGGTGGTTTTATGCCAGGCTGACTGACTAACAGATGTCTTTACCCTCACAGGCCTGGAGGCTGATGGGATATATAGGGTGAGCGGCAATTTGGCCGTTATCCAGAAACTACGCTTCCTAGTCGATGAAGGTAAGTTTAATTCAGTTATTATTTATATCTTCAGTGACTCGTTTGACTGTTCTCTTGACCACATCAGTATTCATCTATAGCATCTTTTCTTCTAAATACTTTTGCTGAAAGGTATGAAGTGGTTACTTGTGTTAAGCGCCACAAATTGTTTGATTCGGATTTTCAATGAGGTTTGATATGCAGTGCGATGCAGTCAGGACAATGTGCTGGGGTTCTCAAGGGGCGTATTAACATTGACACAATGATTAGCATGTTTTAATTTCCTCATCAAACGACTGTTGTTCTAATTCTCTCCGTTGGCTTCTCTGACTGTGCCTCTTTCCCCAGAGGAGGAGCTTGACTTGGGCGACAGCCAATGGGAGGACATCCATGTCATCACCGGAGCGCTAAAGATGTTTTTCCGCGAGCTGCCAGAGCCTCTGTTTCCCTTTCGCTTTTTCGACCTGTTTGTGGAAGCCATTAGTAAGTACTGAAAACATTCTCAATGTGAACAAATTTGTGCTTTAGCTGCAAATATTTGAGAATAGGATTTTAAAATACATTATAAGGAATGAATAATTACCTTCGCAGAGATGTGAGACTTCAGAGCACTCATAATGTGCTCAAGTATTCCACGGCAACATGTACAAGTTATTTCCATTCAAGGTTTACAGCTTAAGTTAACCGGGTCATACTGACTGTAATTTAAGGAATGGATGGTTAAACCGGCAGCCACTTTCGGGCTGAGCGTGGAATTTGGGATTTACCCTTTCAGAGGCATTCCTGCAGATCTGTCAGCCAAAAGGGGTCGCTCTTTGACAGGGAGGTACTATGATCATTCAAATTCCCTGTTTGGGGAATGGGGGAATTTCTCAGGCCAGAGGGCAAAGTCAGGGCCTGTGGTCCAGACAGAAACTGTCACCAGATCGGCCTTAGTGTCACGTGTAACCTCCCTCCAGCAGCACAGAGCAAACTTGGGCCTCATCTCTGCCGTCCAGCTGACGCCAATATGTTTCTCTTGGGCAATCTACCTTCTGAAAGCTGTATACCTAATGAAATATGTGTATGCTTGAAAAAACATTGTCCATTCCTTTTGTTTTACGACTCGGGCTGTTTCTGAAACCATGTTAGTTCAAAAACAAACACAGTAGTTGTAACTGTGTGATACTCTTCGTGTGGATGTAAATAGAGAGGAACATATAAAGCAAATAGAGAGTGATGACAGGTATACACAATTGTATAGAGTTAAACATTGTTAACAGGAATAAAGACAGCGTAAAAAACATTCCTTAATAGGAGATTACAAAATAAGAGCCCTCAGCTAAAGCGTGTAATCTATTCAAAAAGTACCAAAAGTAATTACAACAATTATTAATATTATTGAAAAAAATCTAAACACAAACACAGATTTTCTACATGTGCAATTGTTTGAGACAACAGTTAGCCCCGGCTGAAAATTCATGCTATTGGTTGAGTCAGTGTTGCTTTGTAAAAAGAGTTTACACTTTTCAATCAATTTACAAATAATTTACTTATAGACGCTTTCAGCGGCAACAAACGTCATGTGGCCCAAACTTAACTTTTGGTAGACTTCTGCATATAATAACGGTTGAGTAGTTTAATGTCATTTAATAAATGAATATACAATCAAATATTAATTCATATTTATATAAAATAAATGGTTATATTATAACCAAACACAGACCGGAAGTTAACTTCAGGCCAGGTGCATGTGTCCGATCAAACCATCTGTAGCTGTCTACTCATTGTAAGCTAGGATAGAGGAAAGCACTTTAATATTAAAAATTCACACATATAAGTAATACGATATTTGTTAGTTTGTTTAAATCAATGAATGATTTGTATTCTCAACATTTTGAGATATAGACTATCAAAATGCCTGTGCATGTACTACCAGTCTTCTCACTCTGTTAATGGCTGTATTATCATTATGATCACAGCACCTCAGTGTTTCCCTGCTGGACGGAGATGTGCATGAGACAGAATGGGAACAGGCCTGAGGTGATGTTGTAATTTGCTAATAAATATTTACTCATGCCGCATGTAGGCCATAGTACCGCAAACTGTATCCAATTAATCAGTAGATGAGCCCGATCATTTACAGATAGTGTTTAGACAGCTAATTATTACAATAAAAGACCCCTAATAGCAGGAGGTATAATTAGTCCAACCTGCAACATACCCAATAAAATACCCAACAAAACTCAGGGTATGTTGGAGATGTTGCCTACTATGATACTATGATACCATGATATAATGTTTTTGCAAAATATGCAGTGTGCCTGTGGTAGACATGATGAAAATGGGCTGTATGCGTTGAATATTCCAAAAAAAAACACCATATGCTGGTACAGTAGTCATTGTATCCCACAATGCAATGGACCTTGATTTTCTATTTTCACAAATAAACAAAGCAATTTTAACCTAGCATGATCTTTTTCATAGCTTCCAACAGTTAGAAGAAAGTGAAAATCGCAAAAATAATCATAATCAATAATCAATTGCATAAAATTTGTAAATCATAAAATCGGAGAAGAAGCTGAACTGAACATGCAACAGTGAGTTCATGACAAGAAGTAATATCGGCTTATCGTAATATCCTCCGTAGCCTCCAATGAATTAAACATAATTAATGCTGAAAAATTAATTTTAATCAATTAATAATGCAAACATATTGATTTCTGAATAATTCTAGCTGCAGTCATGCAACAGCAAGTTCATGCAACAACAGTCAAGCAAAAACTGTCTAAAATGTTCTTCATTTCCTTTTGCATAATGGTAAATATACACTTCTTTAAGTTAAATTCTTTTCAATGAGTTTCATATTTGTGAGGTCTGGGTTACGTGAGGAAGCTGGGTTAGCTGGCTTGCTGGCAAAGGAGACACATTGAGTGTTAGTAATGTAACAAAAGTACAAATTTTGTGACAACAGCTACTGTAGAACAGGGTATCTCGGTACTAAGCCCCTCCCCTGCCTGTAATATTGGCTCGGGTTAATGAACCTCGCAGCTCGTCTTACATTTCATTTACCGTAACTGCTCGACATCCAGTTTCATTGATCTCACTAGGCCACCAGCGAGCATTTTCAGTAATCCTGGTGATATTTGAGTGGCTCGGGACATCTATATTGGTCCATCACTGTCAAGAGAGAACAGCTTCTCTAGTCCAGTTTCTCAACATGGCTGCCCTTTATACCATTGGTATTAACCAAAGGTCTCTGGAACGCTACTTTGGGAAAGAATCCATTCAATTAGGACAGCTGCCCAATAGCACGCTGCGTCTTGAGGTCTTTACGAAACCTTAAGTCAGTTTAAGCTTGTTGGAAGCTCTGGCAAACTATTCAAATGTAATCTTGGGGTTATGACTTCAACCAACATTAAATGGCCCCTTCACTCACGATTTTGCTTCTCAGTGGGAATCTGTGTTTATTGTGAAAAATGTATGCGATCGCTGACACAAATCTGCATTTGGACTTCCCATCGAACTCAGGCGAATAGTTGGCCTAATTTTCCATTCTTGCACTTGGTTCCTGTTTTGGACGTGGCAGGCACCAGCTCTTGGCTGGCGATGGCCAAAATCTATTATTCATATTGCCTGGTATCTAAGCGACATTGTCCTGCCACCTGTCCAATAGACAAGCTCGCCTTGTTAGACAAAGCGAAGACATACTTGTTGACAAATGGAGGCTTTGTTCTCTGAGCCCACACACACAATCCAGCGTTTGTGGTGTAATCTCTAAAGTTCATTCAGATGCACTGTTTGAAGTTTGAAGATGACCGTTGCATATTTATGCAGATAGTAACATTTTTCCGTTTCTTTATTTTTCATTTTGACAAAAAACGTGCCACAATAACACAATGGCTGTCAGCTGCATCAAACAATACATCCGTCACAACGTCATTATTTGACCATTGTGATGTTATGCTCTTTCAATTGACAGTTGAGACTCAGCCTTGAAATCACAAGTCTTTACATTCTACTGAGCTTTTCTCATTTGTGCAACCTGGCCTCATTGCCATGCAAAGCTAGCATGCATAAATATTTTCAAATGCATAAATCTCTTCCCAGTCTCTATATTTCATCAAGAAGTTTTTCATGTTTAATAAATTACAACGCCGATCCTCTAAGACTTTGTTATTCATAAAGCAAAGTATTCAATTGGGATACATTTAAAATCTTAATCATAACCTTCAGGACTATTTGCAGTGTGCTAATATTTGCCTTGACGGGGCTTAAAGAAGCCTGTAGACAAAGCTCACAGATGGGCTTATCCTGAGAAGCAAAGCTGTACTGCGGTAAAGAAGGTCTCATTGTTTGTAATTGGATTATATTCACAGATTTTTGTAACTGAAAGTGAATCTATTCTTTCCTAAACATCAGCGCTTTTGACAAAACAATGATGCTCTCAGTTTGATTTAGACGGAGTGCGCCATGCACCGATGGCGCTGGCGAACTTGGTACGTTTTGCAACCACAGGTACATAACAACTATTTTCATCCGAAGCATTGTGTTAAAAGAGTGAGCCATGCCTTTGTTATATAGAACCACACCAAGCACATTTACCCAGAAATACAAAATCATCTTTGAATACTGTGAACCAAAATGGCAACATCTCATTATTTTTAATTGGTTAGTATTTGCTTATTTAAAAAAACAGTAAAAATTGAGTTTTGCTCTTCCAACATAGTTAATAAAATAATGACAATGTGAACATGATGAATTTGATCCATCAGCGAGTCCCTTGTGATCTGATTACTGTGGATGTAATGCTTACCATAGTGTATTCCTGTTGATTTGGGCTGTAGGCATTTTGAACCTGTTTTATATTAATGACACTGTCCGCACCATCTGTCCAAAATACAGGAAGAGGGACCATCTCCAATATGCTAGCCACCAAAGGCAAAGTAATTAATGACAGCAATAATGCCAGCAATAATGACTAGATTAAATATTTTACAGGCCGACTGCCATGCAGTGTCGAAGCCAAAAGAAAGCGACAGGCCTCTGCTGAGATAATGCTTGAAGAGAATATCATAAAAAAAGAAATTGCTCGGATGAAGCAATGACTAAATAATGAAGAAAAGATTTCTAGCCTTTACCGCACGTGGTGTCGTGATGACTGTAACTTTGCAGCTAAAAATTACAATGTGTTTTGGGTTTCTTTAGGGGATATGACTCATGTTTTGATTGTTTAATGTTGTAACTAATAGTAAAATAGCAGAAAACACGGTTCATCTGTTAGTGTTACCTAGAGGAGCGGGTCAGAATGGTTCTCTGTCCTAGAACATGGTCTCTATCTGTGCTCAATTGACAGACCTGGCATCTGACAGGGGCATCTGCTTGCAGAGCCTGTGCCAGCGCGGTGTATACACGGAGACATCTGCTCCATTAGTGCCCAGGGGGCATCCTGGGCAGTACAGTAGACCAGGGGCAAAACTACTGCCAGCTCCCTTCCATGGCACATCCCATGAATAGCACGGTGTAGCTGTTAGCCAACCACGGTAGGAACAAACAGTGATGGTTTGGGGAGGTTGCATTGGTGTCGTTGAGCTGGAGGAAGATTTCACTCTGTTCAGAATGTATAGATGTACATATTTGATTCGGATAAAAATGACCTTATTTACATTTTTTGGCATGATATTTCATTAGTACAATTACGCTAGCTATAGTTTGTTGTTGCCTTTATTCCATTATGCAAAGAAAATACCTTTTCCTATATATTAACGGTATCATATTGTATTATAGGCCTGTACATGAAAATATATATAATAATACATTTTCTAATATATTACATTTAATCACGCTTGCTGTTTTTCATATACTGAAAGATATAAGGACTTGTTTTTATCATATGGAAATGCATTATTTAATATATTGCATTATATCTTCCAGTATATTCCCCTATACGTTTACATTTATGCATTTGCCAGACGCTTTTATCAAAAGCGAATAACATTGCAATGTAATATTCATTTGTTTCTGACTATGTGTAATACCCTGGGATCGAACCCATGGCCTTTCTGTTGCTAGCACCATGCTCTAACCACTGAGCCATATTGATAAAAAGCATATTCAGGGTGTGACTAATATAAAAATGATTTGCAATATATAAAGAAAATATCTTGGGTAAATACAGTAGCCTTAATATTTGGTTACTTGAAGCACACTTAATGTCTGAATGTCATTGCATTTTTGAATAACATCATATCAAGACCAGTGGAATTTATTTTTTAAATGCACATTTTTGAGCAATATTTCACTAAAATACATTTATTGAGCATTAAACGTAAAATCAACAGATATAATGTTACTTCTAAGACCCCCCCAAAAAATTCTGGTTGTCATGTGAAATATGTCCCTTTTTTAAGTGATGAACCACACCTGTGGTTGCTTAAACATCTGTGAAGGGAACTTAATTTTAAACTTCTACTGATAATGACTTTGTGACCAGTTACTAAAAAAAATCCTATAAATGTTGTGTTTACTTGGAAAACAGGTCTACGACTTTGATGTTTCATATTAAATAAAACAGATATAGTTTTAGGTGTTGAAACACTTTTTGGGGCCACTGTATGTGTAAGGAAATCTCGACTTACAATCTTGGAGGTCTGTTAATACTGTTTTACACAATCCGTTACGGTGAAATCTGACCTGAGAGGGCTTTGAATGCCCACAGGTGGCCCCCGTGAAAGCAGCTCCATTTCAACATCTACTTAGGTTCCATAATGATATTGATCAAAACCATTGATTCCACTATTATAAAAATACCCTCTACTCCTGCAATTCAAAGTTTTAACAATTGCAAATGACTCCTTCTTTAATATGTTGCTTGACTAGCCTTTTTAAAATCATGTCAGCCTTTGTGTAAATCCTCAGTGTATGAGATGCTATAATACATTATAACGGATACAGAGAACTTCAAAGTGTCAAAGGTCAGGTACTGAAACTGATGAAGAACGCTTAGCACACAGGTTGGAGCCTCTCAGGAGTTTGCCATGAGGTCATAAGCCATCTGACATGTAAAGAGCAGCAGGGTCAAGAGGTCGCCAGTTACAGCTAGTGTTACAGGATAACAGCTTTTAATGGACGTGGAGTATTATAGCCCATTAGCATCACTCACATGTGCTTTCATAAGACAAACCTGACTACAAAATTTAAGCATATGGGTGGGTTTTAACAGATAGCTTGTGTTCATTTTACAGTATGATAAAGCAGATGTCTTTTAGGAAGGTACTTTAAAATGTAAGTGCGATTTGCAATTCTTTTTTTATATGAAGTGGCATGTGATATTATTTGTGTAAAGTTTATATTTGCAAAAAACTAAATGCTGATTGGTTTAAATTTAGTGTATTAACCTGTTAATCCATGCTCATTTTTGAAGAAATAACGATGAAAACCTTTTTTGAATGCCCTTGAACTACAACCACAATTGCAAAATCTTCTGAAAGAAGTCACTTGGGACTTTATTGTCCAAATGTCAGAATTAAAAAGGGGATTATGTTTCGTTAAATTGTAAGGGAAATGAAACCTACTGTAACTAAGGCTTAGGGTATCAAATGTAATGAAATGAAGAGATAAATTGAATAATCTGTTTGATTGCATATCGCCTTTGTCATAAATCTGCATTTTGGAGTCCAAGGCATTTTGAATGGGACCTTCTCGGGCATGTCTGTATAATTAATAGAGAAGGGGGTAATGATGTGGTATTAGGGAAAGTTCTGATGTTAGATGAGCTATGTTAATGAAAAAGTGATGGAAACGACATTAACTTCTCTGTGAACCTAGAAGCTCAAATGAAGGAGCGATACTGAAATCAAAACATTTCATCGTGTCTTCTGTGCCAACAGAAATTAAGGAGACCACACAGAAGATTCAAGCTTTGAAGAAACTGATCCATCAATTTCCCAAATCCAACCACAACACAATGAAACTGCTCTTCCACCACCTGAGGAGGTACGTTGAATATTGTACATTGGCTCCATCCGTACGCACCTACAAAGGCGGGGACTTGTTGTCGGGCCCCACGCATACGATTACTTTGGGGTCCTCCGATCCAAAAAGAAATTCCCTTTTCCTTTGCACGAGATAAACATTTCAAGAAATAATTTCAAATTTTACCATTCCAGGTAAAAATCCATTCAGGATAGATAGATCTCACAAACAGTGTTTTGAGATTTTTCACTTTTTTGGCAAATCATCTTTATAAGTATGCCTTAGATGCCTCTGCATATTAAACAAAAGTATTTTAACATCAAACATCTAAAAAATTACACACATCATCTGTCACTTGCCAAAAGCCTACTCACCTCCAGTACCCAGTTGCCTGTAACGTACAATAATCTTAATGCAATGCGCACATCTCCAAAAATACTCTGTAGATGCATGTTATATAGGGCATTAAGAAGCCCGAGGAACAGAGT
Organism: Triplophysa dalaica; assembly: GCF_015846415.1. Classification (NCBI taxonomy): domain Eukaryota; kingdom Metazoa; phylum Chordata; class Actinopteri; order Cypriniformes; family Nemacheilidae; genus Triplophysa; species Triplophysa dalaica. The sequence continues at coordinate 13,364,804 of NC_079549.1, read as the reverse complement.
AGGTGGAAATCTGGCACCTATAATAATTTTGACTTCAGGTGCAGGATTTCTTTTTTGATCTCAGACGTTAGATCTTTGTTGTTTAGTTGTGCCTGACCTGTTTTAATAGCTTTATTCATACCTGTCAGCTTCAGACTGGAAGCGAACGTATTACAGATTCCTGCTGTGGTCTTTCCCAATTTGCTAATGATGCTGTAAGAAAGACCTTGTGGTTAAATCTGCAATGGCTTTGCATCTCGTGAGCTTATGTTTAGATACAGATAGCTGATCTTGTTTTGACCGAAAAATCACTTATGGTTGGTAAAGAGGTCATGACTCATGTGCTCTTTTATGATTTAGCCATGGCTATTGACCGATCAGCATCAAAGACCACAACTATCCACAACTGTTGTAATAATATTTAATGTTACATTAAAAATATCGTGGGATACTTTTTAACCTATATGAGAGACAACGTGAACAGAGGACTCAACATGAAGCACAATGTGTGTGTGTGTCAGTGCTCAAACCCTTGTCCATGATAGCGTTATTGGCACAGCCAGAAGGCCATATGGCTAGTCTCCATCTCCCAGGAGGGGTGTTCTATCCCACTTTACCCTTCTGCACATTTACCACCCTGCACAGGAGGGCCACAGGACTCATCTCAGATTGATGAGCACCCCCTCCTCCCTTCCCCCAGTGGAACATGCCCTTTGGCACTAGTGCTAAAGTCTGTTGGGTTGCCCATGCCAGGTCTCCCAATCAGGAAACACTAATGTGTGACAGAGAGAGAGAGAGAGAGAGAGATGCTCATTGAACGCTTCCTAAACAGGAACACATTATTCTGAAATTCTGATGTGTTGAGAAAAATTGAGCCTGCATTTCGTGACAAAGATCGACAAGTTGTGTCCATCAGTAGTTTTTGCATTCGAAAGAATGGGAAGAAATATTGTCCATTTTCATGCAAGCATAAGTATTAAGATTACCATCAATTCACTAAACGGCAGCGTTCGAACATTCATTAAGTTGTCGCTTACCAAAAAAACGTTAAGTGAAACTTGCGGTGACACGGAAAATCCCTCTAGTGCCACCAAGTCTGTTCCTTCTCCACAGCGACGTTCCCGCTGCTCTTTTCTCTCACTATTAGAGCAATAAAGACTAGTGCTTTGAATCCAAAGCGTAACGCTTTGCTTTGTGGGTACCACACCCTGGCCAAGTGATGTGGTTCAGTTCATTTTACATTCTCACTTAAGTCATACTCGTCTACTTCTTTCCCTCTCTAAATATCAGGACGGCTTTACCATGAATCAAGGCAAGGAATGTGCGGTCATGGTGAATTAGGTTAAAGTGCGTTGTTGTTTTCAGAGGTGTATTCTTTTTTTATTAATACTGGTACAGTCCAGAGCGAAGAGAGAACAGGGGGTTCTTCCATTCTGGGGTTCCGTCATGTTTGGGAGTTTTCCATATATTTTTTATATAGTTTTAGGTTTTGGTGACACAAACAAGACATTTGCTGAAATACAGTGAAAGTAAAGATGGGAAGATATTTTAGAGAGTTTAGGTTGAGGGACTCATCACATTCGAGGCGTTTTTGAGATCTGCTCTGAAACTTTAGACCAGACATGTGACATGACCTACACACAAAAAATTGGTCCAATATCAAAGTATTGATATGCACAAGCTCCATACGTTCTCAAACATCAGTCCCAGCCTTTAATGTACACTTCCTGTCCTTCTCATCCAAAACAGGTAAAACTCAACCGAATGCGTCTCTGAACTCATGCGGTCGAACTTCTTTTGTGGGTTATATTTTGTTCTGGCTTGGCCCATGCAAAAGTGGTGAAAGTCAAAAACTCTTTGTTGTGGGAGCTTTCTGTGCCCGCGTGGAACGAGTGTTCATTCTTTCTTCTGGTCCGTGGAGCCTGGATTCAATAACCAGTTGTGTGCTTGCATTGTGATGATGTGGTCAAGGCAACCATATTTTCTCAACCGTACACTTGCTCAGTAGTGCTATTTCTGTCTCTTTTTGTGGGAGGTTTTGTCACCACCGCTCATATTTCCCGTTTACCGCAAGTGATTTAAAAGGCCACAGGTTTTGTTTTTCGTTAGTAATTCAAGGTTCCGTTCGCTTTGTGTCGGCAAAGAAACCTGGAGCGACCGTTGATCAGCAAAGCCAAGAAAAAAGTTATTCTCATCTAGGTCTGTGTCTCTTAAATTAGATTGAAAGAAATCTGGTGTTGTGCACGTTTTGATATTTACAAGCGTTTATAAAAAAATCCTTATTATTTCAAAGGTATGGACAGTAAGCCATGATAAATCTCTAACTAGCATAAATCAAAGTGAGGCATGGAATTGTTTCCTCTGATTCCAGCTAGGCTTTCATAGGTTCATCAAGGCATAACATGAAAATGACACAGTTTAAAGCTTGGAGCGATTCTGTAACCCCCCACCCCACCTCAATTTATTATTCGTCCCAAGGTTCTTCAGAAGCCAGTGAGGCTGACCCAATTAGCCGGGCCTCCTAGGCGGGGTATGATGGCGTTGTGCACTATCCTCCATTTCCTGTCATGCAAACGAGATGCTAATTAATAACCATTGGCATCTTGAGCCCTACACGTCGGCTTATGTACGGGATATCAATGATTTGTCAGATTCAACCATGTGTAACGCAGTCACCTCCGGTCAAGCTGCCCTCAGCCTGGCCCTTATCCAGACACCAGAGTAACTTCACTGGGCTCCGAGTCAACTGATGGTTTAATCAGCGCTTTTTTTGCCACAAATACCCAGATAATGATGATCAGATTACATCCTTCACTTTTGTAATTCAAGAACCTAAACCCTTTAGACAATAACAATATATGTATGTGTATATATATATATATATATATATATATATATATATGCTGTATATATAAAATATTTTATTATTTGTTTATGCCTACTTATTCGATTGGATGACTTTGGTTTAAAAAAGGGCAGCCAATATAGCTACAGAATTCAAAGGTAAGATCTCAAAAACCTGTTTGATGAAATGGAAAGGGGACATTTTTAAATATTGCGGGCAAATTGTGACAAAGATGCCAAAATATGACATATATCTTATTTTTAGTCACTTTATTTTAGACATGTTTTGCAGTATATTTCTTTAATTTGACATTCTTTTACGTTTTTTGTTTTTTAAATAAATGAAAATTCTGCTAAAACAATAAAACAATAAAATGAACAACAACAACAACAAATATTCACATAGCGAATTTGTACAGTGCAGGACTTTAGATTAGGCTCCAGTTAAATGCCTGTAAGGTTGAAATAACTCAAGTGAGCATTCAGCTCTGTCATTTCTGCATCCTTTCTGTGGTCCTTTTTGATGAAATCATGTTTATAGCTAAAGAACCCTGTTTTCGCGTCTGGATAGAGGATTTCTTCATATTTCACTTCTGCCCAACATGTGATACTGTAATTGAAAATGATAATGACTGTAATTTAGTTTCTATCATAATTTTAATCGATCTGGCATTACTGATAGCGCAAATGAACGTGAAGGTGGGGGACGTGGGCTTCATAGTATATAGTGGTGTCACAGTGACATAATTACCAAAAAACACTAAAAGGTTGGACGAAAAAGCTTCATATTTAATGTTTTGAAAAATCACTTCGGAAATGAAGTCTCTCTCTTTAAGATCATTAGCGGACCATTAGCAATGGCAGCCGGGATCCTTACATCATAGTGCGCTAATTAGGTTAAAATGCTCATGGCAGGACAAGCGTCTAGCTGTGATGTACAGGGGAAGCGAAACGGCCGAGGTTAATTATACACATTAACAGGGAATTATTGAGAGGGCTTGGCCTGCCTCTCAAGTTGTGTTTCTCAGCTCAAATGGCTTCCCAAAATCCTAAAAACACACGCGGAGAAACTTAGCCGAACACATCTTGCTGAGGGAGGGAGCCCGTGCCCTTATTTTATACCAGTGGTATTTTGACAATGACATCGGGATTTTAGACGGCTGAATTACGCTGCATAATTGTAGACCATTATTTTGATAGATGTGACCACAAACGTAGATGGCATAGTGCAACAGTACACGTACACGTGAACGCAATAAACCCAACGTGTCTAAACAGTACCTTTCAGATCTGTGCTGCTGCTAAACCCTACAAAGCGTGCTCCGAAATGTTAAGCCGTCTTCCCACCTCTTAGTCAGGATCCTGTTGACAACTTGGAACGCAGCCCTTCACCACAATCCCTCCCTCCCTTTCCAGGCCTCAACCCATAACACAGCCAGAGGGCTCCAATCCGACTCCTTATAAGACTCCACCAATACCCTGTATTGATTGTTTCTTCACCACAGCCAAACCTCAACTCAGAGAGATTCTGCTAAAAGTGCGCTTAGACGCCTCCAAGGAACAGGCACAAGTTTTTCTAAAACACCCGTGCCGACGGTTCGTCACCAAAACGGGTTTTATGAAAGAAACTTATACACTTTATAAGCTTGGAGGAAATTATATCTCGTTCTGTTGTTCCATTAGAATATCCATACAATGTTTTCTAAAAAAATTATATACAATATATGATGTTCAGCGCTATTGTGTCTTACACCTGATTGAGCCCTTGTTTTCTGTGTTACAGAGTCTTGACCAAGTCCCAGCAGAACTTGATGTCGACCCAGGGCATTAGCATTGTGTTTGGACCAACTCTCATGTGGCCAGAGTTTGAATCTGGAAATATGGAAGTCAATATGGTATATCAGCATCAGATAGTGGAGTTCATTCTCATTGAATGCCTGGAGATCTTTGGACCAGAGGGCAAGTGACAGGAAAATAATATGGTGGGAAAAAAATAAAATAAATACGGTGTGAAAAAAGTTCTGGATTTGTTTATATTTGCCTTTAAAAGTTGCTTTACATATTTTCAAGTTACATTCATAAATACATAAACTGTATTATAATTCCCATTTATACACGGTTTTGCCAGTTATCATACCTCATTAAAAATATCGACAAAGTTGAAAAGCTGTATATTTGTAATGATGTAAATTCATTCTAGACATATATTTGTGGAAATGCATTTGTCAACAGAAACATGATAGTTGGTATGCGTTTCGTTTAAAATTAATTTGCACTTATTTTTTAGATGTTTTTAGCTAAACCAGACTGTACAGTTATTTTAGTTACACATAATATTTGTTACATTAGGTGTTTGCTTTGTTGTATTGAGAATTTGTGATGTATTAATAGTAAACATGTGCTGTAAGTGTTGTAAGACAGATACATTGTCAATTTAAAAAAGCTTTTTTTTCATTAAAAAGTAAACAAAAATATCCAAGTTTTCATGCATTGACTTGTTCTGTATCATATTTCAAGTTCTGTTCAGAGTGGTTAATCCACACATCCTCACAGTCGTCCACATTTTTCCTACACCGCTGCAGCATCCCTAGCAAACTACAGTCAGTACTCGACCCTTCGACTTGTCAGATAACGTAAAGCACGACCATGATCACATCAGTTTCTAATCAAACTGCCAAAGTCCTTTCCAATTCTCTAAGAACAGTCTCTTTTTATTTGCTTCCTGCAGGCCAGCACCGAGACTCTCTGCATGGAATGTGTTTTTAATTCCATCCCAGAGATAAGAGAGAGAGTCTGTAATTACGGGAAGATCCATCCCTCCTGTAGCATTTTGCCTGCATCAGATCCCTCATAGTTTGGCATCTCCAGCGGTAATGATGAAGGCGTGCTGAAGAAAACAGGAGGGCGACATAAACCAGATTTGCGGGTTGCACGTCTCTCTGAAAGCGAACTGAAAATAACGCAGTGAAATGAGATGCAGCTTTTAGTGACCTCTCTGGCATAGCTCTGCACTTTACTCGGGGACACTGACTGGTTCGGCAAGCCACCAATACCAGCCTCATGAAACCCTTGAAAAGAAGCATGTCTTGTTTTTCTCAGCAAAACGTTTACAGAAATCTTGGATCGTGTTTTAAACTCGGTGGCTTAGTTCGTGAAGTTTTGGCACCTTTAAATAGGGCATAAATTAGAGGGAGTTGGAGGGTCTGACCTCCATAATTGAGGCCTAACCCCAAAGGACAGCTTTGGATAGGGGGTAGGGGACATGTTGAACATCAAGTTCTCTTTGCATATACACAAAAAGCATACATTCGGGTTACAGTAAGTTTAAAACACCAAGTGGGGCAAGGTAATAAACAGACTTAACATACATGTCGGAATGTGATAGAAGTACTTAATGACCTTGTTTATATACATAGTTACATCTAATTTTTCAATATCAGAGTGAGCATACAGCAGAACGTTGACAAAAACTGCCAAGTTTCGTCAGAATCATGGCTGTGTGGACAGCGCTCCAGACCAGCTTGTTTTTCTTTCCCAGTCCCGCCCTTTATCCACCCCATCGCCTCTTTTCTCTCTATGCTGTCCTTTAAAAATCAAAGAACAAAAAATGATATTTTATATTATATATTTATGATGACATGCTCATGCTCTTTTGTCCCACTGGACCCTGAGCAATTCTAACATTATGGATGTGACATTTTTTGTCAAAACCTGAAATATAAATTCTCAGAGTGTGTGTCTATCACCGTTCTTTGAACCCTCTGTTTATATTTGACTAAAGCAATGATGATATCATAAAAATATCAGTCTATGCACAAGTTTTCTTTTTTCAAAGAGCAGAAACATCATGCCTTATGCATTTGAAAACAAGAATGGAAATTTTTGTGAGAAAACACACTTTTCTGTGAATTAAAATGACCAAACTAGAAGCAACCTAACAAATGGGGAGATGGGGTGGTTCTTTATAGAACACGATGTGTCTGTTTATGCGGAATATGGACTGTTATGGATGAGACAATTCACTCACCTGATTATGGACATTCCTACTTTAAAAACAGCAAAACAATGCTTTAAAAACTTTCAGAGAGACATCACATGGGAATTTAACCACCCAATTGACATCTGGCCTATAAATATGGTGAAAAGCTTAAAGTCATTGTCTATAAAGTCCTCTTAAAACTCATTTCTTTAGGCAGTGTGTGACTTATACAAAGTATCACTTGCTTTGCTATGCTGGAGAAGAATCTGCGAGGAACAATTTTGAGAAAATAAATCACAGAAGTACTAGAGAAGAAAAAGCCCACAAGATGGCACAGACAACCACGATTATGGCTCTCACATAGAACCTTGATTTGAAACACATCTCTTGATATAACAGATTTATGTCTAAACGAAATATAAACACACTAATGCCACGATACACCGATAGCGTCTCTCCCATCAGGTACACCTGCTTTATTTCACACCATGTGTGTCGAAAGTAGGCGTTCAACTTTATCTCACGCAGACGCAGCCCAAGCAGGAACAAGAGGGCAAGCTGCAGAGCTCAATCTTGCATTAAATGCTTCAAATAACAAGAAATAAAAAAGTGTGGGTGGGTAGATTGAAGTGGTAAGTAACCCAGGGGAGAATGTTGGCAGACATGAGCCGCGTACACGAAGCGAACGTCCAGATTTATTCTGTGCCGGATCTTTTGGTCACATGACATGGGGTATTGTGCAAAACGGCTCACACGTCGAGAGCGGTTTTATTGCAGGTGGTGTTGTGCTCATTAATATGTGCAAAATTAACGTCTTCCATCAAATTGGCTGAAAAGGTGTGGTGTGTTTTAAACACGGTTATATTCAGAACTGGATCTTTTCATTTTAGTAGTTCTGATTCTTCACTGCATGACTTTTCACCTAGCCAAGAATCACTTCCCACAAAACAGCACACAACATATCACATTTCTACACGTGGCTCTAAACGTAATCCTGGGAACAACAGCATCAACAAAACTCATCAAATTATTAGTAGCGCTAACCGTTGCAAGCAGTGTGAAGGGCTCCGTTGACGCCATGCGGTCGGTGGGCTTAGGGGCGCGCAAAGCTGTATGTAACTGCGGCCTTCGTGTTTTCTCTACATAAGCCAAGACGTTCCACGTCTAATGATTTCATGTAATAACTGGAGACCACTGCGCTTTTCCGAACCCCGACAAACTCCCACACACCCCACCCCCACACTTTGTTTTCCCATCCTTCTTGGCAGAGCTTCATGGAAACGAGCGTCTTTGTAAGTCTGCAAAAAAAGAAAAGCAAGAGCCCAACATATAAATGAAAGCATAACAATACAGTGTCCCTGCGAGATGCCTGCCATGTTCTAACCACCAGGCCCCATTAAAAAAAGCTTGTGCTCCAATAGAACATGGCAGCATATTGATAGCATATGACTGTGTCACACAAGGACAACTTAGTCTTATTCTTTGATCAAGTTTAGATGTGTTTGTATCGAAAGGATGTGAACTCATCATTGTTAAATTCTGTATTTTTTTCTTTAAAGGGACAGTTCACCCAAAAATCAAAATTCAAACCTGTATGACTTTATTCTGCAGGACACAAAAGAGGATATTTTGAACCTTGATAACAAATAATATTTGTCCCCAAGTGATTTCTATTGTATGGACACAAATCTACACATTTCTCAAAATATATTTTGTGTTCGACAGAAATAAAAGTATTTTACAGGCTTTGAACGACATGAAGGTGAATAAATAATGACATCATTTTTATTTTTGGGTGAACTATCCCTTCAAGTCCATGCAAAGGTTAAACATACCTTAAAGCCTTTTTGTCATACTATACAAGCACATATCGTAGTACACACTGCCTTCTTGGTAATGGTATAATTGGACAGCACACAAACATGAGCTGGTGTGAAAAAACCCTGAAATAAATAAACACGCATCAAGCTGTAAGAAAATAAAAGCCTCCAAATACAGTCCAATTCCAGGAATCCTTACATTTATTTCAGCTTATATATGAAATAATGCCACAGTTTCATTTGGATAATACACATTTGTTGGATAAAACAATTTTTTGGCTTGGAGAAATCTAGATTTTTTTTCTATATGGATAAAAGCATTCGCAAAATGTTTACATAAAAAAAAACAGGTCAGATGCAATGTCAGCACACACTCTGTGAACATCTACTGTACCTCAGAGTAACTGACATACTTTGCAAAATCATTGTAAATTTCAATTTCATTTCATTTTTCTCTACAAGGAAGTGTTAGATTAATTTGAAATAAAATTGGAATGATTGATTTAAAATGTGTTTGTTGAAAGTCCTGCCGAGACTCTACCGTGACCACTAAAGTCAGAACTTGAGTGCCTTCATTAAAGCGCTATTTCCATTTTCCATTTCCTAAATCCTTTCGCTAGTTTCAGAGGCTGTGATGATTCTGTGGCATTTCATTTGCAGTTACAGTAGTTGCTGAAGTCTGCTCTCTTTGCAGCAAACATCTCTGAAATAAGGTGACATCACCTGGAAGGATTATTTAACGGGGATTCCATTATTTCATAACATTAAAGAGGACCAACTGTAATATCATATGTAACTGCAAGGCTGACCTTGATATCATCAATATTTATACTTGAAGCTGTATCAGATTTCCTTTTCGGAGATTAATGGATCTACAAGCAGAGTCATTTCAAATGAGAGGTAATCTGCCTGTTCTGTATTAAACTGATGGGACAGCATAAGATCTCGAGAGGATATTGAAGAGAAACTAAGATTGCACTTTCATTATATTAGAGAATGTGTACTTACTGTAAAAATAAATCGACCACACAAATCTATATTCCGTGACTTTTGTAATGTTGTACAATTCGCCCAGTATTATATTTGCTTTATACCTCTAGAACACCATCAGAGAGAAAACAGCAACAGGCCAATGAAATGGTTTAATGTGCACCGAGTTTTATAGAGGTCGCTATTAAGTTTTTATATGTGGGGTGACATTTTGCGACGACAGAAACAGCAGGTTATATAGGCTTTATGGCGTCATTAGGTCCTGACCTGAGGTCAGACTCAGAGTCGATGGCAAACCCATCTTACACTACAGAAGCGTTTCCTCAACGAATCCAGATCTGTTAATATGCAAACAGGTCAATCAATTTAGGTTGATTTATTTCTGTATTACTTGTGTTATTTTTATAAAGCAAAACCAACAGCGATGAACTGTATTATAGAAAACCACAGGTAGTGTGAATGAACAATATCTGTACAAAATATCGAAAAATATCATACAACAGAACCTCACTGATGGTTTGAAATATTAAATTATGTTAGATATTGATGTAGGATATTAGGAGTTCCCTTTCTGTCGGTCTCTCGACGTTGTGTCGAGAACGACAGATGGGGTTCGCCCTTGAGAACCAATCAACTCTGACTACTATAGAAAAGGCCAATGAAATTTGGCGAATGCAATTTGCATGCCGGGCTCCGCCCCCGGAAATCCGGTATAAAAGGAGGCCGGCGTGCAGCATTCACTTACCTTTTGTTCTTCAGAGCCATCGCTCATGAGTACAACTCAGGATTCAATCCTCTACAACTACACGCTGGTGATACGACGTGTTACAGCGGATCGTCCCTTCCTGCAGCGACCTTCCCCTGGGCGTCTCGGCGGTTCCGGAGGTGTTAGAGATTTTTTCTAAAAGTCCTTTTCAGGACTGACTGAGCATTCTCCAGCGCGGCATGTCCCGCTGTTCTCTTGGGTGCGGCACCCTCATCGAGGAGGGGGATGGACACGATCGCTGCATTAGGTGTCTGGGCGTCCAGCACACTGAAGCAGCGTTCGTTGACACATCTGCCTGCACTGCGGGCAGATTGTCATTCAGAAGTTGCGGTCACGGGTGGCTGTCTTCCTACGGGAACCAGCCACCATTTCGTCTGCTACCCGGGCTGTGACATCTGTGGCTACGGCCCCGATGACCACCCACGTTAGCAGCGTTAGTGATACGGGGAACTCTGCGAACGTAAACCCGCCAGCCAAGTGCTCACGGGCCGATCGCACCCCGATTCGCTCTTCTGAACGTTCCCCAACCGGCGGTGGCATACCGTCCGGATCCTCACGCACACACTCGGAAACGATGTGTGACGTAGATGAGATGTCGCTCGCAGCATCGGAGGGAGACTGGCATCCGACTCTGCCGAATCCAAACTCCACCCCCAGCGGTCGAGTTCAGGAGGAAGCAGAAGTGATGTCATCCGTGCTAACCCGGGGATACGTGGTTCCCGAGGTCGGTGCGCGGTGCAAACCGCGCCCACCCCGGGTGCCATGTTTTTCCCGGAGGTGCATGAGGAGCTGTGTAAAACTTGGAACGCTCCTCTCACGGACCGTTCCAGTGAAACCAGCTCCGGCTCCCTTACTTCCCTCGATGGTGAGGCAGCCAAGGACTGCGTCGAGATCCCCCGGGTGGAACGTCCGCCTGCGGTGCACCTGTGCCGCGGACGGCTACCACCTGGGGGGGGATCGACCACTCCTACCGTCCAAAGCACGTAAGACTTCGGCATCACTGGTGTCGAAAGCTTGCGATGTTGCGGGCCAGGCTGCCTCCTCTCTCTATGCCTTGGCCATCCTGCAGGTCCGCCAGGCCAGGGCGTTGAGAGGGCTCCACGAGGGTAAGGCCGACCCGGGTATAATGCAGGATCTCCGTGCCACCGCTGACAGCGCTCTACGGGCGACTAAGGCGGCGGCACGGGCCCTGGGTCGGACGATGTCCACGGTAGTGGTCCAGGAGAGACACCCCCGGCTATACCTTGTGCAGAAGAGTGACAGCAAGGAAGTCCGCTTTCTTGATGCACTCATCTCGCAGGGTGGGTTGTTGGTAACACCGTCGAGGACTGCGCTCAGCAGTTTTTTGACGGCGAAGCAGACAGTGGCAATTAACCACATTTTTTTCACGCCGCGACTCGGCCGCCTACAGGCCTCCGAGATCTCACGTGACGTCTGCTTCCCTGCAACCCAGGACCCTTTCGACATCGGCTCCGGTTCCTGTGCCCCCACAGGCGGCACCCCGGAAGCAGAGGTCGAGGGGGAAACCTCCACCCCGTCAGCAACCTCCTCGCGAGAAGGGACACTGACGGGAAGACCCCAGGGAGAACAACATCGGGCCCGAACCTTCACAGCCACGGCTCTGATCGGTCGGTACGGGACGACTCCTGCCTCGTCACCAAAGCCGGGCCCTTGTTAGGGCTTGGCGCCCACTTACTCACTGAGTTTTCTGTTCTCCCCGGGTTTACTTGCAGCCGATCGCACACTCCACTGGACTGTGCTCGGCGAACCGACCTCACACCCTGGCGAGGCGTGAGGTCGTACACATATACGACAGCCGTCACCACTCTCAAACCGACAGTGCGTGCCGTTGTCCCGCCAGGCAGGTAAGCAGGCGGAGCAAAAACCTTCCCTCCGGGGACTCCCCGCGACATGGTTAGCTCCGCCAGCCGACGAACCACCCCCCGTGGGAATGATGAAGCAGACCGTCCCCTTGGTCACCCTGTCACAGTCCCTGGGAGCTCGAGAGCTGCCCACACTGTCTCGCTGGCTAATGAGGGCGGTCCGTCTTGGTTACTCGATCCAGTTCGCCAGAGACTCACCCAAGTTTCGGGGCATCATCTCTCCCTCTGTCAGAGGCAGGGACGCCTCCGTACTTCGGGTAGAGGTCCCCACCCTTCTGGCAAAACAGGCATCGAGTTCGTCCCTCAAAACCAAGATGTTCAGTGGGTCACCACCCGCACTTCATCGTTCCCAAGAAAGACGGCGGGTTGCCCCCAAAGGCTGCGTACCCTGAACAGAGCACCTTCACAAGCTGCCATTCAGGGTGCTCACACAGAGGCGCGTCCTGACATCTATGAGGTGTCAGGATTGGTTCGTGGCAATCGACCTGAAGGACGCTTACTTTCATGTCTCGATCCTCCTCGACACCGGCCGTTCCCACGGTTCGCGTGCGAGAGGCGGGCATATCAGTACAGAGTCCTCCCTTTCGGTCTGTCCCTGACCGCCCTTTCTCCCTGAGAGGAGGAAGGCGAGCGGGTACTAAACTATCTCAGCGACTGGCCTATCTTGGCACACTCGCGAGATCTGTTATGTACACAAAGGGACCTGGTGCTCCGGCACCTAGGTCGATTGGGACTCCAGGTCAACCAAGAGAGGGGCAAGCTCTCCCCAGTGCAGAGCATCCTCTTTCTCGGTATGGAACTCAGCTCTGTCACCATGTCGGCACACCTGTCCGCAGTTGTGCCCAACCAGTGTTGAACTGTCTGAAATGAACATTTTTAGGCAGACAGCGGTCCCCCTGAAACAATTCAGAGGCTCCTGGGACACATGGCGTCCTCGCGGGCTAATACCCCTCGAGTTGATGCACATGACACCGCTCCAACACTGGTTTCAGAGTCGAGTTCCGAGGAGAGCGTGGCACACCGGCAGCAGGCGCATGGTGATGCCGCCCTGCTGCCGACGCACCATAACCCCTAGTCTTTATGACTTTTTCGACGGACTCAGGTCCCTCTGAGCAGGTTATGAGGCAGGTCGTGGTGACGACTGAAGTCTCCCTGCAGGGGTGCGGTGTAGTGTGCAACGGGCACGCAGGTGGGGTGTTGGACGAACCCCCGCCTGCGCTGGCATATCAATTGCCAAGAGTTGTGGGCTATGCTACTTGCACTGAGCAGGCTACGGCCTCTCGTGCGAGACATGCACGTGCTGTTCCGAGGACAGCACTATAGCTGTAGCGAATACAGATCGTCAGGGTGGCGTTCGCACACAGCAGCTAAACACAACTTGCTCGACGCCTCCTCCGGTGGAGTCAACAGGTGACTCGTTCCCTGCAGGCCACACACCCCGGGCAAACTGAACTAGACAGCCGACGTGCTTTCTCGCCAGTTTATGCCTCGTGGAGAGTGGCGACTCCACCCCCGTGCAGTCCAGCTCATTTGGAGGCTGTTCGGGTAGGCCCAGGTAAAACCTGTTCACCTCCCGTAACACCACCATTTGCCCGCTTGATAGTCCCTGCCCTCGGCACGGATATCCTTGCGCACAGCTGGCCGCGGGATGGGCGGAAGCACACCTTCCCCCCCCCAGGAGCCTTCTTGTACAGACTCTGTGCAAGGTCAGGGAGCAGGAGCACCAAGTGTTATTGGTTACACCACACCGGTCTAACCGCACTTGGCCTCAGAGCCGATGCTCTGGACAGCGACTCCCCCTGAACCATTCCCCTGACAGAGGACCTGCTCTCTCAGGGGAAGGACACGTTCTGGCATCCCAGATCAGACCTCTGGAACACCCATGTCTGGTCTCTAGACGGGACGAGAAGATCCTAAGATGGCTACTCCCCCTATACGGCTGAGACCATCACCCAGGCTAGGGCCCCATCTACTAGGCGGTTACACGCCTCTAGACGGTGCCTCTTCTCGTCCTGGTGTCTTTCTCAACGAGAAAGACCCACTGAGGTGCTTGATCAGGATTGTGTTCCCCTCCTCACGAGACTGGAGACTAACATCTCCCTTCCACACTGAAAGTGTATGTAGTCGCTATTGCCACTCATCACGACTCAGTCGGTGGAAAGTTTCTAGGGCAACACGACCTGGTCACCAGGTTCCTAAGCAGCGAGAGGGCGGAATCCGCCTCATCTCCGCTCCATACCCTCTTGGGACCCTAAGTGGTCCTGGGGAGCCTCAGGGCCCCCCAAAGAGCCCCTCGGAGGTTCCGATCTTCCTCATAGAGTAAGACGGCCCTCCTGACGGCGCTCACTTCTTTCAAGAGGGTAGGGGACCACCGAGCATCCTCCGTGTCCCTGGATTGCCTTAAACTCGGCCCTGGAAACTCTCACGTTATCTTGAGACCCAGGCCCGGATGCGTGCCCAAGAAGTTCCCACTACTCCCTCCGGGGCCAAGTGGTGAACTTGCAGGCGCTCCCCATAGGGGAGGAAGACCCAACCCGATTAGTGTTGTGTCCAGTACGTACTGGACCGCACGCAGAGCTCTGAAGCTCTGACCAGCTCCGTGTCTGTTGGAGGACAGCAGAAGGGGAAGGCTGTCTCCAAACAGAGGCTGGCGCACTGGGTCGTGGACGCCGTTACGACGGCATTCCGATCTCAGAATCTCCCATGCCCATTGGCAGTGAGGGCTCACTCCACACGGAGTTTAGCCACCTCCTGGACACTGGCAGAAGCGCCTCTCTAGCAGACATCTGTAGAGCTGCGGGTTGGGCTATGCCCAAACACCTTCGCAAGGGTTAACAACCTTCGCGTAAACCCGGTGTCAGCCCACGTCCTGCGTGGCGACATGTAGGACTGGCATCCGGGGGGGCGTATGCCTGCGAAAGCACCTTTCCACCCTCTAACAGGTTGGGTCAGTGTGCTATTTACCTTTTCTTCTTACCCGAACACATCGCTAAGAAACTGGTACCTCACCAGCCTCCCTTCTTACCCAGACACTGGTTAAGAATAGGCATTCCATCCATCACCAAACAAGCACCCCCTGGGGGCTGGCTGGGCAGAGCAGCCTTCCCCCTTAGGCCGGGATACCATGTGAGCTATCACAGATAGCTCTAACCGGACCTAGTGCTACCGGACGTCTGTAACACCCCCTCCGTGGGCTGTTCCGTCTGATGTATCCTCATGAGAATGGTTCCCACTCCTGGTAACCCATGAGCTTCCCCAGGTGGGCCTCCACCTCGCGGTTAACTACTCAGTCCGCACGTTCCATGCGTTCTCCTCCAAGGACGAGACCATACCTATATCCACCATATTCCTCCCCACGGGTAGGAGGTGGCCTCTGTAGCGCTTCTCTGATTAAGAGTCGCGCTTACCCGGTGTAAACTGATCTGGATGGCCTCTCGCCTATAGAGAGCTAAGGCCCCGTCCGTGAAAGTTACCGGTCAGGGCTGTACCCATCTTTCTCCAAGAAAGCTCTGGAACCCCCCGACCACCACACTGGAAGGTTACAGTCTCACGAAAGCTTCGAGATGACACGCCCAGGCTTGTTACCGTCGCTTCGCTAGAGATTGTGACGCGATACAGCGTTGTGGCGTTTTCCATAGGCAACCCCATCTGTCGTTCTCGACACAACGTCGAGAGACCGACAGAAAGGGAACGTCTTGGTTACGTATGTAACCTCAGTTCCCTGATGGAGGGAACGAGACGTTGTGTCCCTTATGCCACGAACACGTATCGTATTCTGCTGCAGTTTGAGAGGTCTCAGGCTCTTCAGAACAAAGGTAAGTGAATGCTGCACGCCGGCCTCCTTTTATACCGGATTTCCGGGGGCGGAGCCCGGCATGCAAATTGCATTCGCCAAATTTCATTGGCCTTTTCTATAGTAGTCAGAGTTGATTGGTTCTCAAGGGCGAACCCCATCTGTCGTTCTCGACACAACGTCTCGTTCCCTCCATCAGGGAACTGAGGTTACATACGTAACCAAGACGTTTTTTTTATATGAGCTGTAAAGAAGAATTTTGCTTAAAGGAAAAGTTTATCTCAATATCCAAATTGTGTTGTTTTATTGTTATGTTTTAAGACCACCAGGCGTCTTCGGAACACAAATAAATATATATTAGGTGACTAGGCATCATAGTTATAGTTGTTGTCAAGGTCCAGAAAAGTACTAAAGACATCGTCAGATTGGTAAATCCACTCACAGTGGGTCAGTTGATTTTTTTGAAGCGACGAGAATACTTAATTTACGAAAAACAAACCAAAATTATGATTTAATAGATATAGTTTTAACAGTCTATGGTGCGTGTTCACCAGAGCACTTTCGACGCATGCGCAATTGAGCCACTATAAGCGGATGGACCAATTTAACAGTGTCTTGACAACAGTGAATTGACAACAACTACAAATATGTCTATGAGGAGGCCTTGAAATATCTCGGATGTCACCTAAAATATCTTTATTTGTGTTCCGAAGATGCCGGGAGGTCTTAAAACATGTTGAACATGTTTTAAGAGAGAATACAAAATAACACAATTTTGATTTTGAGATGAATTTTCCTTTAATGGAGAGTGATGACTTTGGTTACGTACAAGGTGGGAACGTGATTATAACTGAGCCTTTAATTCTATCCCCCTATCCGAGTGCACCTGCATAATAAATGCATCTAAAACAATAACGTCAAACATTTCCACAGCTTTATTAGGAGACTATCTGATAATAAAGGATGAATCTCTCAATAACTTCTTCAAAAAAAGTCGGGCCTCTTTTAATGACACTTATGTTGGCAGACTTGAAGTGGGTCGAGAGGTTGTGGCATTGCTGTGATGTGAAAGCAGACACATCTTTAAAAAAGATGGAAAATCTGACAGGCCATTGTTAGTTTGCCCAGTATTTTTACATTTAGCAAACACATATAAATAGCTAGTTACCAGGCCCCCTTAATTATGCAGTGGGCTCCAGCAGTAGCGTACAGCCAGATCTCAAATGCAAGGAAAATAAAAGAACCGTATTTAGATTGAACCGCAGTCCTGGGGAAGCCTTGCATCAACCTTTACTGAGCCTCGGGGGACTTTGTCACAACCTGGCAACCTCAGGTGGAGCAAGAGCCCACATCGTTTCTAGCCGCAACTTGGCCGCCGCTCTGTCGGAGTGGGAACCGAAGACTCCAGAATTCCAGGCTGTAGTCCTCGAGCACAAAGGATAAAAATGGATATGAAGCGAAATATGAGGTGGACCCGCCTATGCGTGACACGAAAGCAGTCGCAGGTTTTTCAATTGTTTATTTTTACTTTGCTCTTTTTCTGCCATTAACCACAAATATAAAAGTTGTTTTTTCCTGCACATGGAAGTTAACATACAGATGTTGGTCTTATGTGTTGGAGAGATTGGGAAGCTTTTAGTTGGTGGTACTGGTACAGTAGATACTGTATATAAAAGGCTGTGCTGCCATTTTTTAGGCACTTATCCAACATATACAATTTTTTGAATACATCAAAAGCTCCACAACTTCACAATGAGGCGAGATGTAAAATATGTATTTCTAAGGTTCCTGTCATGATGTGTGCTGCTCTGTTGAAATCATGTCACAATCTGCTCTCAAGAGAGATTTGAACTCGTCCTTGAGAGTTTCCCAGGAGAAAGTACTGATGTTCACCTAGAAGACATAGAGAATAAATTGAGAAAAATCAGAACACAACTAATAAAGTGTGAAGACAGAACACTATAAAAAATGATGTGATCAATTGCAACATATGTTTCACATTACTTGAACTCATCAAAAATGTCTAATTACAGTAAATCTTCACGGGTTATGATTTAAAGTTTTACAGCCAACTTCATTATAGTTAAACATTTAAGACTGCAACATTTTTTACAGTGTATAATATAATAAAACAAATAAAGGAGCAAAATAAAGGCATGAGATATGTGTTACCTGTGTAACATGTTGTCTGACTAACTGCGGACGCTTGCAGAAATGTTGTAATTTTTTACACAGCTGTTCAGGTGTCGAATACAGATATGTCGCTACAAAAAGAAAATACATATTTGATCAGTAAGAACCCTCAAAGAGCTGATGAGACAGCATTAAAAATGCAGACGACTCCACGCTGGGTGATGTTGTACATTATTGAACTGTGGTTATATTTATTTATTTATATAAAAATGCCAAAATGGTTTATGGCAAATTTTTCGATTGTGCTTTAAGATGAATAAGTCATCATATACAGAAGCCGAGCATAACAGCTTCGGCTGCGACAATGAATCTTCTTTTGCATATGAAATTAAGCCAGTTTTTTCATTGCTGGCGAATCATGAAATGAAAGCAGAGGTTCTTTACCAGGGAATATTTCAGGGTAGACCAAAGTGTTCGGACAAAGGGGATAACAACCACAGTGTACTGCTTCTATCCTGAAAGAGAAACATAAATTACATGTAAGGTTCAATCCCATAATGCATTAAAACTGTATTGAGCAAATATATTGAACTGACTTGGCTCCACTTTCCTAATTTAAAATGTCTAAAATAGCAACATCGAAGCTGTGAGGATGACAACAAACCAAAACATAGTTGGCAATTCTTAAATGAAGCTATCAGAGTTGGCTGGAAGTTCTTCAACATCTTTGTTACACTATGCAACTAACATACCAGCCAGATAAAGTTGCATTCTGAATATTACATTTATTGCACTATCAATGTATTTCTATATTAATGCTGCAAAAGTGGAAAGCGCTTAATAGACATCGCAAAAGTAGCTTTAGAAGTTGTTTGGTGTTGTACAACATTTCACAAATGACCTTTAATAAATCAGATCCATATTTCACCCAACCATGGGTTGAAAACAACTCTGTGAAAATGATGTAATCCTGAAGAACAATTCCCAAAGAGTCAAACACTGTGTTGGATGATGTCTTTGGGCATTGAATTTTGCATGTGGTAAAGTACAGGTCATGGTTGAATGCATTCATTTGAACACTTTTTATAATTAAATTCACCAAATTAACATCTAATTCAAATACATAATGAAGTTTTGAGACACTCATAACTATAGCATAGTTTTCCATAATCTCCATCTTTTTACTTCATCAAATAGTTCAATCTAGGGCAAACTTTACTCCCAACTGATTCAACTCATTTGAACCCCTATTGCTGGCACTGGAAATGACCGGCTGTTTAAATATTTTGTAGAATGAGTATTAATATTTAATGAGTCTATCCATCTCTCCCTTCACCATCAGATCCTCATCTCATTTCCCATGCTAAAACCATGCATATTTTAATAACCGATTAGCCCTCTGCCATTCACGGCTGAAATTTTACGATTCTGATTGAGCAATGGGACAAATCTTCCAGAACAATCGTGTGGATGAGTGAAACGTTGCTGGGTGTCAAGTTGTGTTTCAAAGTGGTTTGTATTGATGCATATTTAATGGTCACCCTTACACTGCTTAAAACATTTTTTTTAGTACTTCAGTTCTTTTTTTTTTTTACATTTTGCTGTAGTTACTCTGAGCAAATGCATTACATATCTCAACATCTAAGACTGGTTCCCAACCTTTTTACTTTTTATTTTACCCCATCATCAACAAGAACATTTGAAGGCCCCCCACTCAAGTTCTACCCAATAAAATATCATGGAGCTTGATATATTACTAAATATGTATTTTTGTTTATAAATAACCAAAAATTAATAAATATAATGTTGTTTTAGATTATTTTAATGCTTCTTTAAAGGGATATTTCTTATGCAGAACAGAAAATTAAATATTTTGAAAGAAGTCGATAATCGAACAGCGCTAGAACCCGTTCACTTCTATTGTATGCACACAAAACCAATGCAAGTGCATGGATGCCGGTTGATAACATTCTTCAAAATATCTTCTTCTGTGTTCTGCAGAAGAAAGAAAGTCATACATGACAAGAGTATGAATAAATGACAGATTGTTTTACTTATTTAAATAATTTGAGGTTATCTTCAGGCTCCCTTGAAATCATGCAGATGCCCCCTCGTGGCCTAGTACACCTGGTAGAAAAACACTAACCTGAAATAAGCAAAACTTTTAACTCGCTTCACATTAGGCTACTTTACGTCTGTACGTACAATAATTACCATTTTGAAGATTGCCCAATACATCAGCGTTTTTGATTTATCCAAAAGCGGCAGGACTTGCACTTTTTCAATTTACGTGTCTTTATTCAAACAAATTACAAGCCAAAACCATTGGACTCCTAAGAAAAGCGGGAAAAACGAGAACGTGCTAATTTCTCCACAAAGGAAAAGAAAAACAACAGCACAATAGTCGCCGCCCTTGTGCAAACACCAGACAGTGAAGGTTTAGTGTAGTATTACCTACTCTGCAACCTCAACATCCCTTTTCCCGATCAAATTCACAGCGAACGCATTTAATCAAAGTCTCTCGGCAGGAATCACCGCAGCCCGTCGTATGAAACTGATTAAGGTCAGTTCCATGTCAATGCAGTTAACGTGTGAGCGTGCAAATGCTTATCGGGCTTTTCATCTCAAATATAATTAGCCGATCATTCTGCTTGGCTGCCTTACTGTTTTTCTGCAGGGCATGCATGGGCGTCTGCTGACAATTAATCAGATTAGGCTAATTTCCACAATAACGAGGACGGAAGACGGTGAAGAAAGTCCCCTCGTGCGGAGCTGACCAATGAGGTGCGATTGTTTAAAGCAACGGGCAGGTGATTCAAGTTCGACATCCTACGAGCACATGCCATTCATGCGATCGATTCTCTGTCGCAGTATTGATTTATTAAGTATTAATAACTCTTTTTAATCTCTATTTGAACTGGATGTTTTCAGGAGTTTAAACATTATTCAGAAAAGCAGACAGCAGGTGTTTGATCACTGTTTGAACACACGTCGCCTGAGGACATGAACGCAAAAACATAGGAGCCTCCGTATGTCTCCTCTCGGCCCGGACTTTGATCTAATGAAATCGAGAACAACTTCAGCTCTGTGTAGTAAGAGGTCCAAAGGGAGCACAAGTCTAAACTGTTACCTCACAAAGCAGAGGATGTTTCTATTCAATCAATGGTCATCACTGCCCAGAACAATCATCAGTGCTGTCATTTAACAGCAGTTTTAGATCAAGAGAGTAAAACCTGGATAATTAAAATCCCCTGTGCAGGATTACCAGAGCTCCCGCCAGTGCACTCCTGCTTTGGACGGTTTGTACCTTGGCCCTCGGCGTTCTCTTTTAAACTCTTCAAAAGTAAAGCACAGGTGACTGAAGATATTGATTCAGGCTATGCTGAAGACATCAAGGGCGATGGTTTCAAAGGTCGCACCAACACACATTCGGTACCGTTCATACTGTGGTGTATCCTTCAAAACAAACTTTCAATTAAGCCGTGAACTTTTCTTGGTCTCTTTGGGGTTTGAAAAAAACATGCTCAAGGTAAATTTCAGAGTGAAACATGATTTTATTCCCTCATTTTGCGATAAAATTAGTTAATGAATCAATTTTGAAATCAATTTTTCTAATTGTATTATTTACTGTACAGTGGCCTTGATAAGGATTTTGACTTGAATCCCGAAAGTTCTAAAGCCATTTACATTTAAGCGTTTGGCGGATGCCTTTATCCAAAGTGACTTTATTTAATTCAGTTAATTCAGTATACACATCTTATATGTGTGTTTCCTGGAATCGAACCCACAACCTTTGCGTTGTTAACCAGGAAACCAAGATGCATTTATTTCATAGAAAGATACAAAATAGCATAAGCACTATTTTTAATATTGTATAATATTTAAAGCTTAAAAGTCAGTGAAACCGTCGAAGCCGTTCTCCTAGTGGACAGTGGGATTGCAGGATGTACCGGTGCTACAATAGCATCGCGATGCTAAAGCTTCTCTCTATTTCTCAAACGGTAGCATCGTAAGGAATGTTACATGCACATCAACGTTCATATGAACACTTAAATCTCATAAATGAATTTGAACGACTCGGGCGAGATAATGATTCAGTGAGACATTTAACTAGTCACTTGATTCATTCTTGAATTAATCAGCCGTGACTTAGTAAAAAATTGCCGCGACCCACTGGCTATTTCAGTTTCACATTTAAAGCAATCCTAACATTTCCCTTTATAAACATTGCTGTATAAATTCAATTTATCGCACATTTGAATTAGTTCCCACCTAAAAAAATTCTAGTGAACTTTAGTAAAATTCCTACACACTAGTGTTTATTAGACTACCATAGTAAAGTATTCTCCAGTATTTGCTATAACTTATCCCATTTCAATAGTTAACAATACAAAACATTTTAGTGTACAGCATAATAGCTAAAGTTCACTATAGTAAATAAAAAAAATGTCTTTTAGGAAATTTGATTTATTTTGTAGATTTTAATTATGAACATGACACAGCACCGTGATACTACTTGGTACCTTGATATCATAAGACACGTTTATGGGACAACCCTAGTGGGCAGTGGTCTGACATGCACATTCGGTGACCCGAGTTCGAATACCAGCTTGAGGTCATTTGCCGATCCCATTCCCCTCTCTCCTCTCTACACATTTCTGTCTTCTCCTATCATACTTTCCTGTCCAATAAAGTCAAAATGCCCTTAAAAAATATATTTATAAATATTTTAACAGTTTTTGATAGTCACACTTAGTTAACATGTCAGTAGTTAAAGGGATGAACTACACGTGTAAACTTACATCACACATCCACTAAAAATTACTAACAACCATCACTTCAAAGACTTTGTAATAAAAGACTAAAATCTGTTGTGGCAAAATGTGACGTGATAGTTTGAAATTGTTATCTAATCCGATGATTAAATATTTGTGGTCCACTGTAAGAGACAAACAGTGTCTTTAGCTGAAGGCAAAATGTGGGACAGCCATTCTGTGTGTAGGATGTGAATAAATGATTGAAAATAAACTTACTGTTAATTATGTATTTAGTCACTAATATGAATTCCTGAATTCATCTAATCAGTTCAGAAATCTTATTAAAACAGAAAAGCCCACCTTATTTATTAACATCATTTTTAACATTCTGTTCACAACCACTGTGTTGACTTTGTTAAAAACGTACATATTTCTACAGCAGACACCAGAAAAAAACTCACATTGCTACTCCGAAAAACTCGTGCTTGGCCGTGGACACGACGACATCTGCTTGGCACAGCGCTTTGAGGTAATCTTCCTTACTGGGCATGAAACCCCAGTACTGGATGTGGTCAACCAACTGTTCTTTGGCTTCTGCAAAGATGTCTATAGTGGGAAGGAACGAAGAAGGGACACAGGCCTCAGTATCGATGTGTAGTAATTAGCGGAGAGAGGGATGTTTAAAATTTTAGTCATATTTTGCGAGGACGTCAAATAAGCAAGGTCGTCATAAATTTGGACGTAAAATGAAAAGGCATACAAATAATCAATAACGTGATTCTATTAGCGAAATCAAAATAGATTAAAACCGTTTCAACGTGATTGCCTTCCGAGCAATCGTAAACATAATTTCATAACATGAGCGACCTTTACGATCTGTTTATTTCTTTTGGTCCAGTGGCTCTTTATGCCACAATAAAAGTTTGCATCTCAATATAAGAGATTGTGTTTCCTGTAAGTCTGGTTTTGGCAGCGTTGGTCATAGTTGGAGTGTGCATGCATGTAAATTAAATTAACACAACACCATAAATACTCAAGACTGTCTGAAGGATATTAAAACGTAATTGTCCACTAATGGGGAGTGTATTTTGCCAATAAAAATGGTGCCTGTGTGTGATAAACAGATGAGCTTTGAACCTAAAGCTATCCACTTAACCAATTTGTTTCAAAGTTAAATAAAATGCATTTGATTACATTTGACCGTGATACCAGAAGTGTCATACACATAAATCAACGTACAAATCCAAAGGAAGGATTAAAGAAATATACAAAAATAACTTTGTGATCTTGCTTTGATGCATTATGACTTGACTCCAAGAAGTCCAACACTTTTAAAAGCTTGGATTTTATTTAAATACATTATCATGCTTATCAATTCAAAGAATCCCAGCGGCACGCAATGTACCTGGAACGTCAGTGAAAGTCTCTCCCAGGACAGAAACTTCAAAGCTCAGCTGTCGTTCTTTGAGTTTCAGTAAGGTCTGGAAGAACAGCTGTGGGTCTTTGTCGTGTTCCCTTTAGCCAAAAAGAGACACAGCAGAAACAGAAGACATTCACATTTGGAAACAATAACATAATTCCTAATTAATTAATAGCAGAAAGATGACAACAATATTATCAGCGGGGAATATTACAGAGCAGGCAGCATTTTGAAGAAAAAATAAAATGTATTACATACAAATGCTACAGAATCAGAACCATAATTGCCGATTTATTCTGTAAATCTGTATAGTGGGATATTTTTAACTAAAACCAAAGTTGGAAAGGATTTTTTAAAATAAGAAAAAAACATTTTATTTTATAATAAAAAGGCATTACTTAAGGTATGAGCAGTAAGTATAAACTACAGCATGTTTGCTTTACCATTTCACTGCCGTCCTAAATCCTAGTATCTCCACATTTCATGATTTCAATTTTTTGCCGTAAAGTAATTTTATTAGACAACCTTGATGTTTGTCACTGGGTTTTGCAAATATCTTTACAATAAAATTCCTGAAAAACAACAAATTTGGACTTCCAAGATTACGTAAGGACAGTGCCGATGTGCATGATATAGCAAAATGGAAACAATAAAAAATGGACATGGTTAAAAAAGCTAATATTAGTGATATCCTGAAAGCTCACTCGCAATGTCAGTGTTTGACATTAGATATTTAGAGATCTTCTAAATCTGTAAATGGATGAAAATGCTAATACGATTATTTACATGTGGGGTGCCTGTTATGAGTTCTGAGAGTTCCTCTTCCAATCAAAAACAGTGTATACCTTCATTACACATCTGAAAGCTGAGGCCACATGTTCTGTCGCTGTGATCCAGCCAGGCCGCTGATTGCTGGTGTGTTTCCATTAAAGTTCTGAGCTCAGCCAAGAGATCTGGTGAGCAGCTTTCTCAAAGTCAATCACTGGCAATGCTTCATTACTTCAAAAATAGCTCTCTCTGAAGTGTGCTTTCACATCTAATAACCTTCCATGTGGAGTACTTTAAAGAATAATGTTTCGTTAAATGCACTTTAAATTGGACTTTTTCCCAGTAGGAATCTCATTGAACGTTCTTGTCGAATTACATGTGATGGGTATTATCAAACCGAGAAAACAACCTTCGGATGCAGGTTGTGTGGATGAAGAGCTGATGTTTTAAAGCTTTGAGATCTATATTCTCTCTAGACAAGAAGTGTTTTTTTATGTGACTTTGGGAAGGCAAAACTATTCGACCGTAATCTAAAAGACCAAGAACACAAGTGTCGCACTAAAGACTGATGCAAAGGAACACAATTTATCATAGTTTTAAAGTGATAATCACCCACAATTGAGAATTTTGTCATCATTAAGTCACCCTAGTCATTTCAAACCTGTATGACTACAAATCTTCTGCAGAACACAAAAGAAGATAGTTTGAAGAATGAACCACATTGGTACCCATTGACTTGCATTCATTTTATGTTCATACAATAGAAGTGAATGGGAACTACCTTTGTGTGGTTTCCAACTTTCTTAAAAATATATTATTTTGGATCAGAAATGTATAGTGGTTGAAATGACAAGATGGTGAGTAAATGATGACAGTATTTTCTTATTTGGATGAACTATCTCTTTCAATAACTATACACTAAACCACCGCACACTGTACACATCATATAGTGACCCAAATATTCTTGTAATATCATATAATGTCTGCTGATTCCCCCAGTGCAATGAGTTCTGTCCCAACATTGCTATGAGGCGCAACCCCGATTAAAGTATATTCAAAGGTCAAAACGGCCTACAACGCGTCTGATGAAAAACTTCCCTCCTAAGACAATGACCCTCAACTCTTGAGTTTGAAAAGCTTGTCTTAGACCCAAACCGTGGAGCTGAAGTTTTGACACTTGAGTGGTGAGGTTCATCCACTCCATAGCACTGAGGTACGTAAGCGCACAACGGCCTTACAGAGCTCACAAAAGGGCCTTTGACAGATTTCTGAGCTTCTCAGCACCGCCGTTCTGTACGCGGTTGGAGAAGAAGCTCCTCACAAAAACGACAAACGTTGAAGGTCAAAAACAATTACCGGGGGCAGAAGCGCTTTGACAAAAGACACCTCCCACTTGGTTGGAATCTCCTCAGATGAGGTATTAGTGAGGGCTTATTTCCTCTCATTTCCGGTTCTTTTATGTTGCCTTTTCCCCCATGGCTTGACGTTGATTCCCTCATTAATTTTGCAGCCTCTTTTGATTCGCTACAATGTGGATGTGATTGCTACCACCTCTGGACTAAGACTGGTTGACCTGCGGCGAGGTGACATGACGACTACAGGGATGCTTATTACCAAGCCTGTCAGTCTAGTAACTAAAACAGACTGCATGTAGCCCGTGATGCCTTCTTTCCTACTGACAGCATAGCGGAGGGTTAATTAATATGTCAGTTATGTTATGCAGGGATTGCCATGGCTCAACGTGTGACTCGCAGTAAATCCGGGAGAGAGGAGACCAGCGGTCGCGCTAACACACGAAACCACAGGTTCACAGAAATGCGCTCGCAGCTGCTGTTTGCATGTTACATTGTGAACTGACTGCATTAAAGCGGATTAATAAACAAAACAAGTTTATTAGACCTCAATTAAATCATTGAAATTTAGCGGCTACATTCAAGGGCCACAATGAGGTAAACAAAACTTATGGATGACCCAAATAAAGTTCTAAAAGGAAATTAGGATATACGTTTTGTTTGCATGGACAGTCAAAAATGGGTCAAAGTATCGTATTTTTACAACACTATTATCGTGGACAAAATAATTCAAGGTTTCGTTCAATGATTTAATGTTATCATGATATCCACATATAAAGAAAAGGTGCTATAAGTCAAATTTAGGTTTTATTTTGTTTGTTTAGGTTTTATTTTGTTTGTTGCCTAATTTCTCTTCTTTTGGTAAATACATTTGACTTAAAATACAAGAAAAGAGTTCATTTGCAAAAATAAAACTGATTTTTTTTTAAATAATTGTGCATTCCAATTAGTATCAATCAAACTGCAGTTGGGTTGTTTTGATTAAACAATAATAACACAACAATACAGCTAACAAACACAATAAAACGACAAAAACATGAATACATAATAAAAAAACATGATTTTTTTAACATTTTCAAAAACGGTGTTATTTGTTTTGCCAATAAACTCTAAGAGCAGGGAGTCAGAAAGAGAGAGTTTGTAACCATTTCGCGCTTAGGGCAAAACTTTAAACGTGTTTTGAAATATTTACGATATTACAATGTTTAGAATTAATACCGATGATATCAATCACTGTGTTATTTAATATCACGTTTATCGACAATAAGAATTGTGTCACCGGATTCAAAACAATGAAGAATCTCATGAAAGCATTTAATGTTTAAAACACATTCTTCTGTCTGTCAAGCTAAGTTGAATATATATATATATACAGTAGCTACTCTGCTAGTCACATGATTTTATATATTACTAAAAATCACTCCTCAAAATGTCTGAGAAAAATTAAGTTAGTTATGAATAAGGGCGTCATTTGTTTGCAAATGCAACTTGGTTAGCTGTTTTGTCATCTAATGCAATGACATTCACATATTTTTAAGAGTAACTTGGGTTTCTAAATCTTTTTTGGGACCGATGTATAAAAATATATGCTACTATTTGCTACTATCTAGACGGAAATGGTGAGTTTTATCACTCTTGACCTGAGAGTGCAACGAGACAGAAACCAAATAAAACAAATAAGAAAAAAAGAGGTTCAGCAGGGACCCGACGAATCCTCATTAGCAGTCATCCGGTACCACTTAAAAGAATATGATCCTCTCATTTAGACAGCTATGATTAAATATTCCCCTTTAAGTCGCACCCATGAGGTGCATGTTTTAAAATTCAAACTCTATTTACTGCAAAAGCATGACGTTAAAGGATTCGAATAAGAAGGAAGCAAAAGGGCTAATTAATGGGGCTCTTGAAAGCCCAGGACTCAGTTATCTGGGGATTGATTACGGTCAGTTGAAAATAGTGGAGGCAGATCCGTCTGTAAAGACAAAACAAACTGAAAACGGTCGGATCACATTGCCGTTTCTCGTGGGGTTTGATGTGTGGTGCGGCCTTAATGAGGGAATAGCAACTATACATGAAAACGTGTGAAAACTTACACTGGGTTACGTTTGGATTATTGTTTAGATCAGTTAGTTTTCCACTCCTTTGCACGCATTAATGGACGTGTTAATGTTACGTAACCCTGATTCATTCGTTTTTACTGTGTGCAAACATCAAAAGTCAAATATTTTATGGCATTCTGCCTTCGCCGGGTTAAAATCCTTTGTGGCGTTTGCAGACCTCTGACACACCGTGTCCTTCCAAAAGCAGTTCTTCTCTAATGTCGGTCTCTGTGGCATGGCTTTGGCGATCAGCAGGGCACAGGAGGAGTCTGGGAACCGCGCACGATCCGTGCCAGGACAGTGTGGCGATGCGTCAGTGCCTGCGTCTTTTTTTACTCGATTGGTGCCCACTACACAGTCTGGGAGGAACGAGAGATACACAAATATGTCTGGATTTCCAAAGAGAAAAAAAGAGTATTTCATTGCGTAATTGCCTGTGGAGAATGATGGCGTAAAAGACAAAGGTCCATTAAGAGGGGCAAGGCCATGTGACTGCGTGATGTGGTAGAGATGATGTCTTTTAGTAATGTCTGACGAATGTCCACGCTGCCTTTTGTGTGTTTGTGAGAGCATGTGCTTGTTGGTCACTGTGACAAACAAGGTTGCTTAAAAAAAATCCTTGAGTGTTTAGTTAGAAGACATTTAAAGAAACAGTTCGCCCCAGGAAAAAATCTTTTCAGCATTTCTTTACAATCAATGTAAATAGGGACTCGCACAAAACAAAGGGAGTCGTTTGGGTTTGAAAACAACACGTTGGTGAATAAATGAGAATTTTCATTTTCGGCTGAACTATCCCTTTAAGCCTCATTACATCAGCACCTGCAAACAGCTGCCCTCTCTGACCACTCGCCCTGGTCAACGCCTGCAATAAGACAGTCCTGTAATCCAACAGATGAAGACCTATCCAGGCCACATGGAGATTAACAATCTGCAACCAGTGATGACAAAAAGAGAGGCTGGAAAAAAGGATGAAATGGGACACACATTCAGAGATAATCCAAGCCCCTTCTTATTTTTCCAGCAGCTCTCGCCCCGCGTAAATCCTAATTTAACTCGGACCAAAGCCAGCGTTTATAAAGCACGGATGTTAACAGCGCTAATCCATCTGTGTTTTGCTCAGTTTTGAAGAGATTACACAATGGGCGCTTTTGTTACCGATACAAGAGTAGGTGAATGACAGCGACACAACACAAACAAACATTGCAAAATCCCTTTGCCAGCATCAAACTTCACACTGGTGGTCTTTTTAGTTGTTAATCAGATTTATGGGTGTTTTTTGGTAAGAAAACGTGTCATCACTGCCAAGAGATGAGCAAAGAGTCATGGGAGAAATATGTGGCTGGAGCAACACTTTCTTTTTCAATTTTTTCCTCAGTCCATGGCAGATGAGGTAGAGATACAATGCTGTTTGGTTTCCACTCATGCCAGAAAGAGTCTTAAAATATGGGGAGTGGAAGATATTTAAACTTCAACAAAAACCACAGAGCGATCCTGCGGGCAATAAAATATTTTCTCATGCCTCCCCCAACGGCCCCAGCGAACAAAACATAGCGGCGAAGACATTTTCTTCTGCTGCTGCCTCTGCATTTGAGTTTATCTGTATGTATAAACTTTGAAAATTCACTTCACAATATTCCAACGGTGGTTTACGCCAAGATGGACTTTAGGAAATATTGGGATGATGCCGAAAAATACTACCCACAATCGTCGAGGGGGTCGGCTGAGAGATTTTGTGCTCAGAATGGAACCAGGGGTCTATGCATGCATGTTTAATGCTGTTGTAATAAAACAAGCATGTTATCCATTTACCATGAATCTGCCCAACTGTCAAACAACTCCGTGGACAGTCCAAAGCAAATAACTCACAGAATGGTGGTTGTATACAGCAGGTTGATGTTTGAGGAATTTTTTGTAGGTTGCAAATGTTTGAAGTTTGCTGAGAAACAAGGATCTCACATTACAATTATGTGTGAGCACTTTGTTCGGTGGGAACAGTGAAAGCTGGTGAGGTCATAATAAACTGTGTGGACAAAAAATTTATTACATTCTACAATCCTTCAATTAAATAATATTTTTTAATTGTATGAAATTATTATACATAATCATAAATTGTTTTCTTTATTTTAAATATAAAAGTTTAATCTTTAAAAAAGGTTCTCAAGACAAATTTATGTTATCTTTAACTTCTTACCAGCGATGTGGCCAGACTATGTGGAGTGGTCGGGGTTTCTCTCCCTCGTCACACTGACGACACGCTGGCTGATTTTGTGATGCTTCCAGACCTGGGGCCAAACTCGTAGACTGCAGTCCTTCCTTTTGTAGTTTCTCTTCATGTGACTCCGTTTCACTGTCCAATGAGAATGCTATGGAGTCACTGGTTTGGCACACTTCTTTCAGTCACTTTTTTCTTCATAAATTTTCATAACAGAATTAAAGAATCAAAT
The DNA here is from genome assembly GCF_015846415.1 of Triplophysa dalaica. Classification (NCBI taxonomy): domain Eukaryota; kingdom Metazoa; phylum Chordata; class Actinopteri; order Cypriniformes; family Nemacheilidae; genus Triplophysa; species Triplophysa dalaica. The sequence continues at coordinate 13,333,777 of NC_079549.1, read as the reverse complement.
AATTGTTTTACAGCAGTTGATATGTAATTCAAGCCCATGTTGTACTTGCTTCACAGTCTTTTCTTGTCTTATGGGTTTATAAGTAGAGTAAAGTATACTTCATTTAGACATATTGGATCATATTGGGTTTGTGGTACGTTCTGTAAATCTGTTCTGTTATACATAACTCCGATTTAATTATTCATTTGCATTATCACTGAAATTTGAAAAAAAAGTTAATGAAAAGGTTTTAAAAAAAACTCATTGTGGCATTATATATTTTGAACGTAGTTTTCAGAAAGATTTTTCTGGCAAATGATAAATACAGTTGTGTTACCTTGGAACTGATGTGTCAGTGTGGTGTTGAGCAGCCTGACTGTAGATATTAACATGCCGCTCTGAATGCCTGAGACGTTTGTGTGCAGGCAGGAATCTGAAGACAAAAGGAAAAAAAGTCCTTTAACATTACATTAGAAATACAAATTAAAAAGTCTGATAAAGAAAAACAAAGATAAAAAGAAAGAAAGAAAGAAAGAAATAAACAAAGAAAGAAAGAAACAAGGAAGGAAAGAAAGAAGGAAGGAAAGAAAGAAAAGAGAGAGAGAATAAAAAAAACTTTATTAACATTTAATCACTACCATGACAAGTAGAATAAAAAAGAACAAAATATATATATAGTTTTAAATAAATAAATAAAAAAGGATGAAAGAAGGAAAGAAAGAAACACACTGTAAACACATTTGTAATTGCTCCCCTTCATACATGTTTTTTCTCTAACCTTTATTGATTCTTATAATGAAAAATGACACAGGCAGCAAATAATTCATATGCTACACCAGTCAGAACATTACAAGTTAAAGTAAAATAAACAAAAAGGTAACTAAAACCACATTTAAAAAAAGAAAACGGGCCTCATGTGGCATTTCTTTCTCTCCCTGGCCCTAAAATATGTCGAGCGCACAGCCAGAGTGATGTCTTCTGCAACCACCACGATTATTTCAAGTTAAAACAAGTCACATTTTCACGTAATTCTCTGCCAAAAGCAATCCATAAAGCACAGAAAGTACTTTCTCGGTTCTCTGCAACTGCAGATCCTGTGCGCTGCCTCCATGGCACCGCCAGTCCTAATTGTAGGTTGGGCGATGGACGCGAGCCAATTAGCTGCTTGAGAGCGAGATTCCCTCATGCTTACTGATGCGCTATTATTTTTTGCACTGGAGCAAAACTGAAGGCACTCCTAAAATATAAAAATAAGTGAGAATTATGAAATGATAGATGCAAAGCACTATCTTAAAATGACAGTTCACCCAAAAATAAAACGCTCTTGTCATTTCAAACCTTTATGACTTTCTTTCTTCCGCAGATCATAAAATAGGGGCCCGTTAACAACATTCTTCAAAATATCTTTAGTGTGTAAAAGAATTTACTAACACAAAAATATGCTATACTTTAACCATTTCAAAACAATGTTCAGTCCAATTTAATGTAACTGTACAAATGTCTTAGTGGAACTTAAGAGAGCTGAGAGATCTGTAATAGCTGTTGAGAGTTCAGAGTTACATACAGACACTTGCGCTTACTTTCCAAAATATGAAGCACTATTTCAACGCCCAAGTTGGTTACCAGTCACAAGTGATAATGAGAAAAAGCAATGCGTTATTTCCCTTTTCAACCATGTTGAGATCATACTCTAAAGAAAGTGTTTCCAGGTTCACCAGTGCTATATCACACGCATGCATGTTTATTCATTCCGACTTCACTTTCATCTAGATAAAAACAATTATATAAAACATTAGTCAAAAACAGACAGGTAAATTGTGCTCCGTACACAAAAACCTTCAAAGAAAACCGTTAAATGTCCACCAATCCTTCGCCGAGGTCTTTAGAAGAAGTCGTTTCAGAAGCAATGCATTCATCTCCCCGAATACGCATTCAGAAGCAATCAATGGCCATCAAAATATGAAACATCACAATGTCATCGTCATTCTCCAAACGTCCCAGAGAACGACAGAGTATCAATGAAAGCAGTCACTCAACAGTTCACCTCCATTAGATTAGCCATTGATAGAAGTGCCAGGGAAGAGTTTCGCAATGGATGAATTAACTAACAGATGTGGACAGGAGAGCCAGGCTGCATAAAGCTGCACTAAAGAGATGACAAGAAGGTGGGTTCAGCAAGGTATGAGCGATGGAGCCGGGAGGGAAATTTCATTTCGAGGGCCATTTTGAAAATTACACGAGGAGGTTTTGACTAGGCAATAAAAACACAGCCGCGTCCACCAGCGGGAGAGGGAGAACGCCACCAATTAGCTTATTTATAAATCAGACGCAATTTCGGTGATGACTTTTACCTTGCGTTTGATTAAATGCGAAAGGATGGTTGGAGGAAAGTGGGGGGAAATCAAAGTCAAAAATCATTTCATCTAATTTCCTTTATTGGCAATAATCACAAGCAGTCTCTTTTTCCCAGGCTAATGAAAAATTCCATTGATCTTGAGGTCGGCTGCTGCGGCGGCTCAAAAGCGGAGGGAGCTACTGTACGTGTGAGCTGTGCTAAATTTCTTCAGCAACTCCTGCAGTTTGGGAAGTTTTTCCGTGAAGCTCAGGATAACTTGCTCTAAGATTAGTCGAAAGAATTTGTTGAAATATCACAGATAACGATTTTGATTTGTCACTTCAATATTGTGGTTACAGTAATGTGCCTAGATATGTCCGAATTGTTTGTCTCATTTTTGTGCTAGTATCGTTGCTATTGGCTGATAAAGTGATTAGTCACCATCTTGGTGTTAGGTTAAGATGTAGCAGATGGCTTTTGTTTAGACTTCCGGCTTTTTAAATATCACTGGAAAATATTATATTAGGGATGTAACAATATTATCGATATCGTGTTATCGCAATAGCAAAATTGTCTGTATGAAACGATAGGTCTTCCAGGCCTAACATAGAGAATGTTAGAAAAAACAATACATGTTACGTTTGTAAAGGTCCATCTGGTGCAGTTTTTTTATTTTATAAAAGGGATTTCTTAGTCATTTGACCAATCTCAGATTCCCTTAATAGGACTAGGTGTTATAATACCACTATTTCAGCACAGTTGAATTGCCCAATAGGACATTTCCCACACCTTATGCATGACAGGGGATTTTCTCCACTGGACCTGTCCTCTGAAAGTGACCTATTGTCAGCTATGGTGACCTCAGCATTTAACCCGTCTAGTAGTGAGTAGTGAACTCACGCGCTGCAAGTCGTGAACACATACACCCGGAGCAGTGAGCAGCTATCACTGCAGCACCACGGGAGCAAGTGGAGGTAAGGTGCCATGCCTTGCACCTCAGTCGTTACACGCCGGTCCTGAGAAATTACAACACATTACCAAAATCAGCTCAACCATATGCGTCAACCCGTTGACTAAGACTGTGATAACTCATACCTCTAAGCAACAGTTATGATTAGAGGATATAGAAAAGAAGATGCCTACTGCACATTTCCAAGTCATCACTCATCATTTTAAATATCGCAATAAACATCTTACCATGGACGTTATTCAAGGTATTATCGTACAGTGAGATTTTGATATTGTTTCGTCCATATATAATATTGATTATTAATAATATCGTCTACAGATATATGCGGTATGACATTTACATTTACATTTAGTCATTTGGCAGACGCTTTTATCCAAAGCGACTTACAATGCACTTATTACAGGGACAATCCCCCTGGAGCAACATGGAGTAAAGTGTCTTGCTCAAGGACACACTGGTGGTGGATGCTGGGAACGAACCAGCAACCTTTGATTTACCAGTCAGTGGTTTAACCCACTAGACCACCATCTCCATGTGTATGAAGCCAACTAGATAATGAGAACTTTGTTTTAAACTTCATATCAATGAAAATAGCCTCAAGACTACATGCTTAGCTCCATGTAAACAAAGAGGGACATCATTTTCCTTCTTGGTATCCTTGATAACATATGACAAAGTAAATATAACCAAACACCTTGCGAACATACTATATTGTAATATATATACACTGTTTAAAGCCAAAAATAAAGTTTACTGCCTTGCCCTATTTCTCCATACATTGTAAGAGTCTACCCGGTCAAATAAAGGCAAGTCAATTTTTTGTTGATTAAATGGATAGTTCACCCAAATATGATATATCTTTCCTAATCTAAGTCAGTCCAAACTTGTATGACTTTATTCTGCAAAGCACAAAAGAAGATAACATAACCACTGAGACATTTCTCAAAAATAACTTATTTTGTGTTCCACAAAAGAAGAAGTCCTAAACAGATTTTAACTGACATTAGGGTAAATAAACAATGACAGGATTTGAATTTGTTGTGTGTGAACTTTCCTATTAAGCTTTCCTTTTATTGAGTCCAGGACATTCTCCTAACACTTGCTGCCCACTGAGCAAAGGCGAAACTTTAATGCAGCCAAGTGTGTCGTTGTGAAAGCACCGTCACTAGCATTATCTCATCAGCGTGGGCGTTTGGTGCGGTGGCTTGACAGAGGTCCGGCGTGATGGGCACAGGAGACCTGAAGAGAGCCTCTGAGACATGGACAGAGAAGGTCATTACTGCACATTAACATCTACATTCATTATAAACAACTGACCTCATAGTCAAATGCCAAATCCACTGCCCCAGCCAAAGCACACAGCCTGGACTTCTTTCGACTCTACGTGACATTGAAATAAAATGTTATACCTCTGAGGGCGGAAGGGCGAGCACTCCCAAATTTTTAATGACAGTGACTGACAAAAGTGGGTCATGGGAGGAAACCAAACTGAAGGCCTGTTGAGGTTTCCAACTATATGACAATGCTGCCCCATTTCCATGCAACTCAGATGACGGATATGATCGTATCGGGTTTTAGGACGTGTTAGCGATGACAGACTTTCTGTATTACGTAATGTGCATATGGCTCACCAAATCTGACATGGAACGGGCAGATTTTGACACAACTGCATAAGCCATGACATCTGTCATGTGAGACGGGCACATAACAACCCCATCACTTCAAACACTACCTCAACATTTCAGCACACTACATGTACATAGCTGTTCATCACATTTAACAACATTTTTAGAAGAATGCTAGATGTTAACAGTAGCAATGGGTCTGTTAATCTGAAACGTTTGTAAATTTCAGTCATGGAACAAACTACAGACAGATCTTAAACTACCCAGCTACAGGACTTCACAGACAAAGCAAAGGAAGCAGTTGTCACTATGGTTCAGTTACACACGGCACATATGCTATGATGTCATCTTCTGCTTTCTTCTTTTTGTTAATATTGCTCATGAGCAGGTGTTAGCGTGATGAAAAAACTACTTAAGCTCCGTAGAGCTTAATCCAATCTTAGCCGCAACTCTTTTTGAGTAACTCAATCACACAAAATCTATCTTACAAAATATTTTTGGAAAATTCACACCTGGCAACCTGATTTGATATTCTTCCCGAATCAAGAGCAAAGAATTAATGAACGCCCATTTTTGCTATTTTGTTTATACCTGATTACATCATTGCAAAACGTATGGCCACAAGCCAGCTGCTCGGGACAAATCTCCGAAGCCGTGGGATTTATCCTTGATTCGTTCCTATTTATCACGGTTCGCTCCTAGCACTTGAAAGCGCCATATGGACTCAATTGTGGTTCGTTCCTGGCACATGTGATCTGAAGATCAGACGCATGCCATACCTATGGGTTTTACCATTGGATTATTTTCACAGGGCACATTCTACGATTCCTCGTGCCATAAGGATGGAGATCCCTTTTCAAAATGTCCTCGGAACGCAAAGTGGTGGAATCCAATGTCAAAGAAACAAATGAGAAAAGGTGCCCGCCAGATGTTTCGCAGACAAGATTAAACGCTTGGCGGTTTGATTAAGAAAGCCCATCTCCTCATCACTCCATCCTGCCCACATTAAGGCTTAAGAGCAATCAAAACAGAGAGTGCTACGGGATGAGTAGCAAGGCGTATGAGGATTTGGAGCCCGGGGTGACAAGTGATGTGTTTCTGACCGCTGGTGGCCACCAGGATTGAGGGATCATGGCGTCATGAAAAGTTATCGAGAGGGTCCCAAAATGAAGTTCAACAAATGAAGCACTATCCCAGACTTTTGCCATTGTGATGCCAGGCAAAGCAGCTTTTGTTAGTTATGAGTATTTATAAAACATATTTGTGCTGGACCAACAATTTTCCAATACACTGAAGAATGGTTTCCTCAGCTGTCCAGGGATGAAATTACTAAACAAACTCCAAAACGCTACATCGATTCACTGTTCTAGAAATGAGCAGAAACACACGCACGCCTTTCTTTCAAATGTTCAATTAAATAATGTATCCCACACAGCTACGAAGCCGCGGTGCTGGTTTGTGTAACAAGGTGATCGGCGTCTTTGATGCGACTTTATTACTTCGATATGGGACCGAGGCGCATAATTTCCACTGCCTCGTTCCCTTTGAACCGTTCTGAGACAATCTCTACAGCAGGATATCCTGCCATCTGCTTCAGTAACAGAATCGCTTCGCCAGTCAGTCATTGGCGGCAGACCGACGTACGGAGTCACATCCATGCCTTTGAACTGCTTTTAAAAAGCGGCCAAATACCCTCTTTTCCCCACCAACTTTGAAAAGTAGCTTCAGTTATCTGTGCCGAGTTAAATGGGCTAATGAAAACCTGTCCCCCCTGACAATGAAAGTCTAGCGAGAGATTCCTGCGATGGATTTTCCCCTCGATGAGCCCGATAGCACTGTGGTCCCCGTCATAGGAGGAACTGTCATTGTTTTTGATCACGCCGTTTGGATCAATACGGTGCTGGCCATCAATCTTAAGGCTCCGATTGAGCGTGCGGGACGTTTCACAAACATCTGATGCCAGTTAAGTGCTATGGAAACCAAATTCACTCCTCTGCCAGAGAGGAGAACAATGGAAATCAAAGCAACGTTACATTCGAGTCTTCCAGGAGTGGCTTTGTGATGTGGCGGCTCCGCGGGGCCGAAGCTCTTGAAAGGACACCTGATTGTCATGTGACTCTATGCAAACATACCCTGTAGGCCTGTTGTGTTTTAATACAAAGACCGGCCTTTAATAGGACCCACCAGCGTGGTGGATTTCGGTGATTGATGATGTGGTACGGCCTCGCTCAGCTGGGCTCCTGCTCGCTCGGGTCAATCACGATTGAATTACCGCCGTACGCAGAAAGCCAATTAATAAGTGAGGTCTGATGAAGTTGATCCAAAGGACACTGTGGGGGAATAGAAGCCTTTTAAAGGGTGAATTGCTCTATATTCAATGGGATCTTACAAAAGATGTTTTGATTGCGATTACCTTGTTTATTTTTTTCTCTCTCCGATGAATGAGGGTTAACCCTGCGTTTTATTACGTTAAGGGGAGTTTTCATATACTTAACCTTTCTTCTCCCTCCCATACTTTACCATTCCTTAATAGTAGTTACATTATTAAACACGGCTGTGAGAACAAAATGAAAACGGATAAAATGTCGTGCAAACAAAGAGACGAACAGGAGTCCACCTGCAAGATATTTCATTTCAGATAATCTGCTTCTCTTCTGTTTGGGAATATTTTGAATTTCTTAAAAGGCTCGGACAAAGTTGGTTGTTGCGAAAAGAACCCAGGGCATGTTGACGGATGGCCGACCATGCATATAATCGTTTCCTTACACTCCGCGAGTTTGCTTTGGAAGGGGCGAATTACCATCTGAAAATGAGCTGAGAAACACTGTAGGCGAGAGTCCTGCGTCATCAGTGTCGCCTTACTTACAGCGTATCTCTTGCCCGCGATATACACACACACACACTAGTGTGGACCAACATTACTAATGTCATTCTAACCCACATTTTACACACAGGGCACATCCATTCATGCTAATCCAAACTAAACACACAGGCAAAAAGAGATCTATTACTTTTGACACAGAGCTGTTTTCATCGATAAATTCATCTGCATGTAGATTCTACATTTGTGAACTCACAATTAAAAATATTCAAAAAATTGCTATAGAGCATCCACAGCTGTTTAAGGAGTGCCACATTGTTACGTGCGTGCGGTCCTTTAAATCACAAAAACAACATGAACGGACTGGATAAGCATTAAAAATCTTGTTTTGTCAACCGAGAATCCACCGAATGTTATAAACAAATCATGCATTAGAAGGATAATGGGACACATGCTTCTTTCATGGGAAAAAAGACAGAAGTAATGGACTGTAAAGATATTAAACAAAGAATTAATGCTGCTCTTTAAGATACAACATTAATCTTTCATGTCGAGGTAACGCATATCCTGACACCACCTGATTCGAATTCATGGGGATATATTGAGCTCTAATAAAATGGGATTTTTATATATATATATATATAAAAATATTCTCATTTACAATTGTGCTGTCAACCAATTGTAATGAAATTGAAGACACAATATGCTGATTAATTGATTAAATTATTTCAGAAAAAATACCCCCAATAAAAGATTATTATATAAGATAATATGAAAAAATTCAATAATCATGTTTTTTTATTGTGCATTCCAATTTAAATCAACCAAGCTGCAGATGGTTTGTTTTGATTTAAGCCATAATAACTCAAATACAGCTAACTGAAACAATAAAACACAATAATAACATAATAAAAAATGATATATTAATAATAATGATAATTCATATATACGAATTTATATATTTTCTTTATATAATATATAAGAATTATATAAAGTTTATATAAGTTTATAAAGATTTTCAACAATTATGTTTTTTACTGTGCATTCTTAGTAATATCAATCAATCTGCAGTTTTTTTTGTGATTAAGCAATATTAATAACAAAAAAGAGTTCTGTTTTTCTGCAGAAAATGCTTTAATCTTTATACCAGCGCGCACAATCTAGCCAAAAAAAATGCCCATATCAAAATGAATTAACAATATTGTTCCACTCGGTTCAGGTCATGCTTGCTGTTCATTATGAATCTAATAAGAAGCAGGCCCCTTCGTGAAGCTGCTTCTAGCCGGCTTTATCTTGACATTGCTTTGGAAAGGCGCAACGAGAAAAGCACCACCCAATGCTTGCTGATCCAAGACGACAGTTCGAGAGGCAAATTCTGAAGCCAATCTCGACTGCGTAAGACAAGTCAACAGAAAGTACACAGCACAGTGAGATTTAAAAGCTGTAGGGGTGGGGGGAGGAGGGGGGTAACTGTGCACAGAGACCCAAAATAAAAATCATTTGTTAAAAAAATCTACTAGTGAGAACACAAGGACATGAAGCGGAACGCAAGCCTGAAACACCTCAAACTCTCATTTTCAAGATTGTTCTGAACTGTGTCTCGCAAAAATAAAAAATAATGTTCATAATATATAAGCAAATATTTACACCACCAACAACCAAACAGACTCGTGAAGAAACCACTGTCCCAGCGCTGATTCTGTGACTGATGGGCATTTAGCGTGTGTTTGCCCAAGCAGGCATGGATCTGCAGCCAGAGGGTGTCAAGTGATCCACACAGGATATTAAATCTGTCTATTCTAATCACTTTCTTACACAACTTTGCCCACTCGCCATTAACCACGCTTGCATACGCGATCAGCTTTCGGGGGGCGGATTAAGAGTGAACTCGCATGTGTTTTTTTTTTAATCAGTGATCCCTGGAAGGCTTGGGGAGGGATGACAGACCTTGTGACTTCGGGAAAGCGAATCGGGAAGTGGAGCACACGGCACTTTGGACGGATGAGCCGGTCCAGGTCTTTGGGTCGATGATCTGGCATAGTCTTCATGAAGGTGGAGATGGAGGACAGGAAAGACTCCATGTTGAACGAGGAGTTGAATGCAACCACGTCCGCAACCAGGCTGGGGACGAAAACAGTGTCAAAAAGATGTGTATTTATGCATTTTATTCAACAGGACTTAGAAGGATAGTTTACCCAAAAATGAAAATTCTGTCATCATTTACATCATTTCAAACCTGTACGTTTTTTTCTACTGCAGTACACAAGATATTTTTAATATTATTGGTAAACGAAAAACGAGGGAACCCTTTGACATGCATTGGTTTTGTTCGGTTCTGTGGAAGAAGGAAAGCCAAACAGGTTTGAATTTACATGAGGTTGAATAAATGATGACCGAATTTTCATTTTTAATTGAAATATCCCTCAAAGGCCATGTTCAGACCTAAAAATATTTTTTGAAGCTGCTAGTGTCTGTTTTACATTGTTGACTCAATAGGATTATAGTGTTTTCAAAAAACATCCTTAGCGCCTTTTTAAATGCCAGCGCCGGCGTCTATTTCTGCAGCTTAAAAAGTTTTCTGACATTGAAAAAAGTTCAACTTTTCGAAAAAAAAAAAACTACGTCAAGCTCCTTTTTCACAGATTACCAATGACAGAGACCTGTCGTTTCCATAACAACATACTAGGAACATGATAGGTCGAGAAGGCTCAAGCTCGAAAAACTAAAATGGCAGCCGAAACGTCCGTTGGAGCATAGTTTTGTATAAATGTAAGTTTCACTTTTAAATATGTGATAAGTTATTGCAAAGACACTCTCTGTTTATAATTCAAATAGACTTCCGTTACGCTGCCTATCTGTATCTCTGGGCTGGCTTCGTGCACAGACGCTGCCTCCAAAGCCATGGCGTTCGGCTGCAATTTGTTACCAAACACTGCCAGCGTGTGTCTTGTCAAAAAAGAAGTCAAGTCTGAACACGGAAAGAGTGCATTTAAATGTATTTAGTTTTTTAACATGCACCCTGTGAAAATTCAAACCCACGACCTTGGTGTTGCTAGCGTAACGCTCTACCAGTTAAGATACAGGAACTAAAACAACAAAGGAAAAATATAATTGAAAACATGGCGTGTTCTTAAATGGGCCACTTTCCAAATAATTGCAGGCAGCCACAAAATGTCAAGCTTATCACAATAATCAACCATAATTAAATTAATTCTCGAAAATGAATGTTATTAAAAAACAACATATGTTTTGCAAAGCAAACTTCACTCATACGCTGAACGTCTAAAGTAACTAGTCATTTTAAAAAACTAATACATGTTGATTAGAATCTGCAGACACAAACACACCATGTATTTTAAATGGCGCACTGATTAACCCCAATTGCCGGAATCAATCACGGCATTGGGCTCAATTAGAGAGTGAATTAGAGGAGCCGAGCTCTTTTTTGTGTCGCTCTTCTGCCATGTTAATAAAGTCGAGCGAGCAAAGGGCCTCTGAATTATTGACATGATACTCTGACAAACAACAATCACAATGTATTCCAATTAGAGCGCTTAAAACCCTTTCTTTCAAACATCAAGATTGATTATGACATTAGGGTTTAAAACATCTAGTTCTTAAGTATTAGAGCACCATTATACGATCCCATAATTACCAAGCACATCATGCCAAACACTGAACATGACGAACTATTCTTTCTCAGACACGCTAGCTTTGTCCAAAACTCAGTGAGCTGCTACGAACACATCCATTTAAGACGTCACAGGCATTTTTCCAATGCGAAGTCTGTTTCAAGTTGTTTGGATGTTGATTTTGGTGCTTTATCAAAAATGTATCATTTCACTATCATATTGCTAGCAGTTGAAAACAGCAGTCTATATTAAAATCAAATGTAATTCTCATTTAGTACGTGGAGCACAATTTCTTTGCATATGTAGAGCTTTCAAAATGAGTCACTGATGACATTTTCTAATAGTTCAAATGCAGTCTTGAAAGGCAACATAGCTAAGTAAGCAGCTCAGCAGAGGGCTTTAAAATGCATCCTGTTACCGAACCGGGACTTGTTTTTGAGCTATACGTCGAGTGTATTAACATATGTAAAACATTATATGCATGTTCTTCATTCAACTGTACTTCTGTAATGTTGATGAAATTCTGCTGTTACCATGACAGGATCTGGTTGTAGCCATACTGGAAGTCTCTTTCTTGGCTCTTGCGGACTGGATAGACCAGCTGGTTCTCATGGAAGTACAGAACCTTCTTTAGACGGCCGAGATCAGGCCGCAGGGCTACAAGCTCAGCGAGATTGAGGACGGAGCTGGTGAACAAAACCCTGCAGCACAGACGGGGAAAAAACAAGTTACGATGCAATCTGTAATGTCATTTGTTGACATGAATGTGTTTGAATGTGTCAAATAAATCAGGTTATAAAAACTATATTCTCTAAAGGTTCCTTAACTGTTCTGAAATTTTATTTTGAATTGTTATCTATGATTCACTATAATCTATGAATTTAAAATATATTTTTTATAGAAAAATATATCCAATATTCAGCCGCGAAAAAATGAAGGGACTTTTCCAAATGTTTATTTTAAATAAGCATTTCTATATGTGTTGTGTTCATTCCAGTCCAGTGGCTGTTGTATTGCTATAAAATCAAACAATATTAAAAAAATATATTACACTTGCATTGCTTAAAAGTGAACATCAACTTGTTTTCTTTGCATCTTTTCTGCTATTTTGACCTGTTTCTCAAGTTTTCATTTTCTGCAAATAAATGCAAATAGAAACATTATTTTTATTTGAAAGTTGGTAAAAAAATATTATTTATAGTTTGCAGAATAAAACAAAAATCCAAATTTTACCTAACATATAGGCTAACTTTAGATAGTACATTTTTTTGAATCTTAAATAGTCTCTTGTTTTCTCCGCGGCTGTATATATCTTATTTTTGACTAAATATGTTTTAAAATGAGAATAAGGCTAAACAGATGCAAAACAGTCCCAACTGTATATAAGCAAAAATCTAATGAAAAAAACGCATCATTTAAAACACAAAAATCTCAGGCCTTGCTGAGTGAAAAATTACTGAGGTTAATGAACACTCTTTTTAGATGTTATTTACACAAGTAGGGGAGCATTGGAGATTTTTCCCTTGTATGTGCTAAGAGCCATGGGACAACAGCTTTGAAGTTCACTTCTGGTCTCCCTAAATGAACCCAGCCTCCTCTCCGAAGCCACTCTAACCCCGCAGCCCGCTCGCCAGCCTCTTTGATGTGGGGAGCCCGCGGCCTCGCGACCGTGACTCCACCACTGTCAGAAGAGTCCCTTTTATGCTAATCTACTATCCCTAACAAATTCTTAATCTTAACTATACGAAAAACCAATCATGCCGCATTCACATGAGCGAGAATGGACGGCTTCTCCCATCTCATGCCCCTGTAACTGTGTGGCAGGATTAGTCTGTTCCGCATCTCTTCTAGTGACCTCAAACGCAACCTCCTGATCCTCACCCGTGCGCAACTCTGAAATCGAACCAGATGATAGAAGTTACTATTTTTAGCCATGCTTTCCTGTCCCTGCTGGAAATTATCAAGCAGAGGGCGTCCAATACAAACGAAACAGGAGGACTAACGTTGGTTCCCTTTGAACAGGAGGTGAGGCCAGAGACTTGAGATTGATGCCTGTTTTTAGGTCAGCCCGGTTGATGTGGTGGGCGAGTATGCTGATGCATAACTGAAGGTCACATAAAACTTAGTGATTTGATGAAATTGAAAACAACGGTGCAACACTATTACATGAAATAAAAAATTTAACTGGATATCCTCAAACGAACACACTGCGAAGAAGAACTCACCTTCCAATGACCAAGGTTTGTAAATAAATACCCTTCACAATTTTTTGCTTCTGGCAAGCCATTGTTGGATTCCATTCCACTGTGTCATGACCGTAACTGTCACCCTCTCACTTTTTCCAGCACAAACTATTAACCGTAACAAAACCAGACATTACGGGTGTGTGTGCAACCTGTATGATAAGAGGCAACAGTGGGTGGGCAAGCTGTTCTCTGCTTAGTCAGGTTAGGAGTTTCCTGATCAAAAGTACTGGACCGGAAAAGCAACCGTTGCTCTTGGCATGCCGCAGCCTTTTCACCTTTACATTTTTTGCATGCATGAGAGGGTGACTTGATGTAATGTTCGTGTAAATCTATGAAAAGCCTAAAAATAATAATAATAAAAGGAATTTTGCATATTGCTGCAACTCAATTTTAAGAAGAAATGCGCAATAAACTGCAACAATTAATAACAGTTATGAAAAGCTCAAACATTTGTTCGGCACACCCAAATACACAACACTGGACTGGATACAAGTCTGCACGCATTTTTAAGTGAATATGAGAAATGAAGCCCAGAGCGGCTTCAAATAAGAGGACATGGCAACACTGACCAGATTTCGAGGTTGTTGACATGTAAGAGGTTATGACAGTGCAAATTTGAAGGCTTCAGGAATGAAGCGCTTGTTTTGTCTTTTGCTTAACTTCGAGTGCAGCGAGATGAGATTGCAGCTGAAGGAATGTTCAGGGCTTCCCCCACCCACCTGCGGTTTCTCTGTCCCTTAAAGAAGCTAGAAAGTCCCCATCCGATCCTATTCTGTAAATGTGTTTTTTGTCCTTGTGAAACAGGTCTAGAAAGTGTACTGTATATCAACTGACTCTTCATGGAGGTTTTGTAGATCATGTATGGGCGGTTTCCCGGACAGGGCTTAAGCCTAGTCCCAGGCTTACTTAAATGCTAGAGGTGTTTTGATCGAAAACAACTTGCACTGACATACTGTATCTTAAAAAATATCAGTGCGATTGTTTCATCTCAAGATGCATAACCATGTTTTTTTTTGTAAAGTATGTTTTAACAATTGACTTAAATATTCTAAGTTAACAAAGGCCTGGTCCTGGCGAATCCTTGTCTGGGAAAACGCCCCTTAATGTCTAAACCGCCCCTCGTGGTGTACACTTTGAAGTGTTAAATACCACTGTATGATGAAGATAATCTAGGTCAGTGGTTCTAAACCTTTCATGGTCGAACCCCCTGTAAACCCATTTAAAGAATTGGCGCCCCCCCATACTGTACATTGAGAATAGTTAAGATAATGTGTTAAATATGTTAGATATAGTTTAAGATACATAACTTTATTTATAAAGCAGCAAAAAATACCTGTATGACAGATTGAACTCAAGAGATCGGATTATAAATGTAACAACCCTGGTGATAAAACAAAAGAAACCCAAAAGAAACCATCACAAAAATTAACGTAAATACCATTGTGAACCATTCGCTTTTTGCATTAAAACCATTACAAAATTGTATTGTTTTGGGCCTTATTCCAAAAGGATTAATCTGCCAGATCACGAGAACGGTGCGCGTTTCATTGATTTTAACAAGTTTATAATACAGACGCAGATGCCAGTAGCCTGTCGAAAATAGCGACTTAAATCTTAAATAACTGTCAACAGCTTTAAACAGCCGTCCAAGTTCAGAAATTAATGAAAAGGCAGTTTGTTTACAAGGTAATCCCTTCACACGCACTCTGAACTCATTGGAAGAAAGAGATAGACACGCTTATTCTGTAATTACAGTCTGAAAGACAAACATACTTCTATTATCTACCTGTTCCTTAAGATGATGTAGAGGTAATTGCTGCTACCTAAGTGGACGTTTTCCTAATTTGTATATATTAAGCTCTTGTGCGCAGAGTAAACTTGCACTGCGCACGACATACAATGAGTCTGCATAGAACCAGTGATCTAGGTCTTATTTTGGTTAATGTTGATGTTTATCTTTCATCAGCAGCAGCAACTTTCGACACTTGTCATTTTTTTAATAGTATAAATGTCGAACCTAATCACGAACTAACCATAATGTTTTAGCAGGCAAAACATTTAGTTTATTCTCATTTTTTTATATATTATATTGTGCATTTAAATAAAAATAAAACTATATTAGTGAAAAGCAGAATTAAAAACAACTTGATAATTTATACCCCCTTCTTATTGATTTGTATTATCAATAAGATCAATAAGATTTTGTATTATTTTATTTTTTTAACATACAGTTGAAAGAAAAAGTATGTGAACCCTTTGGGCTTACTTGGATTTCTTCATAAATTGGTCATAAAATGTGTTCTGATCTTCATCTAAGTCACAACAATAGAGAAACACAGTCTGCTTAAACTAATACCGCACAAACATTATACGTTTTTATGTTTTTATTGAACACAACATGTAAACATTCATAGTGCAGGGTGGAAAAAGTATGTGAACGTTTGGGTTTAATAACTGGTTGACCCTCCTTTGCCAGCAATAACCTCAACCAAACGTTTCCTATAGTTGCAGATCAGACCTGCACAACGGTCATGAGAAATTTTGGACCATTCCTCTTTACAAAAGTGTTTCAGTTCAGCAATATTCTTGGGATGTCTGGTGTGAATCGCTCTCTTGAGGTCATGCCACAGCATCTTAATCGGGTTGAGGTCAGGACTCTGACTGGGCCACTCCAGAAGGCGTATTTTCTTCTGTTGAAGCCATTCTGTTGTTGATTTACTTCTATGCTTTGGGTCGTTGTCCTGTTGCATCGTCCATCCTCTGTTAAGCTTCAGTTGGCGGACAGATGGTCTTAAGTTTTCCTGCAAAATGTCTTGATAAACTTTGGAATTCATTTTTCCATCGATGACAGTAATCCGTCTAGGGCCTGAGGCAGCAAAGCAGCCCCAAACCATGATGCCCCCTCCACCATATTTCACAGTTGGGATGAGGTTTTGATGTTGGTGTGCTGTGCCTTTTGTTCTCCACACATAGCGTTGTGTGTTCTTTCCAAACAACTCAATTATGGTTTCATCTGTCCACAGAATGTTTTGCCAGTAGTGCTGCGGAACATCCAGGTGCTCTTTTGCAAACTTCAAACGTGCTGCAATGTTTTTTTTGGACAGCAGTGGCTTCCTCTTTGGTGTCCTCCCATGAAGTCCATTCTTGTTTAATGTTTTCCTTATTGTAGATTTGTCAACAAAAATGTTAGCATGTGCCAGAGATTTCTGTAAGTGTTTAGCTGACACTCTAGGATTCTTCTTCACCTCATTGAGCATTCTGCGCTGTGCTCTTGCAGTCATCTTTACAGGACGACCACGCCTAGGGAGTGTAGCAACAGTGCTGAACTTTCTCCATTTGTAGTCAATCTGTCTTACCGTGGACACATGGACATCAAGGCTTTTAGATATACTTTTGTAGCCCTTTCCAGCTTTATGTAAGTCAACAATTCTTGATCGTAGGTCTTCTGAGAGCTCTTTTGTGCGAGGCATGGTTCACATCAGACAACGCTTCTTCAGAACAGCAAACTCAAAACTGGTGTGTGTCTTTTATTGGACAGGCCAGCTTTAACCAACACATCCAATCTCATCACATTGATGTGGACCCCAGGTTGGCTGACTCCTGGCTCCAATTAGCTCTTGGAGAAGTCATTAGCCTAGGGTTTCACATACTTTTTCCACCCTGCACTATGAATGTTTACATGCTGTGTTCAATAAAAACATAAAAACGTATAATGTTTGTGCGGTAGACTGTGTTTCTCTATTGTTGTGACTTAGATGAAGATCACAACACATTTTATGACCAATTTATGAAGAAATCCAAGTAAGCCCAAAGGGTTCACATACTTTTTCTTTCAACTGTATACTACAAACACTACTAAAACTAATACTAGTTATAATGCTTTCTTATGCCCCAGACACTACAATCATATAGCTAGTTATTATAAGATGAATATCAACACACACCAACACCAACAACCTCATGAACTGTGCTGACCTGTAGAGGGAACTGGCTGGAACTGCTTGCATGAAATACAGGGCAGAAGTTCTGGCCCTCCAGTGCCATTTCTTAGCAGGCAGGGTGAAGCTTACACAGTCTTCAACAGTTTCCTGGAGAAGATCAAGCAGCTGTTTGTGAGAGCCGCCATTGAAAGCCTCCAGCAACAACACACTCATGGACACAGGCAGAAGCAGATATCTGCAGTGTGAGAAGCAGAAACATGAAAACTGAAATGCAAATGTTCATGCATTAAATTTAAATAAACATTATCTTTCTGTTTTCCAAAAAATAATGACAAAAAACCTGATACAATTTTAACGGCTATAAAAAACAACCACAGGGTGTTAATAAAAAAAATTACCTATGTACAGTACTTTCCAAGTCACTTAGAATTTCATCATGTGTGTGTCACAACGGAGGCTCAAGTCATAGCTGGAGTGCAAAATGAACTACGCAGCAAAAAATGTAATACTTCAGCTGATCTGCTGAAATATACCTTGATGTTGTTTCGGCAACTAAATAAAAATGTTGTGTAATGGTATGCAAAACTGTCACTCACATACGATAGCTGTTAGTGCGAGAGTTAAAATTACGGTAACAAGATAAAGCTTAGAGTAAATCGTCCTTTTTTTAGCATTTATTCCCCTCAGTCATTCACCTAGAGTCAGATGAGAACATTGCTGAGCAAAGCACTTTATGCTAGCATGCAGAACTGTGAAAAAAGAACCAAAACTTTGCAACAGGGAACTGGAAATGTAACAAGTAATGTAGGTTTAAGCGTCTAATCTAAATGGCTGGGGTTTTCCAAACGCTCGGATACACTGAGTGGGATTTTCTCACACAGTGATTTACCTCTACCCATTTACCTCAGAGTCTTTGTTTTACACAGGTAAGGCGTGAAAAGCATTCAACCTCAAAATGGAGAGAAACTGAGGGGTTAATGTAGATGCATTCAGCCCCCAACACAGTTTATGTGAAAGGGAAACCCCACGGTGTCCTACCTTGCAACCAAAGTATAATCATCACTGACATTAATCCTGAGTCATCGATGGCTAAATTCAGGGTTAAAGGGCTAAATATTACATTCCTTTCATCATTTACTCACCCTCATGTCATTCCAAACCTGCATGACTTACTTTCTTGTGCAGAACATAAAAATATATTTTGAAGAGCGTTGCACTGGCCCCCATTGACATCCATTGTTGCACGAGTTCGCCTCGCAGATAATAAGTGAGGATGACAAGGGACTGATAGTATTCGTATTTGGCATGCTGTCCTGGGAAGGGTGCTCCGAGCTTGGTTGTTCCTCCGAACTCGGAGCCCCCGCCCCTAATATGGGGAGAGGGCCCAGTGGGTCGTTCCCCCTGTTATACTACGGTAAAAACGGGCTGATGGCGAGTAGTTTGGGTGGATGAGGGACGTAGCGAAAATGTAGAGAGAATGAGGCGTCTTGTTTATTTGCAGGGGGGGTTTCCCTGAGCTAAAAGGCTGATTGGTGAGAATGGTTATGGGAAACCAGCCGGGCTGGTTATCTGATTTGTAAGATTGGTCATGGAAAACCAGCCGGGTTAATTATCTGATTGGTGAGATTGATCATAGCAGGCCAGCCAGGTTAGTTACCTGCACATGCTAATAAAATTTTGTTAATAAAACCAAAACACTGACACATTTCTTAAAATATCTTGTTTTGTGTTTCAAAAACAGGTTCCTTGACAGGTTTGTGCTTCACAAACCCAACCCTAACCAGTCCAATATTTTGAAAGTTGGACCCGAATCGTTAAGACCCAAGAAATGCCATAACTCTAATATGCGGACCCGACTATTATTTGAAAGTTAGACCCGAATCCGGCCGGAAAGACAGACCCTGGACCCGATCAGCACAAATTCGACAGCAAATTGCTTTAAAGTCAGTAAACAAGTTGCAAAAATAAACGTTTTTGTATTACTTACTTACGTTACTCCCACATACCGGATTGTGATGCAATCCTCATTGCTAAGGTGATATCCATGTTATTCCTTTCTTGCCGATTGAAGGAGCAGCATTACTTTGCTATTATCTATGTGCTCTGAGCAGAGTCTGAACAACAATTTAAGATATAACAAGACGCTTAATTTATTTCAATATAAATATGGAATGGGATAAGTTGCAATGTGCGGGATGGTGGAATAAATCGTGTCTTCTACATAAAAGAGACAATCGTCAATTGATAAAGTCACGTTAAACATGACGTGCATATGTGCGTTAGCTGCTTCATTGCCCTGCAGGCTGATGGTGACGGCTGCTGCTGACTGAGTCCTCCTGACTGAGCTCGCTCGTGATTTTTTTCACCTAAATTTACAAGTTGAATCGACTCGGGCGTTCATTTTTTTTAAATAGACCCAGGACCCAAAGTAATAGAATTTGGACCCTGCCTGGCTTACCAGTTAAAATAAAGACCCGAACCCGTACGGGTCCCGGGTCCTCCGGGAAGACCTCTAGTTTGAATGACATGATAGTGAACGATTGACCTTTTTTTTTTGAGAGAACTATCCCTCTCACTATCTAAAAAAAAAGAAGAGTGGGAAATTAAAGGGAAAGGTCAACAAAAATAAAAAATCTGTTAACATGTTTTAAGAATTTACGCTGTTCTCTTATACATAATAAAAGTGGATAAGGACCAAGTTTTGCACAAGTAACTGTTAGGTTTTGGGGTGGGGTTAGGGGAGGGGATATTTTTTAATATTTCTTCATTTTTGTACGTTTCACATTGTACGAATTAGTCATGAAATAGTTACAAATTCCCTTAGAAATCGGGTTCAGTACAGCAGTGGTTAAGATTTACCTTCGTTATACGGCAAAAGGAGAAAAATCTGTGTTCTTAAAAATCTGTGAAGGCCAGATGAAAGATTTACATGCTACGCCATGTGATACAAATGTCAAAATAAAAGGTGTCAACACATAAATTGAATTAGCATAGAACGCAAAGTCGCTTGATTTCCAACAGTGTATCGCGCACCTGCACATTCACAGAAGCTTTATGACACTGACCGACACCTTAAAATGAATCGAGGTCAACATACAAGCCCTGCGCCCTTTAACCCCCATACGTTTACTCATAAAAATGAACCAAACATATTCCCTCCTCCTTTTTCACCGAAAAAAAACATGCTCATTCCCAGAGGAGACAGGCCGTTATCTAATCTGCATTATTCCAGATGAAATGCAGGATTTCCTTTGGCTCTCGGAATACTGGGGAAGAGGCTGCTTTAGAGAGACACGGCCTCAGAGTATGAAAAAAATCCGGGATGCAGCCGATGCATCCGCAGGGGCAGCACATAAAGACGTCATATCAAGAGCCAGTACCAATCCTGACGATTACACCCATCAGTAAAAGTGACTCTACCAATGGCACCAATAAGTGCCAGTACAGGGGGGCGGATAGCATGGCACTGCCCAGTGATAAGCACCCAGAAACATGGCGCATTGGAGCGTGTGAGCCAACTCGCGACACCTCATTTTAACAGCCTCTAGCCATCCGTGGATATCTTGAGTGTGTAAGTGTGTGTGAATGTGTATGTGTGTGTGTGCGTCATCACCCGCGATGGACTCAGACAGGGCAGGAAGAGGCCTTAAAGTGATGTGGTCTTTCTGGAGGGCTAATTCAGCCAGAATGAAACATCCGATTATGTACTCCCACACAGCAGACCAAAGCCACGGCTGATCACTTGAAATTAGACTCGAGCGATAGGAGGAAATAACACAACAAGATTTAACCACGCCGCACCTAACAAGGGCCAAATCCAAATGAGCCAACAGAATAAAGTAGGGTTTTGAAATGATGTCTGTATATGCAGCACCGGTATTAGTATGGTTTGACAGGGGGTGGAGCCAATTACATATTCCGGTTGGGCAGATATATAACCAAAGTCAAATATAATCAAATTGCATGCATCATTTTATTTTTGTTCTGTTATCAAACGGGCAGATAATTATTTAATAGAGAAGACAAGTAAATGCATTTAGTAAGTATTGAATAACACATATAAAATTTTTGATAATTTGAATTGTCAGCTGGATATTTTTGGAGTGGCCCAAGAAAGATTTGGAGGCGCAATACCACCCCAAGACCCAGCCCTGTGTGGTGATTCTATATTTAGGAAAACTTCAGACTATACATGACATCTTGAAAAAAGAAATATTCCTAAGTTTTTAAGTTATCACTTTGTCCTGAAATAAATATTTGATGGCCTTTATCAAGGATTTTGGAATTGAGTGTGATTGTAAGGACATTTTTCAGTCTTTGCCGAGAAAGCTGGGTAAGCCTCAGACGTGCTAATATAAGTTAACTCAGTTAACTCCAAACTCTAAAAATAAATAATATAAAACTCATGTTTGATATTTTTTGAAATGGCATCCACTAATATATATATATATATATATATATATAAAATAAAAATTCTTATATATATATATATATATATATATATAAGAATTTTTATTTAACTTCCCAAGTATTAACCCTTGAAGGAAATTCAAACAAATTTGGGCAGTTGACAAATCCAAAATAATGAAAACCATTTTTAAAAATGTGAAAAAGCTATTAAAGAAACAATAATATTTCATCTTAATTTAATTGAAAGGATCATTTTTATTACGTCATCTTAGAAGACCATAAATTTCCGCAATTTAAATAACGATCAATATACATTACTCCTATAAAATAAAAATTTGCACTGCAAACAGCTGCAAGACTTTCTTTCTGAGTCAGACAGAAGAGTGTTGCTAGAAATGTTTTGTGATCATGTTTCCAACGGCTTGATGATTGAATTAAATTGTGAAACCTTCACAGGGGAAAACATATCATTTGTGCTATCACATATTGTCTGGTTATCAATGAGTGGGCCAGCCGCACAAGCCCCGAAAGTTCATCATCCGTAGATTCAGAAGGTGGGCATCGTGGGCCATCTTTATAGTTTGCATTCGGCCTAAACAGATGTTTCTTTGCTTCAGTTCTACTTTTACGTCATCAAGATATCTGATGTGAAAATGATCTTAAAGTCAAAAGTAGAGGTCAGATCATTAAGATAATTCAACACTGCCTGATATCTGAAAACCTTTTGATTCCAAAACCTATGGGTCGTAAAAACTCATACAGAAAAGCGTACGAACAATGCTCTAACATCCAACCTGTCCTCTAATTTCCATTGAATTATCATTTGATATGGGTAATACATTTTCCTCAGTTCAAGCGGCATGAAATAAATGTGTCAAAAAGGCTTTTCTTCAATGATATTGTTTAACAAACTGGTGTAATGAATGTTGCCTGCACACATTCTTCAACCTCCAGACAGCCTCTGCCAAGCTGAGTGGCATCCCAATCAACTAAAACACTATTAAGCCTCACGAAATGATAGTCATTTGTTCCTGAAACCTTTTAATTCCAAGAGCTCAGATAGACGCTGCCACTTTCAGAAGGTTTCACCACACGCACCGAGGGCACAAAGTACCATTCATAAACGCCTTTGATCTCACATTAGAAAAGCGAGAGGAAGTTCACATTTTTCACGAATTAAATTTTCAGTCCATCCAAGTGTCTGTGCTGCCTTTTAATAGAGTGAGCCGTGTCCTCATTCACCTCGGCAGAGGCTTTGTGTTAACGGTAATCATTAAAGGAAAGGAAGCTGCGCTGTAATTACATGCTAGCGCTTACATGCTAATCACTGCACACTCGGCTGAGGGAGATGAAGTGAGCGAGCGGCAGGCACGCTAATCATGTGCCATGAATTGAAGACTTTAACCTGATTCTTTATCATTTATGGGCGACGGTTAGGTGACAAACTACAAAATTCTGAATGAAACAAGTCTTGATATAATAAGACAAAAGCTCAGTCTGCTCCATGTAAAACACTTGGTTCCTGTACAGATCATTTTGCTCTTTTCAAAGAGAATGGTCTACCGCAACCAAGCCTTCCTCGAAATTTAAAAAAGGTCTTAATGGAGGGCTAATTTAAAATGTCTACTGGAGAAAATTGTGTCTTGTTACTGTAAAAGGTCTGATCAGACGGTCGATTTTAAAAAGGATAAGTGCTAAATTCACTTTTGCTTAAGGAGCAAATTCAAGAATAACCAGGTGTTTAACTCTTTATTTATAAACTTCCTAATAAAACCAGTTTACTGGAATAAGTGTCATTTTTATATGCATTGCTTTCCATTTGATACACTTCCTGTTTAAAGTGTAACCTTTATTTATGTGTCATATAACAATCTATTGTTCCAGTACTGTTTCCTAACACCACATTCAACAGAAATAGCAAAATGAAGTCACCAAAATAAACCAAATTATAGAACAGACAAAAAAACGGTTAATAACAGTACCAAAATAAATGCGGTTTATTGTTGTCTAATGACACACAAAATAGTCTCCGAGATGTTTAAAATTTAGCCATTTTACAAATGCACACAACAAAAGATTGTGAAAAGTGCGAAATTAAGATGAAAAATGATTCAAAGAGAACCTTTGTGAAGAACCTCATCTACGTTGTAACAGTGATCAAACAACATGATTCATATTTTAGTCAGAGAGCTTTGTGAAATGTCAAGGTTGCATTCTCTATTTCTGGTCTTAGACTCATTTCAAGCAAAACACAGCTGGTCCAGATGAAAGCATATGAATCAAGACCGGAAGAAAGTACCCTGCATCAAATTTTAGCATTTAGGGCAAAGGCTGGTGATATTCGGTGATATTCTGATGGATTTATAAAGCTGGCACAATATCTGAATGAATCATATTCTGATTATTACTTGCATCTATTGCGTTCAGACAGCCAAGTAAAATAAGTATTGCTTGTGTGCTCAGACTATTAAAGCACTATACTGTTTTAAGCTTGTTTAAAGACAACAATAAGACCAATACATAAATGATTTAATACTTTTAGCTTAAACTTTGGCTGTTGTTAAGCAAACTTATAGCAGCCCATCAACATAATATAGGATATTTGACCACAATCCACGTTTAAATGAAGAGTTCTGTTCCAAAATGAGATAACTCAGTTAAAAAAAATCATAAATCATGTTTTTTTATTGTGCATTCAAATTAATACCAATCAAACTTTAGTTAGTTTGTTTTGAAATAGTACATAAAAACCAAAAAAAAAATACAGCTGATTAACACAATAAAAACACAATAAAAACATAATACAAAACGTGATTTTTGATTTTTTTTAAAACGTTGTCATCTCATTTTGGAACCAAACTCTTCAAATATAATTGTAAAGATATATCGTTTTATTTTAAATAACTTCATCTTTCTGAACGTTTTTGCAATTATTCTTAACTGATGCCAAGAACACCTGCAGCATAACGTTAGTGGACGTATGAGCCATTTACATAGATATGTAACTTCTCCTCACATTAAATATAAACATGTAGCTCTGATGTTGGACATTCACAAAATATCCCGTTTAAATACAGCTTGCTATTATTTTAAGCAGTCACCCAAGTAGTTTATTTACTATTATGACAACTAAGTGCAGGGAAGATGTGCTGTAGCGATGCACTTTACACAAGACAGAACGAAAAGCGATATCTTTACTAACGTTATACTTTAACGCACACATGTGAAAACAAATCACATTCAGAAGACAAAAGATTATGTCGCTACAACTCGCCTCACAAACAAATTCAGAAGTTTCAAAGTTTAATCGACGCCTCTATAATCTCTCTAAAAACAAGCATTAACTTTAATCAATAAAGGACTCTCTCTGCAATCTTATAAAACCCGCATTTTCAGTTCATTCTTACCTCTTCCTGAAAGCCCGGCGTCCGTTTACGTCATGACGTCACTGCGTGAGAAGAACGCCCCAAGATCTGCGTCGAGCGTGAAATCCCTCAGCAGCAGCATCTATATTAAACACTCACCCACGGTTAAGAGCGTAAAAACGTGCTTACTGTCCACGCTTCATATGCTATTTATATAAATTCTTGTTTTTAATTTCTTACATTAATAGAGTGGAGCAACAGTGCATTATTATAACTATTGTTTTAATCAAAATACACAGAATAAAGGCTAAAGAGCGTTGACAAAACATGATTACGGGGTCTCCATTGTGAATGAAGCCTTTAGCCTACAGCCTAGTATTTACTTATGCTTGTTTTTAAGCTAATGCGATGCTTAAAGTTTTACAATGAGTGTAACAAAGGTTTAATACATTGGTGCAAACAATGTTGTTGCTGTCTGTGTCTCTTCTTTTAATAGGCTACATTGATTTTGTTTCATATTTTGCTTTTAACATTTAGACCTAGTTTTGTTTTATTTGATTCAGGGCAACATGGCAAATGTATATATTTAAGTAACAATATAGTTGTTATACGAGAAGATGAATTCTTACATTGCAAGCAATTAAATTGAATACACGTTTAATTGCTGTCATCCTGGACCTCTCATTTTCTCAATAATGTTTTATATTTAATAAAGTTGTGTTAGTTTAATAAGTGCTGGGGAGCATGGATGAAAGTAGGTAAAGCATTTACAACTAACCTTTCATACTCACCTGAATGAAACACTGAACAAACAGAATCTCTGCCACATTTGCTCTCATATCAATTACGCCTCAACTTCCATGCTATTTCATTTGCATGTCATCATATTATATTGTGGAAAGTAACGTGTACAGGTAGGTTTAAGGAACTTTCCTAATCATGCTTTTATTTGTTATTTTTTATCAAAGTTACCTATCTACAAGAGTAAAAAAAAAATGTGCATTGTAGAAGAATGTAGCTTTTGCTGCATTCAATAGGGATACTTCATACAGTAACGTTAGCTTCTAAAATCAAATGGACTGTACATCCCTGCGGGGGAAAGCGGTCTTGAATAGTTCCTTTAAAATTAAATTTGAGATGAGTATGCGAGTTGAGAAAATTAGCAAGGTCATGGTTAATGGAACTCCTTAGAGTTCCAACGTCGAGACTTCACAGTCAGTTTGGCAGCCTGCAGCTGATGTTAATTTAGCGCAACCCAACATCATTCAACTTCAAAGAGACTAATAGAAGGATATCATACTGTGAGAGACTTTGATAAGGTGGATTATATGGCCATGTGTAATTCACATCAAAAGGTAAAGGTTCCAGTTATTAATCAAATGATAGCAGAGAAAATGATACAGGGGAATTTTAAAGTCTGATGTTTGATAGAGGTGATTTACAATATGGCTATATTACGTACATGCACACAATATATTGAAGATACTGCTTAGCAAACTATCTGAATAGATACTTGAAATAAATGACTAAGGAATATCAAATGCGTCAAACCGACTTTTTTCAGTTTGCGAGTAATTTCAATCACTTTCCATAGACATGTTACACAGGCTTTCAAAATTAAATTGGGCTACATTTATTTGAGCAAGTTCATTTTCAAGAGAAATTAAAAATTAAAAATTAAATTATACTTCAACAGACATTTCAAAAATCCCAACAACCACAGCCCCCCATTTATTTCTTTAGCTAAAAAAGGGAAAAAGGAAAAACAAATAAGATGAATAAAGTGGAATTTTTTCCTTTCAGACAAAAATACAGTGTTTTCACAATATTGTATCAAAAGTTCCCAAATTGTAGATTCTCCTTCATCAGGTAAGTGTAGTATGAAGAGCAATTCACAGCAATCGCTCCAGATACAATAAATGCTCTCTTTACGTAAAATTTGCTCCACTTGTAAGGATCCTTAATTACTAAAATATATCTATATCAAGGAACTATAATACTGTACACTACAGTATGAAATAAATATAATTAGGAAATATAAAATGAGTCACATAAATAAAATGGTAGTTTAAAATAAAAATGAATTTTGTATTGAACAAAACAAAACAAACCAAGGTAATACTGACAGGTGACCTTAAAAAAATACAGAAAATTGCACAAACAATATGTAAACTAAACAACTGCAGTCTAGATATACTAATACTGACATAGGTATTTCAAACGACAAGGTGAAATATTTCATTTAATACTAAAGCAGGTGCAAAGAGAACACTAGTTGACTTCGCATTATACTGTACAAGGATGGCACTTGCAGAAAACACAGGTGAAAGGGTTTGCATATAAGGCTTTTCTCGAACGAAAAAACACAGGGGTTCTGACTCGGTCCCATACAATGAGCCGGCGTCATTACAGTTTCTCAGACTCTTTTTTATGCGCCCCTGGCCAACTTTAAGACTTTGTATGTTTAAGAATCACAACAGGTTTCGTTTAGTTAAAGTCTCTTCATTAAAAAGCCAAGGATGAGACCCCAAACATCATGTGGCTGGTCAGGAAAAGAAAGGTAAAACCAATGGTATCACAGTAAGTGATAGACGAAATATAACACTGACACGCTACTGCATCTTCAAGCGCAGTATAGTAAGTACATATAGGCAAATATCTTTTTTTAATCCAATACGTTTTTTGTATGTTTATTTTGTGTTTTTTTCTTTTTCTGTTTTTGTAATACTTTCTCAGAGTGCAATTCCCAGGCTTGTGCTACAACCACAATGAAACACAGGAGTTATACTGAAATCAGCACCGCACAGCTTTCTGGCTGAAAACTCTGTACATTTTGAAAACCTTTCTTGTTTTGTTCTGACGATATTTTTTGCATAATATGGATTTTTCCCACTTTTTGATGCCTGTTTTTAGAGTTCGACTCTTAACATTGATGAGTGCAAGCCTCAGGCACACGCTCAGATATCCGAGACGTGGCAGTGTGGTACAAATGTGAATCTGGCTCAAAGTCCCTCCAAAGGGCGGAAGAAGGGCGCTATACAAGCTTGATAAAAAAAGAAAGCAAAGAATGCAGGAAGCTTAATCCGAAACGCAGTAGTTAATCAGCATCCTCATTCTCCCCGCCAGGACTTATTTTCCGCGCCAATTTCCCCTCTTCCGAACTCTCGTACTCTGTCCCTACTGTCATTTCTCGCTCTTTCTCGTCCTTTGCTATCCCATCAGGAGTGTCAAATCTCTGCTCCTCTGCTTCCATTTCTTCATCCTCCGCCAACCCTGTCTCTTGCCTGTCCGTCACTTCCGGATACACCTCCTCTGCCTGTCTGGCCCCGCCCTCAGTTCCATCTCTCAAGATGGTGTTTTCTCGTGTAATGTCCTCGGCCTGGTCCTCCGGATCGGAAAACCCCAAGGGCCCCAGGCCTTGAAGGTATGCTCGACGCATGAGGAGCTCCGTGGGCTCCAGGGGTCCGCCGTTGTCATGACTATCTTGTTTGGCAGCCTCGCGCTCCTCTGCCTCCCGTTTGCAGTAGGAATACCGATGGTTCATGTGCTGCGAGTAGGAGCCGGAGTGAGAAAAGCGCTTGCCACATTTGTCGCACTGGTAGGGTTTCTCGCCCGAGTGTAGGCGTGAGTGCTCGATGAGGTGGTGCTTGTGTTTAAAGGCCTTCTTACAAATCTGGCACTGGTGAGGCCGCTTTCCTGCGGACACACAAAGAGAGAGGAGCCGATGGATTAGAAGAGTGTCCAAACCACACCATCATTGTAAAAAACACATAACGTATCTTGAATATATTAAATTTTTGTATACAATTTACAGAGACACACATCTTTAAGTAACCACACAAAACCCTCCTGACTTGTGTTTATCTCATGATGAATTCTCATCAGTTTGGAAATAATTTGGAGTGAAAATGTAAAACAAACAAAACAAATGCCCTGACTGAAAAATCCCTTCATGTCAAGCCGCAACAAACCACCCCCGGTTTATTTTGGATGTTACCAAAACAGTGCAGAGAGGTGAGGGGGAAGCCACGGTCCTAAGGTGCTATTCTGAGGCCGTCTGTGACTGTTCTGAATGCAGCCAAGAGGATCAGGTGATTATCTCTCCGTGCCGCACAAGGTGAAAGTGAGGCAGTCAGCATCCCTGACAGAGCGATATGACATCATGTCTCTAGATTAAAAAATGCTTAGATAAGACAGCTGCCTTGTGACGCCCGTGTAACGCACGCACACCAAACATCTCTCCTCCAATCGTAACATCCATGGTGACTCCCAGAAACGGGGAGATAAATTCCAGTCTAATCAGTAAAGTAGGTGGGACCTGCCATTTGGCATTCAGTAATTTCACTGCTAACATATTTGCCATAAAAACCCACACACTCGCCATCATCTCCGAGCACATGAACAGATGTACTATATTCTTGGCCATGAATAGCCCTGGCATGCACCTTCCATAGCAGCCATACTTGAGATGGTCCCCTTCCCCACCTCCCCTCATCAAATTCAAAAATAGACAAGATGGCAGATTCCTCTCTATGCATTCCAAGCGAAGAATGTAAGTGAGGATGATGCAAACGTGTGAAAGAGAGGAGTCCCCCGGGAGGGGAGGTCACATTGTGGCATAGAAATGCCAAGCACACATCAGGCTTTCACACACCTGGCATACTGTGCTATGTTGGCATGCCAGCAAACTGCATTGAGAATGTGCCTCCATATTGACTGGCGTTCCAAATGTTCAATTTTATAGGCTTTGTGAGATTCGTTGTTTACTGAATGAAAGGTGTATACGAAAATTGCGTGTGCGTCGGCCATTTAACGGGGGGCAAATTAAGTGATATTTATATCCATCTTAGCAGGATTTAAAATATCATCCGCGTCACCCACTAAATTTAAACTATATCCCCTTTTAAGCCTGTCAAGAAGAAGGAAAGTGTTACACCTGGGTTTGAAATGTACAACAAAAAATGGAAATGGACAGAAAAAAAGAAAAGAATGAAGAAAAGAAATAAAAGATTAAAGAAAAAAACACAATGTGGTAATAAAAGGGGATTACTTGGGAGGGGTGGACGAGGGTAAAAAAAAAGAGTTGTCTAAATGTGATATACCTGTGTGCTCATATTTGTGTCTTAGGAGGGAACTGGTCTTCTGGAATGTTTTGTCGCACAAGTCACACGCGTACATACCACTTTCTGTCTTCTTAATCTTCTTCCGGGCGAGCAGCGACTCACTGTCTGTCAGGTCTTCTAGCCCTGACATATAGTCCCCTGCGCTGTCCAGAAGCTCCCCCTGCAAAAGAAACAGATTTCAGACACATCGCACAATCTTAACCTGCCACAAATCCTAATCCTAACCTGCCGACTAGGAAGAGACAAACAAACCGCCTGTTTGATCCCAAGTCTGGACAGAGCTTATCTCTGTAATGTGTGTAAGGCCTTTATCTCCCGGAGATGTCTCAAAATGAATGACATATGTGCATGGGGTGTCTCCATTTAATAAAAGCAGAGTCTATTCATCTTGAAAACAAAGTAAACTGGATAACTAGCAAACAAGAAGTGAAATCGCAATTTATTTTACATAAACTGTGAATCATAACTGGGTAAAGACACAAAACCGACAGGAAATTTGCTTTGTTGCAAAAGGTTGTAACAAAAACAAAATGTGGCTAGTTCCTTGTACTTATACATTCAATTTACCTGGAAGCCTGATTTCCTCTGGTATTTCCGCCGTTGTTGCATCTCAGCGAAGGTTGCTGCCCCCGCTGCATAAGTATAAGCCATATGTGGCAAAAAGCTCATGGGATCCAACCCTGGATAAGGCCTGAGTCCCGGGATGGTGGCTTGACCTGGAGACATGAATGTAGGAGGAGGGAAAGCTCCATGAGGTGGAAGCGAAGTGTACATGTGCCCTCCACCGAAGGGGTTTATACTAAAGATGGGGCTTGAGCTTTTATCCAGCTGACTTTCATTGCCCAGGCTGTTGGGTCCATTGAACTCCTTCTTGATGTGTGCCAAGTTTAAAGGCTCTGTTCCCTGTTCACGTACAGAGGTGTCGCTACTGTGGTCAATAGAAAAACCATTGGGTTTGGACCGCCGTTCTGACTTGGAAACGTGTTTAGGCAAAGACAAGTCCAGCGGTTCCCCATGAGCATCCTCAGAGGCGAGGCTATTAGGGGTGTATGAACTGCTATGCGAGTGTTTGGATGATGACGACGTAAGATTCAAAGGAGAGGGTGTCTCACCTCTCAAGTGGTCCACAGAGTCAAGTTGCCTTTCATTGGTCTGTCTGATGCTTGTAAACTTGGACAGCTTGTGCCCTGAATCCCCATTAGTTATGGCTTGAATCTCTGCTGATGAGTCGCTGTACTGGCCCATCGAAAGAGGTGAGCGTGCAAATGCTGACTCTCTAACCAAGCCGTGGTTGACCTCTCGGCAGTTTTGCTCAGGAGGGGGAGATCGTTTCCTAGACAAGTGAGATTGAGCTTTCCATTGCACAAACCAATCCTTCACAAACTCCTGAGGCAGAGCCACTGCTATGGAGATCTTCCTCAGTTCCTCTGAGTTGGGCTCAGTGTTCATGGCAAAGTAAGCTTTTAGTACTGACATGTGATCCTTGTAGGGGTTGACCGGGCTGGTGGTGTTCCTGTCAGAAAGGTAGGAGGATATCACCCCAGTCTCTGAGCCGAAAACCCCCTTTCGGCCGGTTGGTACATTATCGTTAGGTTTAAGGACGGCCTTGATCTCCTCATTCATCTTGCAGAGATAGCGCTCATGCTGATGCACGGGAATAGGGCCAGAAAACGTCTCCTTGCAGTACTGACATGAAAACAGAGAGTACTGCGCATCCCTCTCCTGTGTTTTGTCTTCAGATCCAAGATCCATGCCATGGCTGGGTCTTTCTTTCTTAACATCCAGCACCCTTCTCTTTGAATCTTCTGTCAAACTCTGGAGACACGCTTTGGCTTCGTTGACCTTTTCCAGTGTGTAGTCAATGATGGTCTTGGTGGGACTGTTGTGACCAACGCCAAGGAAGCTTTCCTGGGAAGCCAATGCCAGCTTCTGCTCCTCCATCTGGGAGCCTAATTCCTTCATGTATGCTCTGAGTTTAGAGATCTCTTCGGGATTGCCATCTATCTTCTGTCTCCAAACCGTGTTGTCCACAATCTGAAGAACCTTCTGAACTTCACTTATGTTGTTATTAAACCCTGTATAAGCCAACGG
Organism: Triplophysa dalaica; assembly: GCF_015846415.1. Taxonomy (NCBI): domain Eukaryota; kingdom Metazoa; phylum Chordata; class Actinopteri; order Cypriniformes; family Nemacheilidae; genus Triplophysa; species Triplophysa dalaica. Next base: position 13,301,239 of record NC_079549.1, on the reverse strand, counting down.
ATGGGAATCCAACCCGATACCCAGGTGTTGCAGGGGGTTCTGAGCTGAACCATGTATCCCAGGAGGACTCCCTCCACGTCCGCTACCATTGAGAAAAGCTCCTGCCCCACCAAAATCTTGCTGCGATGCAATCATAAGACGGTACTCATTGAAGTCCATGGGCTCAGGCTTAATGTCTGGGTGGACAGATTGGTCAGATGGAAGGCTCATGGACCTGCCATTCTCCAGTTTGTGACGGAGTTGAGCTAAGGCAGGACTGCCTGGCGAGGACGCAGCTGAGTTTGGTGATGAGCCTGACTTAGTGTTGACTCCTTGGCGTGCCCGTCCGTTAATAGAGATGAGGCCAATGCACTTCTTGCTACTAATGTGTGAACTGTAAGAGCCAGAGTGGGAGAAGCGCTTCTTACAGTTGGAGCACTCGTAGGGCTTCTCACCTTAAAGAAAAAAATCAAAACGTATTACTTAAATTTTTTGCATTAGTTTAAACATTTCGCTTGACACATTGTATTTCTTTACAGTTTTGTGCATTGAAAGAAGTCAAAATTTTAATTTAACTTTGAACCATTCCACTTAATGAATGACACGATGATGGGACATTAGAATAAATAAATCATACTTGAATAATTATGCAATTATGGTTTTAAATATTCATCATCTTCCCGACTAGCCAAACCACACTGAATTACCATTAAGTAAATTGGAGACATATGGGCTAAGACTATATATTTGATAGCCATTCATCTTATTGCACTTGTAAGAAGGAGTAAAAAACACTCGCTTACCGCTGTGAATGCGAAGGTGCTCCTTTAAATGGTGCTTGTATTTGAAGGCCTTGCCACACTCTGTGCATTTGAACTTGCGGTTCCCGGCCCCCTCATTTAGCAGTTGAGGCTGTAAAAGAGTAAAAGATAAAATACAATTTGCATACGTTAGAACTGGGAGGCCACAATGAATTACAATATTTAGTCATTAATACACAATTAAAACACATGCTAGTCATGGACCATCTGCATCTTGCAGGTTTTTTAAAGGTATTATGATTAAGTCCATATAATTAATCCATGGTGACTTTTCCTTCTCAGTATCTTCTGTGACTAAGCCACAAACTTTAAACTTTAAGCATTTGTGTCTAGTGTTAGTTAAAACAGTGTAGGCTGTATCTGTATTCACCATTCAAAGTCACGTAGGTGCTCTTCCTGCATTTGAAATTCAAATGTGGGCCCCAGATGCACAACAAAAACAATCGCATTCACCCTGCACCCCACACACATACACAAAAGGTCTGCGAAAAACGTGTGGGAGTCCATAAGCACACGTTTAATAGTTAAGACGTACAGTATGACGCAGAAGTACTATCTCGAAAAGTCATACTTGTCTACAAAGTCCAGCTTAAGATGTATACAGGGGTATTTCTATATGATATTATACTACAGTATACTATACTGTACTAAACTGTAGGTAAATATGTACCCTGAACACACCTTGAAACATAAAACAAAAAACTAACAAGGTGGATCTAGTAAATAAAGTTCAAAGCCTTTCAGGAAAACACCCCTTGAGAGCAAATAAACAAACACTTAAAGTCATTTAAGGATTAGGATACTTTAGATCACCGGAAGAAAAGCCATCTGGTCATCATTTAAATCAGTCTGGAGAGGTGCACATGTGCGTGTGTGCGCATGCAAGCGTCAATCAGACAGTAAGACGAGAGGGTACCGCAAGTATTCACATAAGTTCTCTCCCAATGTGCCCAGGTTCAAAGTTGAAGGCTTAAATGTAGGATATCCTGTTAAAATCCTATAAAACTACTCAGAACTCATTTACCATAACAAAAAAAAAGACTCCTTCTCTTAGAAAAGCAAAATTGAGATTTGTATTCAAAAGAAAGGCTATGTTGAGATCTGAGTAACAGGCAGAACTAACTTGAGCTTTTATGCATCTTTTGACTTTGACTCCAGTCCAACAGCTGATGCGAAAAGTCAACAGGCCTATAGAATTCAATGTCCTAGAACAGCCCACACATGGCCGGCTATGGGCGGACACACGGGAGTATGACAGTGCACAGCTGTGGCTCCGGTGTGAAGAATTTGAGCGAGGCTCTAGAAAAGCGTGTTCAATGTTGGACATGGGTAGTGCATGGCTAAAACAAATTCTTTTCTAAGTGCTTAAAGACTCAAGGAAAATACATGAGAAGCATCTTCCCATGTGGATTTGTTTCCTATTGAAACAGGAAAGTTTCGTTTTTATTTATTTTAAAACATGCTCAGAAAGAGAGCCACTTTGTCCCACAGAATCATGTAGTTGATTTTGTTAGTTCGAAATATCACCAGTTGAATTCTATAGCCTGAAATCATTAAATGAGTGGGAGGTAATGAAGATGAGCATTGATTGAGGTGGGCCTGGTCTTACCTGATCTCTAGCGGGCTTATGTGTGGCCATATGGCGCTCAAGCTGGGTGCGGTAGGCAAAGGTGTCGCTGCACAGGGGACAGGGGAAGCTCTCATCGTTTTTCTCATGTCTATACTTGATGTGCTCCTTTAGGGAGGTCAGACGCTTGTAGCCCCGGTCACAGTAGGGGCAGGTCAACAGTTGGGCAAAGGCATCTGGCGTCCTCAGTGCCAGATCTGGGCAAAAGTGAAAAGAGGGAGAGAGGAGGGGGGTTGAAAAATGGCAACATATGTGTGGCATAGTTGCAATATTAAGCAATGGGAGAATGGTGGGTAGAGCATTACAATCAATTATGTGTAATTACAAAAAATATGATTTATTAATAATGGTAAATCTATATGTATTTCCACTATTTAGCTTTTTTTGGAACCAGTTTTATGTAATGTAATACCATTTTCATTTTCATCTTGTCCATTGGCCTCTGGTGTGCCCAGTCGCGTGTTCTCCTCTGGGTCCTCTGGGTAAATGATAACAGTGTCCTGCAGGTAGTCCGCAATACTCCCTGCATGTCCCTCACCGTCGTCCAGTTTCCTCTTGGCAAAGAAGCTTTCCAGCTCTGAAGTGGCATCAATACCCTTAACTGCACACAGGAAGTGGGGAGAAAGAGCAAAAATGAATGCACTGGTTGAGGCTCTTTGTCATTCGAAAGGCCTAGCTGAGCATTAGGACACTGGCCACTCTAAGTGTGATGCAGTGGAGACCGAACCATTAGAAGGCCCTTAAAGGTGGAAGTATTTATTTAAGTTACAACATAATGGCCACTTCAAAAGACTAATAGGAGCCAGCTTGATCATCAAGCACTCTTTAAGCATCCTCTTGCATGTTCGAAAATGCTTTAAACATTTCCAGCATTACGGGTAATTGGGTTATACGGCAATTAGGCGCGTTGGGGTAACCGATCTCACTTTGCATTGCTCATCATATACATAAAATCAGACCCAATAATCTAATTGTGGATCATGCGTTGTGTGTAATTGCACAGAACAAGGTTTAAACAAGGTTAAACGTAAACAATAGTTTTTTGCATGCTGTGTGGATAAGTACAGAAAAAGGCGGAATGGATGAACATAAAGTGTGAATTTGTAAAAGGAAGCTACAGTAGCTACATTTATACAAAAAAGATCTGTAAGCCAATTTGAAAAACAAAATCCTTGTATTGAAATTAATGCAAATAATTAATAAACTAACAAAAATATTCCAAATCATATTTTTTTGAAAGCTTAAACGAGCCAAATTTGCTGTCTTTTTGTAATCAATTTGAAAGTGCATATTGTGAACAAGTCTGATTTAGTCTAAACCCAATTTATTTGCAAAATGTGATTTGCCTTGCACTCCTGGTAAACTTAAAAATGTTTACTTTCCATCCCCTGTGGGCACACATGAGGGAGCATTACCTCACATGTCTATGTGTGTGCTCATGCCAAACAAAGGGTGCTAAAAGGGCCGGACACACCTAGTTATCAAGAAATTTACACAGAATCTGAATAACGAAGCAATGTTGCAAGAGTCACGATTAACACATCAAAAACATTAACCCCAATTGCCCAGTATGATACATGAAACAAGCTTTGAGTCTAAAAGACTTGGACGCAAAGGTTCAGATCAAAATCTCCAGAAATGAGCTCACCTGTACCATTTCCAATTCCAGGATGAGAGATGTCAGGACTCATGGAATTGTACTCAGATTTTCTCTCTTCTGTAAGAATGCCAAAGGAAAGAGAGAAAACATATGTTTTAAAGGATAACAATTACTACATAGTGTGCACTACTGTATAATGTACAATAAAATAACAGTGGGGTCCAAAAGTCTGAGAGCACAATGAAAATCAGGGATCTGAAATTTAATTTGAGTGAAAAGTAAACAAGAAAGCTATAGAATTTGAACAATCTAAAATAAATGAAATGTTAGTCCTTTCATATTTGTATTCACTAAGTTAGTTATAGAATTTAAAGTTATACTCAAATGTTTTTGTTGATCATATACTTTGTATAGAATACAAATTTATTCAAAACCTTTAAAACAGTACAAACATTTAAAAACAGGGCATAATATTTGCATTTATCAATTCAACCTTTAGAAAAGTGTTTTGAAAAGTAAAATACTAGTCATTTATTTGAACATGAAATTCATTGTTTACATGCTTAAACTTACTGTTTTATAATTTGTCTAGCTATAAATTGTTAACGCAAAAAACTAGTTGTAAACAAATTCATTAACTAGGTTTGTTGAGTTAAAATAATAACTTATGTTGACATGACTTATTCATTACATATTGTGTTGGAACCAAAATTAGATATAGAACATATATAGACAAATCAAAAGTTTCAAAAATGAAGGAGTTACATTTCAAAGAGCTCAGGGAATGATAAAACGTTAGAGAGTGACTTCACTGTAACCGTGGCTTAAGAAATCATGTCAAGGTATTTAAGGGAGGAGAGGAGGGTCTAAGAGGAGTTTGCTCATATACTGCAGCTATTGTGTTTGTTCCTCCTCCTCCTCCTCATGTGACCTCGTACCGGCAGTCACAAGTATCATAAGCTTCCCCCACAAAAGGAGGATATTCAGCACCACTATGCAGGGAGAAAACAAGGGTACAAGTCGCTCCTGACACAAACACACTCACTTACTCACAAGGCATAAGCACTGTTTCATTTCAAAACTGTGTTTCACTTCCTTCCTCATTATCTAAGTATGACAAGATGAAAGATGAAAGATACTGAAAGTCAATGAATCCTCTCACTATTTACCACATTTAAGCCATGTCTTTTAAAGCAGAGAGTTGAAATCAAGCTTCTCAGAGAAACGCTTCACGAATGGACGTTTCGAGCACCAAAAGAAGAAAAGCTCTATTAGACTTGGTAATTTTAAAGAAACAAGGTATTTGCTAACAGCTGAAAACCCTTCCTGGTGAAATTTGTCTCCTGCACCACACAGATAAAAAAGCGCAAGGCCTGGAGTCATTGAAAATATTCTCCTGCATTCTCTGCATTGTGCTTTCCTTTGAGGTACACTGTCTTAAAACTTCTTTGGCTGGGTTAGCGATTAGCAGTATTAGCATGGGGTTTTATTTCAGGTCATATGAAGGACTGAACGTCATGTGTGGTGTGCTGAAACTGCAATTTCTTCAAAGTTCAATTTAAAGTAAACCAATGAACTAAGGACAAAATATTTAAGCTTTCCTCGAGGGACAAAATGGCAACTACATTAGAGTCTCAGTTCTGCTTGTGGTAGCTGCCGGTGATGGTGTGAATTAAACCACTGAAACTCATGCGAAGTCCCATTTAAAGGACACATTGTTTCAATAGTCAATCTGACCGTCTCATTTCAAAAAGGCTAGTGGCTAAATATATATAGTTTTTAAATCAGTCTGAGGTGGAAAAGACCCCAAAACTACCTTTATTTAGTGTAAAAATAATGACATCTTTACATATGCGTGTTTATTTGTTTGTAGCTATGCGTATGCTGCAGACTTGAGGTGTGTTTTTCTGGCAATCATAATGCACAGAGAAAAGAGGAAGAACCACACAAGATGATTCATGCAGACGCTTTCAAAATGTCACATTTACCAGCCTTTACCACAATATGTTTTCCAGCTAGTGAACTAATACCTTTATTCAATCACAAAGATCGAATATTGCTATCGCGCTAGAGGTGTGGCCTTCGAATAAACTCTGAAGACGTTCATTAATCTAGCATATCACGGGGCAAACATCAACTAAACAAAACACTATTCAAGCGAATGACACATCCCTGAAGACCCTGTTAAGTTCTGGGACTTTGACAATCTCTGAATTTAAGTGACGCATATGGTTTAGTCATTAGCTGAGACTGATTGCTGGGGGTCGGGTATTTTCTCGCTTTCTTCAAACCGGGCGACTCGCATGAGTTCTCCCTTCACTCTGTAACTGTCATCCAGGCCCAGGGAATTGTGGGTCTATTATGTATGTAAATGGCCATCATAATGCTCAAAATTTCATTTAAGGCCTCTAATGAGTCTTCAGAAGGGCAGGCTCATGCTTAATGATAGCTCTGTGATCCTAATTAAGAGAATTTGTCTTTAAAGCCTCACTAGCTTGTGTCTCGGCCGCAAACTCGATTGCTTTTGGATTTGAGTGGATGAGTCACAGAAAAAGTGAGAAAAAAGAGGGGGAGACAGCGATGAGGCATCGGAAATTGGGTGTGATCTACCTTTATGATTAAAATTGTAAACCAAGTAAAAAAGTGAGATATGAGTATTTATCTTTAAAATCACTTAACATCTGCCTGTTGAGCTGTTTGGCCTAATAATATGAAAAGTGCAGATTTGATTATAGGTACGACAACCTATAAGCAAATCACGTTTTCATAAGTCAGAACTACCCTTGAGTTGATCCAGTATGAGTTTTTTTTATGTTGACATCACTTTCCTATTAGTTACTTATAATGCTAAATACTAGCTGAATCACATCACAACAGTCCAAACTTCAATGTTCCGTGAAATTTGAACTTTGGCTGTCTCATGTTAATCCACAAAAACCTCAAACGACTCGTATTCTTGGCTCACACTCTTACCTGATCCATTCAGGTCTCCGTGGCGCCAGACGTGGGCCCCGGCCCCATCCTGGCTTTCATTCTCTTCATCCCCCCGGCAGGAGAGCAGGGCATGGGCTACGCGTGGAGAGGCCTCCAGACTGGGCACTCCTGCTGGACTGCCTTCACCCTCAGAACCCAGCAGTCTGTCCTCCTCATCGGACCCTGACCCAGCTTCCCCCACGTTTTCATAGCTCAGCACTGAGAAGACAGAGATATAATAAAACTGTTATTATTTTGGTTTCCCTGCTGTCCAATGGCTTTAGTTCAACAAAGTACAGAAAATACTTTACTGGCATTGGGGCATGTTGTCATAAAAGCTCAAATGAACTCTGTATTGAATTAATGGTGGTAATGTTCAATAGCTTTTCTCAGGAACTTTGACATTTGTGCCAATATAGAAATTGACTTACTGAAGTTAACGAAGTGACAACTAACCCTAGTCTCCCCATATCTAAAAAGCATCATGAAACCTAATGTAGAATGTAAAAGTTGAATTTCTGTTTTATAAAATCTACATTATTTCAAATTATATTACCACAGTCTTTGTGGTCTCAAAAAAACATAACCGAGAAAACTAGATACAAGCTGGTGTGAGAGAAGTGTTAAGAGTATGATAATCTGGGAATCTTACATCATGGGAACTGCAGTTTATTGTTCAGGTTCATTTGATGTTCTTTCATTGCCTAATAGAGCAATCTACACAGCACCTTATCTCTGAGGCTGCCTTCCAAAGCAGTGAGAACAAGTGGGAAGTTACTCTAATGGTCAGATTGAAAAACCTAATTGCCGATTTCAGGACTATTTTCTCCCCCTTCTGAACACAGAGTTTTGAAAAACAACAAACTTTCCCTTCAATCCGCGGTCTATTTCCCAGTTCATTGGCATCAAATGGACTCAACTGGGCTGCGGAACACTCCGTTCCCTCCTCCACACCTTAACTACCCCTAATCTCTCCCTAGGAGCCCATTCACTTAAAAAATACCAATGACGTCTTTTTTTCCCAGGTTCCCATGCAAAAAAGGCAGAGTGCTTCCCTTGGGCTGATCTTGCCAGAGGACGCGAAGATTAGCCGTTCGTATCTGATCATAATATGATCTTTGTCTGCTCCGTGGGGCTGCATTTGCTTCCCCGGAACAACTGCGCAACAGGTGCAAATTAAAAGGGGAACCATCTCGGGTACAAGAGATGGTCGAAATGCACTGACCCGGGCTGAATACCAAAGAGTGAGGAGAGGTGGTATGGCGGGGGTGAGGGGCGTGGGACAAAAAGATTTCTAACTAAGAGGTGTGACCGCCGGGATTATTTAAGGCCGACTTCAGTCCGCGGGTAAAGACCCCCTCCTTCTTGAATGAAAAAGAAAGAGCAAAAGAAAGACATAAGGGGAGTGGTTGAAAGCAAGACATGAGAGGCTCATTGTGTGGTCCGGGTATACCTTGGACGTAAAGCAACTTTATCTTGCCGTTGCTTGATTTTTCATCCTCTACTCCCACCCCTGCTTCTTGTAGTTCTCTATAGCAAGAATCGGCATCTTTATCCCAGTATTGACTGCGCATCACTCGGCATCGCTACACAGTCATGCAGGTACCATAAGAAACGCAGCCTTGAATTTAAAGCTAAAAAGCTGTGGCCAATCATTCAAAGTTTCAATGGTGGGAGTGTTCTGGAGAAAAAGAAAGAAGTGGGCGGACTGGGAAAAGAATCAAGGGGAAGAATACAGAGGTCAGGGCTGAATATTAATAATAGTGAACTGCTGAGTGGTTTGACTTTAAGCCCACACAAAACACGAAACTCTCTACATCACATTTTCCTGTTCTAGCTGCCGAGACAGTTTTTCAACAGCATATGCTAGCCATCCACATTCCAAATCACATAGCTTGAATACTTAACCGAATGTTTTTGTTTTTTTCCATTTACGTTATAGAGACATTCAGTGCGGTTTCGTCTAAAGGCACGTTCTAATTTACCTAGAATTGTATAGATTTTGCCTTCTGATGACACAAATAGAAAACTCTGAGGTTTTTAAAACCATCAAGGGAAAAAACAAGACATATTTTGCATATGTGTGCCCGTACAGGTTTTGTTAAACTTTCAGGGCCCAACTGTTTAGAAAAAATAGTGAGACATAAACAGAGTCCCTCTCACTATTAAAAGAGCTGCAGGAAATTCGACCAATTACATTTTTGCTAACATGAATAATATCAACAGGTCTGGAGGTTAGCTTATTAAGATCATATTTTAATGAGAGGTCCTCATAGACTGTTTCTATGTGTCCTTCTTTAAGTCTATGTGTGTGTGTCAGTAAAACACACCAGTAATGGTCATCCATCAAATTGACTGCGCTGAGGTCACAAAGGTCTTGCATGTGTGCGTCTGTATGGTAGAGAGACAAAATATAAATAAAAGATGTTTCAGAATATAATAAATTAGCAAACGACCTTTGCAAACTATTTTGGATCTACTAATCATACCAACTTTCCCCATGTAGCCCCGCCCCCTTTGCAATTCTATTGGCTGCCATTTTAGTGTGTCATTCCGGCAGCTGTCCTGCCGTATAATTCCTGCAGTGAACGGCCCATTGTGCTCACCCCTGAGACAAAGAGGCCACCTCACTTCTCTCTCTCTCTCTCTCTCTCTCTCCCTGGCTTCTTCCTTTCTCCCCACCCTATCTCTCTCTCTCTCCTTGCTGTTTCGTATTCTCGAGTAACCCCGCCTATCATTCTGTTAGCTCTCCTTTGAGAATAAGCCATAATGTATTTCACGATGGTACCTTTTAGAGAACCTGTAAAAGCTGTTAGCAAAAACTACTTGTAAAAACACGAGTTAAAAAAAGACAATCCATTGTGTCTGTCCAGTGTGAATGAACTTCTTTGCTCTCTACTGAGAGAGATTCACACATCCAATAGCCTGAAGTTACACGTAAACACACGCACACATGTTGTTCTGAACAGTTTAGCTGTTTAGACAGGTATGTGTGTGCTCTGTCACAATCTCTCACGATCCTCTCGTCTCCAATGCAGAGCGTTTTCCAGGCGCTCGGGGGAAAACTGCAGACACACCTGCAAATCCACGTCGTCCACTGAAGTCAATTCATCGCACACATTGGTCGCATAAAAAATCAAACACTTCATATTTTAACACAGGAAAGGCTTCAGCTCCACCAAATGGCCAACGATCACATCCATCTGGTCTGCATGATACATCTTGTTCCTCACACCTTTTTACCATTCCCTGTTCACAGGTATTCCCATTTTCCTCCTTTTTCCTTCTCTTCTTCCCTTTTCCATATGTTCCCTGCGCCAGGCGTTGGCAAAACGCAAAGGTGAGCGAGTATTCCGTATCCATGTCGGGAAAAAGACAGCCTGCCGCAGGTCTTTTCCAGGTGCCTCTCTGCCACGGTAATGAAACCCCGACTGAACAGACGGTGGAAAATAACTGCTCTGTTCTCTCTCTCTCTCTCTCTCTCTCTCTCCTGTGCTGTGCGCATCACCTGAGCGAGTGACGGGGGAGGGGGGCGAGTAGGTAAGGCTTTACGCTCGAAAGGAGGTCGCTGCCTAGTGGCTATAGACTGGAAATGATCCATATAAATCAAAAGAGGCAACATCAGATCATGCACCAAAACCACATTTACCTGCTAAGCCACAAAAGACGGCCTACAAATATGTGTTGTATTCAGAGGAATTTTTATGGTCTTTAGGCACTGTTTGACTGGACTTGATATGATTTTCACCTGTTGTGCATTGCACATGCTGTTGAACGTGTTTAATTTTAGCTCTATATTTTTAAAGACCGTTCTTGCACTGATTTTTTAAAGACGCTGAGGTGCAAGACAACATGTATGTGAATTTTGTCAACATTAAAAAAAAATACAATAGCATCCAGATAATAATGCAGACACACATGGACCAAGCCATGAAACTCTCCTTCTGATATGATGGGGCTTTCAAATTCAGTCCTGTAAAAACATGACAAAACAATGAATCAAGAGTTTCCCACTCAAGGTTGTTTATGTGTCTCTGCTTGTGAAGGCCTTGAACCTGACAGATAACGTTGGATCTATTTTTCCTGTGTTGTTAGCATGCAGCTAACGGCTGGTGAAAGTGCTCTTGTTTACGGTGTGTGTGATGGGAGATGAGGCTCTCTGTGTTTGTTTTAAGGCCGGGCAGCCGGAGAGGTCACACTGGTGCTGAGGGAACAAAGAGCCCAGGAAGAGAGGGGCCGCTTTTGTGCCGCCGTGATTCACAGTGAAAACTCAGCTATGCGTGAACCATTACCGCAAACCTGGAGTCTGTGTGTTTGTGCTGTGGCTTTGTTTTGCTTGTATTTAGGTATTTCAGCACTTGCCAATATTTGTGAGCATAAAAGTAGGAGAGTGAGAGTGTCTGTGTATATGTGTATGTGTGTGTGTGCACTTATCTAGCCAGCGAGCACCCATCTGTAAAGGGGTGGCGGTGCTCCACAGGCCCTGCCGTGAAGCGGCAACAGTAGCCTGGGCCTAATTGAATTAAACTCCCATTTGTCTACTATAGGACCCAACGCAACAGGCAAGAAGGAGCGAAGGGGAGGAGAGGAAGCGAGAGAAAGAGAGAGAGAGAGATCTCTGAGGCTCGCTCATGCCGCCAGACGGCCCACCTTTCCCCCTTCCTCCCCCACGCAGACCCACCATCTGTGCCCACCCCATGCACATGTTACCCCTCTCTCTCGACAACTGTTCAGGGCCTCTACCAGCCTTGGAGTGCCTGTGTGTGTACGTGTGTGTGTGTTTAAAATCGTAGGGCTGGAAACACACAATGGCTCACTGGGCTACCCTGAGGACGAGAAGACACAGGAGGAGTGCAGAACACAATATGCTGCGCCGAGGAAGATAAAGAAGTCAACCTCTATATCTCAGGCAAACTATCAGTCAGGTTGCATTCTGGGAGCAAAAGAAACAAGCACAAGAAGCACAAACCCCCTTAGGGCAAATGAGCTGAAAGGAGACTACACAAATTACACACGCCAACAAAACCTGCAATTTTAGGTTGCCTTTTCTTCTCGCATGCTGTCTTTGTATGGTAATACTCTACCATAAAACCGGCAGGTGAGAGCTAAGAAGTGGCGGGCAGATGAATCTGTTGGCTGAGTTTGGAGTCTATCAATTTTTTTGGAAGTTAATATGGGTCAATTAATATGCAAATCTCCCGGCAGATGCTCGGTGGCTCTCAGCGTGCGATTGGCCCGTCAGTCACTAGCTGTTCAAACAGTTTCACGAGCAAAACAACACCAGGTTCCTTCTCGGAGAGAAACCGAGACACCTTCGCATGTTTTCCCATCCACTCTTCCCTTTTTTCACGTAAGCTGTGCAGAGAGGTAACATTTATTCTATTTCAGTTGTAGAAATGCAAAGCAATAAAAATATATTTTTCCTTTTACAGTAATAGAAATTAAAGATTAATTTAAGAAATTAAAGGACAATTCATCACAAAATCGGCTATCAACCTATAGTTTAAAAACAGCTCATGATCGAGGCCGATATACCCTGTCAATCACAAGAGGCCAGGAAAATGCAATAAATCTGTGCTCTGTATGTTGAAAATTATAAGAAACATGACCAGTTTGATGTTCTATATTAATCGTCATAATATGAATTAATAACAAAACTTAAGAAATATAAATTTAATCTTCAGAATCGTTATCTGCAGATATGACTTTAAATAATCGGCTATCGTATCAGTGAAGAAATGTAGTATTTCTGCATCTCTATTTTACTACCTAATACAGTTGATTTCATTTTCTTCTTATTAAAGGCTGATTTTATGAAGCACAATCATCGTTCCCTAATACCTGTTTACTATCAGTCAAAAAGCGAAACTAAAAGAAGACAGCTTGGGCTCCGCTAAGACTCCTCAGTGGCACTGCCAGAGGTGCTTGTTGGGTTTCTGAAAGCTAACAGGTCCAGATGGAGCAAAAAATAAGACCTCAAAGGGGGGCTTTAAATGAAGGCTCCAGACCAGGAGACAGGTTGCTAATGAAATATTTATGCAAGGAGTGGCCCTATCTATCCATCCATTCTGCCCACAACCTTCCCACACTTCCTTCTTCTGCCCTGCGCCATTTTATGGTACACTTTAATCTAGAAAAGTGAAAACGAGCAACAACAAAATCACTCTTTCATTGGCACCGCAAAGCACAACTATCCGGACGATATCAGTCTAAACCCTCTGAGAATTTTGCGAACCATGGTTAGATTTCCATCTTTAATCTCAAAACTTATTGGACATTGTTAAATGTGTCTTGGCAAGTGTTCACAGCATGTGTGACCGCTAATTGTAGTTTCACAAGTGCTGATTGCATGGGATAGCACGGGCCTTATTTGAACAAATCCTAAAATTCACAAGTGCCCATGTGATGATAGGAAAATAAGGCTGCCTGGTTTTGGGCTAGATGGCAAGCGTTACAAATATAGATAGATACACATGCTGTGAGCTTGATTTGCGGAGAAAGACAGAGTAAATGAGAGCAAGAGAGGTTAATTCAAGCCATAACAGTTGGGATTGCAATCCAGCATCTTGCTCTCAGGCCATGCGTTACTGCAGCATTATATCCACCGAATGTAATTTTCCTCCCCGGCGTCCATTTCCATATACATTGACCTCTAGCTTTGTCACACACACACACACACAGACACACACACTGGTCGGTCGCAGTACACTCCTGTGTTTGGCAGGCCCAGGATCAGCTGGGGTGGCATTAAAGATGCACAAGGTTGCCTGTGAACAACTGTCAGCGCATCTGCTGCGCTGTTCTATAGCCACTCTCTTTCTCTCCCTCTCTTTCTGCATCACTCCCACAGCCCCATCAATAACACTCTACTGCAAACAGCTCCTGGCTATCGCTACGAGCGTGTGTGTACATGCGCGTTGTGTGCTATGTGTGCCAAAACACGAGTGAATAACACAGATTATTGCCTGCATCCAGTTGAGTGTGCGTGTCCATTTGTGGCAGCCAATGACAATGTGTGTGTGTGTGTTAGTCTGAGCTCAATATCATAATGAAATAAAGACCCTCCGTTAAGCACATGCAAATTCGAATGTTCGTAATCAGGGCAAAATTAATTTAGCTGTTGCTGATGAGAGGCATTAATTAATCTGTGTGAGGTGCAGGCCTAATCTGAGGTTGAATTACACCTCCTGTAAGATTAATTAGGACACGATAATAACATATGGCACTGCCAGTGCAGATTAAAGTAAGCCTTATTCCTTTGACTTGTAAAAGAGGCGAAACTTAAATCTCTGTGCGACTCGCCGCTTAAGCACTTTGTTGACAATTGCGCCTGCTGTATTCTCAACTAGTTAATAGTTAGCAGGGATTTCAAAGGTATTCACAAAGGAATTTGGGTTGCATGCGTATCGCTGGTCTATTTCATGTTTTGGGATAGTTTTGCGAGGATCTGAGTCCGGATTTCTCTCCGGTGAAACACTACACTGGGAAGTCGAGTCCATTTGTGGCAAATGCGTGCCTGTGTGCGCCAGCCAACATATGTTTATGGGTGTGTGAGACTGAGGTGCTCTGAGAGCTTATGTGCATGGATCTGTGGTGTGGACTGCAGAGACCACAGCAAAACCTTACCAATTGCCAGCTGGCAGTGTAGGTGGGAGCCTTTTAAGGAGGTCAGTGTGCGCGAGTGAATGGGGACAGTCCACCAATGAGACATAGAGCCCCCTTGGTCCAGGACCTTCAATCAGAGCAACTCTTTCTGATGTTAATGAGGGAGTAAAACACATCTGTTCAGCCCCCCCCCCCCCACGCACACATCCTAACACACACATACGCACTTATGTGAGGAGTTTGGTCACCTGAATAGTTTGCCCAGCAGGTAGCACACAAGGGACGAATTCTGGCCTTTATGTGGTCATTCTCTGACCCCCCCAAAAGCTTTTCTATGCCCTTTGCTCATAACTCCCATCAAAGGTCAATGACCCGTGGGGTCCACCAGGGACCCATATTACGCCCTTCTGTATTGTCAGAATAAAGGGGAGTGTTGAGTGAATGATCCACAATTTTTACAATGCTAACAATAGTGCTTATCAGAGAGTTGAATTGTGTTTTAAAAATGTATAAAATTGCACCAAATTGATTTAAACACACACAAATAAATAATGTCTACAAACATTTAACCCAAGCAGTATAGCAATTTTAAAATGAATATACAATATGAGGTAACAGGTGCTACTATCTTACCAGTCTTTCCACTTTAATTGAAACATCACAAAATTCATCCCTCTAAGATATTCTTTTACAAAATGAGATCAGATATTCGAATGTGATATTTACATTTATTTCAAACTATTTATAAGATGATATTTTGGAGGAGGTCCTGGATTAGTAGCACATCAAAGAGTGTGAAAGTGAGATACTTTGATGATGTTTATAGTAACACACCTGGGGTAAAGCAAGGTGCTAATTACCTCAAGTGGGTAATTAGAATGTTGATTACAGGAATCCAAAGGTACTGCAGAGCTTAAAGCGATAGCCTACCTCTGTAACCACTCCTTTGGGTAGACACATACACATACACACACACACACACACACACAAGCATACATACAAATAGTCCAGAGGGAAGTCATAAACATCTCCTTGGCTCAGGCGATTATAAGACTGGCTTAGAGTGGAGAACCAGTAAATATTGAGGGGGCCATTGTTCCCTTCACTTCCTCTGTTCAGTAAGGAGGATTCGACTTTCCCCTTGATGACACCTCCAGGGAGCACACGAGGATCATATTATCGTCTCAAACGGAAGTCGTATTCATTCCGTCGACTGTGTTAAGGCTCTCAGAAGCCACATCATTCGTAATGCTGAGGACCGCAGGGCTTTCACAGAACAGGAAAGACCCACGTTAACTCGCGAGCAGCCGGATAAAAACTCTCTTCGCTGCTTTGTTAGGGAATCATCTATGATTTAAAGCAGGGAGTGGCAAAGTGTTGGGCTAATAAAGCTAGCTGAGGCCATTTACAAACAGGCTGAATTATTTGTGTTAGAGTTACTGTACCCTAGACAATCTCTACAAATGTGTGGGCAGCTCAACACAGCCTGTGACTGAATCCTTCTTCATCACGAGGAACTTTTTGCATGCTTCGTTGCTAATAAAAACAATTGAATGCATTTAAAACATCTGTCAAATTATTGCAATTATATGCAATGCAACAATTCATAATTGTTCAGTTTAGTCCAAATGGATATTGCCATGATGCTTCTAAAATGGCAAATAAAAGGACTGAAAGTGGCTCGCACAAGAAATCAAGTTTCTCGTTTCACACCCCAATGTTTATTGTTCTTTTCGTTCCCCACAACTCTACTGTATAATTATCCCTATTATGTCCATAAACTTTCAACGTTGGCTCTGCTTTTGTTGATTTTAGCTGTACAACCGTGTCTTTAAAACGCAATACAACTCAAACCTTTCAGTTAAATATGGCTAGATAAATAGAGCGATAAATAGCTAGATCTTTGCCTGGTCACCTCAGAAGAAAGCTGATTTCTGACCTTCTCCCAGAGTTCCATGGAAACCGGAGCTAGACAGTGGCCAAAAATACATGTTTTCTTAAAATACAAAAGCTTGTGAAACTGTCTGTTTTAGGGAGTTTTGACTTCAACAGGTGCCAAGAAAAACCTCCACGGTCTCAAAACCTGTTATTTAAACAAGGGTGAAAGGACTGCAGGTCACGTTCTCTCATGGATGCCTTCTCTTTTGAGAACTCTTAAAGGGTCTGAAAGCTTTTTAGCTCTTTTTAGAAGACGTTAACTCTTTGAGCGCCACTGAAACAATATTTTCACACGTTTAAACTGTGCAAGCGAAAACATAACAGTTCTCAAGTAAAAAATGATAAATAGAACGTGTTTGCACATATTAAACCGCAACTGTCTTTGGTATGGCCAATGTCACGGTGACTTAGTGGCTGAAAAAACTATCACCGCTTTGTTTGTCACATATTTGCTAACACAAGTTCTTTTCTGCCCTTGTGCAGCTCTTATCTGTCATGAAGGGGATAAGGTGTGACCTGGTAAGGGTGGCAAGTTCCACTTTGAGATGTGTGATCACTAGGGCCCAGCAATTGAGCCAGAGGCCCTTATACAAGGAACTTAATCAGCCTTTAACACCTTGAGATGAGCGAACGTTAACTGAAATGGCAGCTGCATCTTTTTTACACATGCAACGGACTACAGTTTCTACTGTGATCAGATCGTTGCAGGTGCTAAGACCTATATGTGAGGAGTGACTCTGTCCAACTATAGATATTAGGATATATGTTGTTGGTTAAGGTGTAATTTCCCACAATACCCTTTTTATCTTAAACAAAAAATGCTAAAAATCTGAATTACTTCTAGAAGTACACATTTAATAACACATTTTGGTGATTTACACTTTGTGTAAATAACCTGGTGAGTCTCTGTAAGCTTCAGTTGATCTTTGTAGTCACAAAAGCCACTGATGCACTGTACTATGCATCACAAACACACACACACACACACACAAACACACAGAGAGCCGCTTGCATATTTTCTTAGGACCTCTTCCTATTTACCAAATATGTTGCGTTACCATGGATCACCCAAAGTTTCTTCAGACCGAGAGCAAAGTGTCACTTGATTGAGCTTGACGTCCTAACAGCAGAACGAAGAAGAAAATCTACAGCTGTAATCATATCTGCACTTCACACCCCCGGGATTTACTTAATATTTTGCTTTTGTACTACTGAACTAACGGAATATATTTAAATGTACACAAAAAAAATAAAACCTGAAATTATTTAGCCTAGGTGAACTACAGTTAAAAGTGTATAAGGTGGAAAACCCCTCACCTAATCGTACCGGCTATGTTGCTGCAACAGTGAGCCGTTTGCCAAAAGAGAGAGAAAAAAGAAAGATACTGTATGTAGCTGTTTGTCTCTGATAAGACTTACACATGGAGATATGAACTGCTGTGTGTGTGTAAGGTTATGCTTACATTTAGAATAGGATATCCTGAAATCACCTTTATTATGGGAACCGGCTAAGTAAATGCTAAATGCTAATGTAAACATTTAACATGTTTAGAGATGCACCGATATGTAAATTTTGGCCGATCGTTCATTCTTAAACATTGGAATCCGATAACCGATACATTGGTATATACATATACAGTATCTTAATATTAATATAACATTTTCTGACAATGAAAATTATTTTTGTCCCATGAAAATCATGTACCAAGCTTATAATACAATGGTTAAAGATTCTTTAACTTTAAAACTTTTCTGGTAAAATGTTTATTTAATAAACAAATTATAGACGTTCTTCCAGAGGAACCCAGAAAGGCGTTCTCAACAGCCACAAGTCTAACAGGTCTCAAGACAGAAAGCATTTAGATAGCAGTCTGATTCAAACAATTTGCTTTTGTTCCTATAATATACATGTTCATAAATATCTACACACTACAGAACATTAAAATGTTTTCCAAATAAAAGTAAGTGAATGATCATGACAGTAATGTACTGGATTATAACTGTGAGCAGCGTGCAGTTGAAGGGGTTCACCTTGATGAAATTATTCATTATTTATCGGCTATAATTTATGGGCCAAAATGTTATTATTGTCCGTTACCGATAACATTAAAAATTACTATTTATCGGCCGATACCAAAATGACCGATAATTTATCGTGCATCCCTAAAAAAGGTTGTTTGTCTTTAGGGGTGACAGATATAAAATATTAATAAGTCAGTATACAATAAAAAAAGTTACGAAAATAAAAGTCCATAGAAAAGTACCCAACAAAAAATGTGTATTTGTCTGTGTTGAAAGTGTTTTTGTCCCTTTTTTCCTTTCCCAATAATTTATGTCGATGCACCAGCCAAAAGCCGTTGCACCTTGAACTGTAACTAATTCTACTTTTACACATTTGAAATCATATTCATTTGCAAGAAAACGTGCTTTGGGGATTACTATCTCCCCATTCTAACCATTTTTCAAGCCAGCAAAGTTGCCTTAGAGAAGAAGAGCCTCAGTCAAACAGCGTGCAGTATACCCGTGTAAGTGTTCTAAGCGATGAAGCCATTCTGGCTTTAGCAGCCCGCTAGCCTCTCGGGGGGATGCCAGGCCTACTTCCAAAAATCCTGAATAATTTATTGACCTAGGTGGGAGTGCTCTCTGGAAATGTTCAAAACCTTTTCGACAAAAGAAAGCAACATGTTTAATTCCTAATGTTTTAGATCATATCCAAAATACACCAGCTTCACTTTCTCCATGCATCATTTAATAATGATTTTCTAGCAAACCGTGTGCATTTCTATTTGACTCCGCTACTATATTATAATTCCCGATTTACACTTTAAGCAGAAGCATTAGGTGCCCTCAAAACACATTCACACGACTTGATCTTTGCCAGGTGGCAAATAGTACCTCAAGGCTCCCTGGCCCACACATCTTAATGTGCAGTATGTCAGATGTGCTGAGTTGACCTTTCACCCCTGAGAGACTGACTGCAGGGAACCCTTTGTTTCACATCTAACACAATTCAGACCTTACAATGTATTGTAATCTCCGCCAGTGGCTTGCATTGGTCCAGGGCATGCAATTTTTGTTTTTCCCTGGTGAAATATTAACTGGTTTATATGTGATGTTAAATATGCGTTCTACATTTCTGAGCACAGAGTTCACATTTTGGCATGTTTAAAAGTTTTGGAAACATAAATGGATAGACATTTCGGTGGTGTAGTCATAGCAAAAAAAGTGCAGTAATATCTTATACAACCATTACCCACAACCCCAAATGACCAAAAAAAGATAGAAGTCTGAAGAACAAGTTTGTTTTTACTAGTAACATTCAAATTATAACAGTTATAAATGCCATTTATTAATATCTATGGATAATTCTTCACTTATGCTTTGATTATGAATTTATAGCATCGGGTATAACAGGTCTATGCCAGTACTGTTGACCACAATACAATATTTTTACAAAGCATCATATGTTTTAACAGATCACATACACAAAATTATATTAAAATATTATGATATACAGATGTAACTTGCCAACACTGCCATCTCTGTGTGAATACTTGTGGGTAAGATATAAGCAGGCTATAGGCCTATGTTGTGGTGAAAATACTTATTTTGAACGCAGAATAAATGTAACGAGTAGGTTTAACACAGCTGTAAAGGGGATGAGGATAGAGAGAAAACGTAATGAGCTTTTAAATAGTAAGGAAGTGCTTTGTTTGAATTCGTCGTGTGTCATTAAAATAAAGCTAGTATTAAAAGTTGTGACAGACAGCCAAAGAGTCGTGATGCATCACCATATCATTGGGATAAAGCAGCACAAGAAAACATGTGAATTCAGTGTCAGTTTCTCTCGAGCTGGCACGGGACAGAAGAGAGTAATTTGTCTTTTGACAGAAGTCATTTTTCGCCACACCACTGGTAAGCACACTTTAAAGCAAATTTGACCAAAAGTGAGCAGTTTTGTCAATGTTACCTGACGGCTTACGAGTCTTTCATGCACTGACAGGACTTAATGGCGTGCTGCCAACACTAATGATGACGCGGTTGTCAGAGGCGGGGCTGCGTGAAATAATATTTTGTAGGCAATGAATCAAAGAATCGCGTGTTTAAAAACAAAATAAGAAAAATGCGATAAAGTTGAAGGGAAAGCAGCCACAAAATCACCCTGGAGACGTTTTAAGCAGCAAAACATGTGGGTATAAGCTTATTCTGTAGTTATACGCAAACAGCGCTGTGGAAAATGTAAGCATACGGCGTACACGTAAAGTTCAGCTTATACTCGTATGCGTAGGACCTATGCCGTAACCTATGGCATAGCCTACGCAGAGCCGCGTACCCTAGGCGTACCCTAGGCCGTAGCCGGACGTGCACCTCTCCTAAAATGTAACAACGCGTAAACTCAAAGCACTGTGATTGGTCTGTTTGAACCCCGCCCTCAGGTCAAAAAACTCTGCGATAGCATTATGTTTACTTAAACGCATTTCCGAATGAATTATCTAAGTTAATTATTTGAGCTTCTATATACGCACGACTATAACTTACGCTTAAGGCCCCGACTACACCACTGATTTCTATAATAATATTGTCTGGTAGGTTCATTTCGCTTTTTGGTAACCTGAGGGGAGCTTTGTGTTTATGTGTGTGTGTGTGTGTTACATTCTGCCCTTTCAACCTTCTATTGTCATAATGAAAATAAGAAAAACTATTTGTTGCAAATCTTTTATTCTTGCTCCAATCCTACTGTAGTGGATAGTCCAGCAACTGTTAATCGAGCAGATCAAAAGAGCAATATATTATATGAGATTAAATATATGGGGCATCTGGGGTTTTCTTAACAAACAGGATTTATGCATTTATTCTATGATAAATAAAATAACACTACATATATCACCAGAGCCTCATGAATATTCGCAAAAATCAACTAAATGAAACGATCTCGTTGAAGCAAAGCACTCACATACATCTGGCAGTTTGCGTGCTTCTATGCTTCTTTTTCCTTACAGCGGGCAAACAAATATACCAAACGATGCTGTACTTCTTCCCTTTCTTTCATATACAAACACATTACAATTTTAGCATCACTCATGTGTCTTTCCACGTATTTGTTCATTTCCCGTGCCAAACGTTTGCAGTAGTGAAACTATCTAGCTCATGAGACCCAAGCGAATGTTCAACAACCCACATAACCATCCAGCAATAATTTGCAGTCTCCAACTTTCCAAATGTGACCTCTGGCCATAATGTTTGACCACTGCATCCTGTATAACACATTTGAAATTTAAAAGTCCCTTCAAAGCTATTTATTAGACTGCACATCACCGCTCACTGTATATCATCTGATGGTGGTTGACAACCACAACTAAAGACTAGAAAAATGTGGCAGTTCTCTATCCGCATTGTAAACTGATATAGATATATTTCACAATAAATATAGTAGCGCATATAAAAAAACTCTCAATGGAGGTTATTTACAAAGCATGTTAGTAGACAGAATGTCTGCATTTTAAATAACAGACAATAAAGTAAATAGTCATGTGAAAACCTGTTTGGATGTTACAAGCCTTTCTGTCATGATCTAAAAACAGTAAATGTATTAATAAGTGTCACAAAACACCTAATTAGGGTTTTCAAATGTTTGCTTTAGATAAGGTAAACTAGAGATAGGAAGAGCTGATAGGAAATTTGTTTAGACCGGTGAACCACCCATTCTGATACTGGTCTGGTCCAACCTGTCCTTGGGCTAGCAGTTCCATTAAAACAAATTCCAAGATGTCCTTTAGAAATAAAATACTATTAACACACATTTTTACTTTGCTAAGATTGCTTTCTGTGTTCTGCAGTAACCTGAACACATTGCATTCAAATATCAGATTACTGTGTTCCCGAAAGATAACGTGTAAAACATTCTAGGGGGATTAATAGAAGTGTTGAATTATTCACAAATAAACTGCTCTTCAAGTGAACCATGTTAAACGTCTCCTAGCTCCACACAGACGATTTGTCATGTTGATAAGTGGACAAAGACCTAGATTACCCTAACAAACCCTGCTTTATGGTCCGGTCCCCCTTTTAAAAGGGGCACATGGAGTAACGAAGCAAAAGGTAGCACCGTCTGTCAATCTGAATCAATTTACACATCAGGGAACGGCAAGCCGTGTGTCCCCCAGTGCTACCTTCACAGTGACAGATGTACGTCTCTTACATGTGACCTGAGAAAACGACCCCTAAAAGCCACCTGCCCCCTGGGCACAGCACGGGTAATTTGTCCCACTGTTCCTATTCGACACCGTCGATGGCGATGGTTGTCTGAGGTAAGAGGAACTGACAGCCGTGCACCCCCCTAGGCAAAACTTTCCACCCAAGTGAATCGGTAGGCTGAAGGTTAAAAAAAATCTAATAAATGACTTCTGAGTAGTCATTTGGTCTTCATTACTCCCCCCCTTTGAGAAAAAAAATTCAACAACATCTTTATCCTGTTCCACACCCACATGCATTTAATGGGAGTATTAAAGTCTGTTGCTTCATTCGGAAGACGTAACCTGCAAGCAGTATGATAACTATAAGTGATCCAAACCCCGTAAGGGCTTTATTTTAATCCCCCAAAAATTAATTATTTCAATGCTTCCTAAAAGTTTACAGCTCAATCTTTAAACATCGAAGAACGTCCTAGACTGACAACTAAGAAAAAACGGGTTGCAATGACATCAGCCCAAACCACACACACTGTCTACTCATAACATCTCTTTACAATCCCTAAAGTCCAATACAGCCTTAATAAGCTAATTGGCAAAGACTAACCGTCTAATCTATCCCATGACAACAAGGACATAGATATAAAGAGAAACTTGAGGAAGTTGCTCAACATAGTTAGCTGTGGATTACAATGTGCATCATTAAACACTAAAAAACGTTCATTGGTAGCCTCTCCAAAGTGAAGGCTAAAATCCCCTGAGATGTTCCACACAACAGTTTCCCTCAGTCTTGCAATCTCGATCAATCTCAGTGGAAATTATTTTCACTTCCACTTAACAGCAACCCAGATTTTATCCCCGTGGGCCAGTGGCCAACATTGCAGATTAGTTCTCAGGCTAGCATGTAGCAGCTGGACTAAGCTAGTGAAAAATACGCATGCCTCCGTCATGGGTGTGGAATGTGACAGCTCACGCTCATAGCATTTTCCCCATTCTGCTCCTTTTGATTCAACAAATCGGCATAAACTTTTCCTGTCATCGGAGTGCATTGTGGAGTGCAGCAGGTCCCAGCGGGGGAAGAGCCATTCTTGCTAGCTTTTCACACTCATATTTTATTTCCTTATTGTGTTTGGACTCCAGCCTACAACATCCAGGTGGAGATGATTTCAAGGGCGAGCGCCAAAAATGTACTCTAGCGGCCAGGGATGGACAGGGATAACTAAGCAAGCTCACCTCTTGGCTCTGGGCTGCCATTTTGTGTCCAGCATAATATAAACATGGCTTTCTTTGGAACGAAGTGTTCGGTGTAATGAACAACAAGCACATATTTAACAACAACCAGACTACACTAAATCTTAAATTGTATTTGCCAGTGTGAGAATATGCAAGAAAACAACTAAAGGTATCACGCAGGAGCTGTCGAATGAGCAATGTTTCAACAATTATTACCACAGTTGTTTTCTTTGCCACTTCCTGTTCTATCTCATGACTGATAAAAAGCAGAAACTGGTTTAATGTGAAGGCTTAAAGAAATTGTTGACCCTAAAATTGAAATTCTGCTATTATTTATTCAACCTTCATGTTGTTCAAGACATGTATTTCTGTAGAACACAAAATTAGATATTTTGAAAAATGTCTCACTGGGTTTTGTGTCCATACAATTGTACCTAAATGAGGCCAACGTTGTTTGGTTACCAATGTTCTTCAAAAAATCTTCCTTAGTGCTCAGCGGAAGAAAGTAAGTAAATAATAAATAATTTTCATTTCTATGTGAACCATCCTTTTAAATGGTGTAAAATATCACATGATGAATTTCTGTTTTTTTTGGTTGAAAGATTTTTTTGTTAAATGATTGATCGCATCCAGAATAAAGGTTTTTGTCTACGTACTGAATGTCTCTGTACTGTGCATAATAATTTTGCACTTATAAACACTAAAACATACACATATATATATATATATATATATATATATATATATATATATATATATTTAGGAAATATTTAGATCTTTTTATTTATATTTACCAATAATTTAAATTTTATAAAAACCTTTATTCATATTTTATATTTAAATAAATGCATGTAGTCATATGTGTTTATAAATACAACGTTAATATGCACAGTGCACAGACATTTATTAAGGAAACAACAAACTTTAAAAGTTAATGTATGAGAACTTATTTTTACACTGTTACATATATATTACACCTACTAAAAAAGAAAGCGTTTAAAAATAATTCTCTAAAAACATAGACGTCATGTCATGGCGTCTGAACTTTAAGGCAGAAATAATGTGAAACTGAGAGCCAGTAACAGTATGTCGACTAACTGTAATTACTAACACATTTGAACCAGTAATCCAACTCAAGCCAATCCTAAAATGACACATCATTCCTAAAAACAGCTATCTACCTGGTTATTAGCAAGAGCTACATTTGCTCGATGAAAGTATAGCTAAAAGAAGGCCATCCCCAGGAAAGGAGGGCTGGTCTGGGCTTCCTTTAACACAGCAGGGTCTGGTAATAAACGCTCGGCCTTTTGTTCCCTGCACAGTTGGCAGGAGGTTAGCCAACAATACAGCAGCCATAATGCCCTCTCTCAAGGGATGCTAGAGGCTAACACTGATTCTGTTACATTCAGTCGCGGCAGAAAGAAAGGCTAGGTCATGAACTACTTTTTGAATCACCTCAGCACCAAGCCATTGTTTTGTTCTTATACTAAAAACACTCTCTTTCTGTCATTTAGCTGGTCACATTGTGAATGCGTACTACAGCATCTTTGATGCATATTGTTTTGCATGTGTACTATATTTAGGTGCGTGTGAGTGACGGCTATCTTTAGACTGCTACAGTGGGATAATAGAAGATCAAAAGGGCTACAGCTGTCTGAACCCTCAGCTTGTCCCACAACCTTAAAGATCACCCGCAGACAGGACCTAAATTGCTGATACAATCTGCTCATAGACTGCAGTTCCCCGCTGTAGAAAAGGCTGCGGGGCTGTAATCCCAGGGGACACTCGGATGCCCTGCAAATTAGGCCAGAACTTAAGTCTAGACTCATGGAACCCAGGTGGTGTCAGGTTGCCAGGCCACCTGAGTTAGCATGTGGCTCTTTTTCTCCTCACCAGTATGTAATGTGTGGACCTCCGCGGGGAGGAGGGGAAAGAGGGGTCTCGGGCAAGCGTGCTCAGGTGTTTTAACAGCTGTCGACCCCCTTTAAGTCGCGGGGGTGAGGGGTGGTTAAAAGCACTAGGAAGTGACCGCTTGATCAACTCCAGATGCCGGAATAAACTGGAGGAGGCGACATCTACAAAAGGTGGGACTGAAATGTCAACCCACCGCGTCCCATTCCTGAGTCATGCTGGCATCTTTCCTCCTTTAGCCTAGCGGTCGCCCCCCTCCAAGCGCCAAAGATATTTGTTACTTGAAGAAATTGCTCCTGAGGGGCGGGGCGTGGAGATGGAAACACTCCTTCTTTTACCAGATTGCACCTCACATTCTCTACCTGTCTGAGACACCTCACTGGCTACCTCAGCAGTCGAGAGGGGAAAAAAGACTTTGAAAAAGGAAACCAAGCGCAACCCGTGCAACTATCCAAAGCCGCTGACTGGGAGCTGCGCCACCACCGTTCTTTCAATATGGAAGCACAGAGACACTGGCGCAGCCACTCAAGGTGCACTCTAAAGAAAGTGCATGAAGGACCCTTCTCTCTCTCTCCTCTCTTCTTTCTTTACCAATCAGTGCTCTGTTAATTTCACTATAGGCTCCAATTAGTAATTGGCTAGTGCTATTGTTGTAAAACAATCTGCCACTTAAAACGGGAGATCTCGAAACGCTCAAGCTGTTTTGCTTAGAATAGTTTTAAGTGCACTAGTTGCGTTTAAGAGCCTCGATAGTTCGGCAGAAATAGGGATCTGGGTAAGGACATTATCGTATCCGAATTAGAAGTGTTGCTGAAAGGCAAAATGAGTTACAGTTTTTATCTGAAAATGCTCTCAGTACCTTACCCACCATACTCGCACACACAATCTATGAATTTCAACATTTTACAATTCAAAAAACATGTTATGTTTTCCTTAAGCCACAATCCCACATGAGGTCTGTTACGTAGTCAACACATCTTCGCTTTAAAAATGTGCTTTGTAGTTATATCAAAATAAAAATATGTATTGACATGATAAAGCGTAAAGGTCAGATAACAATTGTGTTTACCACACATTATTTGTGCATGCAGGAGATTTGCACTCTAGTCTTTCACACTGTAGCTCAGTTCAGTTGTATCAGCTAATGTCACTTTTCAAAATAGCCACCTCTGTCAGCTTTTGTGGTAAAGGTGTGGAACTGTCAGGGCGTCAAAGATACACACCATGTGTGCACAGTAGGTGAAGATAAGCATCTTCAAAAGGACGCATTTAAGCTTTTTAAAATTGCATTTAAACTCAAGAGGCTATCAACGTTCACCTAAACATTGCAAAAAAAAACATTTGCAACGTCCAACTGGAGACAACAAAATTAAGCTTGAATCTACATCTTCACCAAATCAAACAGCTTTCTTTCATTTCCATCTTCGCTCTGGGTTCTGGGTAATATTTTGCATTAGCAGTCTCCTTGGGGAACACCTTTTCATTGGTTCTGAAGCCTTATTCCATCTTGGCGAGGCGATGCATTTCTCAGCCAGGCAAAAAGAAAAAAAGTATCCTAGAATTTTAGTGGGAAGAACACAGGCCCACCCACATGATGCCGGCTAGGAGCTGTGCTCCACATTAAAGAACAGATTTTTCACAGTTGGGAAACGGGATTTATTCATTTCCCCAGGTGGAGAGAGATATTGTTGCCTCCCTTAAAGTCGCCCGTGAAAGCATGCTGCTTTTATCAGAACACTTTAATATTAATCATTTAGAGCAACTTCAGATTTCATAGTGTCACATCACTGCTATGCAATTTCCACTTGTAAGATCGAGAGAGAGAAAAGTCATTTTCTACACTGCTTGTAACCAAAAGTTTGTTTGTTTACTGCTGCGTGTTATTGAAATGCAGTATAATTTATGTATGTATCACTGACTTCATAGTCATAGATGTGGTTAAATAATTTCTCAAAAGAAACAAGCGGTTTCCTTAAGTCAATTGTAACATAGCCAACCTAGAAGCATAGAGGATTTGTATCTAGTTAAGATCTAATAATAGATAAAAGAAAGACAGCTTCACACAAACGCTGATAATCATCACATATGAATAGCTGTAAATGCAACAGAGAGCAGAAGTACTGAGGAAAATGAGAGGTTGCTTATCAGGGAAGAGTCAAATAATTAGCTGAAATGTAACAAAATTGTGACTTTGTTACTGTGCAACAGAGGAAGTGTTTACAATAACACTTTATGAACGCAAAGCGTTTAAAAAAGAGGAAGTTTAGAGGTTTCTTGAGGGCTTTTAAAAACTTCTTTAGCTTCTTCAAATAAGGACATAACAGAGATTGGCTTTAAATGTGTATGTGTCATGTGTATATATTAAGATGTTCTTACCTGTGTTGGTGAAACGGCCATCAGCACCAAGAGAAAAAAGAGAAGAAGAGAGATAATTAGCATATACAGATTTAACTTGGACTTAAAGAGCATGCACATAAAAGTACACCAATGCCATGAAGTGACTGTATTGTGGCCTTGGGTAAAAATATAAACTTGATAGTTTATTTGTAATCATTTATTTACAGATTTTTATGTACATATATAGAGCCAGATACCTCAAATATAATGCTACATAACTGTCACATTCTTTTTATTAATATCACTTATGGTCTTAATCTGACAGGCTCGGTTACCCAAAACCTTAGAAGTTTCCCCCTTTCTCTTATCATACTTCAAAAACATTTCCTGACAGTTTTCGCTCTTGCTGTAAATTGGTTTAAATAATAACTGTAGACATTCCCAGGTCTTAATGAATGACCTTCTGGTCTAGTGCATGTATACACAACTAACATGTTAATTACTGTCTGCTGTTGCTTGAATCAATTTGCATTTAACCTAGATTTTCATTTGACAGGGATTATAGAATCTGATTGATGTGGTCAATATGAACAGTCTCGACAAACGTTTCAGAGAGAATAGTCTGTGCTGACTTTTTGGGAATAAATTATTTATAAGTCAGTTCAATATATATTCTTCTATCATGTTTCCTAAAGCCATACTCATGGACAGAAAACATACATACACACAACCAAAAAGGTCTCATGCACTGAAAAAGGTGATAAACTAAGGAAAATATTTTTTATTGATAACACACGTCACACAAGTTATATAATTACATTGTTAATCCGTAAGTAATATACGGTTTCTCGAGCTGTTCATATCAATCCAGCCATAGCCCACAACACTATAGTCTCACTAATTCCCATGTCTCAGACATGCAAACAAAAGGCCCACTCAAACAAGAGGTATGACCCCCACCCTGGCCTAGTGGGTCACCTATTTGTGCCTCCTCGTCTTCTTTCCCACGCCAACCTCATACTCATTAGGGCCCTGCGTAAAGGAGTCTGCTAGAGCATTAGTTTCAGGTGAACTGTTTGACATGGTGCCCAAGGATTTTGCGTTTTATCTCGACTGCACACTCTCTGCACAACACCCCATCTCATCTCCAGTCTCAACCCACAAATGTGTATTTGTTTGTTTGCTTGCTTGTCTGTGTACTTGGTTGCCAGACAAAAACAGAAAGAGTTGTCGCTCTGTTTCAGTTAACAGTCATAAACAAACAACTCAACAATCATCAACAGAAACTCACTCATTTTTTGCGCAATCATAAAATGATGATCAAAAGCATGACATGTCATTTTAAAGGTCACAAATACCTCATCGAACTTGTTTGTTTCAGCCCCGTTTCAAAATGGCCCGATTCAAATCAATTCAACAGGAAGTTTCCTGCACACTACATAATGCCTCATGTCAGAGCGTCTAATTTAGGACACTGCTGAATCTCCACCCTCGCTCAAGTGTTTTGGAGAAGACGTCAGCAGACCTTCTCATTCTTCACAGAGAGGTGCAGTTATCACATAACCTGTGGAAAAGGGTGGGCGCCATCCCGGGCCTTTAATTAAAAAGGAGAGTCTGTAAGCAAACTCATCTTTTTAAATGTTTACAGATGGCCGTGTGTCAACAGCACTCTGCCGATGGCCGTCGGTCGAGTGGCAACAGAGAGCTGTAGCGCGCTGTTTCTCTCAAACATTGTATTGAAGTTGTCTTATGTGGTATGACTGTTTTATGCCACTTCCTGTGTTGGGAAACATTAAGAGTGAGTAACTATCTCAAACTGTAAAGCCACATCTTCTGACCAGAGAAGCTACTTTCCAGCGAATATTTGTAACCAAACAGCTACAAGAATATACGTCTCTTGCTCACCTCAAACTGTGCTGTGTTAAGTCAACTCTAAATCACAATAAGAAAGCAAGTCATGGGAAATAAGTATGGGACTGGCATGGAAACTGTTTATGGGATGCAAACGCGCTGTTGACAGTATGCTCAAGCGTTGAATAAAGAAAATGTTAAAGCAGCAACAAATGAACGAGGGTAAATAGCTTGTGAGGACAAATTTATAGATAACATTCACGGTCAGTTGGGAGGTTCCTGGAACGTTGCTGGCCGACAGTTTTTGTTGGCGCTGTTAATGTAAACTATTCTTCCTTGAATAAGATGAGATGGGAAATGATTTGCCGTCCCCTAACACATCGGCCGTCCTTAAGCTACACGGGATGCAAAAATCCATCCAACAGGATTCGGTTCATGGCATCCGCCGCAAAAATGCTGGGATGTACGGTGGTGTATTTTTAGGGTGAACATGGAAAATAAAAAAGCTGGTGTTCTCTGTGGCTTCTCCGAGCTCTGTGCCTCGAGGGACAGCAACCACCCATTTCTTAGGAAAACAACATGTCCAACTAAAATGTCTGAAGTAGTGACTCGTCCAGCCATTCCCTAAAATAAACTGGCTTTTCAATAGCAAATATCTGAGCAAAAACCAATTCAGTTACACCTATTTGGCTTCTGCTGTGATGCATCATTCTGTCGAGAATGACTTGACCGAAGGATTTTTTAGATCATGACAAACTCTCTGTAATTGATGTGCAGTTTTTAGGCATTTATCTCATCAAATTGAGAAGCCTTTAGTTCAGCGAGCACATACCAATGCAAAGAAGTCTTGTATAGAAAAATACGTTTACACCCCCCCACCGCACACACATCACTTGTATCATTAGACTGGCCCTTGACCCTTTTGCATCTGCTCTCTCTAGGGGAGACACAAAAAGCAAAGGCTGTTTTCTCGGAAGTGACGCCATTAGTATCTGTTTGAATGTATCTAGACTGAAGAAATAAAATTAACAAATTTTACATTGAGCTCCTGTGCGGTTTTTTCAACAGTTCCCTTGGCAAATGAGTCAATCATCGGTCTGACTAATCTTGTTACCTGTGAAATGCATGCATGCAATTTCTATTGGCACAAAACTACTGAAAAGGCAGCTTAGCTGAGGCAAAACAAACTAGGCAATCGAAAGAGCCATAACTGTCTCGTCGGCTTTGATTTTGTTATGTTGTTTTTAAGCACCTCAAAAGACCTGTGCTGTAAACAACCTTTCACCTCACAGATACGGAACGTACTTAAAGAATGACTAAGCGATAAGGGGACGTCTTTTAGTTCTGACTCTGCGGAAAGCAATCTGCAATACGCTAGGTGCTGTTGGGAATTAAAGCACACCTTCTTTTTCTCGCCCTGGTTACTAAAGGGTTGTCGTTTACAGGGCGTTCGCAAGGAACAATCCATCTCACGGGAGCTCACAACATTCAGAAGCACCTTGTCAGATGCCGCCTGACCCAGTCGCTCCAACAGCACCCCGGGGGTGAAAAATAAAAAAGAACGAAACAATGACTGAGGGGTTGTGTGCAGCCAAGAGAAGAAATGAGGGGAGGAGGGGAGGTGACAGCGACAGGGAAAGAGAATAGGAATGCTCCGATGCTAAGCCCACCGTTCTACCATTTCCTCCCCCTCCGCATACACACACACACAGAGCCAGGCCATTGTACACCCAGGGGGCTTTGCAGATAAATGGCCGCATGTTAACCACATTTGACGTGCTGCACAAAAGGGGACACCGCGGGTCCCATGACGCAACCTGCAACAACTGAAACCCACCGCCAACCACCCCCCTCCCTCCGCTTCCTCACCTCACCTCCTCTTGCTTTGCTCGTCTAACGGAAGGGAAAAAAATACACGAGGTGAACTGATTGGGTGAGGCTGGGCGTCAAGTGCAGAGAGAGGCAAGACAATTCGTCGCTGGGCTGTGAAGACTTCTCAGCATTATGCCTGACTGGGCTTTTTGACCCAAAGCCATGTAAAAGCAGTGACAGGACTTGAATCTGAGAGGAAAAAGTTATTTTGTTTTTTTTTGTCAATTAAACATCATCGGCTTTATTTTAATCACTGAATCACGTTGAGGTCTTTGTTGATCAAATTAAAATAATAATGAGATCGGTTTATCAAAAATAAACAAAAAATAATGAAATGAAAATGTATTAACCTAAATGGCCTTTAAATTCAGAATTAAATCTCACTGGTGCTTAATAAACACTCCATAGGTAAAATAGATTTCACATCGTGTTAGGGATTGACAAGCTCCTATGTGCCAAAATGAAGCACATTTATGATGACAGGCCTGCAAACAGCCCGTTACGGAGCGGAAAACTTTACTTTGAGCATTTGCCATGGACCTCTCTTCCTTTGGAGCCCATTCAGGTACAAAAAGTGACCTCTGCACACCAGAGCATGGGAGCCAGCCTTCACTTTCACTCCTGCACCCACTCTCACAAGTACGAAGCCAAAAAAAGTGTGTGTTGGGGGGTGTCTCGCTTTGCAGCGCCAGCACTAACCTTTTCAGCCTCGTCACGTCTTTGATGCCTGACGGACTACACAAAAGCACCTGCTCCATCCCCGGAGAGCTTCTTTGGTTCCCCCCACACCAACCCCTGCTGACCTCACCGGCATTCCATCCCTTTGGGGGGCCCTTCCCATGGCTACCTCTTCCTCAGCTGCCCCCGGACCCTCCCGCAGACGCCCCCTTCACCCCCCTAATCCCACAGTAAACACGGCAGGGCCGGCCTGTTTGGAGGATGCACGGGACTTCTCACAGAGATTCGGGGAAAGGTGCACCACGGATAGGACCTCGCTGCGTGGGAATGAGGGAGGAGAGTGTACGGCTCCTCATTGACATGCAAAAGGGTCACTGGCAGAGTGAAAACCTCATAAAGTGACAAAGGCCTCTCCAGGTTGATGTGGAGATGGGTAAAGTCTTTGTTTAATGCAAATGTGAATTAAGGATTCAACAGCTCGATCCGCTGTGATAAAAGAATTTAAATCGACGGCCTCTGCCGATTGCCATAACAACTAAGAAAGCTATGAGTTCACAGGTAAAAAGTTTGAGCAGTTGAACAAACAACTATTCAGTGTTTCCTCCTTCTTTTGTCTTCAGTTTAACAAAACTACATTGTTATGCTCATTTGTGTCCATCTGTCGCTATGTGTGAAGAGAGAAAAAATAAATTGTCTACGAGTGTGTGATAGATCAACTAGTGGATCGACAGCTGTGCTTGTTTTCTGATACAATATAACAAGAAGAGTCTCTTATAAAAGATACATGGAGAGCATTGTAACATGGCATCACACTACGTTTCCAAATAATTTCACCCAATCAATAAATACTCAATTTTATAACTCTGTCTCACACCTCCAACCTTTACACAACTATCACTATCCTCCTTCCCTGCTTATTTGCACAAAAGCTGGTGTGTGAAGGGAATCAGCGGGCGGTGCCACCCTCATGTTACAAATGGCTCTTGCTTGGTTCTTCCCATTCTCCATTTCCTGTGTACCTTCCAAAGCATCACGTGACCCCTTCAACATCCCTAACACTCCCCTCCCCTCTCCTCCAATCTCTACCCGCCATACCCAGCCAGCACTGCTAGACAGTGCACTAATTGCAGACATGCCAGGCTACCGCCATAATAAAGACGGGGAGTTGGTGGGGGGGGGGTTGGGGGGTGGTGGTATAGCTTGCTCATTTGCGAGGATGGCTGAGGAAGGTGCCACACATGAATATTTCATTAGCTTTAATTGCTGAGGAACACTTTCTTTATGGCAGTCTCGCCGAAGAGGCCGCCGCTGGTAATAACGAGGCCTGGCCCATTGTAAAACTTGAAAAGCTGATGGCATTAAGACCTGTGATTTTGCCAGCTTAAAAAGGTGGGTTCAGTCATACCATCTGGATTTGTGGCACACATGGCAA
This sequence comes from Triplophysa dalaica, assembly GCF_015846415.1. Classification (NCBI taxonomy): domain Eukaryota; kingdom Metazoa; phylum Chordata; class Actinopteri; order Cypriniformes; family Nemacheilidae; genus Triplophysa; species Triplophysa dalaica. Next base: position 13,267,194 of record NC_079549.1, on the reverse strand, counting down.
TACACTCTCTTTGCTGCCTACCAAATGGAAAACAATTAAAGCCTCACATCATTCACTTACAGTAGACCCTCAGGCATCAAAATGCAATTTTTGTGCATCAATATAACAAATTCATAGTCTCTCATCGTTTTCAGGTAATGGACAACTTTTCAGCAAACCCATGTAGAAGCAGCACAAATCCTAATAATCATACACATTCTGATAAATTAAATCTCGCTATCACATCCATCACTTCAGAGAAACCACATCAGTTAGTCCGTGCCAGTGTCTCATTTTAGCAACCAGAGACTGCTTTGACGGGGCCATCAGATCCAATCCTCCTGAGTGCTAGCGCTTACACTAAGGAAAAGGATCATTTAGCCCTGGAATGTAAAGCACAGGACATCCTCCATGATAAGGCAGGCATGCCTTGCCCGAGGTTGTGGGCCAGGAGTTATCGACTTGAAAGGCAGCGAGTCAGCACTACACTCAGGCCTTGGCTTCTGTGAGCGGAGTGTCTCCTCATTACTTTAATTGCTAGACCTGCAACCCTCAAAAAAAAGTTATGCCCTGTAATCTCAGACAAGAGCCCTGCTGGTGGACATTAGGAGAAGCAGTAAAGCAGAAAAGGCTGAGCTTGGTAACTTCTCTCAAATCCTCACCTATGATAAGACACGGCAGGTCTGTCTGTCAAAGGGCATGCAAAGAAGCAATTCTGTCAAGATTAATTTTCTTCAATCCTATTCATTACCGGAGGCAGCAATTTGACATTTGACAGCATCCATGGGACCATTTTTACAGTCAAATACCAGGAACTCCAACCAGTTCACATGTTGAAATGTACATGTTTCTTAGAAAAACTTTTACTTTCACTTTCATGTTGCAAATGGATGGCTGAATAAGTAAGTGTTTAGATAACAAGGCTGATTTAATTACAGCTATTGGCCCCTCTGACATAGACAAGCGTATTTTGCCTGATCTCAGTGCAGTGTCTGCGACTGTGGGTCAGAATGAAAGAGGCCATTACACTCGAGCTAATCTCGGAGAGCAATCTATTCCAATTACTTAACCACCGTATCACAGGCCAACATCTCCACCCTCATCACAGCAAAGGGAAGATACGCTACGGCAGACGCAGCCTGTGTTTTCTTTGGAGCTAGGCGAGGGGAAACTTTCAAACCCAGGTGATTGGCAGCCAGGCCGCAGCCTACAGACATGGACTCTTTGGCCTGTAATATAGATCTGGCATTAGGGCGGGAGCATTGTCAACAGAGTGGGGTTTAAGAGGCATTCACCCATACATGGGAGGTCTGAGCCCAGAGATGTCATGACACCTTAATCCACCGATCCGTTATTGATTGTTCCATGTGACTGTGACCTTCCCGGAGGTGTTCCACTAATCAAACGGGACATGTCCATGTGAATGCGTACTGTGTACGTGTGGGTGTTGTGAGAGGCAACACATAAGTTAGACTTAATCGGCCCGACTGTCAGGAAGATGATGGTTAAAAACAACTTTATCACAAGAAACACAGTGCTGCATCCCATTCTAAGTGCTTATCTGTTTTTTGAGCAAGTATTATTCACAATGCCCCCCCACACCAACACATCCCAGCCGAGCTCAACCTTAGTTCCATTCATTATCACCGGCACTGTTGTTTCTGCTGCCTGCCGTGACATACCTCATTATTGACCTTGGTAAATCCTCGCTGTTTAGGCTAACGGCAATTCGGCGCCACAAAATGTCACAGCGCTACTCTGCACTCAATCATGAAGAAAATGTGCACATGGTTAGTCGGGGGGAAGATGTACAACAAATCCTGTCAGTCACCTTGAACCACACACATAAACGTCCACGGTCGAACACCTTGAACAAACAACAGATAACTTGTAAAGTACGACCTCAGACTACGGAAACATAACATGCTATCTCGATCCTGATGGCCAGCGTGGGCGTTCTGGCACTCTTAGGCCAACTGCCCACACCCAACGTAGAGATGGCTTTGGACTGTGGCATTTGAAGCTGCATCATCTAGTAGAGAGTGGGAGAGCAGGAGAAAAGAGAACAGACTCGCTACTGTGAATTGCCCATATTCCGGTTAGTCACAAGTGACACAGGACTAACGAAGCCCCCGGTGGTGTTCTCCTGTCCCTCATAGCGGTGACAGATGTTGGGAGAGCAGAGTCAGATAAAGCTCTCTCTATCTCTCTTCACTAGTTAGGAGAGACACAAGAAAAATGAACAGGGGGATGGGCTTAATATAGCTTAACTTGGAATAAAAACACTATAGTTATGCCACGGTTAGAGAGTTTCCTGCCACAAAGTATAAGTATATAGGAATCATACCATCTCTCAGCAAATATTCCAAAATAACACAAGTTTCAAAAAGATTCTGTGGGAGCCCTTTGAAGCAGCGTGTACTTTGACCAGAACATACTTTTATGCTTCTTTACCTAGACCCATCTAATCTCTCACGCCCAGAGAAGAAGTTTGAGGCACACAATGGGGGCATGTCTCTTTGCTAATGTATGTTCCCTTGTCTTTGGAAGATAGCAGACTGCTTTAGCTTTAACCAGCCTCCCTGGGCCACCAGCATACAGCTTAATGCGATAATACGGCCGCCCGGTGAAGCATTAGGCCTTCTGCACCCCAGCAAACAAAGGACCCCCTCTTTCCAAGCAGGGTCCGTCCCCTCCCCAGTGTCCATAGGTGTTTGCTGAAGTAAATCGGCCTAAATCCTGCACAGCTTGGCCCGGTTGAAAGGGGAGGGGACTTGAATGAAGGTGTACAGATAATCTCCTTTTCTTACAAACAAAAAAAAAGTCGAGGAGGGAGGGAGCGAAACAGATAAAATTAAGAATTCATATCACATGGTGCATTTGAGTATTCTTACATTCTACTCTCTCTCTCTCTTTCTCTCGGTATGCCTGTGGATTTGCATTTGTGATCCCTGACCTATTGAGGTACAGGGGGAAAAACGAATGAAAGGCTAACACAATAATGGATGTCTTGTCTGTCAGTGAAAAGGCACAGGCGTTTGGCCCCTGACTGGATGTTTTGTCTCACTTCGTGAAAGCGATGGACCGCTAGAAAGTGTTGGTCCTGAGTGTGGCATCTGTCCCACCGTCCACACAAATCCATGGAACTCTAAAGACAAGCGCCTTGTTTCTCTTATCTCTATATCTGGGTCGACAGCTTATCTTGAATCCAGCAGATGTATGGCAACTTTGGGGGAAAAGCCAAAAATTTTGAATTTTTAAATGAGCATGATGCACAACAGAATTGTGTGCTCTTTCTACAAAGTGTCAACATAAACAACTAACACTTAACCTCTGTCGCAGCTCTTTAAAAATGAAAACCAACTATTCTCAGGCACTTGTGATATTTCTTTTGGGTCCATAAAACAATCTGTTGCTTTCCCCTTCAGTCCCCCCGCCCCCAGCTCTCCTCCTGTATACACACACTCTAAGTTGTTTTCTCTCTCACTCAATTCTTACTAAGCTTATCAGTGTCTCTCTTTTGGTCTCTCATAGTCCCTCCCTTCTCTCTCTCTCTCTTCTGTTACTCCCTTTTTAATACTTCCAGACTGGCATCAAGTAACATTATCTTGCCATTAGTGAGGACCCCGTCCCTCGGCTGGGGCAGTCGCTCGGAGTGGGCAGCGTAACCAGGGGAGTTTAACAATCACAAACAGGCACCAAAGTTATGTCACCCTACCTCAATACCTCTAGCTCTCTCCCCTGGCCTATCATAATTTCCACCTCTTCTATCCTCACTCGCTCACCCGCTCTCCCTTTCTCTTTCCCTCTCTTTTCATCTCTGGCTTTGGGATGCTGAAAGCGAGAGAGTGGCCTGGCGGCAGTGAAAGGGCTGAATTGTGATTAAGGAGGAGGAGAGGAGCTCCTTTTCTTTGTTCTGCCCTCGGGGGTGTTTACTGAGGGGGTGTGTTGTGGAGGAGGGAGAGAGGAGGTGAGGGAGAGAATAAGAGGGAGAGAGGGAAAAGGGGGTGGCTGCGACATGGCATAACAGATATGAAAGGCATTCAGGTCAGCAAAGATGATGGTACTGCTGGAGAGCTACTTGAGATGTATGTGTGTTTTGAGAGCGAGACCTCGATTTGTAAATGTGTGAAGAAATAATGGCTAGAATTTACACATATTTTTTTTTAAAAGGGTGATTTAGTAGGAAGAGGTTATAGAAGGAGGGTGAAAGGTATCGCAGCTGCATTAACAATGGCCCGGTTGTGCGCGATACGTGCCAAAGACAGTACACTAGACACCCTGGTACTGCCGATTAAAAGAGCATGCCAATGAGATGCCCCGATGACAAGCCATTGTCTTAGTGCTTTGTCTCGGTGAACCTGCTAGCCTATTTATGCCATCTGAACAAATATCGCACAATGTTCCTTTCAGAGAAACAACTGATTTAATCTGGTAACTGCAGTGACTCAATCGTCATTCCCACAATGGTTTCTGATCTTTTGTATTAATAATACATCTAGCAACGGTTTCTGAAACAGCCAAAAAAATGCCTCCCAAATTTTTTTACATTTTGAATGTTAGCATCTTTAAAACACAGTGAAACATTATGGACATGGCACAGTTTCCCACACAAAATAACAGGAAAATTGAAGGAAATTAAAAATCAATGAAGCTTCATCACAGCATCATGTAAAGCTTGCAATTGCCTATGTGATGCGTCATGACACAAAGCAACATGCAACAACAGAACCAGGACTACCTATAAAACACTGCAACTTTATAGCCTTGCGCCTCTGACAGTTTTGTCAAGCTGGCCCTCACAGCTGGATGTGACGTGCTGTGAAAAAGAGGGGGAGGTTGGGGGTGTGGGTGGGTAAATGACAACCACAACACAACTGCAGCCAGATAGGAGATCGAGTTTCACATAGGGCCTAATGTGACCTCCCATTGGGCCCTCGAAACAGCGGGGTGGGGCCGCGGTCCGAGGAGAAGAGGACCGACGAATCGGCCTGAGCTACAAACTTTATAAATAAATTTGTTGTTTAACGAATGTGTTATTTTAACATCCATTTTTAAATCTAAAAAATGTGTAATGGCGTTAAAAAATCAAGATAGTAAAAAATCGCAATCGGATTTATGTAGAAAATGTTATGGATTATTTTAAGTAAATATTGCAGAATAATTGCACGCAGTCATATGCTATGCAGCGTTAAAATCATACGATTTCTAATGAAACACATTAAACAAGAGGTTGTGAACATATATACAATTTATATAATTTACATAAATTACAACGTATTGTATAGAAGAAACCGTGTAATCGTGCTTCCAGGCATCTACCCAACTCACGTCATACAAAGTAGGCTATTTTGTTACAGATATCTAGTTCCCAACTTGTTCTTCTTAAATATTTTTTCTATCTAGTAATCAACTTTGCTTTTTTATTATGATCTCTATCTAATTAAAGATAAAAAACAGAAACAACAAAGTTTAATAACTAAGAAATCATTTTGTTTCTGTACGGGCCTCATTCCGAGCAAACGCTCCCACATTTTTTTTTATATTCACACCGCTGGGAAATAAACTGTTGTGTCTCCTTTTCGGACATAGCCTACGAGAGAAACACGAGATTGCTAAATGATCGTTTTAATAATTTTTGCCCCCATTTTAAAACAGAGTTTCAACCCATCGACTGTATTCAGTGTCGTGCTCCACCGACATGGTACATTGATTTTTATGTAATCAATAGCTCGCATTTAATAACGAAATGAGGTCAAACATAACAGACACTTAATATGTGTACGTACAGCTCTCAAAAATAAACAGTGACGTATTTACATGCATATATGCATATGCAAGTTGATAGGCTAAAACAATTTATCAGAATAATTTAAAGTCTAGTCAAACTGTTTAATTTAATGTTAACCTTATCCTCTTCACAAATAAAAAATAACTTTTATTAACAAACGGGGGATGGGAATGAGTGAGTAATATCTTGACAAAGTTGTTTGGAAGATGAGTTTGTTGTTCTTTGTGACTAAAATGCTCCTCAGGCCATTCCTGCTGCACTATGACTTATTATTTTATCGCAACAAGCCCACAACACATTTTCGCTTCAATTTTGTTTTATCTCATAATGGTTTCAATAAATCGTAATACTCGAGCTAACTTATAAATTAAGAAACTGACGAAAAGTGTCTCAACACATAACCTGTAACCGCACAGCAGTTCTTCACTTCCTTACAACTTCACCAAAGACAGAAGTCCACCGAACAGCGTTTTAACTTTCAGAACTTACTATAACATATCACAAACATGACTTAAAACAACTTTCGTAAGCAAACAAAAGTATTTAGAAGCTTATTGTGTCCGTCAGAAGACGCGCACTCACTCACTCTCACACACTCACTCACTCACATAACGGTTTTGTGCTTGTGAGATAATAGACGCTCTCTGGCAGACCGTTACACTACTCCCCCTGTAAATACTGCTCTCTTACACCATTTACTCTTAAACATCCTTGAGACAACGGACAGCTTAAATAAATAAATGTATAACAAAAGACGACAACATTAAAGTTTACACTGTCGCAGGGTTTTACGAACTCATCTGTACTGGGCTTCAGTTGACACCGCACAATCTTAACCAAATCCAAGTATGTTTAAAGACGTAAGTACACGCCGGAGTTGAGTTTTTCAATAAAATATACTTTCTTACCGTTCTTTCTCCTCGGGTTGGCCTGTTTTCTCCTCTTACACCGGGGACCCTCCGCCATGATCTCCTGCTTCATTGATAAGAGTGGGTCAGATGGCAGCAGTCCGCATGGGCTCCGCTCCTTCATCCAAGATCTAGCAACCAACACACACACGGCAACAATTGTACTCTCAGGGGTGGAAGGAGGATGTGCGTCGGTCACAGAGGAGCAGACGATATTTTGTCAAGTAGAGTAACTGAAGTCCGAATGAAGTTATCCAGGGGGGTTTGTTTAGAGGGACCGTGAGCGTCCTGCGCGTCGCCTGATCTTTTGAAGTGTGTGTGTGTGATCGGACAGCAGCGCGTCAGTGCGCGAATGAAGGGGGACGGACACACCGACACCTTCAAGTTACCATAAAGCCTGCGTGCTGTCTAAACAACATTTCACTGAATGAAGACGAAAAAGTTTTCTGCAGCTTGTCTTTAGTGGAAATGCTTTTTTTAACCAAAAACGCGTTTTTTTCTCTTTCTGGGTTGAGTTGATAAAGGCGTGAGATCTAATGAGCCACTTTCTTTGTGAGCCTGATGGATGTCTGCTTTATTTTTCTCCAGTCTGATATATTCTGATTAACCGACAATTTATGAATTATTATAAAAATCGAGTTATTACGGTTTTACAAAAGTTTTACAAAACAGTTTTATTTATTTTATTTTAAGGCAATCTATTTTATATGTATTAAGCAGAAAACAATCACAAAACTGTTTAATGACATAGTGCTATTTCTTAAAACTTTTAAAATAATTGTTTACAATGAATAAAAATCTATAAGAGTTTTAGTGCAACTGTGTCCCAGAGATAAGAAATTGTGCATTGGTCACAGTACCTTGTTGGAGAAGATGTGCTTTCGAATCCTATAATAATCCACATAATCACATCATAACAAACGAGATAATAAACAAGTCCACATCATCCTGTCATCACAGTTTAGGTCGAAGTATTTTGGAATATTCGTGGGTGATTAACAGCAACCAGGATGCTGACATCAAAATCTAAGTGATTTATTTATATTTCAGCTGTTATTATTATTATTTCAAATTCATGCAATAAATATCTCAGTACATATACTGATGCATTAAATGTTGAAACGTTTAAACCCAAACTGGTTCACATAACATTTGATTTGCATCTTTATTCTTCTCATTTAAAATGTTGTCGTCTAACGGGGATACCACGGTTTATAAGAGCTGCTTTAAATCGGTAAACTTGTCAATTTTACGTGCCTCTTCATCATCATCAACCCTGTAAGAAGCTGCCGGTAGCTATGTCACCGTCCGTGAGGCGCGCGCACCTTTCTCACCTGAGCCGGTAAGCTGCTGAAGCCAAGTTGATTACAATTTCATATTCGAGAGGGGGGGTAAAAAAAGTCCAACAGTGTATAAAAAGCATCCACAAGGACTCAAGTACACACGAAACAGGCTCACCTACCCGAAAATACACGAAAATTCCCAAAAAGGCCGGCTACAGGGGAGGAATACGCCACAGAGAGAGATGTTTGTAGCGCCGAGGAGGACTCTGCTTTATAATGAGGGACCGTTATTCCTGATGGACAGGTTAGGACTGATCTCTGTGAGCCACAACACGGAACAAACCTGAGGACGCACTGACGTGTTCCGCCTCTTCAGATGACATTTCTACGCTCTCTCTTTTACTTTTGCGCTTCGAGACTCTGACACACACGCCACCTATCTTTACACGGCGGGATAGATGGAGAAACACTGGCGTGAGGAAGTGATGGTTCGTCTGATGGCACAGTTCAGGTCCCATCTGACGTGCTGCAGTTCAGGTGTGGGACGCTGGAAAGGTGATGCGGTAGAGATTTCCTGTAAAATAGAAAAGAGCAACAATCGTTACAGATCGTTATAAGACCACCGACAGCACTACCATAAGAAACGAGGGATGTGCAAGAAGAGACGCAAAAAAAGGCTGCCGGTGCTGCGCTGCTTCAGTGATCTGACAGGTAGCTCACCTGTGCGTGGTGCATGCGCGCTCCCCGCACGCGCTCTTTCTCATTTACATTCGATATCATAGTTACTTCTTGTTTTGTGCGGTGATGATTGTTGCATATTAGCATAGCCTACATATGTCATTTATGTGATTGTACTAAATTCGGATTGTTTGTATTGTAAACATAGACATTTGTTTCTTCGCAGTCTTTAAAAAAATGTTTTTCGTGTTTGTATTGAATATTGTTGAATTTGTTGCTGGAGGTGATAATAAGAAATCGATTAGATTCCAAATAAAGTCATAAATCATCTAAGCTAAAATATTTTCTTCAGGAAGATTGATTATGAAGTCAATTGTGCTTTCCATCGACTATTTTTCTTAGCTCTATTAAATATTTTAATAATTTATTTTACCAGCGCTCCGATGTTTCAGCACGCCCCCTTAATAAATGCACTCTGATTGGTACAGTGTAAAGAAATGTACCCTCCCCGAATTCATACATTTGTTTTTGTATGGATTACTAATTGACCAATAAAACGACAGTGCTGTTTCGTGTACTTATTAAAGACCAATTGAATGCGTTATATTAACATATGCATTTTATTTAGATTCAGACATTGGTTGAGCATTGCGCATTTACTTGGAATTATTGCGAATGCATACAAATATGATAATGAAATAGCAGCAATTATACAAAGCTATATTCATTGTCATTTTTATTATTTCGTTTTTTTAGCACCATGTCTACCCAATATCAAGGGTGAACACTCTAAGCCGCATTCATTCTTTTCCATCATCATGCATTTATCTACTTTTATGAATGTGTGTTTGTGCTGCTGCTGCTGAGTGTGGCGTGAAATTGGATCACAGTCGAAAAAATAAAACCCTCACCTAGAAATTTATTTGTGTCGATTGTTTTTTTTTAAAAAATTCCTGAAATAATTTGACCTATTTCTGACGGAGTAAACGAAAGAATGGATCTCAGTTTACTGTCCTGTGTTCTGCGTGCGGTGCTGTGTAAATTGGTAGCAGAAGTTCAGCTATATTACTCATTCACTTTGACTGGAATCAGCTCCCCTCGCGAGAATCCTCACTAATACATTCCGAGGATAAAACGGCATATATTCAATTCCTGATTCTTCAATTCACAATGATAGAAATACGCTTGAATAAAAACCAACGTGACACCATATTCCTACATTTCACCCACATACTTTTTTACCCAAATGATCCCTTTGTTTCAATGTTTTATTACAACATCTTTTTCTGCTCTTTCTAATCGTTTGCTCTGAATTTAGTTTTGTTGAGTTGTTAGGATTTGATTATTATTACTTTGTATCAGACATGTGGCTTTTGATATGACTGAAAAAATGTTTATCTTATTTTAACAATATTAGAATCAGTAAACTATGTAATAAAGTGAATGTTTTTTTATGCTTAACAAAAATGACTAAAAACAGAACCACATTACCTGTTGCTGAGGAAAAAAGGTTTGAGAACAAATCAAGCTATCACATAATTACTAGGAACTCAATTTGTTCGACATTTCCTGTTGCATCATCAGTCTGTGGGAGTTTATTGCTTAAAAAAAGCATGAGAGCAGAGAATAAAACCCTGCCTTCAGTTCACACTACATCACCAATCGTGTTTGACAAGACATCAGACAGTGCCATCGGTTTGAGGGTGAGAGAAAGCGACACAGAAGAGCCTCAATCTTTTTAGTAATAAATAACGAGTTAGACTTTATTACAACGCAAGCTTCTTGTATAGGAACACATATGTGACAGACAATGTGAGGTAAAAGGGAAGTTCTGCCACCTCATCTTGCACTCTTTCTTAAGTATACTTCAGTAACACAGTTTAATCTAGGCAAAGTGAGTATAAAACAACCAATTCTAGGAAATATAAAAGAGAACTGAGAGCATGAGTCAACAAAAACCTGAGGAAAGGTTGACCATACTGCAACCACGTGCGCTCCTAGTCACCCACACCCACAAACACATTGCAAAATACACAATCTCTGTATGCACTATCCCCTGGTGTATGAAATATATGCAAATGCAAACTTTATGCAATATGCAAAACTTTCCCATATAATATAAAAAAGTATTAATATTCCACATTATTGAGTCAACTTTGGGATTTATACGCTACATGGTAACAAACACACTTGTATGACACCTACAATGCTGCTCTGTCCCATATTTAAATGTCACCACTCTCCCTCCATCAACCCACACTCTCTCCACCCCCTTCTGTCTGGACTGCTCTGCCTTTTAAGACAATATGTCTGCATGAGGCGAGGGTCTTCCCCAACCTATTGTCAGTTATAGCATGGGTAAGCTCTAGGTGCTAGTCAGAAAACATGGGGCCTCATCATTTGATGTACACAGGGAAACACAAATCCCCCAAAAGCATGATCCAACCCAGCTACAGCGGCTGTCAACACAAACACATCACTAATCTGAGTGCATCTATGGCAATAATACAAGTCCAAGTGGACAGGAGAAGAGTGGGGGAGTGTTACGGCCTAATCCTTGGAGGAAAAAAACAACAGATTAATAATAGACCTTGGAAATATAACACTATTTTGGGGAGGGGAGGTCAGGGCTTGGTTTCACCCAAAATTGAGTGAGTGATATGCAGGGGCATATGGTTGCTCTATCATCTTACAAAATAAAGGAGGATTAGTGCTTTTGGACGAGGATCTATGATGTGATTACACCCATGTCTTGGAAAAGACTTTGTGTTAAGGGGCAATCAATTGTGTAACAACCTTCACAATGTTTGTCAGAAGCTCCCAGTACGTTCTAATATCAAGTACAGTTCTAAAGTCAAGACAGCTTTAGGTTCTTTTTAAAGCTTTAATGAATGGAGAAGTTTTCTTGAGATATTTTCCATTCTTTAATCTATTGACCTCTTGCTGTGTATACCGCTGGACTGTGACCTCCTGACCCTTTGAAAGACACCCCGCAGGACTGCACTAAATGGAATGCACACCTTAGCTTCTCTATGACTCGCTTTCATTTTGATTACCGCTGTAATATGGTGTAACAGATCTTTTCCTGTCCAGGTTCCTGTTTAGAGTCTTTCCTGTAAATGTCATGTGTCTTCCCATTAATTAATCATGCTTTATGACTACACAACATTTCTATGTATTGTACTTTCTTTGTTTAATTCAACCCTGCAGTGAAACAGTTTTTTCCTAATTTTACTTTTAAATGAAAAAAAAAGTTTTTACGTTGAAGTGGTTTGAAAACTTACATTCACTTCAGACATGAGCTTCAGCAAAGCAACTGTTTGGAAATACCTTTCATTTCCAGGTTTGATTCCCAGGGAACACGCTCTCATCCTGAACAAAAGAGTGCACTGTAAATTGCTTTGAATAAAACATCTGCCAAATGCATAAAACTAAGTAAATATGACTTTGTCACATTCCCACAACATTCATGTTTCACATTTATGAAGCAACTGCACATGCTGTACTGCTTACAGCATCATCAGAATAACACTATTTATCTTTTAATGCGTGTTATGTTTTTAACCAGACGGTCTCAGATTTGGACCCCCCACGGTCGACTGGATTTGGACCCCCCAGCATGCACAGGAATATGATGTAGAAGGTTAAGCCTAATGATACATTTTACTCGCCTGTGCCCTACTACGAGTGCTGTAATTCCAGCCGTCCTCAGCCATCATTTATCCATCCCTTCATCCTTTTCTCTCTGCCCCCCAACCTCCTCTAATACATCTTCAGATTAAGGTAGACCACATGTCACTGCTGGAGATTACCTTACCTAGTAAACTATTAACATTTATGGCCCAGGGAGGGATTAGTATACCTAGCTGGCTATTATAGTCAGAAGTCCGGCGGTTGAGTCAGTGACTAATGTGAGTGTCACAAGCAAATGCAGCGCAGTCTGGGCTGAAACCCAAACTTCAACACCTGTCAGGAGTCAAGGGTGTTTGCTGTGCCTCCACACACCTGTTGTGGGTCTATCAAACCGTGGGGCCCTCGTGATTTGTGCCAGGTGGTGACATTCAGATGCACATTTGCGCACACACGCACATGCGTGTGCACAGACACGCATGCACAATTATGATCTCCCTGACAGGATGCCTGACATAAGCTGTATCGGTAAATCCCTGCCGCAACACACCTACGCTCCAATTTCTTGGCAGACGATTTCAGTGGAACAAAATTTTTATTACAAAAAAACTCTGCTGGGTTCAAGTATATTATGTCCAATTCCTGTCTGTAAACACTGAGTAAATGCAAAGGAACCACTGTATCATTTTACTGTGGCACATTTCTGTCAATTGCTCATTCGACTGTTTATGGCCTCACATCAGATATACCAGATTATGTTGGCAAATGTTTTGGTGCCTGCATTCAAATCATCTATGATGAAACAAATTACACAAGCGATGACATACGATAATCCACAACAACTGAACAAATGGCATCTCAAAACCTGAACAACAAACTGACACCACCATGTAACATTAACAATAAAATACAAATCATTGCCATTAGTTATTGCATTAGTTATCAGGAGCTATAAATATACAATAACCTTTGAACAGCATTAAAATAGGTAAATGTTCATTTATAAATATTCCATTGCACAAGTTAATTTATAATACATATTCTAACATTCATTTATACATCTTGAAAGATAAAATATGTATTAGTGTAAGTAGAAAAGATTAATAAATGCTGTCAAAGTAATGTTCATAGGATATTGTTATAAAACAACAGCCCCATTCCAAAATGTAATAATTCCTATTATGTCAACGCATTTCATTTAAACTACATTCTACTTCAAAACTAGGTCCCATTATTAAGATACAAATGGGCTAGTAACCTTTAAAGAACAGCCTATTAGTAATTTCAAAATGGGAAAAATATTTATGCCACAACAGGAGAGCACAATAGCAAAAGTCCCTGCTACAAGTCATCTCTAGCGTCTGTGCTTGGTCATTCTCACGCTGAGCTTAGGCAAGTGAGAAAATGTGCCGAAATTGAGCTTCAAAGGTATGACGAATTGGAAAATGTAATGAAACCTCCTACTGGAAAATGTGCAATGGTAGCTGATACAGGTGAACAGAATAACTAATTGTAAAAAGTCTATTTAATTGTCTATGAGCTAGATCCATCATCGCTTTTGCAAAAAAAATGTTTAACATTTTGCCCTATTACAGTGGTGAAATATTCTTGCACAACAGCCCTTGACCTTCCACATATCCCAAAATCCAAAATGAAAGAATATGATGAATCCCGAAAAAGTTTCAATTTCACATTCTTCAAATTGAAACCACATATCACAACTCTTGTGTTCATTGCAAAAGTGAAAAAAAAAAGATGTCCTCAATTCACACTCAACGATGTTGTTGAACAGTTCTTTAAATAAAAGTTACAGTAACCTCAACATCAAAAGAAACCAATATGAATAGGATGAGAAATTACCATTCATTTCTCACTCGTGTATTAAAGCAATTTCTCTTTTTAAATGAAGCAGCGTACAATTTCATGCCCTGTTAAAATTAGGCTCTGGTGCAGTCGCTGAACCTGCACTCGTGTTGCTGTCAGTTAAAGGACAGAGGTTGTAAAAGTCGGTTGAGAGGGGAAATATAAGAGTAATATCACATCGAGTGACACAGAAGCCACAATGAGCTCTGAATTGTAATCAATGGTGCCCAGAGTGATGCGTCGAGCTCCTGTCAAGCTGACAAAGAGACAGGCTGTCAGGTCAGGGCTAAATTTACACTCGAACTGGTCTCTGCTGTTTCCTCAGGCCTGTCATAGCTGCCCTCAGGTTTACAGATAAAGAAGGCCGGATACTCAAGTGTCTTGACAAGTTTGACAAAGCATAGGAACTGTAGGTTGGAGCATTTGTGTTGGTGTGTGTGGACAACGCTGGTGCAGTGTCCCTGAGAGAGAAGAATGATACAGGAAATCTGCTCACTCCAGATGTACTGCAAGAGGGTGGAAAGCAATTTGTCCTTTTATACATACATGCACAAGGATCACATGTTTTGAAGGTCAGCTGAGACCGTGCCCACCTGTGATCGATACGACACTTGATCGTCTCCAGATTTCGGAGGCTTTGCTGCAATGATATACACATGATGCAAGCTTGCAATATAGCAACCAGGAGTGTGCATACACACCTTAGGAAACTATGTTATTAACTTTTAAAGCAATAATTTTACATAATTTAAGCGGTTTTTATTGGGTATAGTGAAAATGGGTCAAGAAAAATGACTGCTTTAAGCAGAAGCTCATGTGTGAGTGGTATTGAATATGGACCATTTCACAAGATGCAGATGCTGGTCCAGAAGAATTTCCAGTAAATGTTTTATCTTATTAATTTAAATATCATATGTATAGTTTTATGTAGAAAATAATTAGTTGTGTACGTTTTGATTTGATTTGCCAATGTTTAGTTGGTTGTATTTTGTTCAAATGTTTGTGTAGTGTAAAAATCTGAAACAGGAAGTTCATCTGGACCACCTTTGTTAACGTCTTCAAAAGTGGTCTATACCGACACCCCACTTGCTTCATTTTCAACAAATCAGCACTACTGCCCAAAAATTATGTCATATAACATTCCCAATCCAGGCTAATTGTGTTATACGCACACACATGCACGTAGCCACCCACCCAACACACACTTTTCAGGTCATCCCTATGCACCAGTAACACCTTACAGTTCACAAGTTCATTAAAGTAAAACACCCAGTGTCCATGTGCGACCCACGGGTAAGGCAACAGAAGACATGCAAAACCTGAGCGTGCTCTGGCCCCCGTGCTGAACCCTCTTAATCGGCGCTCAGGAAACAGCAAAGCTAATCTGCAGGGGAAGCAGCGAGGTGAAGTCTGGTGGGCTGGAGAGGGAAGTGTGCAGGAAGTGACCAGCCTCTGATTACTGTACACACGGCTGTCACGGCCATCATCACCTCCCCCGCTACACGCTGAGTGTGTGCGTGTGTGGTCACCTTTCCCCAATGCGTGTCTTTGCATAAAATAATTTTAAGCTACATTTACTGTCAGCACCTATTTTGGTTTTCTTGCATTTGAGTGTATGCTGAATAAGAAGCATTAGGCTAATTATCGTTTAGGCCATGACACTCACAAAAGTGCACTGCCATGAAACCTGTTTAATGGACTTGGAGTGGATTGTTTAAAATCATTTATGTCAGACTCTTTTATCTGTTAATTCTGTATTTGGGTGTTAAATGTAAATTTACAGCAGTGTTCTGTCCTGACATTATGCTTATAGGATAAGAACAGAAAAGACGACACAGCCTTGATGAAATATCAGCTCTTTTGTAAAGTATACCAACTGCCACAACAAGACAAGGATGCATGTTTGATCCCACCGGCTGAAGCACTACAAAGACAGAGAAAGTCAGACAGAATCTGACAATCTGAATCTAGAGACAGCGAGAAGGAGAGCGAGAGGACCTAGAGAGGATTAAGTTTACCTGTGAGGGGCCTGTCAGGTAGATTTAGCAGCAGGGATGATAAGCGAGGGAGTGCGTAGGAGGACGAAAGCGGGAATGAATAAGCGTTTCACAGCGCTGTCGGGCAGACAGAAGAACAAGACACTATTTCTATCACAACATCAGGTTAGCTCAGACGGAGTGGCGTTCGAGTTAAACAGGATGTCATGTTATCAGGGGCTGCTGAAGGGAGTGAGTGAGAGCGAGAGGAGAGAGGAAAGATAGAATGTAGTTATGCATTTGAAACTGACCAGAGCTGCTGAAGTTGGCTTGGAGAACCATGGGAAGAGGTTAGCAGTGATAAGGTAATAACGTTCAGTTTACAAAAACGCTTCTGATATACCATTATAAAAAAAGAGAACATTTTCCACTATCAAAAGCAAAAAGCATCTTAAATTATTATGTGTAAAGTTAGTAGTACCCCCAACTAAAACTGTCATAATGTGATGCATCTCCATGCGTACCATAAACAATGGCTGATGTCTGTATTTTTTAGGGATTTCCCTGGAAATCTTCCCTCATTAATAAACTTTAAAGACCTCATTAAAGGTAATCTGGAGCTGTGTGGTTTATAATTTATGTGATGGATTTGGTGGTCATTAGTGTTCCTGCAAATATTGATGTAGTTGACACAACACAGATTCACACAACGATTTAGTCAAACAAATAAAATATTTGTTTCAATAATGCAATTCATACTTTAATAAAAACAACTTTAATAAAATGACATTATAGGTCATTGCAAACAGTAAATTGTGATTCAACGAAGACAAGGTAAACTAAAGCTACTGGCTGATTATTATTTTTGTAATAAGAAATTATTTTGGGTTCGGGACTTTTATATAAGGCTTTCCGGTGGCTCAGTGTTTAGAGCATGGCGTTAGCAAAGCCAATGTCATGGGTTCGATCCCAGGGGATTGCATATAGTCAGAAAAAATGTATAGTACAATGCAATATAAGTCGCTTTGAATAAAAGCATCTGCAAAATAAATTCACCAGCGTTTTCACATACACTTATATCTGCACCCTTTACTAAACACTGATCTAACGTTACAGCCTAAACCTTTCACCACACATATACATTCATCTACCGGCCGTTAGATACACTCGCATGTTACCACAACAGGTTGTTGCAGGGCTGCAGTGGAACCCACACTCACATCTTAAGTAAGTTTGTTTACATATTGATCTTAGGACCACTTCATTACGCTAGTAATGTGTATGTGTATATAACATTACAACAAAACTTGCAAAACTGAACAAAACAGCATTACCTGTATTATAAAAGCTTCCAATGACCAACTCTATTATTCTTCTTATCAGAGGGCTTGGTTAAAACAACATCCATTCCACACGTGTACAAAGGCACATAATGCATTTTGATTCAATTATGCAGTCAAATGAGCAATAAACAATAAGTTACAGGTGTTAAAGTCATACATAAAGCTGTGGGCTGTCTCGCGCGTTTATGATTAGCATAGAAATGAATAACAGAAGAAAAGCGCTGCACAGACCAATCGGCGTTTGAGACAAAGGTATCGCGAGAGCTGGCTAATCATTTTCAAATCGAACTTGTGGTACTTATGGCTCCATTATTTGCAAGTGTATAGAAAAGAAATGCTAGGTAGATGTAGTTTTTTAACATCATGTAGCAAGCGAGATATCAAATAAAATATTTTTTGTTTTAGTATATATTCTTTTTTTTCTTGTTTGTTTTATATTTTACACTATACTGCGCATACTTATTTTAAATCTGACACTTGCTATATAAATTATGATTTCAGTTTTGACTTTAAAATTATGCTGTTTTATTAAAACTTTAAAATGTAATACAATTATACAATTGTATTGTATTGGGGCCGATTCACATTTCGCGTCTAAAACCGCGCGAAAAACGCGAGCTGCACTGTGTTCTCCATTTTCTCCAGAGCGCTTGGACTCAAAGGCCACTATAGCCGTTGAGAAGAGGAGGTAAAACAATGGATATATGAATTATATGCACTGAAAATACGTTCCAATATCTCTGCTACTAGATTTAGTTTTGCTCTCTGTCTCCATTTTCATTGAGCTTGTCTTTATTGGATAGTTGGTTCTTGTCACATGACCTCCTGCGCCTTTTTAAAAAATTGAGATTTTTTCATCTCGATGCGGCGCCGATGTTCATGACAAAAGGAGCGCGTCGTGACCGCGTCGCCCACTATTTCCTCGCGGCTGCCTCGCTTCTACATTAAAAATAACGAATATGCGCGGGGAAAAGACACAAAATGTGAATTCGGCCTTGTACTGTGTGACTTAAAAAAAAACTTTGAACAGGTCTTTTTCAGGCTTGTGCTAATAAAATTTGTGATGCTGCTGATGATCAACCACATTTGTGTGAGGGTTTGTTTCTTTGTTAAAGAATAATTCTATTTGTTTGATTGATCGTTTCTTTATTTAAATTTCACCTGAGGATGTAACTTATAAAAAAGGACTGAACTTTGGTCGTTGACAGTCTGTCAATTCCTTAAGCATACAAATACCCAACATTTAGGTATTTAATTTATTTAGTAAATTGTGGTCTTTCAGTGCAACCACAAATATTTAGCATTTGGACATTTTGACTTGTAAGAGCAATGGAGTGTGAGCACTTTCGGACGAAGGATTATGGGTTTATTTCAGCTCTCAAAAGAATCATAGGTCTTCAGAATTTCACTGTCAAATTTCAAGCAATTTTCAACATTACAGCAAAGATGTTTGCTTAATGGATGTTTTTTGTGAATACATGTCAGTCTGTATTTCTGTGTTACATGCCATTTTAGCTTAAAACAAACCTCAAGACTGAGATGCTCTGGCAGGTCATGTTAATGCTGTCAGCTCTGCTTTAGTTTATGTGCATTTTCCTGGAAACCCCGCCTCCCTATCGCCACTTAAGCTAGCCCTTCAAATGTCTTCTGTCCTCCTGCATTTTTCTGCATTTTTTCCAAGAGCAGATTACAAACAGTGTTGTTTTATTTTTTTATATCAGGTCCATCTACATGTACAATGCCTTTGAATAAAGAAAAAAAATTAACAGACCTGCTCTGTCTTTGGACTAACTGTATATTGCCGTATTAGAGTGTTTCCTCCTGATATACGCCAAAGCAGCTAACCGGCACAACCCTTCCTCAACCTCTACATGACTGTTATACATCCCATGATATCAGAGTTCCTGGCTCGCTGGTGGGCAAGCTAAGCCAGAGTCACGTTACCAGTCATCCTGGGTCAGGTATTCAATTTGAACTGAAAACCCGACAGTCCAAGCCAAAGTAAATTAGAGCTGCAACAGACAACCGCCATGACAACTTTTGTGGGAGGAAAAGGGACCCCTTTATGGCTGATTTTCTGTATCCATATTACTTACCTGCTGTTCACCAGGGACCTATCCAAAATCCGGCCAAAGTGTTAAGGCTATTGTGTTAACTCACAGCTGGAACCCATGGCTACTTCTGTCAACGGGCCCAGCTACATGTGTTTGTGTCTGGGACCGCCTGGCCGTTTTCAAAAAGCAAAAAACGTAATGCTCATATTCAAGTGGGAGTCCTCTTCTGTTTACCCAGCTCGTGATATTACAGTAGTGAAATTTCACTCCGTGATGTGGCGCCATGGAACGGTATAGCTTGTGAGAGCTTTAGAAGCGTAGAATATTGGCATAATGCTATATGTCTGAATGATTGAACGCTTCGGTTACAGGTTTTTAATGATACATCTTACATTTTTAAAGTTTTTACTCTTAGAATGCAAGCCTCAGCCTTGACGTCAAAACAGAGAGTGGTTCACACGAAAAAGAAGCAAGTAATATGCAAATGAAAGTTGTTGTCACTAAATGTGAAAGTTCTGACATTACGTTTCTGGATGCATTTGCAGTATGACTAAACACGTTTGTTGAACAAAAGCCACACTGAAAATTTAGTCAGATGATGAGGGCTTTGCCAGTCTTTCAGAGAACTAACTGCACACTGGATGTCTTCACTCAAATTGTTTATCTAGGAATCTAAGTTGATCCTGGGCGCCGTATCAGGGTTGTGTTCTCGGCCTCCTGTTGTTCTTGGATCTTGTTCTGCCAAGATCTTTCTTTATTGCCACGCTTGTCATTTTCTTTGACTGTAATGGTAGACTACGTGCACTAAAAGTTTGTAGGAAGATTGTATTGAATTCAATAGCACCACAAAGAAGGTGTGAATTCACAGTGATTATGTACTACTTGCAAGTGCCAATTTAACACTGTTATGAGTAAATATGAAAGTGGAAGATGTGCATAGTTTACTTTGAATACATGGTAAAGTGTGAGAAATTTTTTAAACATGTGAAAAGCATAGAGTTAGCCAAATAAGTTTTAAACAATTTTGAACGGATGGTTCATATCAAAATAAAAAATATTTGTCATTTATTACCCGTTATGCCAATCAAAAGAAACTTGAATCTCTCAAACTCTGTAACACGAAGGAAGCTATTCTGGGAAATGTCATATCGGTTTTGTGTCCATACAGTGGAAGTCAGTAGGGGTCAATGTTGTTTGGTTGCCAACATTCGATTTACATTTAATTACTATTAAGCTATTGCTCAAGAGTATTTTGGCATTTAAGATCAAATACACAAATAAGAGATTATACAAAAGACATAGACAGATGTGATTTTGTATATGCATTGTACTCCTTTGAACCTACCTTTGACTTTTCAGATATGGAAACATTACTGTCAGCATTCTTCTTAAAAAAGGGAAGTGGTTTATAAATGAAAAATAACAGTTTGCCCAGAACATTGTCAAGAAAATGTCACAATGGCATGACAACATGTCATATTTTTAGTTCTCAAAATAATTGCCATCCTTGTAGAGATTTTTATGTTTGATTGACACGACACCCTCTTTAGAAGGGCAAGCTAATCTTTCTGCCGTTGCATTTATTTCAATTTTCTGTTTAATTGTTGCTGAATTTGTTGTATGCGTCTTTCATTTCTCCTAAAGAAGTACAAATGGAAGTCTTTAGATTTTCGATATGCTGGCACGGTGGTGTGGGTGTAGAATGGGGGTGTTGGGAACAGCAGCTTGTCAAACGGTTATGGTTTTTGTTGGCGGTGGGGATCAAAAAAAGGAGTCTGGTGGGTCGGCTTGAAGGTGCCAGGTTGCTGGGACAACAAATCAAAGATGAAGCGTCTGGTATGTCTGACTGGGAACTCATCACTCACGGCCAGAACCTTTAGCGAGAGGAAACCGAGCCTTGCTTGAGTACACAGCTCCCTAACCTCCCACCGTAGTCTCTTGTTATAACAGACAATGTTGACAGAGCGTTCAGCCACAGTTTGGAAACACTACACCATGTATCTGCAGAAAAGGTAGAGGCTTTTAGTTATGACCAAATGTGTTTAGCTTGGGACAGAGCCCTGGGGTGGCGGGTTTCATGGCCGATGTGTTAAAGTAGAAAAAAGCTCTCATATGAGAGACACTGTCACCACTGGTGGCTAATGTAGTTATACACGCCACACACGCCCATGGTGAAGAATCACAGTTTTGATTTAGTGCATCGGGACAGGAAGTACTGTGAAGGCATTGAGGATATTCTTTGAAGGGTAAGCTCAGAATCCAGGATTTATTTGTATGGGTAGGAATTGTTTTGATAGGGAAGGTGGAAACCACAAACCAGTTTTAATAGCTAAGCCATGAATGCATAATAAAGGCAAATATTACAAATCCAATGCAGCACTTTTGAGGT
Source organism: Triplophysa dalaica (assembly GCF_015846415.1). Classification (NCBI taxonomy): domain Eukaryota; kingdom Metazoa; phylum Chordata; class Actinopteri; order Cypriniformes; family Nemacheilidae; genus Triplophysa; species Triplophysa dalaica. The sequence continues at coordinate 13,245,300 of NC_079549.1, read as the reverse complement.
CAAAACACGTTTCCATAATCTAAAAGGTAAATAATGTGTTTACACAACACCGTTCCTTTCTTGTCTGTTACATTTCCTGTCTAAAAACACAAAGATGGAATGTGAAACCACCCCCTGATTTACAGCGATGAAACACATCAAAAAGAAAACACTGACAGTAATAGTCGAGCCATTTCCCTTCACTCAGAGAAAGCATATTTTAAGTAACAATTATGGCTATGAAAACTCTACATGGAGGGAGGCGCCTTGACTGCACGCCAGGAGTGTCTTTTGTGTCTGGAAAGTCCACATCAGCCCAGGAGCCCGGGTGAACAGTCACCGAGTGGTCGGAAAGGGAAACTATTACTGTTGTTTTCTTTTGTGAGATGAAAGAAACAAAGAGGAAGCAGTTATCATAAATTCTTTGTTTCATAGGTGTTTCTCCAGCACGTCAAATCAAAGGACCCTTTTAATCTTGCCAGCGGGAACTTTCATCTCTGTTTGAGATACATGTCGTGGAAGAGTGAAAAACAATCAATAATATCAAGAGAGGGAAAAAGAGGGAGTGCCTGATTAAACACGACCGGAAATAATAACTCTGTGTAATAAAACACACATGCTCGCGAGCAACGTCGGTCGCAAAACGCTGGTCCCGTCGTTGGCATTTTTTCATCTTGGGCGTCAAAAGAAGGTCGTGGGAAATAAACGCGCTAAACAAAATGTGGGTGTGTTGCGACTCCTACACTCACAACTGTATACCATTATTACGGCAGAAGTGACAAACTGGCTTGGTTTACCAATCAGCTTTTTTTGCCAGTCCGATAAAGACACGGAAGTTAAATAAGAAGAGCAACATATACAATGAATTTGTTTACGGGACTAATCGGTGCACGGAGGTCACGCAGAAATGCTAGACGTTGGCATTTAAAATTATATACACTCCTGTGGTTAACATCTGCTACATTCTGTGTAACATTTTGACAGTTTTAAGTACACACAGTGATGAACTGGGATATACACTTTTAAAACTTTATTAACAAAAGTTTAACATTCTTATTCTCTTGGTTGGCCAAAACAGCATCTGTCTGTTGTCCAAACATTTTGTTCCAGATCATAAGCATGTGGCTCACAGGCTATTGTGTCTTTAATAATAGTGTGTTAAAATCATACACGTCATTAGTTTGCAGTTTTGTTTCTTGTTCATGCGATTAAAATCCCATTAACTTGAGAATGTGCTGTAGGACCGAACGCTACAAAGGAATCTCCAACTGCAGGACAGATGCTCCAACAGGGAATTTCCAAGGCAAAGCACTGAAATTAGATAATAAACTACTGAAATGAGAAGACAACCAACTAAGAAACATCCGGTTGTATGTATGTGCAGACAAGGGATTTGTTGTGTACAGTATATAGAAGTTTTACTTTATCCTAAATGGCCATTATGGTTAACCTAAAGCATACAGACATATCACAGATTAATGTCATGAAGGATTGTGGAAAGTTTTGTAAATGTGGTGCTCTTCCTGTCTGTCTAAACCTATTATGTACAGGTGTGAGCAGTACAATCATTTAAGTGTATCAACGCCGGCCACGCCCCCTGCACCAGTGCCTCTCCACATACCTCCCCGTTCACTTTCACCGGACTTTTAGTTATGGACTTCATTACTCAGGACTCTTTGCACTCACTCATTATTACTGTTTACACTCACACCTGCACTCCATCATCCACACCCTTTATATTCAGCCCTCAACCGTTCATGTGTGTCAGATCTAGTTGTAAATTGTTACATATTCTGTGTTATCGCTTAGCTCTGACAACTCAACCTTTATTATCATTTGTATGCAGATGACAGATTTATAGACCAGTTCAAAATGTGGACGTTGTGCATCTATTTAACTGAGTTGGTGTGATCAAGAACTGGATGTCTGATAATTTTCTGTCTCAAAATCCCAATCAGCTGCGAAATGCAGGCTCTATAAAATCTTGGAGTCATTTTTGATGCTTCGCTGTCATGTGAGCCTTTTATTCAGAATACAGGAGAATACTGAGACGTTGATAAATTCTTTGTTTTTTTTCATGTATTGACTATTGTAATGGTCTTCTTGCTGGAGTAGCTAAAACCTCTATTAACAAACTACAATGTGTACAAAACTCGGCTAATAGAATTCTATCTTTGGCCAGGTCTGGTAACCATATTTCTTCTGTTTTGGAGTCTTTACACTGGCTCCACGTCAGGTCCCGTATTGATTTTAAATCCTTACGTTAATATTTAAGGCTTTGCATGACCTGGCTACTCTGTACCTGTCTAATCTGTTCTTGCCTTACACATTATGTCGAAATCTGCGTTCTTCTCAGTGTGGTCTTTTAGTTGATCCCAAGACACGGCTTCGCTCCATGGGTGAAAGAACATTCTCCTCACATGCTCCTGAGGCCTGGAACTCTCTTCCGGCTGACATCAGGGAGACAAATTCACTAGCGACTTTTAAATCTCTTCTTTAAACGTTTTATTTTTAAGATTGCTTTTACTTGATTCGATTATTGTGTTGTGTTGTTGTACAAAGTGTTGTGATTGTGTTGTTTTACCTGATGTGATGTTTGCTTTGAGAAAGCAACTTTTTTATTTGAAATAGATGATGAGCCTGACACTGCAACTGTAGTCAACCAAATACCTTTTGGGTAGGACCGCTTCTTCTGTTTGTTCCACAGAGGGAGTGTTTGGGTAACCTGTTTAAAAAAATATGTGGTCAAAAGGATGTTGCACCAGTGTTGACCACACAGAAACTGACGACATCAGGTTATTTTTCCCCAGGTGTGGTTTCCCAAAAGAGGAAATATTATGGTTAATTGTTACATTCATCGCCTAACCAGAATTCAGTTAACACGGAATAAATTCATAAACCAATTGCAACATGTAAAAAGTAAAAACTCTAGAAATAACAGTGATAAGAAACTCATTAAAATAAAGAATGTATTCATTGTGTACCCTGGTAATTTCACAGCCTTGGTTTTGTTCCACTGGTTATTCTTTTGTCATGTCAGGACTTGATGTAGTGTACCTCAGCCAGGTTTGGGTCGCTGCTTCCAAGCATGTACGTAAACTATAGTTCGTCCTTTTGTTGAATCCAGTTAAAGTCTTTGTGATCCGGTGAATTAAAAATGCTTGCCCGGTTTGTTTATAATTTCGGCATGGTTGTCATTTTGTGTGCAGTATGAAGTCATTTAGTCTTCTTTTGTTGACCAGGTCTGTCTTTGTCTTCATATCTAAGGTTAGGCAATAGGAAAATATGCTAAATATATATTTTATATGTTTTTGCATGGCTTAATAATCGATTTTAGAAGCTAAACTTTATTTTAGGGTTGAGCTGTATACCGGTGCTGCAGTATCACGATGCTTAAACTTCAAAACACTGGCAATACCAATTTAGGGATTTTTGAGAGGTTGTTATATGGGAATAACAAACCTGCAAATGGAGCGACTGGGCAATCAATATCAAGCATTCCATGCTAAATAATATCTAACTTAAGAAATATTCACTGGATTTGAAAAGTGATTACTATTATTTTACCAGTTTACAATTTTTTATATCCTTCCTTATGGGCCTGACCATCAGGTGTACACATGCTAACACTTTCTAACTGGTGGTAACAGCATTGCGTTAACAACGCAAGGTTGTGGGTTCAATCCCAGGGGATTGCAAATACCTATGTATAAATGTATAGGATAATACAATGTAAGTCGCTTTGGATAAAAGCGTCTGCCATATGCATAAATGTAAATAAATGTAATTCATATACCAAAAACACTGCCTGGAGCCATGGTTCCAGGAGTTGTGACTTTTTTGAGGTGCTAACAATATATTTGAGCTCCTCACTGCTTTACTACACACGTTACTATGTTCCTGTTCTCCACTTCAGTCACACCTTCCTTCACTTCATCTCTCCATCCAATTCAGCCCTCATCCAGCTCTTCTGCCATGCGGCCACACAACAGGGTTTAAAACTCATTAAGGGAATTCCTGTTGACCTGTCTAATGAGTCATGAAGATGCTGTTTCAGGGTTGATTAGTGAGTTTGATTCTGATGGCCCGCTTTAACAATTAAGCCCGTCCCGTTTTCAAAATGTTGGGGTTGTGGCATGGCCTCAGTGATCTTTGATGAAGAGGTTAGTGGCCTAAAAGGACATCAGGTGGATGCCAGTAAGTTACAGAAACAGTAAGATGTTATCTACCTGAGATTGCATGTGTGCTAAATCACTTTAAGATTTTGTAAGGATGAAATTTGAATGATTAGAATGCAGAATCCTGTGCGGTAAAATAGTGCTGATGAAATATATATAAGAGAGAAAAGGGGTTGTATTGTGTTTTGAAAGGTGACATTTCAGGACACATTGGCTAGTAGATTTTGTTTGTTCTTTTGAAAAGGATATGTTAATGATTTATTTGTCTCTCCCCACACACAACGGTTGTTATAGAGTTTGGTCAGTAAAATATTTGGAGCTAGTCTCAATTTTCCCACCAATGGCTGTGTGACAAAAATGTAGTTTGGATCCTGCTTATGCTACTTTATTAAGTGCAAGATCTGAACTTTTGTATTAATATATTTACTGTTTTTGTAATATGTGTATTTATAAATATTTGTAATTTAATTAAATTAAATAAAATAAAATAAACTTATAAATAGAAAAATATTAAATATTAAATGCTCTATATGATTCAAATACAATAATTTAATAGTATTAAATTTTTAATTAATAAGATATATATATTAAAATAATAGTGTACACACTGTAGGTATTTAATGTGTACTGATTTTTTAAATAGTTTAAAGCGAATTTACAATGTGGTCACAAAGGCCCATTTTTACATGCATTAAACAACTCAAAATAAACTAACCTCTTGAGGAAATACACACACGAAAACACGACAGTATTGTACATCAAACATGCTTTATTCCACATAAAATGATAACCATTTGAAAGGCACTTTTTGTGACGTTTCCGAATGTCAAAAGCATGTAAAAATGTATGTGACATTTTTGGTGCACTCAAAGAAAAATAGCCTCCAGTCCCATCAAGTGATTTGGGCAGCTAACACAAAGACACATGTGTTTTGGTAGCCCATTACAGCTCTGATCACACTGAAATGCCCTTTTTTCATCTGACACACACACACAGAAAGTCAATCTTCAGTAAAACAGATGACTCCACTGAAATGTTCTCTGAATAGAGATGCTTGTGTGCTATCAGAATCTGGAACTGTGACAGGGGCTGTTTCTCCATCCTTTACACAGACTCTAAACCCCTCGCTCGCTTCATGGTGCGTTTCCCTGGAAAAGAGCGATTTTTCTGTCTCTCTTCATTTCTTTGTGTGTTGCACGGAAAAGTTTACAGCATTCGTGAAACAAACATCTCTTAGAATTTTGTATGTTGTATCTAGTTTAAAGAATGTCCAAGCTCACTCCAGATACTCAGTGTTTGCTTCAACCCACTGGTGATTTTAATTTGCACACTGCAGGCCAGCAAGGAATATCATTTGTTGACAATCATTATACATAAATCACTATTGACCTCTGTACCTGGCATCAATTTAATTGACAAACTCGGAGTCAAATCAATGATCATATTAATAAACTTGTAGCAGAAGTTGAACTGTCAAGGGATAATAATCTAAATAGTCTGTGTGAGCTTTGTCCTAGATTTATATACCTTTGAATCTTTGTGAAGTGGATGAGACACTGATTCTGTTTATCCTCATCTATTGTTTATGGAAAGCCTATGTTTTGTTATTTACTTCACACTGCCTTTTCATCCAGTGAAGAGGTCGTCCCCTGGGAAATCATTTTGCAACGATCAGAATACAAAACACAGGCTGCACGAGCCAGTTATCTGCGTTGAGTCATACTGAAGGAAGCATTTAAAACGTTTTCTAAAGCAAATGTTGTATTACTCCCGTTTGAAACGACAATCTGGATAGTTCAGATCCAAAATTACTGAGTCACTTCAACAAGAAAAATGATCGTTTTATTGTTTAGGGAAGCTTATGTTCACATCCTTACTCGAGACATTCAGCTGCTGGCTTAAACTTTAAACTACCTCTTAAAACATGATTACATTGAGTATACACATATTTATAAGTAATTTACAAGCATTAACACCAGCTTTTTCCTTTACAGCAGTATGGCAAAGAGCCCAATGTGAGCTGTGTCTGAGGTCATGTGTGTACAAGGGTGATGAGAGAGAGCAAGCGAGGGAAGGTGAAGGAAATTTGCTGACTTGAACTGTAGCAAAGGTGACCTAGACTACAAATGCACTGACAGCTTTATGAGCTGCTGGCTAAGGAGGAAAATGTTGGAACACGAGGCTCTGGCGGAGGTCCCAGATGTACACAGGTACTAACCAAAACAAGCTGCCATCATATAAGATCACCTCAGATCCGTCGATGAGCGACTGAGATGTTACACATACTTGACCTTCCACTTTTTCATTGGCAAGGAAACCGATGCAAAAAGAAAAGCATAACAGGCAGCGTTTAAAGGGATACATTCATTTTTTGTCATCATTCACTCTCTTGTCAATTTAAACCTGTATGACTTTGTTTCTTCCCGGGAACACAAAAGAAGATGTACCACACTGGAGGTACTCTTGACTTCTATTGTATTGACACAAAACCAATGCAAGTCAATGGGTACCGCCGTTTGGTTCTTTCATTCTTTCATTCTTCATTCAAAATATCTTCTTTTGTGTTCTGCAGAAGAAAAAGTCACACATAAGAAATGACAAGAGGAGAGTAAATGATAACTGAACTTGCATTTTTGGTGAACTATCCCTTTAATGCATGAATCTAACTAGTTTTTTGAGCCAAAATGGTGACAAGTCCTTTGATGGTTACACACCTCATTTCTGCATGTGGGAAATCTCTTATTATAAATTTTACTTTTATATTTGGCTTACACCCGACCTTTAGGACAACGATAAAGTGTGCTTCTTTTCTAGAACTGGTAGGCAACTAGTCACTATATTTGGTACATTTGAACCAAATAACACTTTTTATGTGTTTAAAATAATTCTTTATTAAAATAGCACAAATAAAGCAAATCTTTAAACTCTTAAACTTACATTTAAATGGGGGAAACGATGGCAGCATGTATACATACATGTAAGATTCACCAAAGGATGTATAAAAGTCAGGTAACAACACAAAGAGAGACCCAGAAAAACTGCTGCATGCAACTTGCATGTTGCAATATTTTTTCTGGTCATTTCTGAATGCTTGTGAAAGATCGCAATCCTTTTAGTGTCTGAAACATCACGTGCAAAATGTAGAGCAAGTTTTTCAAACCAAAACGCTTCCAAAACAAGCTCATATAAACGTCTTGGATGGTATTGTCAATTTTATTTCAACTAAAGTGTAAATGCTATGTTTACACTTGACCGCCACAACTCATTAGGCTGCCTCTGACTAAATAATGCGTCACCCTCTTACTCTCAGTTTGTTTTCTCTGTCATTCACCATACATTTGCACTCACTCAGCCTGTGGGTTCGGCCCCTGGCAGCGGCGCAAACTGGTTATGCTGTAACCGCACCCCTCGTCTGTTTCATCCTCCCGATGCTCCTCTCAGCCATGTGGTGTGAGGTAACACGACTGACCACAACTGTAAGCAATTCCACCTTCAGCTCATGGAAACCTGGGAAGAGGGATAGACCTTCAATTATAACCGTCATCTTCCAGAAGAAAAATACATTTCTCACTGTTTGTGGTTGAGGTATGGCAGCAAGGAGTTCAATGATGAGGTGGAACGACTGGCGAAATTAAATAATGTCTGATGACCTCCATTATTGAGATTCATTAAAGAAGCATCAGTTTTGTTTAACCCACTTTTAAAACCCCTGACAAATGCTGACGCCGTCAGTAGCTGTAGCTGAACTAATGTGAAATGGCTGATGTGCTACAGTCAATATGTTACTTTAGTAAGAGAGAGAGGTTGGTCTTTTGCACACGGTGCAGACTGTGAAACAGGCTCCGGTCCAAACCGTAGTGAGCTGTCTACCATGCAGTGACGGCTGGTGCACAACCATAAGATATTACTTATCAACTTGTTAGTGGTGTCTACATTATTCCTCCCAAAAATGTTTTTGGAAACTACAAAACTGATTTACAGTAATAGCTCTCCCAAAAATAAAGATTCTGTCATCATTTACTCACCCTCTTATCATTTCAAAAGTGTATGACCTTCTTTCTTCTGCAGAACACAAAAGAAGATATTTTAAAGAATGTTGGTAACAAAACAATGGCGGTACCCTTTCACTTGCACTGGTTTTGTGTCCATACAGAAGAAGTAAATCGGTACTGCCGTTGTTCAAAAGAGATTTTTGGGAGAGGTATCACTTAAGCTCACTGTAACTGTTATCTTGCAATATTTACAAAAGTAAATGTACTGTATACTGTATATATACTTTATATCAGATATTAATATCCATGTTTATAATTTGCTGTCTAAATGGTTAAAATTAGTTATAGAAAAAAAAATTGTCACCATATTCATTTTTAATTCACCTTTATTAAAAACATTAAAGTTTTGAAATAAATGATCTGGACTAAATGGTAAAAGGCAGGCAATAAAAGCCTAGAATACGGCTTACTTTGAAAATGCAATTTATTTGTTTTAATTAATGTTGGAAACATAATTGTGTTATTTCATAGTTCTGGTGTGTTTGCTATCAGAAAAAAATTGAAAAAATTGGATTAAGTAAGTGGCCAAAAACTTAATTGAAAAAATTTTTGAATGTAAGAAATTAACCTTTATCTTCATATCAAAGACATTATTTTACCACATATATAAAATTTGAATAAATGACTTATCAATGAGAAGCGAGAAGTGACTTGTAAAATGCAATGTTGTAATGGAGAGAGGTTAGGTCATTTTCTACACTTCACCTATACAGTATCTATTTATTCTTCTTGCTAGAAAGAGCTGAAAACCCACTTTCAAATCAAAGCCAATGCAACACCGCTGCTTGTTCTCTTACAGTATGATAACTAGTAATGCAAATGCACATGCACACTCAATGAGCAGTGCAATAGTTAAGAGCGTTTTTTTACTTTCATTTGTTAAAAATGATATTTAACGTTTAATATAGATTTATGAATCGTGAGAGATGAGTGTGACGTTATTATGGGGAGCACTATTTGTGTGGTCCACTTGAATGCCTGTTAATAGAGTTGCTGACAACATTATGTAAAACATTATTAAGTTATTTATGGAGTTTTATTTGGAATTGATGCTGCCTTATAAGGTGCTGTCTTCAAGACCCTGTCACAAGGTTTTAACCCTGGTTCCTGTTTTCTCTATCATGAAGAAGAATTAAATATAAAGGAATTAGAGTTCACAAAATTGGTAAAATATATCACCATTGCTTTTTAAATGTGTCAGTCAATGTTGCAGCTTTTTATATATCCAAACAGGAGTCACAAATGTAAAGACGTGTGGTCAATATTTCCCTGTTTCTATGGTAACAGAAAAGAAAAAGGAACTCAGTTTAAGAATGTAGGTGATGTTTTCCTTCCCTTTTTTGCATCGTAATTTCTCTCTCTGTATACATGCAGCTCCTTTATATAAGAGCTAAAAATTCAAATACTTCTATCTTTTCTGAAAACTAAGTTTAGTTGTGTGTCTTCATCTCAGTGGTGATTTGAGCGTGACTCAAAAAGATCAATTTTCAAATTAAGCCTGTGGGTATTTAAGTAGCGTCAAACATTTGAAAGCCTTTGATTTTAGTCCTGCATGCTGAATATGTCACAGTATTTACAAACAAGAATACCAGTTCAAAATGCAGGCTGAGCACCGAGGTTTAGACTTTTCATGTTATGAACCTCTTCCTTAGTTTGTTTAATGTCTTGAAACCCCCAGATACCATTGAGGGAGCCAAGACTGTGTTTAAAATTTATTTAGCCGTTTTCAAATGGGTTTGATTCAATCACATGTGAAGCAGTCTGTCAGCGTTTTAATAAAGTACAGATATTTCTTAGTTAACTCAAGCACTGTAAAACACATTGAAGAAGAAAGATCAGAAACAAATTATAAAGTCAAATGATTTTAAAATGCAGAATAAGTTTAACAAATACTAAATGAGGAGATATAGGACTCCATTAACCCTCAAGGAGCAATTTAGTGGAACTCTCCTAAATGTTGTTTTAAAAAGATTTCACAAGATTTTTTGAAATTCCTACAACATAAATCCATACTTCAATATATTGTTCATTGGATAATGGTTATAAATAACAACTTATTTATAGTACGTTAGATCTATCGGGAACATAATCATAGATTTTAAGTTGTGGCAGAGCTTCAAAGACCAGCACACTCACGTCAGATGCCAAAGATTAAAAATACAGATGAAATGTTTCTGTGCTTTTCTGTACAAAAAAATTGTGAGGCAACACCCGCCATATTTGTGTCAGTTCATGCGAGTTCATTTTTTGACCCCCCGCAACATATTAGACTTTTATGAGCACGATGTATATAAATATGTATATAGTTCATTACGGTAACAGAAAGGCATTTGATGCTAATAGTGAGTCTGGGGTCCATTTTAAGGGTGTTTATGATATTAAATGGCCGTTTCATCAGAAGGTCGATTCCACAGGCGCGTTGTTCAGTAGTACACAGGAAGAAACACGCACGTATACATGGACCCAAACACACACACATATTTTCCACAAGACTGGGGGCATCTCTTCATCACAGGAATTCTTGGGGAATTTCTGTTCTACCTCGCAGGCAAATGAAATTAGTGCAGATTGTGGTGACAAAGTGGCCATTGTGGAAATCATACAATGTGCTTCTTCATCCTTTCTGCACCGCTTGGGGTGGAAAGTCCTGTCTTGAAGGCTGGTCCGCTGGCCTGCAGGGGTGCTGTTATCCTCCCCCCTGCCCCAGTCACGGTGATCCCTGGTCAAAAAGGAATGATTAACAAGGGAAGAGGCGCCCTTGGTTGACATGAGAAAATGCCCTTGCGGTCACCTGACGCACACGCTCATTTACAACCTGTACCAGTTGCAAACAATGGCCGGTTGTTATTTTGAAGATCCGATACCATAATTATTCCATCTTTATAGTTTGACATCTGTTTACAACAATTTTGTTTAAATTAATATCTTTATTCTATAAAAAATAATAAGAGTAATTGTATTGATGACATGTACACGCATACACAGAAGAGCAAGTTGGCATTTGTAATTTGCTTCAAGCTGATCGACATAAATAGTTCTAAAACCCGAAGGAATACACACATTGTAAAGTCATTGCACAACCACAAAAATCTATTTATTAAATGAATAGTTATGGCTCTATATTCAAATTGGATGATATGTTTGACAACCACAAGCACGCAATCTGTTACATTAAGCTTTATGGGTATTGATATTGAATTCAACTCTTTATTTTGTTTTAATTTTCTAAGATCTGGATTTACAGAAAATTCCCATTTTGATAGCAAATTTGCTTTAAACTGTGGAGGTATGTCTTAAAATAGCAGCCAGCTGTGATGTCATGGTTGGCTTTTTCAGAAGCCTGCTGCTCAGTAACTATGTAATATCAGTAATATCAATAAATATTCTGAAAGTGCCCTAGTTGAAGTGTATGTACAACTTTGTGTAATGTGCCATTAAATATGATTTGCAAGTAAATTAGCCTGATTTTATTCACATTCAGAAACAAAGCTGTGTTCAAAACTCAATATTAAGCTTTTTTTAAGTAAGGGAGCAATTGAGGAGGCCTGCACCTGAGGGTGATGAAGAGCAAAGAGGAGATACATTTTGATATTCAGGGTTACGCGTTTTCGACATAATCACAACAAACTTTTTGATGCATGTGCTATCTGGCTTGAAAGCAAAATCAAAAATGGAAAGACATTATGATTGTAGTATATGTGAACACTGTTCAACATACAATGCTATTTTGCGCTTTAGGTAGAGATATTATCCAGCTGGGTAGTATTTACGCATTTGGACCCTGGAATGCCTGTTTTTTTACTTTATTGAACACAGAGAACTTTACATTTCAAGCTTGGCAACTCGCGGGTAGATGAAATCTCATTGTTGGGACAGTATTCTAAAAATATGAGATGATCTGGTCGCTATTAAGGAGGTCTTTGTGGATGGCAGTTGGTCATACATTCCTCTGCACAATTACACATTGCCCCCTGTTCTGGGAACAGAGGTAGCATTATAACTGTAGCACACCAATGCATTTGGGGTTTCGAACTGACAAAATAAAATGAAACGCTAACTCAAAACATGCATGGGTAGCTCTCATAGTTCAATGTTAAATTTGATTTTATTTGTTATGTTTTAAGAAGAAAGTAAATAAGAAATCCCTTTGTCAAAATGGCAAGTTGTTTCCAGTCCAAATAAACACGCTCTTTGTTCAGAGTCTAACATATTTTTGCCTGGAGCTTCAGTCATTATCCTGGGTCTGGCCTTTATTGAAGTATGGGAGGATTTGCGCATCTGAATATGAAGACATTTTACCAAAACATTTTAAAAACAGTTCTAGGATCATTGGACATTGTAACTTTGAATGATGAAGATCAAACAGTAGCAAAGAGACAGATAGGCTGTTTGAATAGCTACCACTTGACCACATTACATTAAATATTAAAAACAAAAAAAATTCACGTAAAATAATAAACAGTGAATGTTTCAGCTCAGCCGTGCTCTGATTTTCCTCAAGGGAAGAACACATTTTAAATCTTTGAGGACTTATTACTTGCAACCTTCTTTCTCTATGTGATACCATCAGGAGAGAGACACAGCTGTTCACTTTGTGTGGTCACTTTTATTCCTGCATAGTCCCGCTGTGTTCTTTGTAAGAAGGTGCACTCTCAGAAAAAGGTTCACAACTGTCATTTGGGCGATACCCTTTCAAAAGGTACATATTAATGAATATAAATCTGAACCGAAATGGTACATATTAGGACCGTTTTAAGGGGCCCCAGTAATAGCTTCTGTTCCTTTTTTCTGAGAGCATGTAGGGATCGACAGTCAAACTTCTTTTGACCATTACATGTATTATCCAATAAAGAACCACAGGTCAACCTTAAAAAATAAATTAAAAAGGTGTTAACATTTCTTCACCACTAAAAAAATTACATAACTAAATATTGCTAACGATATTTAACAACACATCCTTATAATAAAGGTAAGCACCAAAAATGTAAAAATGTCAGTCAAACAATTAACATCAAAATTTAATAAAAGCAACTATGTGCATTGATTTAATCACATACGACCACACCAGAGACACTTTTCCCACATTTCCTTTTATACAGCTAATGTCATTTACTGGATCTGCATTGTTCCAATTGTCTGTCATAAAAATCGGAAAACAGTGACTTCCCTCACATGGCACAGACCTTCTAATCTTATTTTACAGGCCTGTGGCATAGTTGCCAACTATTTACAGGGCTTCTCTAATTGCCGTCGACCCATCACAATTTAAACTCATAGAAACCGAGAACACAAAAGCCACGATGGGCTTAGCAAACAGATTACAGCTCTTAGAAGTACATGCGGTAAAGATTTAATCAACCCTCTTGTATTCTGGCGCACAACCGAGGTCGGGTTTTGACTTCATTGAGGCTGTGCTTGATTTTCCAAGAACTAACATTACATACCTGTTTCTTATCATGAATACATATATCCGTATGCTATAACCACTTTTTCATACCTGACTGCAGTAGGTTTGAATCCTGCATGTCCTCAGTTTTATGTTCTCTCTGAGAGACAACCACCCAGACAGTGTGTCCATGGAGGATTGTGACTGTTGTGGCAGCACTAATTTAACCACTGACCTCTCAAATGATATTGTCTTTTTCTTTGACTAGACTGTCCACGTTCTCATTTGATCGCATATCTCTTCAGCATGTTTCCCCCGGAGAACCCCTGAGCCGAACAAAGATAATCTCGCTGCATTCCTCCATTTCCTCCTGGTGGGAGGTAGGGCTCTGATTCTAGTGATGAGCACATCTTGACTTGCTGTACTGGTCCATCTGGGTTTAATATGCCCCTTGTCACTATGTCATCTATGCCTAAACAAATCCTTTGATTTTGGAAATCACAGAGCGGAGTGCAATTTCTTGTTTTTGTCTTCAAGGCAAAAGATTGTGCTGTGGTTGAACTACCTGCTTTTGAAATCGAGCAGCTTGATTTTGAGACTTTAAAGTCAACTGTATTTATTTATCTGACTTGGAATGATATAAATAGAACTTATATAAATATCAGTAAACAATTCATAGCTGTTTCTTTTTTGAGGATCCAAACCAAGTTCTGAATGTGCCTTCTTGGACGTGGACAGCACCTGAACTGGAATTCATTTTCTCTTATATTGCATTTTCTAATGTGTGACTTTAATAATGAAAGTTACTTTAACAATGTTATAGACAGTCTGTCTTGCATCAAAATAAAGTTATGGTAGACTCACAGAATGCAAAAATATATAAACAATTGAACCTCAGACTCCTGGCATCTGTGGCCTTACAGAGTAAGGTTTCAAATGGACTTTTATATTGGATTAGAGGTACTAAAATGAGCAGAAAGGAGACTCTACAGCTGTCAATGGCCCCCAGGTGAATAGGACGCCCATGGCTTAAGGCTGTCTGAGATAATGGCTCTGCCTGACCCCTTCCTGTCCTACAGCCTTAAGATCCCACCAGTACGAGTTTAATGATTAATCCTTCAAAGTCACTCGCTCACATCTTCCTGTTTTTATTTGAATGCCTTTTTGGTGTTTTGTTTTATTTTTCTTCAAAGAAACCTGAATAGCACATTTCCACCGGAATCTGTTAGACAGCTGTTGGTGATGGCCAAAGGTTACTGCTTATTGCTCTGAATAGTAAACACTACAAAGTCATTCTTTCTACCTAGAATGTAATTTACAAACAGGATTGCGCAAAAAGGATGCTTACTGTAACTATAGTAACGTTTTTGCTCATGCAGGCTTTTGTGGCCCAAATTTAAATTCTGGTATACATCTGCAAAGAGAAGAGTCTCTGCAGATTATTTCTGATAAAAGCAAAATAAATAACATTAGCTAGCAAGTTAAAAGTATGTCTTGCCAGTTTTACTTTGGGTTAACACTAGAAGAGCATGGCACTAGCAATGCCAAGGTCATGGGTTCGAACCCAGGTATTGAACATACTCGGAAATAAATGTATTGTACAATGCAACGTCACTTTGGATAAGAGCGTCTGCCAAATGCATAATTGTAAATATAAATGTAATTATACAATAAAATATGAATGTAAATATGATAAAATAAAACATAGTGGTTAAATTATTAGCCACTAGCCAGACCGATCATAAAAAACAGACCAGAAGTTGAAGAAGTCACAAGTCCCCATGAACCGGAAGTTGCGATCGTTTTTACTACCGTATTTTGACGCATTTCTGAGTGAAACAGAACATTGAATGAGAAAAATAGTAGGCCTGGCTTTCGTCTTTCTCTGCGATTAAATTGGATGTATGAAGCTTTTTCATTTTAAAATGGAACTGGCAGTAGACTGATCGTTGAAGGGGAGGAGTTAACGGATGCTCCGCCCAAGCCATCTAACATACGTCATCTAAGGAGGATAGTCATTACAGGAGGGAAGTGCATTTTCAGATTTTAACAAAAGATAATGTGAGCACATGATTTAAAAAAAAAAGGATGTCCCACAGTTATAAACTATTTACAATAGACGCTGCAATATTTAATGAAAAAACAGGGATTGAAATTCACTGGGACTTTAACTTCGATCTAGGGGCATGCGTCTGATGAAACATCTATAAACTGTATCATAATCATACTGTGCATCATATGACTGGAAACTTGGCTTTAATAATTGTAATTTTTTATAAAAAGTTGAATAAAATGCATAATTCCTATAATATAAAATCAGGCCTCCACAGTTGAAAAGAGCATTTATGATGATGGAGGGCCTCTACAAATGAATAATGTCCATTCACTGCTTTACATGTGAGGAGGATCTTTATCTCGTGGACAAAAGAACACAGAAGAACAGGTGACAGAGCCCTCACAACAGCCCAAATTCCCACTGACGGTGGCCCCTTTCGGCCTAGCAGATGGCAGGAGGCTTGTTGCTAGGGATAAGGAGTCAGGAATCCATTTTTTAATTCCAGATTATTTGCTTCGGCACGGCAAGCAATATCCAAAGCTTTCCCAAGGCCAAAAGGGGAGGAGGACGCATTGAGAGAAGACACAGGCCAGGTCAACAGTCACTTTCATAGGCAAAAAGTCTTGTCAGTACAGCTGGCTACGCTCACTGAGGCCTCAAAGAGACAGATATGCTAAATGTTGCCGTAGTTTGCCTGGAAAGGGGGGCGCGAAATGTTTTTATCAGGTGAAAGCATGTTGGCTCTCGTAATTAATGAAAACATGCTCTACCTTTTTTGCTCTCAAGTTTGTTGTTTAGAAAAACAACCGGTCTGCTGGACACACACAAACGTTGAAAAGTTGGGGATTCCAGCCAAGAGGGAAGTGCTTGGTGGTCTCGCAAGATGTTTGATGAAGCGGCTGATGTTTGTTTTGATCTCACCAATCCCTTTATCGGGCTCATTTGTAGCAAGAAACAAAAACAGAGGTGTTTTTAAAGTTCTTGAGAAAACATGTCCACCTAGACAAACCTAACAGGCATGATATCAGATGTTAAGAGCCAGAAAGGAAATGTCCAATAAAAGTTCAATGACAGAAATAGAAACTTCTAATGAAAATGTTTTAAAGAAAAATAATAATTCTTTTAAAGTTATGAATAAAAATATACATTTTTTATTCAACAAAATAAATTAGGGTAAGCATCTGAAGTGCCATCTAATGAATATGCCATTAAATTGAAATATGTCACTTATCTATCTGTTATATTGGAGACATTTTTATATTACTCACTAAAAGGCTGCGACTTCTTTAATTCAGCTATAGATAAAACCCTGATGCGTCTCTGTCAGGACAGACAAAGAATGGCTTTTGTGAAAGTTTGAGTAGTTGTGATGTAATGACAGCCGCTCTGCATGCAAATGCTCCGGGTCGCGTCTCACTGAGGATCTGATATCGAGACCGCATTTTACACTCTACTATATGCAAAGGCAGTGATAATTTATTTAAAAATAAAGTCACTTTCAGGCAAGACATTACTAACACAAATTATAAAGTATTACTGTGACAAACTTATTTCACTTTTCTGGTTTAATAATGTGCGTCAAGTTAACAACAGCACTAGGAGTAATAATGAGGAAATGTGACATGTTTTGGCTGATCTGGTTGTAGACAAATGACAAATGTGTCCATATGGGCCACCAATTTCCTTATACTGTAGCAGGTTTCGTATTAGTTTGTGGTACCAGTTGAGTTTCAATAGAGTGAAGAATAGAAAGTTCCCTAGTTTCACTACAACAGTTTCTTTTTTGGGTGATCTAAAAGCAATGTATCAGTAAGACATGATGTCATATAAATAACAAAGCAATACAGTTCTCTACCTGTAAGAATTACAGAAAAACCCACCTTAGCGTCTTTGTACGGGTTTTGTCTGGAAACATAAGATCAAGGGAATAGTTCTCCCGAAAAAAAAAATCTTTAAAAAAAACCTGTATATGACTCTTTCTTCTGTGACACAAAAGAGGATAGTTTGAGAAATGTCTGAGTGGTTTTGTGTCTATACAATGGGATTCAATGGAGGCTAGTGATGTTTGGTTATCAATATTCTTCAAATATCTTCTTTTGTGTTTTGTAGAAAAAAACGTCACGAGGATGATTCAATTATTAAATAACTTTCATTTTTGGTGAACTACCCTTTTAAGGTAAATGTGTGCAACCCGGGACTAACAAAAAATTACAAATTCATCTATAAGAGCATCCTTGATATAATACGTTAACATTAATGAATAAACTTTATTGTGATGGAACAAAAGATGTGCCTGAGAGCTCAGATGTCCTAAACTAAATTTCCAAAATTACAGTATGCCAGTTCAGCCTGTTTTCCAGTGCTAGCACACCCTCCACCTGTTTCAAGTCCCACATGACATCATCACAGCCCCTTCCCAGTGGACTCTCTAAAGTCAGTTGCCACAAAGACAAGCGCATGACAAGCAAACACTGTTTGAACGGGCTATTTGTCTGAGCAGGCAGCGTGGCGTCTCCCAGTCTGCGTGAACACTCTTTCGTCATGTTACATTTCCTCTTCTTCATCTCTTCCTTTATCTGTTCTTTGCCCTCCTCCTCTTGTTCCCCGAAGTTCAGTTTCTGTCTCTCTCACATCCTGATTATAATATCATTATCTCATTAAAACTGCCATAGATGTGAGAGAGAGTGAGCGGTCTTAGGGCACAGAGCAGGGTTTACGCTGTAAGCAGAGGTACATTCTTGTCATATAAAGATGACACTTTGTCACCGTTCAGTGATCTATAACCAAACTCCCATCTTCCCTTCTTCTGGACTTTGTCAGGTTGACAGGTACTTTAAATTTTCTTTATGTGCAGTGTCTAAACAAATCGGTGCTGTGCACTTTATTTCTGTAAATTTTCGTTAAGCCGAAGTACAGTAAAAATGATGGCAGCTGGATGTGTTCCATATAGATTTTTTAAGTACTTCTCTCTTATTTCATTAATTTTTATAGAGTGGACAAATCTGGGCCGACCGCTCTCATCAGTTACACTTTAGAGATGAAGCTGCTCTGTCAGCGCATCAATCCCAAAATGCATTTGAATTTCTTTGTCTTTATATAAAATGTGTTTACCAACAACACAAATTGCCAACTTAATGAATCTGATCGTAAAGATTGATAGACTTTTAGGCGAACAAAATAAGGATGTTATGTAAAAGATGGACCATTAGAGGGGAGTTGCAGCAATGATCACAATATACTGTGGGTACAATAGCTCAGCATCACTCGGAACACTAAGGTCATGGGTCTCTTTCACCAACCTACAGTATCAGGTAATGAAAAAACATCTATTTGATAGACAACAACAGTGACAATTTAATAAATAAATAAAAAGACAAATGATGGAATACACAGCGCAGCAAAACCAGCAACATTTTATAATGAAAATGAGTTATGTTCTCACTTTCTCAGTTTTTCAGCAACACAGTGAAACTTTTCTGAGAAGTTAAGTGTGCCTCAGGTCTCTCAAGATTTATTGACAAACGGTGGGTGACTTCACGTTGCCCAACTACAGTTTGGAGCCTTTTCTTTTTCCTTGAACTAAAAACTCAGTAGAATGTTTGTATTAATGTCAGATTAGGTATGCAGAAGTGAGCTTTTGCTGACTTGCTGTGTTGACCTTAGAGAGTCGAGAAAGACGTGTTCTCTGAATAGCCAATTCAGAGTTCTCTTTTTTTTATGTATTGCTCGTGTTGCAAGCAAAAATAAACATATACGTAGGTTTTTTGTTATTTCTATTAATCTAAACCAACTTTTAATTAATTTACTTTTATAGATTTGGCTTCAGCAACAATGGAGTGCTCTTATTTTTAAAGCAGCATTGTTCGTACATGAAGGAGAACCTTCTTTTAAATCTCTTTTTATTTTTTTGTTTTAAAAATTGCTCCTCTAAGGCGTTTCTTCCTTCAACTCCATTTGAAGCTCTTAAGGATTATATAGCAAAAATCAGGATGGAAACAGCAGGATTACCGACTCGTGTGGGCTTTCTTGACACTTCACTTTTAACTGTTTGAGTGCGTGTCGCCTGTCAGCTCCTCTGCCAAAGGGATTAGAATTCACTTTGAAGATCTCGCTTTATGATCATGTCACATTAAACTGTGTTCTTCATTGCTCCTTTGACATTAATGTAGGTTTATACACACACTAATAGAGGCTCTTTGATGCCACTGGAGTGCAGTGATGCATGACTGGTGATTGAATAAGAAACACTGCACATAAGTGTTTAATTTGATATTGTTAAATCAAGTTCAGAAGAAATACAATTATGATTGTAAGTTTGTGTGCCTTTCTTCGGTATTATTTTTCAATAGTACAGACTCAAAACCAATACTGCTGTTCAGTAACTAACATTCTTCAAAATACCTTCTTTTGTGTTCTGGAGAAGAAACAAACTCATACAGGTTTGAAAAGACAAGTGAGTAAATGATGATATAATTTTCATCTTTGGGCAGACTATCACTAAAAAAGAGCAAACCTGCTGATTTTGCACTTGTCATGTGCATTTCTTCATGACCTCACAGCATATATGACTCACGCGAGAATCAGAGCATTTGAATAAACTCTGTCGCACCGTGTTCACAAACATAGGGAGGAAACTCCAACATTGGCTTGTTGGGACGGTGAAGAAATGCAACACCCAGAGATCTCATATGGGAGGATCTCACACCACGTATTTGCTGCAGCGCTCCGAGGATGTGGATTATGCTCATTTTTAATTATCCATATCACCCGAGGCCGAGCCATAAATGTGTTTGTGTCATTGACTTAAAGTGAAATCCGTTTCCACAAACAACAACCTCAAAGTTTTCCTCGCGTAAATCAAGTGCGCGGAGAGGCTCGCAGTTCTCCTCCCTGTCACTTTCCTCAGAGCCCTTTGGCAGGGTCTCGCAGTAACTTCTGGCCACGTTCTGGAGGAGATCCACCCCGGGTAATTGCGGCCTCCTAATTGCCCAGGCACCGCTGGGCTTTGTGAGGGGAGACAGCAGCCCGTGCTCGCCGGCAGCCCCCCCCCGTAAATGAATGCCATGTGCTGGGAGTGAACGCCCGAGTGAGTGGCTGCGCCGGAACGTTCTTTGAGGTGGCGCCGTGACGCCTCCGGCTCCATCGCTCCGTCCCTGCCCTGCCAAGAGCAGCATAGTTCAGTTCTTACGTCTCTCAAGACACACCTCTCTCTCTCACTTTCTCTCTTTCTCTGTTGCTTTATTCTTTCATTGGGTTTCTCTCTGTCTCCATAACACTCCCTCAGTTTCTTTTGCTTTGTTTTCCTTCTCAGAGTTTCCACTCGTTGGCGTTCTTGATCTCTCAGTCTTTGTGTTTTAATAACGTTCATGGGACGTTACCACTCATTGGCAACCAAGCAGTAGCCAAGTCTCTCTTTCAAAACAGGGAATGCCCACCTCTGGAATGCTAGCATGTGCCAGCCTCTCTGGATAGATGACCCTGCTGCCTTTATTCAGGATCTCCTGATGTCACTCTGAGCGCGTCCTGACATCTGTCTATAAAGCGCTTGTGCTCAAAGTGCTTGGGAAACCCTTATAATGCTGCCCAGCTCAAACACACATACGCACAGCACAAGGCAACTTTAAAGGGATGATGTTGACCAAATCTCCATTATCGTATTATAGTGATTTTGCCATTCTATCTATGAAAAAAAACATGAAGTTTGCATTAAAATAGTCTTCAGATTATATATTCTGCACTCATTTTGTCATTTTTACCACAGGCCTTCAGCACAAATATTTCTTTATGGTAACTATCATATTTAAATTCATTCATACACAGCCAATTCATATTTATTAATATATAATCATAATGTTTAATCATGCTGTAATATATAACACAATACAGCCATTTCTGATGTTTCCCAAAATTCTGTACGTTTTGTAACATGAGCAACAGTAAAATCTTACATTCGCACCTTGATATGCATCATAGGAAACCTGATTACTTTTATGACTTAAAAGGGTGTTCTCACTGTTGAATAAATTGGGGATTTTCACAGAAAGACTCGCCAACATTTTTACTCCTTCCCAAACTCTTTACGAGATAGGTGCATTTTTTCCCAGGCTAGAACAACAGTCATTTCCCTGTGGAGCTGAATGACTGACTGTAAGTCTCACACACACACATCAGACGCCCCCCATCCTGCCTTACGGAGAAGCAGGAAATGTCTAAAAATAGGCTCGATTAAAGGTATATTATGGCAGGGACACATGAGAAGGATGTACTTGTGTAAGAGAGAGAGTTGCTCCTCAGCATTCCTGCCTCTGTTTCTCATGTGAAAGTTTGGGAAAGAGCCCAAGCAGCTGAGAAGTGGCCCGTTTATTTTCCTTAAAGGTTCAACATTCTCTGTGTCACAGTTCAGAGAAAAGAGCATTGTGTGTGCGTCTGTGTGTGTGTGTCCATTTAAACATGAGAGAAGTGTGACATGTTTCATGTACAACACCTATTCTATTCTTAACTATTCTATTCCATCAATACATGCATTTTCCTACAATTCTCAAGTTCCAGTGTGTCATTTTTTGAAATATCTGTTGACGGAAATGCAATATTATATAACCAAAGTCTTCAGAGGTGTGAAAAGACCTTACACAATGAAGCGTTATGTTTTTATTACCTTAGAGCGAGCTATTTCTATCAGCATAGATCACATTGCATGGAATTGGCCATGTTGTTTCTACAGTAGCCCTAAACATACAAACCACTCTACAGAGCGCCATTTGCAAATACGTTATCTCCTACAGCAAAGAAGCAAAAACGTGGCGATATCTTTGTTCCGTGTCAGCCCCCCTGGTACTTCGAAAAGAAGGGGGAGGGTTGTAGTGAGCCATTGGTTGCAGTGCACAACCTTACCACTAGATGCCGCTACAATCTCCACATTCCTCTTTTAAGTGAATTCACACTATCCTTTTTTCTTTCAATACATTTATTCATTTTCCAGATGCTTTTACGCTGTTCTGTTCTGTACACAAATTTGTCAATATGCTCCATCAGCTGTGCTCCAAAATATTATTTTATTGACTTCTCAGGTTTGACTAGGCTTTTAACAAACAGGGTGCAAATGTGCAATGCCACGCTTCTGTGTGTATGTGTGTGTGTGTGTGTGTGCAAACGCTGCCGTCTGCACTGCACCTGAGCAGCACTTAATGAACGGAAACCTTGTAAAATTATCTTTGTTACAGGCACTCAAATAAAAGCGCTGCCTCACAAATTTCAGTAACTTCATCTCGCCAAAGGCAAGGCAGTCCCGGCGCAGCCTCTCCTTTTCATCATCCTCAAATCAAGCCTTTCAAATCTGATTAGAGATATCCCTCCGATGAATGTATACAAATGAAAAGTCCTTCACGGCCCTTTTCGCTCCGAATTTTCATATGCACGTTTGTCTCTCGACACCCAAGAGAAGTGGAGAAAATGTTGAGCACACATTTCTAGGCGGAATCATTCGGGCCAATTACAAACACATGGCACCACAGGGGGAAATAAATTGTAATTTGAGTGTATCGGCTGAATGCAGAGCAGAACAAAGACGGCATACCTGCAAATATCAACCTCTGGCAGCACATGACACGGTGGGCGGCTCTGAATTGTTTCTTTGGACATGTCACATGATTTGGGCCGCTTGTTGGCTGACATCTTGGTTTATCTTTAGTTTTGCAGTGTTTATTATGCCTCCATCATTCCAACGCTGACAAAATTCGATTGAATGGTTTGGCGAGATGAGGTCTTTCACACTCGTGCACCAGAACGCGAGCCAGAGCGAGGGACGCCACATCTGGATCTGTCTCCTCGTGAAATTAGTTCAAAGAAGCACGGGCTCCTTGATTATTTAAACATTGTTCAAGCCAATTGAGGCGCCTTCTTTTCAGAGGGGATGGAATTGTGTAAAAATACACCGCAGTCACTTCGACACCCCTGTAAGAGCAAAGAAAACTGGGGTGGGGGAGGCGGAAAAAAGAGAGAGGCTCCATACGGACGACTTCTGTGGGCAGCGTGTGTTTGCTTTGAATCCTCTCAAGACATCACATTGCTTCAGGGAACCTTTTGACGTGGTCTTTACTCTTTAAGCGAGGCTTTGATGTGGTCTGGATGAGGGTTATGTAAATCAAACCCATAAAATACCGAATCGCTTGCTAGATTTGAGCATCTACAATGCCGCTGTGGCACATGGAACATTAAGGGATTGCAACAAAATATATGCACGATCGACCTCTTATGTGATATGAAGGACGAGCAGCGCATAAAGTTGCGGAAAGTTTGCGACACCGTGTTTGTTTGTGTTAATGAGATGTGGCGCCTCCGACTGACCTCCGATCGCAGATGAAGGGAGTACAAATGAGGTTGAACGGCACCGGCTATTTTTAGGGGCCCCAGTCCGAAAAGTCTGT
This sequence comes from Triplophysa dalaica, assembly GCF_015846415.1. NCBI lineage: Eukaryota > Metazoa > Chordata > Actinopteri > Cypriniformes > Nemacheilidae > Triplophysa > Triplophysa dalaica. The sequence goes on along the minus strand of NC_079549.1, from coordinate 13,221,226 downwards.
CGCGACTCCGATGTGGGAAAAGTGTGTCCTTTACACTCCCCTGTCGCCTGATGCATTCCAGCTCTACGAGTAGAGGAGAGGGAGAGAAGGCACATTCTAAAATTGTATCACTGTGAAAATGTCTGTGTAGTTATGTTTACATAAGGGATTTAAAAACGTGAGAGTCAGGCCATCATCATTTAAACAGGTCACTGTCACTATCTGGCGCACAGAGTGCAGGAGATCCTCCTCCTCCTCTGTCCTTTCTCTCTCTCTCCGTCTCTCTTGTATCAGAGGAATGGCATTCCTGAACCATTTCATTGCAGAACAGGAAGTGGGTCTGGGGCCAAAAATGATTAGGGGCTGGGGAAAACATAACATCCCCAATGCCTGAGTGCTTTGGTGGGAGTTTTGTGGCCTGACACTGTGTCAAACACATGTGAGATAGCAGTCCCTACACTTCGGAGAGCAGATCCAGCATCTTCTGGCTGCGCTACCTGACTCCCACCCTGAGAAAACAGCCAGACTCGCAGGCCTTGGGGGATTTTAGACAAACAGTGAACTGTAGGAATCAAAACTGCAATGCTGATTTAGTAATAACAGTACGCTGGATGGGTCTCTGTGTGTTTTACAGTATGAATCACGGAGTGATTCACGGAGACATATTAGGCAACGTGTGATCGCTGGGAAAGGCACATTGACAGATTCCTCTCGAAAAGGAAAAAGATGTTCTCCGTCCAAATCTCAACCGTGGAGATTAATTCAGTCTATTGTTGTTTAAAACAGCCCTCCAAGCTATAAAAGTTGTATATAACCTATTGCAACACCAATAAATATCACGCTCTCCCAAAGCCGAAATGGCATGAGTTGAGTGCAAACAGTTAGCGTATATGTGATGGAATATCAGGAGCTCAACTGATTTGACATTCGACTTGTGTTTCCCGCGCAGTTTGCGATTATGCCCCATCCAAATCCACTTGGCAGGATGCGTACCTCAGTTATTAATATTCCACCAGAGCTTAGAGAAAATAAACTCCCTGTCAAAGCGTGTTGCCATAGCATCTGCGGCCGCCACAGAAGTCAAACTTTATTTGGCAGGTCCAAAATGGCTCCGCATGCCTCATTGTTCTCAATGGCTTCATTTTACAAAGAGGCCCCTTTTCAGAAGATGTCAAATTTCCGTTTATTTGCTCTCTACATTAATCATGTCCTTTATGAACGGAGGATAACTTTTTTGTCTTATGTTTTTTGAGAGAAGAAAAGCTGCAAAACAGGAAGTATCTTGCAGGGCACGAAACAAGGGATCAATCATTTTTAGCAAATATCGTAAATAAAAAGACTGGCTTAAGTGTCCCGCTGGTAATAGCATTTGAACACTTGCTATACTGGCTGCCTGGCTGACTCTCAATCACAGATCATTTATAATATCACAATATGAAATTAACATTTAAACATAATTCCAGATGAAAACATAAGCCACAAAAAGATTTCAAGCTCTGGTGTGGAGGATCATCAGTTTCAATCATACCTTAAATACATTCATGTAAAAGATGTCTGTCGACAAACAAGAGTATATAACAAATACCTTTATAGACCACTTTGGATAATGCAAACACTGGTTTAAAAGCACTTCTGATCTCCATTTTTATCTTACAGTACATATATTATTTAATCTTAAACATATTAGTTTAACATTTTATTCACTTATCCATGTTCTGTTGTTTGTATTGTATTGTATTGTTTAAACATTTGCTTTTCTGGACCAGCGTTGGATCATCATTGTTTATGTCTTCCAAAGTGGTCTACATTTATCTACATAATGTAATGGCTTTTTTTATATTTTACATATTTATATCTCATATTCAATATTTTATGTATTTAGTTTATAGTCTATATAATATAGAATCAAATAAAAAATCTATAAACTCTCACTCAGTTAAGTTCTCTCACTATACTACACTGTTTAATACCATGCATAAATTCAAATAGTCATTTTTATGTCAGTTAATGTTTAATTGTCTATTCAAAAGATCAGTAAATATACTCTCAGATGTTTATTGAGCCCCACAGGGAGATGGTGAGAGGGGATTCAACAAGGAAGTACGATGATTTCCAAGTGGCAGGCCAAATGTACGAGAAAGCCTGAAGGAGTCGGGAGCCAAGGAATACACTTTATAGACACAAATACTCGTAAATTGGGAATGTCACCTTAAAGTCGGGGCGTTTTTATTATTGTTAGTGGAGCTGCTGAGACCCTCTGGTAGTTTATTCTTAAAGACTGCAGTTGTTCCCGGGTCCAGGAATCCATCGTGTTCCTCCTGCCTCTCTGTGAGGGAATGACAGGGTGCCGCGGGCATTCGCTAGACCTTGAGCTGATTGATGGCAAATGGTTAACCTATCTGCTCACAGGACAGGATTATGTTGGGTTTCATTAGGTAGATTGAATTCACTTCTGCTACAAAATAGTTTTGTTAAAGTAAAAGGGGAAGGCATAGACAGTGTGAACTGCTGAATGTGGTGACCTGAAAATAAAACTGCTTTTCTCAGCAACAATGAATCTGTAGAAGGTTTGAAGTTGTTTAAATGTGTGGTGGCACATTCTTTTTATGATTTGCCCAATTGACTGTTTGCCTGTGTTTGTTGTGGTTTACTAATTTAATCTCCAGAGTTTAAAGACCGAGATATAAACACTGGCATTTTACAAATGCATATGGTTTTTACATTATTTAGGCAACAACTTGGATAAAAAATCACCAACATTGACAAAGTATAGGAGCTAACTGGTGATACTCATATTATTTCTGATAACTAAAATCGCTCTACAGCTCTAGTTTCAATAAACTATATTTAACCTTTCTCACTATCAACAAACAATTACTTATTTCCAGTCCAACAAACAACGATTATAATTTTTACACAGGTTTATGGTCCGTTCTGTGATCAAAAACCAGTATCTACCCGATCCCCTCTCAGTGCCAAATGGAATAGGGCAACAGACAAAAGAAACATTCATATATTCCAATTAGATTTGACACACTTCACTGGCTCTAGTGTGTTTGGGGGTCGGGAGGTCCACTTGCTGTCTGTTTTCCATTTTTGTTGGTGTCTGCAAATTAACAGAGAATGAGTGTGTTGCGTTTTTATTTTACCTATTTAATTACTCAGTTTAAGATGCAACTACGCACACAGTTTTTAATACTTTGCAGTTATTGTATTACAATGTTTTCACGTATTAACGAAACGCGTTCTGTAGAACAGTTTGTCCATAGGGTAACAACACGGTATGTTATACAACCGTTTCATTATTTAAGGTCTTTACACCTATAAAGACAGTTATGTGAGTTGTATTACTGTCAATAGATCCTCCAAAAAATTGACCTTCAAGAATTAGATGAAATCAATATTCTTTGTCTCATCATATTTAATAAGACTGATTTACCTGATTATTTTATGTTTTGCTAATAAAAGTACAGTTCGGGAATAGTACCTTAAAGAAACATTTCACCCAAAAATGACATTTCTGTGTTCCAAATCTGTATACATTTATTTGTCCTGTGGAAGACAATAGAAGATATCTTGAAGAATGTTAAAGTAAACAGTTCTGGGGCACTTTTGACCACCATTGCCATTTTTCCTTCTATGGTAGTCAATGGTGGTCAAGATCTGTCTGTTTAGAAGCATTCTTCTAACCATCTTTCTCTGTGTTCATCAGAACAAACAAATTTACACAGATTTGTAACAACTCCAGAGTAAAGAAATGATGAAAGAATCTTTATATTTGGGTGAACTATCCTTGGTGAGTTGTAAGATTTTAACGTTTAAAGGGTTCCCTGAATTTACATTGTAATGTCGCAGCATTGTTCCACACTGAGACTTTATTTTGGACTTTATACAAATGTGCAACCTCCGCGCCACATTCTCTCTTCAAATGTCATGCGGTACGCGCGCAGCACTCCGAAAAAATGAACTATTTCCAACTCGATGCGGCTCCGAGGCGCCAACAAAACCCCTATTTGCTCACGCCTGCTGTGCGACTACATTTAAAATAACTAATAAAGGCGAGGAAAAGACACGAAATGTGAACGAGCCTCAGACAACCTTTAAGGACAGAGGTGAAGATCATACCTCCATCTTTCTTCTCTCAGCCCTGCAGTTAACGTGGCCGTGTTTCTCAAAACAGAAACTCAAACCTTTTTTGTGTGTGCCGTAAGCAGGCTCGCTTCAAATAAGGTAGACCACAGACCAATGCTGTCAACTACACACAGGTTTGTCAAATGTCAGCCAAGCCACGATCCCGCTTTCAAAAGGACCACAGCTCAAATTATATGTCAGATGAGAAGCCTTAAAACTGGTGAAGAAAAAATGAGAAGAAGAGGCTGATTTGGTCTGTACTGTATTATTTTTCAAGTTTGTGAAGTTTCCCTCAAATACCTGCGGAGGCCGGAGATGAGGGACTAAGTACAAAACCTTGCTCACTGGACCAAATGTTAGACAATTGACTGTGCTTTAGGTCAGGAGGTACAGACTTCAAAACCACAGCCGCGTATAAACATGTTATTAAGTGGTAATGACAACTTAACAACTTTCCATCATTTTTCTCTTGAAGCGTTTCCATGTGCTTAATCAACAGAAACAAACGGCAAAGCCTATGAATGATGCAATATTTCAAAGTGACAAGTGTACATAATCTGTTCCAATCATATCATGTTATATGACATTATTGTATATTAACGACATTTAGAGACATCATTTAAATATGTTTAACTTGATATTGATCTCTTGAAGCGTAAGAAGGTTTAGAAAATGTCATGATGTGTCAGAACAAGAATCTGACACATTATACCATATTCCTCAGTCTGACAACTTTAGTTAGAGTGCAGGATGTTGCAAAATACAGCCAGAGTACAAATCAGTGGCCTTACTGTACTCATGTACAGAAACCTCACTCACATATACAGTGGGCTGAAGAGACAAATGGATGACCAGAGGAGCCAGCGTAGTGTGGTAAAGATAGGTTGTTTTATGGACTGCTCTGCTGTGGAAACAGCTCAAACCTCAGTACTTTCACATTCTTAACAGCCCATAGTGTGACATGAGCCCATCCACCTCTCTGTTCCTGAGGCTGTGTGTCCACCAAAGTGTTTTAAGGTGTCTGAAAATGTTAGATGCCCTTCTGAAATGCCAGCTATTAGTGTCTATAATTATATAAGGTGTAACTTTTATACCCAAAATATTATACATTACACATAATACAGATAATATATATTTTTTTTAAACTTAAAAACACACATTCCATAAAAAATATATAATTATCAAATGTTGATAATAAGAATAAAATTCAGTATGTAGATTTTTTTACATATAATATTACATTAATAATAATATTAATAGTAATAATGATAAATTCAGTATATTGGTTTTTTTTTCATTAACAACTCAGCATCATCATATAATTATACAATTTAATAAACGAATGCTTAATATTTTTTTATTAAAAGTACTCTATATTGTATTATCATTTTTTATATATATTTTTTTATTTTATAATATTAAATTACATAATTTTAATTTTAACAGGGGACACCCGAATTCAAAACCTGACTGATGGTCCTTTTCCGCCCACTTTCTCTCTATCATTTCACTTCCCGTCCTCTCTTCCACTACACTTTCTAAGTATAAAAAGAAACAAAAAAATAATTAAATAAATATATTCCCCATCCCTTCTCCGCTGTGATTGGACGGTTACTGTATTGACATGCCATATCATATGTGAAGAGTCCAGATGCAAAATCCTCTTAATGCTATAAATATCAATAAAATTATACAAAATTAATATCATGTAATAGATAACTAGATATGTCAAGGACATTCTTCAAATTTGTATGATTTTTTTTCAAAAACACCAGTAAATTTTTTGCAACAAAGTAAGGGAACAAAGCAAAACAGGTCCACATGTAAGGGTGTGACTGTCGGGAGGCAGACGCTTGCTATCACATTCCCTGTGAGAGATTTCGGTGTTCCAGAATTGAGGCTGAGGTCTGGCACATGGCGCTCAGTTAATTTTACTCTCCATGCTTATTTCACTTGGAAGGCTGTCTGAGGATGTCAAATGTGATTGCTGACCATGATGGTTAGCATCCTTCGACCGCTGTTTACAAGCGAGTTTTCTATCAACCTGATCATTGGTGAATATCGTGGAAGCGGTTTCAAGGCTCATGGGTGAAGATAAATATGCAAGGTCATGGTGTTTTAAGAAGAGTAACACAATAAAGTTAGCGATATGACATGCTGCTTGAACTTCATGCAAAGCTGCTAATATAGCTTTACAAAAACTTCTATAGACAGACAGATGGAAAGAAAAAGAAAGACGCAGAAAAACAGATAGACGGAGACACATTGGCCGTGTCTCAGATGGCACCCTCAGCCCTTGTGGTCCTTTTTTAAGTCTACGTTTTGCTACACGGGCTGTTAATAGCAATAATCCGCTGTGGAGTCCAAGCAAGCACAGACCGCAAGCTGAAGTGCCATTTGGGACGGGGCCATTATAATGATGACAGCTTTATGTCATCACTTCACCAAGCAATTTTTTACTTTAACGCTTTTCAAATTTGTGCTTTTGATAAAAACGCAGTTTGATTTGCATTTGGTTGCGTTGTGGCTTAATGTGAGTTTCTACAAATATTCTACATGAGCTATGCTTTATGTTTATGAGCTTACATATACAATCCAGGCCTATGCCCATCCGCATAGATAATCAAAATACATCATATGCATTAGGATTTATAAGGTGATATCTAAATATCTACAAAACGCACAGCGTTATTCATTCAAACCAAATTAATAAGCTGATTACATGTTACAACATCTGTGCATCTCATTTGATTCTCAACACAAACCAACACATGCACAGACAGACACATGTGTCCTCAGATGAGCTTGTAATTCCATGGATAAATGCTTTTAAAAAGCTAAGTTATAAATATTCATTAATTTCCCCCACTATCTGTGGGATGCTTACTGTAATCTGATTATTTCTGCAACATCTGAGCATTTTTTCATAAATTCCCTTCTGCCTTTAAACATAATGCAGGTAAACACATCTGGGCATTCTACATCTACAGTAGATTTTTTTTACAGCAAGCAGAAAGCATACCTTGGTTGTAAATCCTGACCTCTATGTCCTTCCCCAAAGGCCTAATGATCGTTGACGCAGGTCTGAGATCAGGCATGTTGAGACCATTGTGTTTCCCTAAACAGATGCCTTTCGACCGGGCCATACTGAGGGAACAAATATTTGTCGTCACAATTTCCGAGGCGCAAAAAGGTTAAAACAAGCCATAAATCCGTGTAATGCCTCCAAATGCCACAAATCTGGAATAGCACATCTATTTGGCAGATGTTGGAACAAAATGATACAGTAAAAAGGCGCAGGAAAATGTGGGAAAACATATTTTATTTCTTTAGCCGCTTAGATGGCGTGAAGCTCTGTAGCAATGTGTTAAAGTGCAAAAGTGACACGCGACTTGATTATACAGTACATTTCTGTGAATTAAGAACCTTTCATGTCTTAAAGAGAAAGAAAACCATGTTTACTTAAAACACGGATGGTTACTCAATCACGCATCAGAGTACCAGTAATGAAACATTTTAGCCATCTGTTTATAACCTTGATGCACTGGTGGAATAATAGCGCCGCATCTCTGAGATTTCTGAAACAAAGACAACGATCATCACCATTGAGTAAAAAAGAAGCGTAAAGTGATCCGTGATCCGCGGGCTCCCCCAGCCCTGGTAAATTAAATGAGTTTAAACTTTTATGAAAGAGAGACACCAAATTATAGCTCAAATACTTCCATCGACAACATATAATTTTAAATTCACTAAGGAGATGCCTTTGCTGCCAAAGAGTGTGGTTTTCTTTTGAATGTTTTTCGCATACGACAGGCTACAATTATTCACTCAGAGTAAAATGTCGCTGATGTTTTTAAACAGACATGCGCCTCTCACCTCAATTAATCAGTCCAGTGAGTTTTTACCACATTCATTCAAATTGTTTTCAGTGACATCTGAAGAGATGCTCACAATCACAATAACAACACAATAATCATATCAAATTTGTGGCGAGAGACTGCCAGTATAATGGGTATACTTTCTAAGCCTAGGGTAATTTAATACTGTTCTAGTTTATTGGTGGATTCGTTTCAATTTCACCTAAACAGGATAAGTGAAGCATTTTCCAAGAAACTTGAAGCTGGTCACCTGATAGTTTTGAGGTTCCCTGCTACATTTTTGCACTTTTAAGTTTCTGGATTCATCAGGATCTATGGTACTTTTTTTAGATGGAGTCAGAAGAAGATTTGGAGATCTGCCTTTCGCTCTCTAATTTAAAGCGGAGAATTACAACAGCACATTCTACAAATATTATTTGTCATAATTGCTGAGATTGAATTGCACAAAAACGTGGGACCCTGTGGACATTGTGCGACAGTCATCACCTAAAAGCTGCATAAATACTGAGGTTTGAATAACGAATTATGGTACTAAAGCCCAGATTATACTAGCTCTCAATATAAACGGGATTTGGGGAGCTCGGCCCACTGGGCTCATGTCCATGGCGACTCCTGGTTTTGATAGATTGGAAGGGTGTCTCCCTGTTACATATAATGGCATAAACTCTAATTCTTTAAAGACATTCAAGAATGTTTCCCCCTGTTTTAAATTCACAAATCTCACTGACTGCTTGCCATTACCATCAACCTTGTCTTTATTCCAGCTTTCAAAGACCTGCGGTGAAATCTGAACTGGACATTTAAGGGAATGGAACCTGATTGGTTGTAGCTATCCAGAAATACTGTAAGAAATCCTCCTTCAGGATTAAAATCATTACGCTTCCAGTCTGGTCATTATGATATCAAGATGCTTTGTGGAACAAAAACAGCATTAAAAACATTTTAGTATTAGGGTGTTTCTTCAAGTACTTCAACTGTAGGTTATTTTGTATTTTACCCGTGGCACTTTTAAAATATGTAAGAGTATAACACGTTTATAAACTTTAATGTAATTCATATTACTGTACGACAAAAAGTATGTGTTTTTAATGTTAAACTAGATATGATGGTCAAGTTATGTGTAAGGAGTGCTTGACATAAAATACTGCTTGACGTGCATCAATATTAGGAACAATTACTATGGTAGTCAAAAGTGCCTCAGAATTGTTTGCTTTCCTACATTCTTCAAAATATCTTCTTTTCTGTTTAACAGAACAAAGAAATTTACAAAGAAATGTTCCTACTATGGTAGTCAATGGTGGCCAATAATTGTTTGGTTACAGGCATTCTTCCAAATGTCCCTTTAAGATATTTTTGCCTTTGAAATGAGCCTTAGCTCAAAAAACATCCCTAAATTATTCCATAATATTCCACCACCGAATGCTTTTCTAACACAATGCATCATTTTTGTGCAGTATAAATATCATCTGTTGGTTCAGAAAAGTTACACTTCATCTTCCTGTCATTCATCTAAATCTATTGTTAGAACACAAATAAAATAAATCAGCGAGAGTGTGAAAGTGTGTTTAAGGGGCCAAAAGTGCCCAAAGTAAAGGAAAAAAGGCCTTTGAGCACATGGGGTGCACTAGTGCCAAACTATTCTTACAAAATAACCCATCCTGCTAAAGATGCACAACAAAGAAAAACAGACATTATTGAGAAGGTTACATTGAACGCTAGTCTAGATTAAAGAAATAAAAAAGTCTTCATCTTCGGTTGTTGTGGCTGGCTGTTCAATTTCAGCACGACACGTCCAGAGGAGGCTCACCAACAGCAATCTGTCCCGTACATCTGTACCAGCATACTGAACACTGCCGGATTAGTTCAGATGTTCCTGTGGACAAGAGTCCCGTGCTCTGGAACTGCTGACACAGGTGGCGCCCTGCTCTCAATCCCGTCCTAAAACGGCTTTGCAGCTGCCCGTCAGAAAATAAAAAAAGAGGAGGCAGAAACATCTGTCCGGAGATTGCTTTTTTAAGACTGATTAATGGAAATAAAGCTGCTCCCCCAAATCCTCTACCTTGTCTAAGTAGTTTTTCCAAGTTGAACGTCCATGTGGTGAGATAAAAAAATGTCAGGAGCGAGGAGGTCTTGTAAGCCTGGGCTAAATCCACGGACCGCTAGCTTAATGTGTGGCTGTTTGCCGTTGTAAGGTGTATTAGAGGTCACATAAATACTGCACGTCTGTGTGTGTTTTCAATGTTGATGTGGTTTTGCTATTGTCTTGATGACTGAGATCTGATAGCATTGTTTTTCATGGAGAACGTAACCAAAGCTTCTTTATTTGCACAGGCACAGCCCACTGTGTTTGGCAAAATGTATTGTTGATGGGCTTCATATCACCAGACGCTTTTAAACAAAAAGGCTCTCACGCACATACTATCGTTGCCAATTGTATGTTTCACAGCATTGCATTTATTTAATGCAGTTAACATGTTTATTTCATCTACAAATATATATTTGTCCTGTGGGAATTTCATTATTATGAGGCTATGAATATGTCTGAAATGTCACAAACAAACAAAACAACAGTTAAAGAAAAGCTAACCAGATGACTAGTGACTAAGGGCCCATAGTATATATTTTTATAAAAAAAAAATTGAAGAACAATTCTGAGATTTTAGCGGCATCTAGTGAGGAGGTTGCAGAATGCAACCAATGGTTCACTCTATTTCAGAGCACTACGGTGGCTCTCACAGGACAAAGATGTTGTCAAGTTTAAAGTACATTATTTCATAATTGTATACTATCTTACTGTTCTCAAACTGAAGGCAAATCTCAAATGTTTGGAAACATTTATGAATATATTCATTAAATACAGATATTTTGTATACATACACTATCTGTACTTAATATAACCAAATTGTCTGCCCCCAAAACACACTATAGGCATTTATTCTCACTGTAAAAAAAAATACATCAGGGGTTAAGGGGCTTTCAAACATTTTAAGCCAGCTGTTCTCTCTCTGGTCCTCTCTATGAGGAAGCCATCAGGTTATTTAGTGCTGGTTTATTCATTATTGGTTCTTTGGTCCTTTGGAGAATTATTTAATGGTCCGAGCTCTCCTTAGGAGAACATGCTGGACTACGGACCTCCACAGGTGGAAAATGAATTAGAGGAAGTGCAGTTCATTCTGAAGTACATCGAGTTTTGATTGCAGCTGAGAGCTCTTTGTATGTGGTCTCTAATGGCCGCTGAGAGCCCCTGACTTTTGGAAGGTGTTGATACAAAGCCCATATCGGGCTCGAGTATAATCACAGTTTGTTCATACAGATTCTTCAGCAAGGAGTTTCACACCATACAGAAGAGAAATAGAAATGACAACATACAGGAATTTAAACCTGGTTGATAATAATGGCTTTCATTTATTAAGAAAGTCCTTCACTTGCTTATTTAACTGATAAATTACAAGATTAAAAGGTTGTTTCTGTAACTATAATGTAAGTGGACCACCTACTGTATGCTACACCTAACTCAATACAGGGATGTTTATCAAATATACTAAAAGCTTTGTGTCATTTTGATCTCTAGTCTGTCCTAATATCCCATTACAGATATGTTGTAGTAAAAGACAATGTCAATATCTGTAAACACATGAAGAACGTATTCTTGTTTAAAGGGAAAGTTAACCCAAAAACAAAAATCGAATCATGTGCCCTCTTGACATTTCAAAATGTATGACTTTCTTCTATAGAGCGCAAAAGAAGATATTTTGAAGAATGTTGGTAACATACTGTAAAATCGTTGGTCCTTATTGACTTGCATTGGTTTTGTGTCCAAACAATAGAATTCAATGGGGACCAATCTTTTAGACCCAACAATGACAGAATATTCCTCTTTTTGTTGAATAATCCTCACAACACTCTACTGAATAACCTTTCTTCTTTCATCATGAGGTCAGTGATACACTCTTAAAACAAAGGTGCTTCATGATCTAAATGGCTCCATGTTGACCTTTTAACATCTAAATAACCTTTCTGTTTCATTAAAGGTTCTTTGCATTAAAGGTTCTTCAGATAATAAAAAGGTAGGATAGAGATGGTTCTTTAAAGAACCTTTGACAGAATTGTTCTTTGTGGAAAATGTTTCTTCTATGGCATCACGTAGTGTAGGATGTGCTGAAAGGAACAGTTTCCCCCCAAATTATAACTTTCAGTGTTTATCTGACATATCTCAGTTAACATAATATGCCCAAGAAGCTCGAGAAGTGCACTGTATTCACTAAACGTGGAAATGACTTTTTCTTACCCCTTAATATGTTATTTGGGAAAATCTAGCAGCATATGAATAGATGTGTTAAGATGGTCAGCGTGATTAGCCTGTATTTATCATATCCAAAACCGGACAAATCCACTCTAATCCGTCATCCACGAAAATGTGTGCAACAGTTGAAGGATAGACCGCCAGAAAGAAATTATCCATATTTCTACTTAAAAAAGCACTCTGGGACTTTTTAATGTCTATGCTTAACTGGCTGGCCCGTCACTCGCGATTATGCACAAAGCCCCTGACACATGCTAATTACACTCAATTTATCAACATTTGTTTGATTGCTGATGACACGGGTGTCACGAGCGGCGCTTTTTCTCATGATGTGTTCAGTGTCTTGTCCAAATGAGCTGTTTTTATTTTCCCTGCAGAAAAGCTTCCTGAAACGAACGAGCCGGCCCTGAACGTCCTAACATCACCCATGTTCGCCCGGTCATCTTGAGATGTCAGGCAACTGGAAAAAGAACACAATGCTCAGAGCGCTTATCTAGGATGGAGACGTGGTCTCTTAGAGAAGCATGGAATAATTTGAAGTCACCAAAAGCAAAGCATCCAGTGATGTAGAACGTCTAAGAGGAACCCAATTTGTTGCGACACGATCTATAAGAGGTCACGCCGGCAAGGATTAGGCCGACATTGATTCACTGGTCAGACTTTGTTGTGATAAAGGAATCGGACCAGGTGGACTCCCGGGTGCATGTTTCTTTCTCTAATCCGCGTGTAAAACGGAAGTGTAAATGTTCTGCTTTGTTTAGAGTCACTAAGGCATACGCTCAGGGAAAATCCAGCGTGTTTCCCATTTTAATACCTACCTCCGTGAGGGTAACCAATCCCAGATGTGCTCCAGCGCAAAATACATCTTCACTCGTTTTAAAACGGCTTTTTTTCTCCTTTCTGACTCGGGGTCAATGACTTCAGTTTCAGCTGTAGTGGAAGCTAAATATAGATTTATTGAGAGCCACTTAATGACTTGTTTTTAAAGCATTTGTCACTGTGATCCTTAAGCGAACAAATATTTATGCATTTTTAAACAGGGATGTGTCCGGGAAAGTGGCGTCGCTCTTCCTGAGGCTGACGTGAGAACGCAGTTCACCGCGTGTCAGGTTTTACTAAATCATGATAATTGGTCATTTGAAAACAGGGAGGCATATACAAGAAAGAAAAAAGACCCCTTTAGTTGAAACTTGGGCCTCCAACATCATCGGTTGAAATATTAGACAAGGCAACAACGATCATTTCTAAAGGATAAAAAGGCATCGTCCTTCTGGAGGCGGCTGTACACAAACCCACATCACATTACAAACTGTGTGAGAAAGTAAGGACTAGGATGGAGGGGGCAGTTACGTGTGAATATGTAGCGTGTTATGATAGCTCTGTATGGGGCCCCCAGAGCGATGTCCTCTCCACGTTTCGGATCACCTTGGGGGTCCTTGCATCCTGTTCTTCTCCAGCAGGGAGAGGTGGGAAGTTCCCTCGACAGGAAGTGGGTCTGTCAGATCTGCAGATTGTGGGGGCTTTGAGAAACTTCGGGGTGTTTGGTTTGCCCCATGTTTTCCCATGAAGAAGAGCCTCAGGAAGATCTCATGAGCTGAGGATTTAGGTCTGTTTCCTTTTAAATGTTCTAGAACATCTTTGACTTTCTGATCAGATGTCTGTGAACGGTAAAACATCACTGTTTCTTTATATTATTATTTTGTCTCAACATCGCAAAATGGGCCGTTATGGACTATTATCATTGATAAGCTTGTGTTTGTGTGAAATAAATCAAAAATATTGATTCTGAAGTCACATTTTGAAATACCTAATCAATTATTTTATATACAAGATTAATGTAACGTCTTCTAATAATATTGAAGATGTATTATGTACAAAGAAAGAACAATTAGGAGAAAAGACTTGAAACTACAGGGTGTGGATGAAATGTTTAACACACAAATGAGAAGACAAATGCACACATTTATATGTACACAATATATCCAAGCTCACATTTAAGGATATTATTTACTATTAGTATTAAATACTAAAGGATAAGAATTAAGGATGTTAGTGAGGTCTGAAGTCAAAAGCCTGTAGCCTCTTTCTCTCTTTCTCAGCATCTTCACAGACTCTGACTCACTGTGATATGACTCAGCCTCTGGTTATCCTGATATTGATGTGCAGACTCATATCAAGGCTGCGCCCCCGGTGTCACCCTAAGCACGACCAAGAAATTACAGGCCTTAGTGCTGCATGCATGCACAATCCAGGGACACTGGACTAATAGTCCTGCACTGCTGGGTCTCTAAGAGCTGACCCCGAGACTCAAGTGAGAAAAATGTCAAAATAATTCAACTTACACTTGGAGTAATGCACAATAATATAATATACTGTTTATGAAATAAAGCGCATTTTGAATTATCATACATTAGGTCATAGATACTGGTATTATAGGTCAAAAAGGGTTTAAACATTGCATGGGGTTCATGCTTTAGTAACAAATTACAGTTGTTACAGCAATGCAAATTTATAGGTTGATACTAATCAGATGTTATACTAAACAGAACATACAACGCATACATGGTTATGATTTGTCATTTACCTCTGATAAATTACATTTATGAAAAAGGAGCTATTTGTTTTTTGTAAGAAATGTACTTAAAGAAACATCTTTATCTTGTTAATATACACGTCTGAGGTTAAAACCATTTAACTGGATCATATTTTTTGGTTTAACCACACAAGTATTACATGTTCAAATCTGGCTATTTGTTCCCTTTGGTCCCATTTACTTCCAAATGAAATCAATCATTCCTGTTAAACACAAATGAAATAATCAAAGCTGATCATTTTCATTCTATGGTAACACATTATGATCACTGGCTGTCTGGTTCAGGTGTAACTGTAAAAAATGCCTTGTAACGTTCTGCAGACAAGTGTTTAGGTGACCCTTATGAAAATAAATATATATCTTATAATATATATATTTGAAAATATATAGAATAATACATATCGTACAATAATTACAATGATGAATAATACAAAAGCAATTGCCACTAATATAAAAAAATGAAAGCAGTCGGTTCCAATATGGAAATGTGTTATTTAACATATTGCATTATATTTTCCAGTTGTTGTTGTATCTCTATATTTCGTGATTTTATGTTTTGCCATTAATATTTATATTATTAGCCACCTTTTTTGCAAATAACCGATAAAAGGTATTACAAAGTGTTTGTCAGCTTTGACAACACAGTAATTATCACTCAAAATAGACAGCAAAAATACATTTTAGTTTCATATGTGGAGAGCTGCCAATGGTGTTCCCTAACAAACACAAAGTTATTTATTAACATTACTATAGTATTTGAAATACGTTTGCCGATACGCACATGTATATGAAGAACTATAGAACACAGAAAAAATGACATAGACCTCAAAATGAGAAGGGTCAAGTTGCTCCGGATTACCCAGAGTGCACTGTTCATAGTGTCACTGCTGTGTCAAAAGGAGAGCACAACCCCTTGGGGACAGGACTACTGGCCATGTTTTAGCGTGTGTTTATTCGTGTGCATTTGTGTTCAGGAGGGCTCCTCTGTTTCCCCTCCCACTCAGGTCACTGGTAATGCACTCGTTGTACATCCTGGCCTCCACGTAGGGGGAAGGAAAAATAAATAGTAGCAAAAGAACACGTCTGGGATCTGAGGGAGGAATGCAGCGGGGCATGGGAACAGCAATCGCCCACAAGGATACTTTGGCCAGCCATTAAACGCCACCTCAGCGCCATTACGGCACGCACACCCCACACCGGTCCCCAGTCCCCCTGCTATCACCCCAAGCATCAGCGCTCATAGGGGCTTGAGAAAAAGCGTGTGGGCGCCGACTTCATTCGGGAGTGGGCAGGAACAAGCGGAGTCTCTGAACGACACCTTCTTCTCATTTGCTCTCTTTTCCTGTCCCTCTTTTTCTCTCTGTTTTTCTCACAAACACAAACGCACAGGCTTTCTAAATCTCTGGGGGGGGGCTAGCAAAATCCTCAAGCAGGAAGGCCTAACTTGCGAGATTCAGACAGCCGGTTCAGCACTAAGGACAATTTATTTTAACCGTGGGAAGGGGGAGGGCGGTCCGGGTGTTGTTTGAAGGTTTAAAGATGACAAGGCCTAAGGTCCATCGGGGAGGTGGAGGGGGACACATCTTTCCCACGAAGAGTGAAGGCCGGAGGGGCTCAACTCCCCGACTTGCAGGAGCTGACGCACAGAGGAACGATGACTGAGAGAGAGCTGTGTGCAGGACGCTCATGTCAAGAGAGAAGAGGGAGGCAGATAAGGAGCGCTGCCTCATTAGTTTGGCTTATGTTAACAGAACCGACAGTGGAGAGTAGAGAACAGGTCACATGGAGAACGCCGGTTTGATTTTGTACAGGGGATGGATGGCAAAGGCCAAACACAACAAGTTCCTGAACTTTCCTTCTTGAGCATGTTGCACATGCTCTGCCGTGTTCGGAAGTCTCGAGGGAATCCACTGGGAATAAATTGTGTCCCCTGACAGGGCAATTTATTTGCACACGCTGTTTTAGTGTCCGACTCACTAAAGAAATTAAGCGTAAGATGATGACAGAAAACTTCCATTATCGTTAGAAAATGTGTTTACAAAACATAAAGGCTATATGTTTTAACACAATATCATTCAAAATGTTAATAGATACTCATTTAATTAATTAATTTTATTAATAATTAATTAATAATTATTTTTCTTTCAGCTATTCTTTTAGAAAGGTTGAATAATGTGGAATACCTACAGAAATCATGGTGTGACAAAAAGCACCCAAAGGAAATCAAAACTGTTATTTTGTAACATAAATAAAAGGTTACCCAAAAACTCTATCATCTCCTGTCATTTCAAACCTGTCTGACTATCTTACTTCCGCAGAACACAAAAGAAGATATTCTGAAAAAATAATGTTAACCGGCACCCATTCACTTACATTAGTTTTGCGTTGATGGAAGTGAATAGGTGCCAGCACTGTTCAGTTGCCACCTTTCTTAAAATAAATATTCTTTTGTGTTCTGCGGAAGATAGAAAGTCAGACAGGTTTGAAACAACAAGAGATTTTTGGGTGAACTATCACTTTAAAGTAGCCACCACTTGAATAAATTTGATCCATTTTAGGCTGATCTTTCTTCTTTATTCACCCATTTAAAAAATATTGATATACATATTTTTCTCAAAAATAATCTTAGTTGATTAATGAAAGTTTAATATTTTGCCACAATTATCATCATCATATTTCAATATTTTTAAGAGCATGAAAACATTTCAGTCAAGTCTTGTTTTGAATGGTATTATATATGCATCACACACAGATTTTAATGAGTTTTTAATGTTTCTTATGGGGTGGGGGAGTTGTCGCCATATTTTCCTAGAATCAAGCGCTGGTCACATTAAAGGTATCTGATATCAAATCAACAAGAGCAAACGAGGTCATCATTCTTACCCTGTAAATTCTCAGTCCGTCTGTCCTGTAACATCAACTGTTTTAGATGCCATTAAACATACATCTTAAAAGATGACAGATTAATATTGCCATTTTGAGACATGAGAAATGCCGAAAGCAACACTGCTATGTCAACACAGAGCAGCTAAACAAATTCCTTTAGTTGTGTTTAAACTACAAGTTAATTAACAAATTCTTAATTGAATACAAGGTACATAATTATTTTATAAGCAGCATAAACATAATTTCACTTTCCATTGCAAATGTTCACTGCGCTGCTCGCATTTAATTTTTTCTAACTACAGGTTGGTTTAATTATGCAAATGCGACTCCTAGTTTGCACAGCCTAGGCTTTGATGTTCTCTAATTGTGGAGATCATCAAAGGCAGATGTTGCCGTTTGGTGTGAATAAATGTAACACTTTCTTCATTAAAGGGAGTCTTATGTTAATGAAGGTGGGATTGATTAAATATGGATGAATCCTGGAATGTTTAACGGGAGCATTTGTTTCACCATTGGCACTGGAAAAGGAAGATGGTTGAAATAACGGTTAAAATGAGGGAAGATCAGACGCAGACTAATCTTTTCCTTGGATGTTTTCCTCATTTGGAAAAACTCCTGCAGGAGTTTGCTTGTCCTTTAAAACATTCTGTCGGGCATGTTCATAAAAACTGTCAGACAGCATAGCTACTATGAGTGTTGCTCTTTTACCTTTGACCTCTGGGTGTGTTTGAACTAACTGGAATCCTTTATTGATAAAACACTACAAAAAATCATAGAAACTACCATTTAAACGTTTAAGATTACTCATCCTTAATCACACTTTTTTAAGGTTTTTCCGACATTTTATGAGGATATTGAACTCAACAAAACTATGGAATAACTCAAATTTACCAAATTTTGTTGTGACAAAAATTCTAGTAATAAATAAATAAATAAAATGTTATATTTTCGCATTTTCAGTGTAGTTACCAAAGTTTTTTAGGATGTAAAAATCCACCATATTCTATTATTACCCGTTACTATGGTGTACGGTGATGTTACGTACTGTTTAGCATATTTGTGACATCATCGCAAAACACATGCATTTACTCTCTGAACTGTGTTTTAATTCAACTGAAAACGTAATAAAGCCGAAATCATTTACACATTTAATGTTTCTGTTGTGAGACATAAAATAATAATTACAGACAAATGTTTATGAATAGATGTTAGAGAGATAATCTTTTGCTGCTAAGCCCTTGTTCGTGTTGTATATTTACATGTATTTATTATAATTCAAAACACATTCATATAATTATTATATTAATTGATAATTCATATTTATCAATTAATATTAAACACAGCATTTCAATTATTATAACTATATTAGTTTAAAACCAAACTTAAACATAGGAAGCTTTTAAAAATAATGATGAGAAAGAATTTATAAAAAGTAAAGATCATAATATCTTTAGATCTTCTTGTAAACCTATTTAAGTCATTTAAATTCAGTTGATTCTATTTAGCTGCCTTCTCAACCTTTCAGTGTTATTTGTGCCCTAAAAATGTGTTTCAATTCGAGAAGTCAATCAAACTGATGATGCTTTCAATGCTCCGTGTTATTGGCTGTTTGCCGCATGTGTCACACTTTCAGGTGCACGCGCCTCACAAACTCTGGATCAAACCTGAGTTGACAGAGAAAGTTTATACCTAGCGTTGTGCTACAGCTGAACCTGATCTTAACCAGGTTGGGTTTGTCTGGTTTTGTCAACTCATAACTAACTTTGCAACTCAGTGTTTGTGTTCCTCATGTGATACAGGCCACATATGTTCAGTAACAATGACAGGTCCTTGTAAACGCTGTTTTGTAATCATTCATTCACCTACAAGTAACTTTCAGCTGCTGTTTGGTAAAGAATGTTCTGCTTTAGCCACTCATTGAACGGAGAAGACGCAGAGAGAAATTTTTTAAGTTTTATCCAAAAGGATACAACGAAAGAAAAATCGTTTCAGTTCGTTTAGTTCGTTTTGAAACTATGGCGAAACAGCTTAAATGGTGGCAGGCCATCAAAGTCTAATGCCTTGTTTATACCTGACCCTGGCTCCGCACTGCAAATCTCAGATTATTCTACATTGGTTTTCCTTAATGGGCGAGGCGTTTATGAGTAATGAATGGGAAACATACATCCCTTCACAATCGTGTTCAGGGCAGGGGTAGCTCTGGCTGCTAAAGATCACATTCTGTTGAAAGGAAATGATTGGATGCTATCAACTCGACAGAAAGGGAAATTACAAATTGCTCTCATTGTAATCCATCAATATGATGATTTTCCATCACTTCTGAAAAATCGGTCAATGTCTGAGAATTTTCAGTTAAAGCTTATTTGGTAGTTACCCGTTGCCTAGAACTGTGACTTTTTAGCAGTCTCTATTTTGGGCAAAGTTGTATTTTTTCACAGATCTACTTAAAATGTTGACACAAATGCATTCAGATTAAAAAGTGGTTAAAATTATGAAAAACATTTAGTCAAGTTACCCTAAACTATGCATCTGTAATGCTATAATGCAAACAAATAAATAAAACACTGTGGGCTGTTAGCGAAAACAAATAACCAGTGTAGACCACCAATCCAAAAGTAAATAGTTGGGGTAAGAAACCTATAAGGCCTTTAAGGGCTACAGATAGCTTTAACATGCACAGTTATGTGTGCATTAGGCATGTTGGTTAAGTGCATCATAACACGCAGATAAGCTGGAGACAGCTGCGTCTGTCTGTTTACCATTGTATGCAATTTGATAGATACAAATATTCCCTGTACAAATAGGATTTTTGCATTTTTTTTTGCATTTGGACTCGTGACATTCATGTGACCTGACATTGTGAACGTTACATAAACAAACAAACATGTGCTACTACAGTATCTGTGGGGTCGAAAGTGGTGAATTTTGATGAAACCGCTTTGATAAAACCACTTTCCCACATTAGTATTTTGTGAGACTTGTACAAGGTCTCCACATGACATTTTATTAATAGCTACATTATTTTTTCCCACGCACCTCTTCATCTGCAACCTACAGGGTAGGTCTACAATAACAGACTGCAATTATCTCCAAATACAGATAAAATACTAAATATAATTGACATGAACTAAACCGATGCCATAAAGGCAGATATGCGTTCTCAATCTTGGCCCGTCCCCATGCTTGTTGGATCTGGATACAATCTCATATTTCATATACTCGTAAGATCAGATAAGGATTCATGGTCGCACTTAAAACTAAGACTCTCTTTTCTGCAGTCCTGTTCTATCTCACACAGGAAAGAAAAATCACCTGTGCCACAACCTTCCACCAAAGTAATGTGGGACAACTAGAAAAGTGTGATAACAGATATTATATTTCTGTGAAAATGTCTACGGCCTAGCCTTCACAAGACAAATGTCCTGCTTTCATGAACGTTTATGAGCGGAATGTTTCTGTCGGCTTGTATTTCTTTTTAAGTGCAGGGGGTGTTAAATGTCCTTACAACACTCTCCTCACCCCACCGGGAACTTGATCCTCATACCTAACAGCCAGTTGTGATACATCATGGATTTGGAAACACAAAAGGGTCACACTTTACATTGAAGTATTTATGTTACCGTGTCATTGCTTAAACAAATAAGGGTCGTATTAATAAAATGCGTTCAAAATAATTATATTTTTATAAAAAGCTTATCATCTCCAATGACTTTAAATGAATTAAAACCTCAACGTCAGATTTGTCAAGTTATTATGCATTCTAAAAAAAAACTTTTGAGTTATTTTCAACCCGGCCTTGGGCCAAAAAGGACAAACCCCACCATTTGGTTTTAAATTGACCTATGCTGGGTTGTTTAACCCATTGTTGGGTCAAATACGAACATTTCTCAGTATAAAACAATGTAACCCAATTGCTGGGTTGAATGTATAACAATTTCAAAGGATGTGAAAGAAAACAGATAAACACTTCGAACTTCAGAATTCTTTAGGACTTGTGTCACCCAACAGAAGAGATAAAGACAGTCTCCTCCCCGCTCATCTTCTTTACCTCTGTCCCACGAGACGGTTTAAGGTGGCTGGGTAGGCACAGGAAGTTCTCCAGATGCTTGGCGTGTTTGTAACTGCTTGTGTAATGTAGTTTTAATACAACTCAACCTGAACTGCCAAATAAATTCATGAAATGAAATGAATCCAACATCCCGATTAAAGCAAGTTTTTCCTAGAAAGTCAAATGATGTTTCTTGTAGAATACATTGCTTTTAAAGAGATATTAAGTCAACTAACATCAAAGAGCTTGACTTGATACTTATACAGTATATGAAATAATGTTCCTTTATGGAGACCATTATCTGATCCAAAACGGCCCCCGGTCATGGCTTCTCAATCTAAATGACATAATCTGCACAATGCTCTGTACTGCACAGCATTGAGGTGTCTGAAGCTGTACTCAGAAGTGTCCAGAGGGGGAAACAGACACAGTCCAGTGACATGAAACAGCCTAATTGCCTGGGCCTTTCCTATCTCAGGGCAGAACTTCAGTCTTTTGCTTACATTGCAGCGCACACATGGGCCTTAACTTGAACCTGAGGACACGTTTGGGAGTCTGCTTGTTATCTGGGTGTAATGTAGACTGAGGAATAGAATGTTCAGCTTTTAAAGGTAAGTGACGCTCTAAAATACATGAAGTCACCAAATCAGCGTGTGTGTGTTGTCTCATGATGTTCTTTTAGCAGCTGCATAAGCCACTCTTCATATGTTTTGTGTCTCCTGGGACTCAGTGTGCAATTGTCATCCCTCTCTCTCTCTCTCTCTCTCTCTCACACACACACACACACACACACACACAAATCCATCTAACTGTGGACATATGTGAGTTCCATTGTTTTTATACACAGCCATTATAAACACTAACTCACACTTTAAGCCTAAACCTTAAAGACAACTTTTTGCGTTATTTAATTTTTATTATTGTTACAATTGTTAAAAGACAACTTTATTTACAAAATGTAAAAATTACATATTTCTATCAAATAAGGACAATGCCAAGGGAAGATTTGATCAGATTTGTTAGGTTTTTATCACTTACAGGTACAAATTTGTGGTATATATGGTAGTGTACACACACACGCACACACACGCATGCATGCACACACACACGAATGCACTCAGACAGGTTTATTCTAATGCAACGTTCATACCCAAAGTGAATTAAGCGATCTGCACAAGTAAATTCCGTACAAAGTCAATGGAATGACGCGTATGCGCGTCGGCGACATGAATGATAAGAATCGGGCAGCTCGATTGCCATGATCGCGAGTCAAACACGTCTTCCACACAAGTTACGAACAATTCCTGCTAGTAATAATAAGTGAGGAACGTGATTCTTCAAGTTAAGTGTGAACCCTGCATTAAACTCTTGTTTTAAACTAAGCTTTTTAATGTTTTCTAAACTTTTTGAAAACCCCAAAACAGATATTAGCGTAAAGCTGCATGCTTTGCATTAGTGTAAACTGTGCTATACAAACAAATGTGACTTGAATTAAATTTTTTATTTTAAACCTTTTACAATAAAATCTAATCAATTAGAAAAATAGAATGACATGCTAAAAATGATCAACAAAATAATAGTGAAACAAGTCAATAGAAATCAATAATGAATCAGGAAACATTTCAATAAAGTTTGAAATGTTTTTTAAAGTCTGAAATACATTAACATATAGTACACAATAAACACAAAATAAAAAATATAAATGTTATACTTCGAATTGAATTTTGAGTCTATAGGGCCTTTAGTTGAACAAACACTCATCAACTTCAAAACCCCTGAACCAAAAAATGATAACACTTGCTCTTCACATAGACAGGGACCTTTTAAAAACTATGTATTTATTTACAAGCCAAAAAGCTAACTTTCAAATTATTCCACATGCACATACGACTAGTTAAGCCTGTACAAAGACTACCATCCAGACACAGAGTTCAAAATCAATCCCTAGTGTCGTGGTCCACAGGGAAGCTGTCACAAGCATGTGAATCTGACTGTCACACCACGGTCTGACCTCTGTCAGGACCAAATCCATAGTGCTGATGTCAAACTCCTCAACAGTGCCTGCTGTCAGCTGTGAGACATTGACATGGGGCAAAATCACTGATGCAAATCCTGCCCTCAAAAGAGATGTACAGTACATGGGAATTGAATATTGACAGTACAGCATGAGGCCACAGTGCATGTGGATGCCAACAGAAAGAGAACAGACTCTAGTTCTAGTCACATCTGCTCTATTTTCACTTCAATTTGTTACAGTAAGATGTTACTGTGTCTACATTAAGCTTAGATTAACATTTAAGCCTAGCAAGGGGAGACTGAGTGAGCTAAAACATAGGCTAAATGCTAAAACATATTTTTCTCAACAATACTTAACACAAAATACAATCAACAACAGTACATTTTAAATACAGTTATGTCATAAATGTGATTGTTAAATACATGATATAATGTGCTAATTTCAAATTCAGCAAAAATGGAAAACAGACAGTGAGCCATGAGAGATGACATCATTCGGACAACACCCAACAGTCAAACAAACATCATTACAGGACACCCGAAACCTCACGTATCTCCAAGAAGCTTTTGTTGGGACGCAATGACTTTATCTGTCAAAGCACAACACAGGATGACCGCACATCACATCACCATTGCAAAACAATTGCTAACAAAAGTGAGACAAGGAAAATATTTCATATGTGTGAGTGAGTTTTCAGATGCCTTCATTATGAGGTCAATAGGCTGTTGGACCAAGTGTTGTACAAAGGATGGAAACGAGGTGAAAAAAACACGATTATGCACACATTTGACAAATTTGCCTACTCTTATATCATTATTTGAAACAAAGGCGAAAATGTATAAGGAACATGCTTTTCAACTTAGTAATGAAAGTCTGACCGTCATCTGTTTATATGGTTAATTTGTAGCTGTTGCTTTTGTTGTTTTGTCTTCATTAGCTTACCTAACATGAAAACACATTCAAAAGCAACTTTATTAAAAAGGATTAATGTGATTGTACAATGTGTCCAAACAAAACTAATTATATTACTGCAAACCCCCGGCCTCAAACACACATCCTGTTAAAGGGATGGTTCACCCAAAAATGGAAATTCTGTCATCAATTGCTC
The DNA here is from genome assembly GCF_015846415.1 of Triplophysa dalaica. Lineage (NCBI taxonomy): Eukaryota > Metazoa > Chordata > Actinopteri > Cypriniformes > Nemacheilidae > Triplophysa > Triplophysa dalaica. Next base: position 13,196,283 of record NC_079549.1, on the reverse strand, counting down.
ACCCTCAAGTTGTTCCAAACCTGTAAAAATTTCTTGAACACAAAGGATGAATTTTGAAAGAATGTTAGCAATTTATAGTACTGGGGCACCATTGCTTAAGAACAATTACAATGGTCAATGGTGCCCCAGAACTGTTTGCTTTCCTGCATTCCTCAAAATATCTACTTTTGTGTTCTTCTTTGGTCAATGGTGACCAAAACTTGTTAGAAACATTCTTCAAAACATCATCCATATACAGATTTGGAAAAACTTGAGGGTGAGTTTTCTGTGAACTGTCCCTTTAAGGCGAGCACTCTGTACCATGGGAAAGTATAAAATAGTAATTTTCCCACTTAAACATCCCTGTTCTCAACGAGTGTTTAAAGGTCCCTTATCTAAACAGGGTTTCATCAGATCAAAAATAGTCACTGGTGGAAACGCAGTTTTTTTCAGCTGAGTCACCGGCAGTGTTGATGGTAACCATGATTCAGATAAGGTAAGGTGGAGCAGATCTGGCATGTACTGTACCTTATCTCTTCCGCTAATTTACTTATGCAGCCAGCGTTCCGTAGAGAGCTTGCCAACCGTAATCACCTCATTAGAGCTATTTGATCTAATGGCTCTCAGCTCCACTGCAAAGTTGTTTATTCCCTCGACCCGCCAGCTTATCTACCTTGTTGTTTTTATAAATCTTGAAGGCAAAATGAAGGTGATTCGGGCATTGCTTCCTGTTTGTCTCATGAAAGGGTTTACAGGGTGGTACGAGCACATGAAAAATGTAAACAAATACTGTATAGCGGCTGCTACTTCATTTTTAGAAAGTTCACTCATTCACATTAACCCTTAAGCAGACACTCACTAACTAACCGTCTTTGTCCTCTATAAGTCCCCAAGATGTGTTTGCACCCGTGCCAAGAAACCTTCTAGGATTTGACAAAACCAAATACCATCGCCTTCCCTCCCAGAACGGGATGATCTCTGTAAATACAGAAATAAATAGAGAAACAACCTCAAACAAATAAATCCACTTTTGAAGGCGCTCTGGCTTTAAACAAAGCAAAGGATCAGATGCATGGTGAAGATGCCAAGCGAAAGCAGCCACAGGCTGTTGTTTGAAAAGATGGCTTCACTTTTGTTCCAGATTTGCTTTCGCTTCAGTTCTGTCTCCTCCTGTGTCAGATTTGGAGTAAAGATATGTCTTGAGATTTAGGCAACAGCTCAGAGCTCGAGTTATAACATAATGTAGCGTCATTTGAATAAACAGCGCCCAAAGGAAGGGCGGTTGGTCTTATTCTGTTAATATATAAACGAAATATTTTAGCAGAGACTATTAGCCAAAAGACAATTGTGTAATTGAAATCGGTAACACTTTAGATTAAGGCTCCCTTCATAATGCTTTTATAAATGTGTTTATTAATGATTATTGAGTAATTTACAAATGTATTATAAAGCAGTTATAACCGCATAAATAAAAAGGGGGTTTCTATCAATATACCTGAAAAATAGTTAGCAATTTTAAACTCACATGTTATAAATGCTTAATGTATATATATATATATATATATTCATTATTTATTTACAAAATAGGCTGTCAGACAGGAGACTGTTGGGTGTTATTTTGGTTTTTCTTATTATTGTATATTTCATAACTTATGCCACTTTTCAAACCATGTTGCTTACCTGATCCGATTCCGAATGTCTTACAGTGTTCCAGAATGCCTTCAGATCATGATGCTTATCCAAAGCAGTTTTCCATGCTCACCAAGATAAAGTCATCAAATCTTTGAACACTTTTTAACACTAAATACACAAAGGTAGTCGTAAACTTGTTTGTTTACAATGTTTAATTAATTATTACTTAATTACTTTCAAAAGTTAATCAAAAGCGTGAAACATTTATTTATTATTTATTGTAGAAACAGAATGCTTGCTCACAATGCTTCATCTCTGATGTGATATATATAGAAGTATTGACATCCCATGAAAGTGCACTTTAAAGAAAAATGTAAGAGTTATGAGAATGATATTATATATAATAAATGTTAGCAAACCATGAAAGTATGCCTTAATATGCCTTAATGATCCATGTGAACCATTTATTTATGTTGCATTTTCACAGGTTACTAAATTCATAACTCATATATAAATGGTTCACATGAATCCACAATATAAAGGCACACTTTCATGGTTTGCTAACATTTTATAACTCTTTACATTTATAAGTAAGGTGTCTGAAGTTGTGAATGAATACTTCACAGACATCCCCTTTTCTTTAAAGTGCACTTTCATGGGATGTCAATACTTCTACATATATATTTCACATCAGAGATGCAGCCTTGTGAGCAAGCATTCTGTTTCTATGATACATAATAAATAAATGTTTTCTGGTTTTGATTAACTATAGGGAGTAATTGAATCATCAATAAAACATCATTAACAAACAAGTTTACGACTAACTTTGTGCATTTAGTGTTGAAAAGTGATCAAAAGTTTGATGAATTTGTCTTGGTGAGCAAGGAAAACTGTTTTGGATAAGCATCATGATCTGAACACTGTAAGACATTCGGAATCGGATCAGATAAGCAACATGGTTTGAAAAGTGACATAAGTTATGAAATATACAATAATAATAAAAACCTACATAACGCCCAACAGTCTCCGGTCTGACAGCCTATTTAGCAAATGAATAATGAATAAAAACATTTATTAAGCATTTATAACATGTGAGTTTAAAATTGCTAACTATTTTGCAGGTATATTGATAGAAACCCCCTTTTTATTTATGCGGTTATAACTGCTTTATAATACATTTGTATTTATAACATGTGAGTTAAAAAAGACTCACTATTTGGCAGATATTTCGTTAGAATCCCATTTTTATTTACATAGTTATAAGTGCTTTATAATGCATTTGTAAATTACTTATTAATGAACACATTTACAAATGCTTTATAAGGGAAACCTTAATGTAAAGTGTTACCAGCATATTTATTACATCTGTGTTACCTTGGCCACTGATAACTTTGGATCTAAACGTGAAACATGAAAAGTAAATAGGAAAGTATTGGGGTATATACAGTTCTCATCAGATTTATTGTATAATTTTACTGTTTTACACACTAAGGTAAATACAACCACATTAGCGTTCGTTCTCGAATTATGAACCACTGCTTTGAGTCTGTCCGATATTTTATTATTATGATCATTAAAGTAAAGTTATCATCAAAACATCATGCTCTTAACAGGCATCACATCACAAGACTAGCAGTGAAACAACAACAAGTCAGAGGGCTGGTTCTTTACTTAGTCTCAAAGACCTTGGGGCATAGCAGTTTCACTTCTTGGCATGGACCAGGGATTTCAACCCAAACAATAGCCTCAAGGCTCAGTTATTTGTGGGGATGAAATCAACTCAAAAACAACTACTGAAGAGGTGGGGGGTGGGCCGGGGGGAGCCTATAGCGCTTTATGACTCATTACATAAGCACTTAGCAACATGAATATTCCTCAAATACCTGGCATTGCGGAGTGTAATCTTCTTACGACGACAGGACTAGATGTGCCCGGCTTGTGTGGCAGGTGTTTCTGCATTAGCTTCTGTTACAAAAGATTACGGAGGCAGTGATGGCAATCTTGGCCGTGGAGAGGAGGGGGAAAACGTTTTAGAAATGGCTTAATCCAAGGGTTAGATTACCCACAAGGTACCGGCTAGGTAGACATCAAAGGCCGTCCCAGCCCACTCAGTGATATTGAAATGCATGTTCCCGCTAAGCTTGAATGGAAAGCATCGCCGGAGGTTGTCAGCTTGGTTTCGGGAGAAGAGAGACAAGAGGGAAGCAATCCTATTCACTCTACTCATCACACTGTTTCGCTGCACACTTTGCGGCTGTGCTTAACGCTTTGTTGGGCTGAATGATGCGGTAGATTTTTGCTCCCATTTCCGAATCTTTTGATTCCGTTTTGTTTATTGTAACCATGTAAAGATAATTTTCTTTTGCTTGACTGTTCCAGAATGGCTGGTGTACCTGTTTGTAATCCTGACGCAAGAAGAAAGTAAAAAAACAGCTCTTGCTTTAGGCAAAAATCATATTACTTTAATGCAAAGAGTAAAAACTCATTTGTTTTACAAAATTTCAGAGCTCTTGCCACACCACTTGGCCAATCAAATTAGACTTAAAAAGTATAATAAACAACAACAACTCTGCCTGTAAGTAAAATGAACTAAAGTTCATGTTAATGTTTTTTAATGGCTCCAAATTGGAGCACATGTACTCTGTGGGTTTGCCTTTCGAACTCTTTCAAGCGCTGAACGTGTGGACCGTTTTGGCAACTGTGGTCAGTTCACATGACCAAAAGGTCCTGGCTAATTTCAGTCAAAATCCCCAACAATGGTGCTCTCTGACAACGCTCAGGTTGTTATCTCCAAGTGCCCTTAGAGTTGTGTCCCTAGCAGAATGCCTCTTTGGAAATCGCATGGAGCGCATGAATCAGCCGCTCTGTTAACTTACACACAGACACCGTCCACAGTGCCCCCTTTACTATTTGGAAGGTCGCACGAAACCCCCCTGAAGCCCTGAACTGTGTCATCCGTCACTGCTAGCCTGGAGTGCCGGGTCTCGTGCTTCTGGGAGACGTGCCACTGTTTAATGACTAGAGAGACTCATAGACGCTTACTGTCAGACTAATCTGCTATAATCGCTGCACAGCAGTTAATCGACAAAGGTCACGCCTAGGTTAGGGACTGCCGCTGCTAATGGTTATAAATGTAACTCTTAGAGTGTGTCTTCTTTTTGATGTTTCGAATACATCACAACAAGCTATGCTTATCATAACCAATGGAATAATGGGTTTGGGAATGGATAGCTGTATTGGAAATCTTGAATACATCATATAAATGTTTTATTCATTTATTTGTGTGTGTATATATATATATATATATATATATATATATATTGTATGTAGATTAAAGTTTATGAATATATTCATGAAGTGACATGTAAAACCTCCAACTCGCTGAGATCTGCAACCCTTCTGCACGTCCCACCAGTCGACTCATTTAGACAGGAGAATGTGTAAGCCTGCATGGCTCTGTTTGTTTAGTTTGCGGTTTCACTTTAACTCATCCCGTGAGAGAACTTTTCTCAAAAACGTAAAACTTAGAAGATATTCTTTATTTCTATCTTGTAAGCTAATAGCGACTTGGGCTAAGTTCTTTGTCACAGCATTTTTAAAGTGACTGGGTTGTTTGGAAACATACCAAAAAGAGAGTTTTGTATTTTTTATGTACACAACCATGCAATAATGTGAAGAAAAGTTCTGAGGTATATGTAAGGGATAATCCACGGCTAGCCTTGCATTAAAATCTGTAAAGGCCAAAAACCACCCGACGCAAAGCTTTAATGCATGGCCCCCAATGCTGTAAATGGTTTTAGGGAATTTAGTGTACATTTGTAATTGTATTCGGAATGAAATCCTACAAGGACTTCTTAAAGAACCATATGCAACTAAAATGACATAAATTAGTTTTGTAATACAGTAGTCAATGTTTCTTTTGTGAATTCTTCATTGACATAATTATTCAACCCCTTAAAGACTACCACTCTGAAGAACAGAGGTTCAATGAAGTGTTTTCAATCAGGTATTGAAAACCCCTGTGGATATCAGGGAGCAGCAATAAAGCCTAATAAGCACCAATTAGGCAGCTTTAAAATGACTGTGATACTCAGCTCCTTCTAGACATTTACTGGTGTGGTTACAAACATGGTGAGGTCAAGAGAATGGTCCAGGAAGACAAGAGAACAGGTGATTACTCTTCACAGGAAGGGCAATGGCTATAAGAAGATTGCAAAGATGTTAAACATACCAAGAGACACCATAGGAAGCATCATTCGCAAATTCAAGGCAAAGGGCACTGTTGAAACGCTACCTGGTCGTGGCAGAAAGAAGATGCTGACTTCGACTGCTGTGCGCTACCTGAAGCGTAGAGTGGAGAAAAGTCCCTGTGTGACTGCTGAGGAACTGAGAAAAGATTTGTCAGATGTGGGTACTGAAGTTTCTGCTCAGACAATACAGCGCACCCTGCGTAATGAAGGCCTCCATGCCAGAACTCCCAGGCGCACCCCCTTGCTGTCCCCAAAGAATAAGAAGAGTCGACTGCAGTATGCCAAAAGTCATGTGGACAAACCACAGAAGTTTTGGGATAGTGTTCTGTGGACTGATGAAACAAAATTAGAACTGTTTGGGCCCATGGATCAACGCTATGTTTAGAGGAGGAAGAACAAGGCCTATGAAGAAAAGAACACCTTGCCTACTGTGAAGCATGGCGGGGGGTCAATCATGCTTTGGGGCTGTTTTGCTTCTGCAGGTACTGGGAAGCTTCAGCGTGTGCAAGGTACCATGAATTCTCTTCAGTACCAGGAGATATTGGATGACAATGTGATGCAGTCCGTCACAAACCTGAGGCTTGGAAGACGTTGGACCTTTCAACAGGACAATGATCCCAAGCATACCTCCAAGTCCACTAGAGCATGGTTGCAGATTAAACTCTGGAACATTTTGAATTGGCCATCGCCGTCCGCAGACTTAAATCCGATTGAGAACCTCTGGTGGGACTTAAAGAAAGCAGTTGCAGTGCGCAAGCCTAAGAATGTGACTGAACTGGAGCCTCTTGCCCATAATGAATGGGAGAAGATACCCGTAGATCGCTGCAAGACACTTGTGTCAAGCTATGCTTCACGTTTAAAAGCTGTTATAACTGTAAAAGGATGTTGTACTAAGTACTAAGATTGAATGTCACTTGGGGGTTGAATAAAACTGATAATGATGTGAGCTCAGAAAAGACATTTGTGGTTATTTCATTATAAATGTTATGTTATATTTGTCTGACCTACACGTGCCTCTTTGATTTAATTGTAAGCAGGATGACTGAATGATCATAATCAATGTCAAACCGACCAAAATAATCAATTTCAGTGGGGGTTGAATAATTTTGAACACAACTGTAGCAATGTGGAAGAGAAAATTATGTATTGTTTTCATTGGAAACTTCAAAAAATGGCTTCACGTCAAGCATCTTTAATTTTTTTTTAGGTGAGTGAGTGAGAGACCCGTGGCCACAGCTGCGTGTTTACAGTAATGTGACAGAATAGCCAGTGATAATAATATTAGTTATTACTCTGATTGTTTGTATCACCAGCAGTAAATAAAATCATGCAAACTTTAAATCAGTAGGTCTATCAAAATATATTTATTATCAGTCACCTTGAGGAGGAAAAGTAACCACTATGAGTGTTTATTGATTTATTTCGTTTTTCTATTTAGTTATTTGATTTCAGTATATGTATTTCTATGTTGTTTTTAAATATTTTGTTTATTTAAACGAAACTGTGTATACATTTCCATTAACAGTAAAGTTTGACATCAGATCAAGAGCAGGGTGCTGTGTGAGGTGATGGCCTGTAGGCTAAACTATATCACTAAAAACGTTTTGCCCAACCAGAATGTCATTTTCCCCCGGTCCAGCTAGACTAGTACCGGGCCGGATGTTTTTTGTAAACTCTTTGCTAAAGCGGAAGACGTGACAGAGGTCATTTTGTTGTTCACATTTTGTTTTCCATTTACCTGGTAACCTAAGGATGAGTGCAGAATGCATGCACAATTGATTTGATAAAATACACACATGCGTAACACAACTGTACATATTAATTTACAGTATATACATACACTATGATGTTCACTCAGTACAGTGTTACAGTGCTGTTTTTATGAATAACAGCAGTTGACTGATGCTGTGCTTGCTCTTCTCTCTCTCTGGTATGAAAGGCTACAGATATTGACTGGTCAGAAATTAAAGCTTCAGCAGGTGTCCTATGGCACTGTAGAGACGGACTCGGTCTGAATGTGCTGAATTGATCGCTTAAATAAAAAGAGCCCTCGTTGTGCATCAATAATGCATTCTCTTTATCTGGGTCACTATACTTCCGGAAAGAGCAGTCGCAATACATTTGTATCTGTGCTGTGCGGTCAAATTCATAAACTGATAAGTCTTTTAAGCACTGCAAAAAAACATTCACATTTTTTTGTTGACCCTGCAATTATTGTTGGGAGAATTAACAGTGCTCTCTTTGTGCAAAACAATGACATTAATGTATGTTCAAAGGCTGCCAAGGTTGACTTATAGTAAGTTATATTACATTTTATTCCAATAATATTGAAACAACATTTCAATTGTGTGATTAAAAAATGTGTGATTTCCTTAAATATAAAGTGCACCAAAGTCAATGTTTTGACAAATGTTAAGTCACTGTCATTTGCAATCTTTGTATGGTGAGATTTAATAGTCAATGATGCGCAACAACATTTAAATATTATAAAACACACTTAATAATAAAAAAGATAATTTTTTCATATTATTAAGAAAAAAAATCGGAGAAAAATTAACCACATTTAATATGCTGTTGATGTATTGCCAGAAAAAAAGATGTTATTTATTTTTATGTTCATTAAGTTCATTAGAACTGTAGATGTTATAAGGAACGATGATTTCCTGTAACAAATCTAGTCATACAACACAGGATGTTTTTATGAAATGTCACGTATTAATGACAATTTTTCTAATCGGGCATCCTGAAGTATTATTCACAGCCCTAAAAAACATGCAACCTGCAAGAATAATGTCTTAATACTCAGGATAAACGGATAGGCTAGTCAAAACTCTTTCTCTTTGTTTATAAGAAATACAATAGTCTAAAAACAGTGTAGAGCATACATAGAGAGCATGTGTGTGTGTGTGTGTGTGTGTGTCTGCACTGAGGCCTACGTGTGGCCGCATTCTGAGTTACGTCAGGCTAGGTGAAAATGTGGCATATCAATAACCTCCCTTTGTGAGTATTGATCACCTTCTGAATGATGAGCAGTGGGGGGCATCCCCTTTAACTGGCCACTTAGCCTTCCTTCGGGAAGGTATGTGACAAAGGAATCGGTGCGAACACAAAAGCATCTTGTAACACCTGGAGGCACGATGTTGTTCTTTCTCGCAGGAGTTCCACATCAATAACCCGCATAAAAGAGAATGTAAAAAACATTCCCGCTGGGTTAAATGACTCTGGGCATCCCATAATTTAAAGTCTCGCCGTTTCGCTGTCAGGTGTATCGTGTTAATTTTGCATTCATGTGTTTGATGAGCTCCATCCCCCCAATGTTCTTTCTCACCTCTATCATTCCTATTGAAGTCGAAGAACTGTTTCAGGATCAGGAGCTGCGATGGGTTTTATTCTCACCGCCTGTTTTTCTTTGTTCTTGAAGTGATAGATGTTAAGCCTGCCAAAGAGAAGTTATGATTTTGTGATACCGTGCCCGTTAAATATTACATTTGTACAGGTCTTGTTTATACGTGGAACAAAAACCGATGCTACTTCCATCTCAGGTCTTGAGACATGAGTGCCCAAATTGGTTGTTAAAATGATGGTTCAGCCCAAAATTCTTTCATTTACTGACCAAACCTGTATGACTTTCTTTATTTTGCAGAACACAAAAGAAGATATTTTGAAGAATGTCGATAACCAAACAACATCGATCCCCCTTTACTCCCATTGTAAGGACTCAATGCAAAGAGACACTTCTCAGACTATCGTCTTTTGTGTTTCACAGAAGAAAGAGACTTATACAAGTTTTTACTCCACACAAATCTATATATACACACATCTTTAAAACACACATATGCAGTCAAACTCCTCATGTACTTCCAACACAATCAAACACAAACATAGGAAGGAGTGTATCTTCCCTTCACGCTGCTGCTCTGCCTGGTACAGGACTGATTCATTTCTGAGGTGTGTGTGTTGTGTGAGTGTGTGTATGTCCGTCTCAGGGCGAGGTGAGGATAGGGCCCCTCACTGTCTCCATAGACAGCAGCGATAACAGGGCGTCTTTGAGGGGGGACCTCATCCGAGCAGGCGGGTGCACATCTGGGCAGCCACACAACAAGTGGTCCACTGTGCCGCGGACCCCTGTGGCGTATGAAATCAAACGCACATTCATAACGCGGTCTGTGATTCCCCTCTGTCCCCGGTCCCCAGCCAAAGTGCATCCTCGGGGGTAGAAGAGGATCGCACCATTATCTGTTAGTAAAACACGCTCGCGCACAAACTCACACACACAGAGGTTTTATGTCCAGCTGTTTTTTTTCCACGCGTTGACCGAGGGACGTACCACAACGAAAAGGCTGTTTAAATGACAGAACGGGGCCTTGTGGACAATCCAACTTCCTGTTGATGAGATTCTAATCCCACAATGCAACGCTTGCTATCGTACACGCAGCCAAATGCATGTGAAAGGCGGCTTTTAACACTGGTGAGGCATGCTGGAGGACAGGTGAGGTTCACAGAGCCATTTTGAAGCACAAATTGTGAGGTTTTTCCAACAAGTTGTGTCAGAAAATATTCATACCCTTGGCAAATATGACCGAAGGCGGCAGGGGAAAATAAATCTTTATGAAAATGTTTTGGGCCTACGTCTCCGCAGGGTTGAGATCTTTTCACATACAGTCCGAAATTTTCGTATGCGTTTTTTCGTATTTGCTCTTGTTTGTACGTTGTCTCTAAATTGTTAAAAGGCCACTAAAAATGCTTGACTGATGCGAAAAACACAGAAGAACGAACCCAGTCCGATTTTTATCTTGAGAATATCGGTGTATATCGGCAGTGTATAATTTTGGACTCAATGTGCAATGGGTTTACAGCAACTCACCCTACAGATTAAATCCCATTTCAATAGAATGAACTTCATTTAAAGGTACTTATGTTTATCTGTACTGTCTTTTTTCTGACTTTACATATATTTAACATGAACATTTTTATAAATACATAAACAATCATTCACTCCCCTATCACAGTAATACAGAGTAGACATAATCAAACACACATTCCATAATGCATGGAGTAAAACATCTGATATGACATATGTTACACTAAAATATTTTTGATAATGTCAGAAGCACTGGCGAGAACAGGTAACAGACATTTTTTTGTAATTTTCTAAAGCAGAAAGTGTGATGCGTGTCTGATGGGATTTCCAACCCAACATAGAGACAGACACAACGAGTAAAATGAGACATTGAACATCATCACTGGATTTATTATATCCTGTTCAGTAGTTAAAATCAGCAACTACCTGCCTCAGGTTCCTGTCCTGTAAACAGTACAAACCTTAAATTGATCAAAAACAGCAGTACTAGAGCCCCCTCTTTGCTACAGGGTGTTTTTAAATGTAGATCTTAATTTTAAGCAGGCGGTAATAAGGTATTAATCTCGTTTACATTATTTAAACGAAGACATTTAATCCAGACACTCTTGTTAGACATACTGCTGTGACCAGAACATAGTTCACCCTGCTTCAAACAATGCAAACAAAGTCAAAAGCCCGGAAGTGCGAGAATGGTCTATTTTCTTCCAGAGATTCTGGACATCTTGGTCAGTTAAATGGCATCATGGACTCTAGCAAATAGCAACAGATAAAAATGGGCCATCATTGGATCTTCCAACAGGACAATAGCCTAAAAACAAACATCAAAATTCAAACAAAAATGGGTCACTGAAAACAAAACCAAGCTTCTGCCATGGTCATTCCTGTTCCCTGACCTAAACCCTATAGAAAATGAGTGAATTAATTCTTAGTCTTCAATGAAATGTTAGAAAATTAAAAATCAACAGGATTAACTACACATATTTACTTTCACAGCCTTCTTTGTTCATATTTACCAAAAGTACGAATATGTTCCAGCACAAGACCCAACACATAATACACAGAAAACCATCATGTTATGGATGAACAATGTTTAAGTCAAGCATATAAAGCTTGTTGTGAAGTTGACCAGGAGAATAGATGCAAAAGAAAATGGGATTGTTTTTCAGAATTCTCAGATGTCGACTGTACTGGCCTTGTGATCCCAGAGATGTTGTCATCGTCAGGTGCAATAAACATGAACAAAAATCTGATCATTCCCCTGCTAAAACATCTGCTGAGCTCTCATCGAAACATTGTTATGAGCATCACATTTTTTGGGTTATTTAACCAATAGATGATGACTTAAAGCAGAAATGACATTACAGAATAAAAAAAGAAATAAAACAGCCTGAGAACTGATCTGTTTTCTATGTGTGCCTGTTTTAAAGCTCCTCCCAGCATTCCTCCTTTGTCCGAGAGCAAAGCTCCTAACCGCTTCCCTATCTTGCCCACTTTGTAAGACGGATATTTATTCTGACTTCACATCCACAATATTTGTCCAGAGTGGTAGCTAATAACTGCAGAAAAAGACAAGCATGAGAAAAAAGCAATAGATAGGAGTTAGGCAAAAATCCAGACGTTATGGAAAAGAAGCTTCGTGTGGACTTCTGCGGGCACTCCTGCGGTGATAAATGCACTCACAGCTCTTAAAGGGCATGCTCGGGGTGAACACGCTGAGACTCACTTGCCCCTGCATCTTTCGTTTTCAGCCACGATCACGGGGAGCCCCAACCGCTGCCAATATCCTGCAGATACCATGTCCAATTTCCTTTCAGTTCATTGACCAGCCTTGATGCAGAGGCCTGTTGAGTGTGAGCTGTTTCTACTTAGTTTAATGTTAAAATGTAGCACACACGCTGAATCGAGGCTAGAACTCTTGGTTTTCCCAGCTAAAATTGAACAAATGGGTTTTTCCAAAGTAAGATCATTGGCTACATCTGGCTAGAGAAAAGCACTTTATTGAAATGTAATGTCGATGTGAGATTGCGATCTGTTTTGAAGGAAAAATCTGATGGATGCTTCCATGTTTGTGTTAACTTATTGAGTTATGCTCATTTGTGATGTTGAATATTATGTTTTATATAGTTGTTGAACAGCGAGTCTGCACAATATGTGTCCCGGCCGAGATTGAGCCACAAAGTTTGATTTCAAGCATTATTTTACTATTATTTCAATCTTTGATATGCCCTTACGCAAATCAAGGTTATATTTTCACATAATATTTTTACACTGTGTAGGATGTTATGTAAAAAACGGTGGGTATTTAGGTGGGTTTTCACAGGCTGGGTCACATATAAGTAAATATTATTTTTTACCTGTAAGTGAAGAAGTTTTAGCAGTTTTACATAATGAATGACTTAAAATGGTAATGTTATTAAAATACATGGCAAGTTTTCAACTTTTTCACTAAATGAGTACATGGAACAAATATTTTATTTACATGTTTTTTTCCTCTAGCTATATTTTACTACAGTACATACAACTACATATAAATACATAGCATTTTAACAAACAGATTTTTGTAACACCCTGTCAGACGCAAGCAACGGAACACAACAAGACAAATGCCTTGTTCTTAATGGGTTTGTTCTTACAAAGATAAAATCATTGATTTATGAAAATGAATTGTCGGTATTTTTTTGCAACTGTGATACATTAAGTAGGGTTTAACCAGAGACCCTCTCTTTCCAAACACATGCATAGTCAATGTATACTACTTCTGCTTTCAGTGGCAGCTGGGAGATAAATTTGTATCAAAAATGTGTAATAGCTGTAAAAGCAGTACAGAATCGGAAATGGTACATTTACCACTTAATAGTGTTCTGAGATCAACAATAAAACTTCGGTGTCACATTGACTTCACAGTGTGAAAATGCATTAACCAGCATCTCCTGTATTTCTGTCAACAAATCTAACAACACCTGAGCCAATTTTAAGACTTATCTCTATGCTGTACAGAATTACAAAGAATTTTTTGAATTGCATAAAAAAATGAAAAATCCAGAACACCCTGTTAGAGGATTATGCCCAATTTATACAGGAACACATTTAAGACGCACGTAGATAAATCGTAGATAATCTATAACCACACAAATGCATTTTCTGTTCCTCAGGAGTCTGTTCTTTTACTGGCTCTCTTGTTACCCCTTTGGATTGAATGCAATAAAACCGTCACCTTGAGTGATTTGTGCGGCCTTTGGCATTTTTTAGTTGAAAGACACTAGGCTTCTTTGAGTGTGGACACCCGTGGACCATCCCTCACAGCCTCCACATTGATATATGTTGTGGTTTGTCCCTGCTCTTATTCGTGCACAGCTGTGGCAGGCAGCGGGCAGGAACAATGGCCGTCTCTCCTTTGGCCCACAATGCCACGCTTGTGCTGCCCTTTCTGGACTCTGAGACGACCCCACCTCCTTTAAAACCCTGTCCAGAGACAGAAAGAGCAAGAGGGAGTGAGAGCAAGATAGGGCAGAGAGCGAAAGCCTTAACAAAAGGGAGATGTTAAGGTTCATCCAAAAATGTAAATTCTGTCATCGTTTACTCACCCTCATCTCATTTCAAACCTGTATGACTTTAATTCTTCTGCAGAACACAAAAGAAGATATTTTGAAGAATGTTGGTAACCGAACAATGGCGGTTCCCATTCACTTCTGTTGTAAAGAAACAAAGCCAATGGGTACCACTGTTGTGTGGTTACCAATATTTTTCAAAATATCTTCTTTTGAGCCCTGCAGAAGACAGAAAGTCATACAAGTTTGACGAGACGGTGAGTAAATAATGGCAGAATTTTCATTTTTGGGTTAATTATCCCTTTAAACGACAGAGAAGATGGGAACAGACATAATACACGAGTATGAATAGAAAGAATGCTCCCCGCAGTGTGTTTTCTTTTCAGTCAGGTAGTTTCTGGCCCGATACCCATTTCCAACACAATTGGCAGACACCTGCTCATCACAGATGGCACTAGCAGGACTCAATTTGCTGCCATCTGCTCCATATTACAGAAAGGTGCTGCACTCTTCCTTAAATATTAAATAACAGGAAGAATCTAAACACGTCCAGTGGAATGTGCATCCAAACGTTACTTTATCCCTTGGCACTTGTTTGTCAAAATGCGTCGTTGCTATGTTCAGGAACGATTTGGCCCGCTTTGCATACTTTGGCGCCCAAGGTCTGTGTTTTGCACAATAACGAGAATGTTTTTTGTGCGCCGGGACGCTCGTTTTTGCTGCTATTGATTTGCGAGGCAGATTTTGTTAGATTTGAGCTCCCTAATGAGCCAGAGCAGTTCTCTGGTTCATATTGAAAGGTCAAAAGCCCAAGGAAAGCATTCAGGTCAAAGTAAGTTGGAGTGTTTGGCCTCTCTACCTAACATCTAACACCTTTCAACAACGTTGTGGTACAACGTTTGACGTTAACTCCAACCAACACCCTAACCCTCCATCCGACGTGATTATGCCTGTTGTCATAAGTCAAGATATAATTGTGAGATCAATTATTGATTGTTGTCAGACTTTGTTTACTGCCAAGCGCAATTGTGTTTGTATTCATTATTTGAATATGACGTTCTCGTGAGGATTTAGTTGCATTCGAGAGCAGGGAAGAACTTTCCTCTAGGCAAGAGTGTATCTGCAATGTCAGATCCCACACACACACACACACACACACACACGAACACACACACACTGGCCTCTCGACTTTCATCTGTAGCGATACAGAGATGCTCGGCAGCACAGTTGGAGGTCTCTAAGTTGGGGCAAGGGCTCCTCAGACGGAGCGTTTCCTCCATGCATACAACACACACACAGGCACAGAGACACGCATATCACACTTGCTATCGGCGTACTTGAATTATTCATGGACGAATAGGACAAGAAGCTACAAATGAGGTTATGCAGACCTGCCTGAAACACATGGACTTCTCTCTAGCAGGAAAACCATGTTCCTTTATATATCTGCCACTGTTTTCTTCTCTAAATAATGCTACTAATAGTGTTCAATATTTATGACTGATTTATGACTTAATGAAGAAACGGAATTAGAAAAATGAATACAAACAAATTAAATGCCGTGGGTAAAACAAATAATGTAATTTTAAACCTGTTTAGGTTTCTACATCATCATATGTCACCCTAGACCACAAAACCAGTCACAAGTACGGGAATATTTGTAGCAATAGCCAACAAAACATTGTTTGGGTTAAAATGATCGATTTTACTTATTCTAAAAATCATTATTATGTAAAGATATTTTGTAAAATTTTCTGCCGTAAATATATGAAAACTTTATTTTTTGTGAGTAATATGCTATGCTAAGGACTTCATTTGGGCAACTTTAAAGGAGATTTTCTATTTTGATTTTGTTGCACCCTCAGATTCCCTCAGTGCACATTAAAATGCAAGCAAACATTCTATTACATTTGAAACAAAATGTGTTATGCTGATATTATTTGTAATTTAAAATCTGTATCAAACTTTAAAAGACAAAATTATCAGATAGACAATAAGTAAGGAGACATTCCATCAAGGACCTTAATGTAACAAATTATCAACAAATGTTCTTGCCAAATCATCCTCCCTAGTTTTTTTTGCTCAAACAGTCACTTCCTGTGTCAAAGACTCTCTAATTTATTACCAAATCAGACCTGAAGATCTGAGTCATTAGTCAGCCATTTCAATGGACTGTGCCAAAAAAAAGGAAGTTTATCTAGAGAGGGATTATCAGGACCTGTGGACACGCACAAGGGTGAACAGCCAGTACACCACTGGTACCAAACAGGGAGGGGTTGAGGATTTTTTTATCAAGTGTGTCTCGAGGTATGGGACTAGTGGAATCGATCCTACAAGAAGGGTTTAGATCGGGGAGGTTCCGTCCCCAGAAGGTTGAAGGGGGTCCCCAGAAATTTCAGGAACAATGATTGAGGAAAAGTTTGGTAACACTTTCCTTGAAGCATGTATGTATAATGCATTATAAAATGAGTTTTAAAGCATTGTAATGCACCTTTTATGTTATTTATTTGATAATTTTTATCACAGTTAATACATTTATAATACTTAGCAATTCATTGTTACACTACACATTTTAAATTGGTTATAACTCTTTACAACTACATATAATGCATTAAAACACACATTATGAAGAATTGAAATGCATTTTACCCTTTACTAACTCTTTACAATGCATTATACACACATGCTTTAAGGAAAGTGTTATAAAACGTTTTTTTGTTTGTGTTTTTTGATACATGTATAGTTTCTTGAATTGTTTACATTTGTACCTATCTATTCCTTTTATAATATAGTTACTATTTTTGCACTTGAAAATGTCTCGTCAAGGTGATTTACATCTAACAAGTGTGCCCAACTATTTAAGTTTGGAAACAATATTCTTTATAATATCACATTTAATATTTACAGTATCTATTAATGTTTCGTTATTGAAATTTATTTTTAGAAAGGAAGTACTCCAAAAAAGGTTATTTGGGTGTCCTTGGCATCATAAAGCTTAAAAACCCCTAGTCTAGAGGGTGTCTGTGTTGAGACTGGGTAAAAAAAGTGTATGTTACATATGCTCCCATATTTGCATTAGTTTCTTACATATTTATTTAACAAATAAAATCTATCCATGATGTTTTAAAATTGTGGTTCCTGTTAACGCTAAAACCCTGACAGTTCTGCTACCTGAATTTAGATAAAAAGGCAGCACACACATAAACACAGTGGAAAAGGTAAACCTGAGGCACTCAGCCGGCAATAGAACAGACATAACAGCATGCTGGGTATTCCCCCAAGATGTCACATTAGATCTAACACCGAGTGAGCAAGACCGACAGAGAGAGAGTGATCCAGGAGTGCTGGCCTCAGGTGTAATGGCCAGGGCTGCCTGCCAGAGCCTGACGCGTGCCAGGTGAAACATGTCACCGACAATGGATATCTTTGCTTCAATGAGGCAGGCGAAAGAGCTTCCCGGCAGCATGCTGCTGAAACACAGGAGGCAGGCGTCAGCTCTACCTGTCTGTATAAGAGAGGCTCACGGTGGTTCCGTATCATGTTGTTGAGTTGCAAATTACACGCTCTGTAACTTCTACCCGCCCAGCCAAACTAGGGGCAAATGGTGGTATGTCTTACGCAATTACACACAGGGCAAGAATATACATAATATGAAAACAAGGTGTTTTTTGGTAGTGAATCGTAATGCTCCAATTATGACCTGCACTGAGCTCTCTGTGGGTCTGTTCCTTGTGTGGTTCACAATTAAGCAGGATTTCCTAAAACAAAACACATCCTGACATACAGTAGAAGAGACTGTGCGTATGTATTACTGTACAGCAGATTTTACAGAAAGCTCAACTACTGAGGCAACCTTGCCATTTTCTTGCTAATTTTTACCTTGGTCCACCAACATAGAACTTAAACTCATTTCCAATTCTTGTCATTATATGAAATGTAATAGGAGACCCCGGGGAAGACCTAGGACACTCTGGAGGGACTATGTCTCCCAGCTGGCCTGGGAACGCCTCAGTGTCCCCCCCCCGGAAGAGCAGGAGTAGTGTCTAGGGAGAGGGAAGTCTGGGCATCCCTGCTGAGACTGCTGCCCCCGCGACCCGGCCCAGGATAAGCGGAAGAAAATGGATAGATGGATGGATGGATGGTAATTAATGTGATAATACAACATAAATAAATATTAACTTTTTTGTATTTACTTTTATATTTTAGTTGGTGGTACATCTCAAGGCCATGCATCACAGTGCTTTAACAGTGGTCTACGAATACTCTTCGCCTGTGGTAAAATAACTGTAAAGAATGGCCTCCCTACATATCTGTTAAAACAACCTCAGACATTTTCACAAAGTAGCAAAAATCAATAACCCCAGAGTTAAGATTCTTCTGACACGTAGAAATGGAAGGAGAGCTCGCTGAGGGTGAGATACCGGAGGGCCCTTTGTGTTTCTGAATGGTGTTGGTGAATCTTCAGAGCGAACCTTGAAGAGCCAGTCATGTTCAATGCCACAGGCCACATCCGCAAACAAACTGGCCAATTTCCCCGACCCGCCAGATGATTTCAACGTGAATTCAGGTGAAGGGGCTATTTCTGCAGCAGATTCGTGATTATACATGTGATTATAATCCAGATCTGATCTTTAGCATGAAAGCATTTTAGTGCGCGAGACATCTGAGCCTTCGACTTTTGCGCTCTTCATGTTTAAAAGTTGAAAGATATGAAGTAGGCTGTGCATTAAGTATTTAAAGAAGGAAATATTGATGCCTGAACTTGAATTTATAGAGGAGACCGCATGAATGTTTTATTACAAGGAATAAAAGTACCTAAAGCAAGACGTTCGTACAGGAGAGGCGCCGATACCGGAATTAAATGATTAATGAATTCTGCTGGGAATACTTGCGAATCTTAAAAGCTCACGCTGCAACTGGTGAAACGGTTAAAAGAAAGTGGCTACATAATCCATGCCGTGTGTCAAATACAGAGCCTGTGCGAATGAATCTGTTCAATTGTTGGAAAAAACAAACATCTTCATTTACTCAATACAACTGAATAGCTAAATCACTTTCTAAAGTAGATCTTGCTTTATCACTGTGGGTTCTCTACTCATGATCTTTTCAAGCGTGTGGTATAGCGGTCTGTGAATTACCTACACGGTTTCATAGTCTCATACAACCTTGAACCCTGAACATTAGCTCTATCTTTTCTCAGATGACCAGCAAACCCTTTTGTTTGTTATGCTAACAGTAAACATGCTAATATGGCAAACTTGGGCTGAATTCCATCCCATATTTCAGGATTGAATGAAATCCCTGCTCTCTTTGTTTACAGGATTCAAGGGCCTAACTGGAAACTAAAGTTAGAGGAAATGTTGGCCCGAGACATTAGTGGCAGAATTTGTTGTGATTTCTTCAAAAATCTCCCTAAAGTTGACATAACTTTAGGTCCTGACTAACAGCCCAGTGGGAAGAAATGAGTTTCAGAAGTTTTGGACTGTTTTTCCCTAAACTGAGCTGTGAGCAGTTTGGCAGACATCGCCGGTGCTCTTTTGGAGGTCCTTTGCCTATGTGAACACGACTGATGCATGTGCCAAGGGTAGCAGCGAGAACTCTAAAATCCTGGAGCGTAAGATGCAAGGCCTACATTAGTCATGTGAGCTTAGCCAACGCTCTGTTATTCTCCCTGGCAAAAATTGTTTTTTATCAGGCTCCTGTCAGGCTTATTTGATAGCGCACTCCTTTGGTTTTACAACCGCTTTGGCTAAACAGAGAGAACCCACTGAGCATCGCCAATGGCTCACACCCAGACCATATCTGCGAAGGCCACAGCCAAAAATGTATTGCTTTTTACCTTTATCAACTTCAGACTTTTATCATATAAGCACATAAAAAAGTGCAAAAGACATCGGAGATATCTGAATTGGAGTGAACCCAGATTTGTTTTTTAAGAGCTTTGCCTATCATCCAAATATGCATTTTAGTAGATGACAAATAAAACTATTTCCCAATCTGTGTGCTGTTAAGAGATTATGTGGAATTTATAAAGTGGTGAATTGGATGATGGTTGGAGAATGGGACGACACCCACAATGCCGCCATGGGAATCACGGGCCGTGAGACTCAGATCCAACTGAAGAGTAACAGCGGGCTTGGGATAGTTAGTAACAGGCTACGTTCCAAATAAGGAGAGAGGAAAACAACTTTATATTTGACAACTTAGATGCTATTATTTCATGACCACAATTTCAACCCATGCAGAGTATTATTATACAGTAAGCATTCATCTTACAGTAATCAAATTCATATTCAGATCACTGATCTTGTGGTTAGAAGGCAACATGACATACACTTCCTTCATAACTTCTCTCCACAAAGCTGGAAGTCAATAGTAAAGTTAGTAGCCGTTCCAGCAAGCTCCGAGTTTAACCAGGAGCAGATGGGGCCTAATCCTGAGGGTTTCCCTTTGCTTCCGGAGTCACCCACGTCCACAGGTGCTCCCCCCACCTCCCATTCCCACTTTAAATCCCTTCCCCATCCATTTCCTGTCAAGCAGGTGCAACGTTAATCCCTACTGGAGGTCAACGTGGCAGCATGCCGCTGGCTAGACCTCCACCTGCTCTTGTTGAGCAATACCCTTCTGCAAATGTATTCTCTTATGGAAATAATCATAATTTGAGGGTAAAATAAAGCTTTGTACAGACTTTCTGTCTACACACAATGGTGAAACATCCCTGCATCATTCAGAACTTTATTTATACTTGCAAAATTGTGAAATACAAACAAGCAATTCCATGCACATGTCAACCTAACCATGAGAAGATAAAGTTATAACCAATAACAGATAACTTATATGTCAAAATGTGTTGGTTTAAATACCCATACAAGGTCTCCGTTAAACTTTTTAAAGTGTTTTAAGATTTTCCGTAGTCAGGTGACGTTTACATCCTTATCACGTCCATTGTGGAGTATTGTCACATTCAAAACATTGTACCTTTCTCAAAAAATATTTTTTGTTCTATGTAGGCCATCAATTCTCTATTTGTTGGTATAATTGCTTCTGGCTAGTGCATTTTAATTCATAGAATTTAGTATGTTGCTCAAATATGTGCATCCTTTCTTGTCACATCCGTAACACATATATATATCCCTCATCTAAAATGTTAAAGAATAAAAATAAAACAGAATAAAACACAGATGTCTGACACATTCAATCCAAAAATCAATAATTGTTTGAATAGTGTGTGAACATCATCTTTAGCACTGCTTGAAAGTCTGTCGTGTGTGTTTTCAACCGCCAATCAACCCGAAAGCAGCGTCAATCTTCTCTTCCTGCCTCTGTGATCACCTACCTCCTCACTGTCACTTAAAACTCACCCGGCATTGAGCGTTTCTGAGAAAAAGGGGGAAAAGTCAGCTACTGCCTCAAAGACGCAATGTGTCAAAGAGCCGGACTTTTCACACTTGAAAATGCACATGCAAAATTTCATTTAAAATTTGATTACACACATCCTTTCACATGCTAAGATAAAACAGCATAGCTGACTTGCAGTTCGGTGGCCCATATTTTCATCTAAACCAGTAAAAAGAAGTTCCCCAGCTGGAGTGTGGCACAACCAGAACGTGGAGTCACATGTTGGGATAAGTTACGGACCCGAGAGATTGCTGCAGATGGTCTGTTCGAATAAATAAAATGAATAAAACATGTAACGGCGACTATTTTCCTTCCTTCCATTGTGATTTAAACTATCGCAAACCTGAAAAATGCTAATTCATCATTTTAGATTGAAACATGACCTACACAACTTTTAATCTCTAAACTGATCTTTGAAATGTTTGTGAGTTAATCAATAAATGAAGGCAAACGCTTTTCTCGATTTCCTAAAGATGAAATGTATCCCATTTTACTGTACTTGACTTTCAGTGAAGTTATCTAACCACAGGTATTATGTCTCACAAAATCAGTTTCTTAAGCAATCTCCCTAACCCTCCCTCTAGATCTTCTTTTGCAATGCCTGTACTTTCTTCACCGCCGTCCTCAAATGAGGTAAAAGGAGAAACATATAGAGGTGAAACTGCTGCTTGTGTGTATTGAGAAACTCAGAAGACTGCATTCCAGTTACAGTTCAGCCTCCACGAAAACCCAACTGCACTATCAGCATGATTCACTACCCAGATCTCTGCACTCAAACTCTGCCAGGTACATTGTTCAGCCGACTGGATTGCGACAGGCCGCTCTTGGCTCAACCTTAGTTCCCTCTCTCATAGTTTCGTGGGGAAATTAAAAGGGAAGAGGTGACTCTAATCAGAGGTTAGATTATTTTTAAACATCTGGTGAAGACTGTTGTGCAAAAAGGCAGTCAAAGAGGGAAATAAAAGTGAAGTATCATGTAAAGTTTACATTTGTAAACCAACGAAATGCAAAAGGTGAAAGAGGTACATACATATACAGTATATGTATATATATGAAGAGTTTGGTTCCATCATTTTTCTAAAAATGTTTTGATGTGTTATTGTGTTTTATTGAGTAAGTTAGCTGTATTTTTTAGTAATTATGGCTTAAATCAAAACAACTGCAGTCTGATTGGTAGTAATTGGAAAGTACAATAAAAAATCAAAAATGTTTTTTTTTAAAACTCTCGATTTCATTTCAACTCTTCATATGTTAATTAAGTTCTAAAACATAAATTTTGTGGCAGAAAGAATTTGTTCACATTTCACGTGTGAAAGTGCTTTGCACCTTCTGGGATCATACAAACACATATACTATATGGACAAAAGTATTGGGACATCCTTTCTAATGAACAGGTCTAATTAACATTATTGTGAGCACAAATCTTTATGCTTCATCATATAATGATATTCTCGAATTGTGTGCTTGTAATTTTGTAGCAACAGTTTTTTATTCCAACATTACAATGCCCCCGTGAACAAAACAAGATTCATAAAGAATTTATTGATTCAGTATAGTGTGGAAGAACTTAAAAGTCCGTTTACGGAAATCGTGCCACTCGGCGGCCAAGATTGAAACGCCTCTGGGCAATTAATAGCAAGTCCACAGTCTACTTGAATGGGGGAAGGCAGATATTTTTTAAATCACTGGCAAAAATCACAATTAAATTTAAACCTGATATGAACTACACCAAAACCTGGGTTTACTAAGCTTAAATTGCACTAAAAAGCACCTTTTTCAAGATCACTTCATCTACTGTGCATGTGCAGAGGCTGGCAAGCGCCTCACGAGAGCCCCGCCCCAAGAGAATCGTCAGACAATTTCTTTGCCTGAACCCAGCTAAACACCTTTGACCCAAACCCATGTACCCTTGTACAGTTGTACAGTAATTTCAGAACTGAAAAAAAAACTTCTGTTGCAACACAGATGGAAACAAAATTCTTCAATATGACATGGTATGGTATATCATTAATATTTGTTTTGAATTACTCAAATAGATAAACATGTCTATAAGAAGGGTGCGGCCCAATACTATTCTCCATATAGTGTATATCTGTGTAGTTGACAAACATAACGTTCACGTGTCTTATATTGTGCAAAAAAATATAACTTTATAATATTTTATTGTATATTAATAACAGTTATTATATAAAATATCAGTGAAGATTAAACTCTCATGTTTGTTTTATTTTTTCAAAAATGTTCCTGTCACACCATAGGACATATTTAATAATTAATTTGTCAACTAAACATCTACTGGATGTACTAATTAAGGTCCTAAAAACAAGTTACTTTTTTTTCTCATAATTTATCATATTTTGCCTTAAAAAAAAGAAGTGAGGCTAGTTTTAAAAACTGCAGATCTAACCAAGTAAATAAAACAATAACATTATACTGTATATGGGAAAACTTCCAGATCTCTCATAAACATATCAATCGAGTCCTAAATGTAATTTCAGGTTTTGTCGACTGCACTGGAAAATAAGATTGTCATCTTTCTGAACACTTGATTACACAACCACAACGGCCCTCTGCTGAGGTAGACTGTGGTTCCCTCAAAGTAAAGTCGCTGCTCTCGCAAACCTTTACCACAAAGTTACAGTCTTATTATGCCAAATTACTGCATGCAATCTCGGGCCTTAAAGGTAGCTCATCATGCACTGATGAAAAACACATGAACAAGCACAGCCCTTCATTTCACTATTAAGAATGATTACAATCGCACCAGGGGTCGGTCCTTTAGATCTGCGAGGCAAAGACTCCTCTAGCAGTCATTTGCGTTAATTACCCCGGCATTATCGACAAAGGAACTGAGTTTGTCGAAACCTGTCTGATTAGGGACCGAGACACCGGCCTCACGGGAATGAGAAACAAATGTTCCCCCTTGATTTGTGTTTGTCTAGTCACAAGTTTGCCCATCCCCTAAAAGTCATACATGTGTAGGCCTGTTTTTTCTCTGGATTATACCAAACGATAGCACGTGCTCTCTGAAAATGTGAAACTTTGAACCATTGTTTACATTAAGGCTGTCAGATAGCACACATGTAACAATTAGAGGCAATTGGCAGTTTTTTAGATCTTTCATAATGTATGATAATATATGCCAATGGGAAATCATGCACATATAAATGGCACCAGATTTAAGTTGTCCCTCAAACGGCTTTTCTGCTTGGGGCAAACATATTTAAATCAAAAGTGCAAAAAGTACAACATGATAGCCAAACGATTAAGGCGCATAAGGTAATAATATTTATTTGTAATGTTTTAAAGGTCCAACGTGTAATTTCTTGGAGGATCTAGGGACAGAAAAACAATATAATATACAAGACTGTGTCTTCAGAGATGTATAAAGACCTTACATAATGAAGCGTTGTGTTTTTATTAATAAGATTGAGCTATTTCAATCTACATACACCGTGGGTCCGCTCACATGGAATTCGCCATGTTGTTTCTACAGTGGCCCTAGACAGACAAACTGCTGTACAGAGCACATTTCGTAAATACGTTATCTTATTCGGCAAAGAAGCAAAAACGTGATGACATCTTAGTTCTGTGTCAGCCACCATAGTGCTTCAAAAGGGAGGGGTAAGGGTTGGAGTAAACGGTTGGTTGCAATTACTAACCTCACCACTAGATATTGTTAAACTTCCTAAAGTGGACGTTTAAAAAACACGGTGCACCCACAAATCATTTGATGGCATTGCTTACTCTCATGTTATTTCAATCCTATTTTTCCACAAAGTGGCGAATACCATTGCCAATCTTTTCTACATAATTAAAGTTAAAGAGAACTAGGCTGTCAAGTTTCAAAATGGCAAAAAGGCACCATAAAATAAATGGCATATCATAAAAGTGGTACACATGACTCATCCACTATATTCCAAGTCCTGGAAAGTCACTAGAACATATCGCAATTTATGAGGGATATCATATAGTTGAAAAGTGAATAAACAATACGTTTTCCTTTATGAGGTGAACGATCCCTTTAAAATAGTTTTACCCATGTTTGTGCGCACATGATTTTATCAGTACAGTGGTCTTTACCAGCACAAATGATACCACGTCTGTAAACAGTCCACAGTAAATTCCAGTCAAATCTTAATAAAAGTCTACACAGGCAATCAAATTTGTTTCAGTCACACATTTTGTTGAATAATTAGTCAACATGCTAAAGCGACTAAATTACAGACCGCAGAGGAACATGTGGGTGGAAATTCAGCTTTAAGTATTACAGCAGGGCCGAGAACAAAATGCAGTGTTACAAAATATAAGCCCACAGATATATTTTAGTTCTTCCTGTCATTAGTACTGATATCTCCCCCAATGCTAATGGATCTGTAAAGCATTACCATAAATCTAACCTCCCCCATAATATCGGAATTCTTATGGGTCACTGACTCACCAGATTCTGCCCGATGCCTTCGCACCATGTTAAAAGATACAAGCCCAGTAGCCTCGTGTAATTCGTCGCTAAAGCTACGCGCTAACCTTTCAGGTTGCACCGCTACCTAACAAGACATGCACGCACATGACGTGAATAGGCCGCCTGCAAAACACATTCAAAAATGAGGAATATCACTTTGACAGCAATCTGCATAAATTCAAATGCAGCCTGAAGCATATACAGGCCACTGATTAAAATTCTAAATTATGCCTCTTTTAGCACACACACTATGGCATCTGTCCTGTAAAATTACCGCGTTAAAAACTGCACCTCGCTCCCGCGCTTATAGCAAGTTTTGATGAAACGGTGTGGAGCTGTGTCGCACTCTCTTCACATCAAGGTATCTGGGTCCTCACACAGATCTTCATACTTTAAAACAAGAAAATTCAAGCATGAAGTGTATGGATTAATTTTGCATGTTGTATTAATAGGAAACACATTCCTACAGAGCTAAAGAGGTTCATACATTTATGAAAACTTCTTTGAAATTTCATAAGGGAGAGATAATATCTAAACAGAGAGGACAATCTGCACTGATGGTTTTATTAGAGAACAAACAAGCAAGCACCACTGAGAGATGCATCAATTGCTGAATCACAAATGTTTCCGAATTCATATCTAAAGGGGTTTGGTTCAACACAAAGAACTTAAAGGGACAGTTCACCCAAAAATAAAAATTCTGAAAATGACCCACCATCTTGTCATTTTAAACCGTCTGACTTTCTTCTGCGGAACACAAAGAAGATATTTTGGACAACGGCAGTACCCATCTACTTGCATTGCTTTGTGTAGGAACAATAGAAGTGAATGGGTCCCGCCGTTGTTCGTTTACCGACATTCTCTCAAATATCTTTTGTGTTCTGCAGATTAAAGAAAGTTATGCAGGATTCAAATGACAGGAGAGTAAGTAAATATTGACGGATTTTTCATTTTTGAGTGAACTATGCCTTTAACCTATAATATACTTATTATGATGTAGAGACAGATTTTAAATGGTGATCAGGATTCAAAGCATGTTGTGTGCATGGCAGAACAAGACACAATCTCTCTATAAATAATGTGGATAATATACGTCTTTTACTACTGAGTTCCTTACTAGTGGACTGTAAGTTTACTAGAAAGTGAAACCTACTGTAATGCATAGTTCAACCCCAATCATAAGAATTAAAACTTTTAAGAGTTCCTTACTAGTGGACTGTAAGTTTGTTAGGAAGTGAAACCTAATGCGAAGTTGAAGCCCAATCATAAGAATGAAAATTTCGCTTATCTAGGATTTTATTAATTATTATATATCATTAATATGAGGGACATAATCATTCTGCTATTGTTTATCTATAGTTATGATGCCTTTGATATCAAGTAATATAGCCTAATGACCTGCACTGTTTACTGCAAGAATTGGATATGAGGAAAAATATTACTCAGAAAATGTGATTAAAATCAGAACTAAGCCAATAGTAATGGCCAGTATGAAATATGTTCCTAGTTCACTTGTTCACATAGGACTGGTGAATACCTGAAACTTTGCAAGTTACATAAAGTAAGAGCGATTTAAATGAACCAGAGGATAATGGGAATGAAGTCAGCCCCAGACGTCTGCGTCTCCCTGGGGGTGGCGGTATTTGTCGCTGTAATAGGAAGCGTTTGGTCAGCACTGAGCAGCTGAAGTGAGCAATCAGGTCCGTGGCAGATTACCTTCCCCAGACGTCAGGCCTGCTGCGAGAGCCCTGATCTAACTCCACCTGACACGTCTCCCTAGAGCTCTCAGCATGAGACTCTATGTTCCCGCCGTACAATATGTGTGTGAGAATCTGTAGCCAGTCTGGCATATTTTGGGAGAATAAATATAGTCAATGTGAATCCCTTTCAGTGGAACTATAAGTAGTTTTCAAAGAATTACAATTGAACAATTGATGCGTTTTATTTACAAAAAGAAGCAGCAACAGTAGTGGTTCATTGCTTCAAAAGATATAGCAGTGATAAAACAAATCATATAGAAAGGATTTATTGCAGTGGTGGAGCGATGTTGTACAGTCCCAAAAAAGCACAACACATTTTCTTGGATCTGACATTGTCTGATTACAAAATGTAACAAATTATTATTATTTTCTTAAAGTTGTGTTTTGCTTTAATTTAAGTTTACCATGCTGAATATGAATGTCACATAATTTTTTTACCATCTACAGTACTAAATAAAACCAAAATAATATTTTCACACATTTCTACATTATCTTTTATTGCTCGTACGCAGAAATGACAAGGTACTGGCTTAACACTGAGCTCAAAACAACAGTTTAACATAACAGTTACTAAAAGTGAGTCTTCCAAAACTTCAGTAGTGTACATTTGATCGTTTTCGCCTTTTGTGACCAAGTTCCAGTCACCCATCATCGCTTCTTTAAACCTTCCCTGTGCTACAGAAATTTCAAAAAATTTCGGTGAGTGACAATTCAAAAGTATTTTTAGAAAAAAAAAATCAGTTTTTGATTTGTTGCAATATATCAATATCGTAATTGATTACAAATTAATAGAGCTAAATATACACGTAAACGTTGATGCTACGCACATGCATACATAAATATATAGATATAAGCCTATTTATATATCATATTAATATATCTTTATATTCTATATACATAAATATTACAGTACCACAATAATTAGCACCACAGACCTGTACAAGAACTATAAAAATGTACAATAAATACAAGAAACAAAGATTTGTTACACTGTGTTTTATACAACAAATCTAGAAATAAAGGAATACAACAAAACCTTTAATAAGTGATAAAAAATATTCGCTGTGTGTTTTTTTACTATGCCAGGCCTGTCAGGATGAGGCATATGTTCAACTGACTGCACATAATTTGCTAATGACATTGTAATCTATGCAAATCGTTTTAAAGATGAACATAACACGACCATCTACTTTTATACTTTAAGTATGCATGAGCAGACAATTAGAATTCGATAATGTAAATATCAATCAAATCATGGAGAAAACATGTCAAAGTTAATCGTACATCTATTCAACGGCAAAAGCCAATAGCCACAAGGGCTGTTTTCACATATAGTTTCGTTCATTTTGAAGTTTATCATGCAGATTTACTTTTTTTAGGGCATTTGTCAAGTCTCCGTTAATGTGGTGTGATGTGTTATTGAACGTGGACTAGTGCAGTCACAGCACGAACACAAAAAGTCTCTCAAATGAGTGACAAAAAGACACGCATCCTCTCAAAGCATGAAGCCCGGGGTCAATGTCTTATGAGGTTAGTATGTCGCTGACTGTTCATACACCAACGCTCAATTCAATAAACAAGAAGCACTGTGTATCTTTTTGCTAGTTGCTGTCAGTTTTGTAGGCCTCAGCAGAAAATGTAAAAATTGGCCGTGACAAACAAATGTTGATATTTGAGTCCTCCATTCAGAAGGAAATTATATGGCATGCAATAAAGGTCATAACACTATTTCCCCTGCAGGTTATACTTAAAGGGGTCAAATGACAGGCCTCAAATGAATATTATCATTTGTTTCAGATGAAATGTAATGTGTATAAACAATTTAAGGTTCAAAACCGATGTAGATACACATACCGTGCATGTTTGTATCTCTTCTCTGAAACGCACTGATTTTTTACAAAGCTCATTGCTCTGAAAAACGAGATGTGTTATGATTAGCCAGTTAACCAGTGCGTAGTGATTTGTCGAATTCTGCAAGAGTGTGAAGGAAATGTAACGCCTCTGACCATATTCAGAACATCATGTTAGCAATTGTACTGACATGTGATAAAACGACATTGTGACTTCCTTATATCAATTCGAGCCCGAATCTGATACGGAAAATGATGATGATCAAGCCGATACATCAACTTTGCCAGAACGACTTGAGCAGGATGTGAAGGATTGGTTAGGGTTTATAAAAAAATATGATGTTAAATAGTTAAAAACTATTGCTAACTATTTTACCTTTTATATACGACGTTATAAATACTATAAGCAAACAACCATATACATCATACAGAGTTTGTGTGAGATAGAAACAAGCTCATATTAAAGCAGGGAATGTTCACAAAATAAATAACGCAAGCGCTTTTTTTTGCCCTCCTTGATCAACCAGTGGTACGCCAAGTCTCGTCGCGACTGCATCTTTAGTTCCGACACTTTATTTTTTAGTAATTTTACATGTCTAATACATGCATGTGCAATTTATAACACACCAAAGACACAGAAAAACACGTATTCGGGCCATATGAACACTTTAAAGTGACAAGGCTTATTTTATAATTTTTTAAATGTCTGTGAATCAATATAGTCCTTAAACACAATCCAAAAATACTTTTGAAAATGTGTTAAAGGCATAATAGTTAACTTTCTTTTCCATAAACCAGTCTGAATCTCAAAGCTATAGAGTATCTCCTCAACTCCACAGAAAGTAAATGCATCTCATAAAGCATGAAGTAATAATATCTCCTTAATCCGCGCTTACAACACATTTAAAAGTGAAGTGTGTAATTTCTATGCCACAAGTGACAATAAGAACATCAAAAACAATTCACTGAAGACAGATTGTCCCACCCCAAACAGCTGGTTGAGTCAACCCAAATGTTATCCAAGTTATTGGATGTTATTTCTCAGAGGTTGCTCTTTTATAGCTACAGAGTGTCATCACTTGTGTTACATTTAACCATAAACAAAGTCTCAAGGGTCTCACCTTAGCCATGGTGTTGAAGGTGGAGGAGAGCATCATTCACTGATCATTCACTCCCCCCACCTACAATCCCTTGAGGCTCAAACCAGCAACGTTTCTTAAAAGTTAAAAGTCAGAGTCTCTAACCATTTGGCCACGACTGCCCCAAATGTTGAATGTTGCTAGTCAAAGTTTTGTTGATTGAACTTACATTTAACTACATTTTATGTAAGAAATTATCCCAGGTAGTCTGATCAGGTGTCACACTGAAGGGGCTTATTTTGCGATAACAGCCGCCTGCTTGTACAATATCCTGCTTATTTCACGGCTACTTGCCACATGAGAAAAAACTGGACATGAAATGTGAATTTAAAATATGTTATTAGATCATTTTTACCTAATGCAGACCTGTCAACCTGTCAAAACCATTTGATGTATCCAGTTTACCGTGTATTATTAGTTTTGAGAGGTTATTATCTGGGAATAACGAACCTGCAAATGTCATGACTGACCAATCAGAATCAAGCATGTAATAATACTCTCTAATTCATACTCTACATCAATAATAGTATAGGTATAATAAAATCTCAAAAAATTGGAAAGATCAATTTCATGTTTTAATTTCCACACAAACGTTTTCCAAAAAAAGGGGGCCAATGGGAGGGCAAAAGGTGCACACCTGACATTTCTTGCTTTTTCTAGTTCTAATTGGCCATGTCCGACGTTTACATTCTAAAAACCGAGGGAAGTGTGGCGTTTACTCCTGTGTAAACACACAATGGCATTCAGGATGCAACAGCTGTCGAAGGTTTACATGCTGCGTGCCAGCCAGTGCCACAAACTTGCGTCTCTACAGTGTGAACGCTCGGAGAGTGAGGTACCTGCAACATCTCACTCACCGTATTTGTTATTTAGGCAGACGTGAGCCGAAAGCATGAAAGCCAGCTAGAAACACGCTCGAGTGATTTGTTGTATCTTTAGCTTTTGTCCGTGAACCGTTCTGGATACAGCTAGGATTTGTGGAGGCTTTCACAAAAGAGAACCTTGTGTGTTTGGCCTAATTTGTGCTGTCGTTTGTATTTACCGTTTGACAAGTCTTACAGTTCCCATTTTCATGTAACTTCAGGACTTGCGAGTCTGTGACTAAATCAAACTCCTTTCATCGGAAGCTGAGAAGCCTATAAATTGCAAAAAACAATCAAGTTCCTTAAATCATCACACAAGTTCCCTAAAGGCTTGTTCCATACTGTCATCTCGCATTCTCTCTCTCTGTAAAGTTTTTTTCCCTTTTAAACACACACATACACACTGCAGCATAAAAACATTTGTTATGATTTTCTCCTCCTTGTCACTAAAAACGGCTGCGAGCACCTATGAAAAGCTTCAGAATTTTACTTCCCCACATCATTTATTTTCTTTGGGTTGTCGAATCTTTCTCCCATGCTTCATGCTCTGGCTGCGGCGAGCTGAGAGAAAAAGAGAACAGGACACGCCTAAAAAAACCCTAAAGTGTCTCTGGTGGCCGGTGTCAGTTGTGTACAGAGATTGTGGTCCTTGGCCCTGACCCAAGGATTAGGTGTTCCAGGGAAGAGAGATTTCTTGGCCCTCGTCAATCCCCAAGAGTGCTTTGGGAATTGTGTGTTTGTGTATATGTGCCTCCTCCCCTCCCACCTCCTCTGCACTTCAGCTTTACGCCATCTTCCACCTCCCCGAGTGCCCGCGATTGCATGCGGATGGCATAATCGGGGACTGCGCTTACGGCGGGGTGGATTCGAGAAGAGAATGTGAAATATAGGGAGGACGGAGAGAGGGACGAATCAAGTCAAACAGACTGAGAGAGAGAAAAGGGGAGAGAGAGGAGTCACAGAAGTGAACAGTGGGGGTTCTTGGGTAAAGGAGGTAAGACAGGATATGAAAACAATGGACTCATTGTAGAGAGATGATAGAAGGATGAGTTGGAGATCTGTGGAACACAGCACCATCTACAGGCTCACACAGCACACAATCAGATGATGCCCAAAAAAAAAGAAAAATGACTTCCTTTTATGCGAGTCGATATCATATTTAATCTGAAAGAATGACCATTTATTAATTCAATCTAGTGATACAGTTTAAATCAAAAGATGTATTACGCTTGTTTTAAAGCACCTCATTTATACTTTTGAACTCTCACGACGCGTTTCCACATGAAAGGCTTCGACAAACAAGAACGAGGTGACCTAATGACAAAACACATTCTTCTCCATTTCCTGCACTTTTACGGGCTGTGTACGAGAGGCTTAAATTTCAAATGGAACAGTTGTACGATTGCCAGCTCCAATGTTTCCGCTCTGATCCTAAGTCTCTCTTTCTTTTCTCCAGGTGACCGTATTCTAGCTCCACCACCTTTCCTGTGCCAAAAATGCCAACTGTAACAACAAAGAGTGGCAGATGCCAAGGGAATCCCAGACGACTGACCTCTGTGAAGGCGGCCTACCAAAGAGAAGCAAATATTTACCCTGCGTGTTTGAATCTGTGGAGCCGTGCCATGACGGCCCTCTGAGTGCATAGCGGGCCAATAGGCTTACGTGTCTTCCAGCCTTTGCTCCGTGGGATCGGGCGCGTCCTACACCCTACAGTACATGCCGCCAGCTTAAGTCTTTGGTTTTTTGACCATCGTGTCAGGATGAGAAACATGTAATGATGAGAAACGTGTCGGCATGAGAAACATGCAAATGGTAGACATGTTTAAATGCTTTGATAAATTGATATTTTCACTTACACTTTCCCTGCCTAACTTTTATATTAAATAATACAAATTCTCAACATTTTAAATAAAAAAAGTAGTACAAAACATAACTTCTTGAACTTGGCTTTCCTTCCGAAACTTTGGATGTCCAAAGTCACAGTTTTCAGGAAATGGAAATTACGTCGTCCTGCACTTTTTAACTGATTCGACACTGTGTTGTCAAAGTTGACAAGCACTTTTTAACACTTTTTATTGGTTAGATGTTTGCAAAACCCATTGAAAAACATAAGGGCTGAGAAATAATAATGATTTATGGCAACAACAAAAAATGGAGATACGCGGTTTCACACAGACAGCACCGATATCTGAGTTCTTTGAATTGAGTTCCTGATTAAACCACAGGAAAGCCATTCTCAGAGATGTTTCAAATTATTTCAATATAATAAAAAATGTAATAAAACAAAACCCCTTACACATTCAAGCTCTAGTTCCAGAAGGCATGAGAAAATAATATAACTAAAAATATAACTATTCTTTTCATTTATTTATGTTATTATCATATACATGTAAATGCATTTTCCAGCTGACTATTTTCAAGGCTTAAGGTTTTAAATTACATTCAGGATACTTTTCGAAAGATGACAAATGTGCTTTGCGGTCAATCTGACCCCAAACGTGCTATAACGTAGACATACATTTAAAAATAAACTTAAAGACATCTTGTCATTCTCTGTCTGACATATTCACAGCATTTGTTTAATCTACCAATTTAACTGAATTAAAAGTTATTTTAGGGATTTACACACATTTTTGACTCTTATTCCATTCAAGTCCAGAGCATTGTCTCTGAGCTCAGCATCTCCCTATGAGAGATGGACTTCAAAGTCCATTTGGAGGTACTGATCTGAAGAATGTGAACCAGTCTCTGATAATCAACAGTGGAGAAGGCCACGAAATGAGATCTCGTGGGCATCAAATACACACAATGCATAAAATATGTGCAGTTCTATTCTTATATTGAGGTGAATGTTTTACTGTGTGCTTGGCTAGAATATGCTGACATGTAGACATGAAAAGCATGGTTTGCTTGTCTGTCATGACTACACAAGAGGAATTTAACATGAAAAAGACACTGGTATTAGTTTTGCTTGACTGCAGTCTTTATCTATCTAGTCACAGCCTCAGATGGAAGGTTTAAAATCTCTTGTGGTTACTGTCTCTGATGCACCCCAAAACAGAACATGAAAAATGAAATACATTTTGATTGATAACATGTCAATCAGGGGCCTGTTGCATAAACTTTGCTGCTTAAACTTAAGACTGCGTTTTAGTCTCACTGACTAGCAATTACTTAGGACCAATCTGTCTTACTTTTCCAATTTCAATTAGACCAATCTACCTTTTTATGTAACTGATCTTAAGAAGTTATGACCAGTCCTTAAGAAAAAAGTTAGGTGACTAACTTGTAAAACTAGTCCTTACTGCTAGTTTTACTAGTAGTTACTCCAACCGGCCCCATGATTCTTTTCCTGTCTAACCCAGCTAATAGATTTTATAAAATACACTGTAACCCACTGCTTCGCAGGGCTTATTGCTTATCATAAAATGGTTATTCCATATGCATAGCAAGTTTTCATAAAATAGAGTAAATAAAATTATATTTAGGCTATGTAATGTGGTCAGCCGTTTTAAAATGGGGTATTTTATAATGACTTAGAACTCGGCACAGCCAATCAGAATTAAGGACCAGAACTGATTTTAACCACGTAATTCTTGCATTGTAAGTGAAACATTTGAAACATTCAGAAGCGATATTTGCATAGCGTAATGGCAATGTAAACAAAACACTCCTTAGTTAATTTAGTCGTTTTTGAAAAAATGTATTAGAGAAAAAAACATTACTGATGTGCATCTTCGGCAAAACAATGGCACAAACATATTTTAGGATATGTTAGGGCAGGTTATTTTTATTTAAGACGGCTCAAACTTCATTTTAGTCCGGGACTAGCCTTGAACCTTGTCTGTGAAACCGGGACATTGTTAGCTAAATCATGACCAGTTCTTGCAGAAAGCACCCAAATTTTTATGCAGTCAAAAGACTTAATCCATATACCAACTACAGTACTTCACTGTCAGATTGTCGAACATCGTAGATCATGGTAGTGTACAAAGGCCCACCTGTGCACATTATGGCTCTATCCCCATAACCCAGCATCCGCTGCCAGATTAGTGCCTCCACTAGAAGAAATGAGCTCTCAAATCGGCCTCAATTCCCTTAGGAGAAAAACAACAACAGCAACATTCCAGCACAACAGAGTAGACAGCTGTGCAAGACATGAACCTGGGGAAAGAAGTTGGTCCGTCTCCACCACTTTGATGCTACGTGTTAGCCATCAAACTAAATAAAAATCTGCCTTAATCTGATAAAAGAGCCCAGATTATGTGAGCAAAATGACAAACTCTGATACTCTGAGTGTCCACTAATCTGACCGCCGCTATGCTGGAACGTAATCCCTCTATCCTGCACAAGTTATCAATCCTACAATGGATAAGGGGGGTGATGGAGATACAAACAGTGTGTAATAGACCATTAAAGTTCTGTTTAAAAAAATTCAAAGAATTGCTGAAGATATGGAATCAATCACTAAAGCCTGTTATTAATGGAGTGCATTTTAGTTGGTACTTTATGGAACAAGCTGGACATGTGGGATTCTTTATTATTAGCTACACAGAGATTTAGCCAAAAGAATAGTACTTTTTTAATAGTTAGACAAAAAAAATGTTTTTACCGGCATAAAACACATCAAGCTCTATGTAGAAGTACATCACTGCAAGAGTTGGCACACAGCTGCATTTCTAACCTGCTCAGCCTACGCCTTTTCTAAAGACCCTTAAACCGAAGAGAGCGTTTCGAGAACATTTCCATTCTACTCTACGTCGCGATGAGAGCAGGTTAAAGCTGTAAGCCATCAAAGTCGGCCGAGCAGCGTGTCCTGTTTGAAACTCATCTGGATCCCCCATAAACACTCTGCTGCTAATTGGCTACACATGTGGCGCAGAGCGCGTTTTAGCATGCATTAGTGTGTGTGTGCACGTGTGTGTGGCGTAGCGTGTTAGAATGTGCATGCATGTGTTGGCATACACCATGACTTATCAGCGTGATCAAAGACAGGCTGCCTTAAACTGTCTACAATATGAAAGGCATACAAAGGCAGGAATATAGCTTCATGGTAAATATTTGATCCCGGGAGTAAATTGGTACCTGTCTCAGAGATCTGGCCCTTTGATCGACACTCCTTCCCTCTTCCGTGGTTTAAATGTGGAAATGTATTTATTGGTGGCTCCCCCACATCCGAACGTGCGCCATCTGGGCAGGGTGCTGAGAGGTGCTCGCCGCAAAAATGGCTCTCCTTCCTCACTTCTTGATGTGATTGCCGGTCGCGAATACCTGGAAGAAATTATCAGTCATGATAAGTTAAAATTCTTAAGGCAAGATGGATTATTGTAATTTTCTTTATATAACAAATAGAAAATTACTTTTTTCCTTGTCTTCCATTGTTCAGCCAAACAGATCCGCCTTGAAGTCAGGCAATTGGTTAAGCTGCTATAATGCTCAAACAAACAAACAAAGCAAAGTTTTGATTGTATCGTAGAACAACAGAGTTTACCATTCGATTCCTTTATCTCTCGATGGCTTGCTTACAGACCACTTCGGTTTCATCGCACAAAGGTTTTAACATAATACAACCAACAGAACATATAACCAAATCAAAATGTTAAACAAATATCTTTATGATTTAATTAAACAAGTAATATTTGTGTTTACATCTTGTGAATTGTTCTATAGTTTGCTCTGAATTCTTAAAGCGGCCTTGCAACGATGTTTCATGCATTCTGACTTCTTCATAATGTTAAACGTGCTGTCTTCTCATGCTTATCACGGTCAAACTGTCAAAAAACGAGTTGGGCGTATTACGTAGTATTTCTGTGCTCGATACACTTCCCCAGCGATTGTACAGGTTTCAGAAAGTGTTTTTCAAGCATATAAAACTGTTTCGTAACAACTTTTCTTAGTCCTTATTGGAAAATTCTCTCGCAAAAGCACAGGGCACAGCCACAGTAGAGCAGGAGAAGAAGCATGCGCAGACGTCACTTTCACTTGTAAGCAGGAGAGAGAGATCATACGTTCGCAAAGTTCAGGTGTTTGTTTGTTCACTGCATTTGGGTTATGAATGGATTTGGAGATCATCTGAAACTGATATATGGAGCCGTCCGAGCACTAAAAAATGCCGGACATGAACCGCATGCGGCGAGTGAAAATGATGTCTACAATTCTAAAGCTGTATCTATCTTAAATAAATGTGATGAAAATAAATACTCTTTAAAGATACGTAGTATGCAATACTACTCTATAGGTAATCAAGATTATTATGAGATTGGCAGAAACCCCGTGTGTTACGCCCGCTTTAACTGAGATACAAGAAGGCATGTTAAACTCAAACAACCTAAACAAGGGCCAAATAAGGATGAAAATGAAATAAAGGACAGATTTTGGAGACTTGAATGCGTTGAGTTCAGCTTGTTTAAAAGAATAATATGCTGACACCACATGCCACTTAAGCTTAAGTCAACCTTTTCATGTCATGTGACTTACATGGTGTCTTGCTGAGATGGGGTTAAAGAGTCACGACTTTTCACCCCGTGCATCGCTGTGTTGTCTGTCATTTTGAACATGACTGAATAATGACTATTAACATGTCCTAAGGGACAGTATTGTGCGACGGGGGCCGGATCACATGTGCAGGCAGCGCTGAATTGAACGCCTGTTTCAAAGGGGAATTTCTATTTAAAAATAACATCCCTCATATTTGCCTCCAAATAAAGTAAAAAACTGTCAGTTTGGTTGAAAGCAGGACCTCTGAGAGGATTTCATATTTTTTGTATTGGTGTATGTACTATCGTGTACTTTTTAGTTCACAACCATCATGAATGAATGATTGATCTGCGGTTTAAAGTATTAGTTCACCAAAACATTTATAATTAACTCATTATCATGGCATTCCAAACCTGTATGACTTTCTTTCTTCTGCTGAACACAAAAGAAGATATTTTAAAGAACACTGACAAGAGACAACCAAACATATTGGGGCCCCTTTACCTTCCATTGTGATGCCACAAAACCAAATTTGTGTGAGATTTCTCAAAATATCTTCTATTGTGTTCCACAGAAAAACATATTATAAGAATTTGAACTACATGAGTGAAGTGAAGTAACGTTTTTGTTTTACTTATTTGAGCGAAGTATCCCCCTTAATTATCAAAGTTGTGTCTCAGTAAATGTAAATTTCATAGCAAGGACCATAAAAGAAGTGTCACACAAGACATTGGGTCCCTTGAACTGTTGAATAAAGGCAATATGGCAGGGCTGTATGTTAATTTTTTTGCACATAGCACTGGTGCTACAGAGGTTTAAAGTTTTGTAGCACAGGCCAAACAGTTGTAGTACAAGTATAAAATGTTTGTTCTCATCATTAAAAGAATATGCAAGTGCAGCTCATCACATTAATAGGCAGGTAATTGACAAATGACATTGATGTTACATACAGATGGATAAGGGCCATATACCTTTTTGTTTACTTAAATATGTTTTCATTTTCTTAAATATCTGTTTCTTATTTTTACTTTACAACAGTGGTATATTTGTCCACATGTTCCATAGTATTTACTAAAGTAAACCGCAGTGAAAAATCTAAATACTAAAGTGTTTTTCAGCCGTACAATTGAATACTACAGGTTATCAATTTACTACAAGGACTCTACAATTTTACTCTACAACTCTACAAATAGCAAATACTATAGTACACTGCAGTATTCTTTCCTCTGAGTGTTCAGGTTAACA
The DNA here is from genome assembly GCF_015846415.1 of Triplophysa dalaica. Taxonomy (NCBI): domain Eukaryota; kingdom Metazoa; phylum Chordata; class Actinopteri; order Cypriniformes; family Nemacheilidae; genus Triplophysa; species Triplophysa dalaica. Next base: position 13,156,819 of record NC_079549.1, on the reverse strand, counting down.
GGACTTTTATTTAACTCTTTGGGAGTATGCTTGAGTATAGAGAATGTGGAGCTGACGTCATGCCCTATGTTGCATGTTTCAGTGGCGCCGCCATCTTGGGAGGATCATACTCCGCTGCAATTATTGTTTTGATATGTACCGTTACTTGTTTTATTTGATATATGGAGAAATCAAAAGTGAAAGTCTTTTTCTGAAAGACTTTTTCTGTGTAATGCTATTGCAGTTTTTAACACAGCAAGAGCGACCTACCATAGTTACTGTATATTTCACTGCATTAAACACACTTGCGATATTCTCAAAATTCAATGCTGCGTGACGTCGATTGACAAGCTCTTTAGAGCTGGGGAATCTATTTCATTGTGCATTGCATTCTGGGCAGTCGCAGCCATGTTTGGGGACACGCTCAGCAGCGTACAATGACAGCAAATAGAAATCAGCAGAGTTAAAAACGACTGTATTAACAATAAACAAAATTTAAGAGGTGCTTGCACTTGCTTTGAATAAATGGACTTATACTTGAATCCCTTGTTCACTCAAGGAGCTTATGATTATGATTGAGTATGATTGATTATAATTATAATCCCTTATGATTGAGATTGCAGAGCTATATCACACATGACATTTCTAAACATATCTTGCACTAATATACTGTTTTGTGACCTGTGTGAAATGTACAAAATGTCCCCTGTTCCTTAAACAATTAATATAATTATATAACACTATTTATTCATGAACAGTCTTCATCATAATCATAACCTTAACCCTTTAATGTAGGCAAAAACCGGCAAAAGTTAAATGAAAAGACTTTATCCTTTTAGCTGATCAAATTTTTTTTATCTGAACCAGAATAAATAATTATAAGACCAATAATTAGAAATCTATAATATTCATAATCGTGACAATGCCACGGTTAAATTGAAGATTTATATGTTTAGGTATTGCCACCCCTCATTGTGCACTTGTACCCCTTTGCCACCCCGTGTATAAAATCCTGGACACGCCCCTGCACAAATGTAACCTATAAGACCATAAGCACTTTAGGGGTTTCAGTGATACAATATCTCACATATAATAATCAAACAGAGTCTGGAGGCGATTACAAAAGAGCCAGAGTCTTCCAGAAATCCTTCTCTCCTCCGAAAAACAAAGGGATTGCTTTTTCTCCTGCTAACTGGCCACGTTCAATTTCAGCGCCTCAAAAACGTCTTTAATAGCCTTATCTGTCTGGTTGGAAAACACAGGCCCCAGATTCTTGCTCTGTACATCAGAAATGTTGCCCTTCAAATGCTTGGAGAGTCTGGAGTTATTTAGCTCTGGTCCCCAATTCCAGGCCTGTGCCAAACCCAGAGTAGCATTGGAGGATTGTGTTTAAGAGCTGGCACACGATAGCTTAGATACTTGTGTGCAAAGACACTGCCAGAGGGGCGGGTGCCAAAAGGACCCATCTCATCTCCAAGCTGTAAGCAACTGGAAAGTTTGAACTGTTGTGGTGTTACATTTTGTCTTGGGCAGGAATATATGAACGGTTTATATTTAATTTTTGCGGTAAATAAAACATCCAATTCTAAAATGTTCAATACAGATTTTAATAAGCAACTTCTAAAAATAGAGAAATCACAGTGGCCAGAAGATCATAGTTTTAGTGTTGCTAGAAAAGAGTTTCATCAACACACAATCAAAGCTCCATCGCTGATTTCCAAAGGCAACGAATCGCTTGATCTAAGTTCCATTACCTCCAATGTATTTCAGATGAGGATGAAATAAAATCACATTTTGAAGGTTGACGCGCAGCGTCTTCTCTAGTTTTACCATTGAGAATCGGAGGCAAGTGCCGGCAAAGCGGGGCTGTGAACCTCTCATTTGCAGGAGCGCAGAAGTGTGTGGCTTAGGAAAATGGCTGTAATAGCAAACATGTGTGCCATGTGTAACACGTTAGTGAAGTTGGGGGGTCTTTTAAGAGTGGAAATCTTGATAGCTGCTGATAAGAGCCCTTTCTTAATTTACTTGACTAGGACAGGAAGAAACTACTACATATATACAAGCATCAGACGGAAGGGGGGCCATTAATCAAACGGGTATCAGAGAGCTGCATTACAGTCCAATGATGTTGTGGGTTGTTAGATGTAAAGATTCCAATTTATCTAAGCTTTCGGGCTGTTTATCATAATAAGCGAACTGACATCACCTTACGTATTCTGGAAAAAATAAACCAGGAACTAAACCAAAGAGCCGGCTGATGGAGAGCAGTGAGAAATTGACATTTCTTGACATCTGACAGGCGATGCATTAACATGTGACATATGGCTGCTGTTTCAACTACAAATTACTGGATTTTTTCCAGAGGATGTCTGAAACCTTGAACATATTCTGTGCCAAAGCTATTTATCCATCCAAAACTCACAGATGGAAGATGTTCTAGTGTCTTTGAAGGGTATTACTGCAGTTTAGGCCAGCATTTATTACCCTTGCTGTAATATGATTATGGAAGTTAATATTCTAAAAATATTTTTTAACTTCACTGATCTTCTACCTTGAATTACAGCCAGAGTTTGGAAATCCATATTCAAAAAGATCCTAACTAAAAATATGATAAGTAAAAAGTGTGAAGAAGTGGAAGGTTTCATGCTCTGACTAAATTAGCGTATAAGTTTTCAACCTCAGTGGCTCCCCTGGGTAAACATGACCTAAATGTTCATAGGGTGAAAGAACTGTACACTTTGTATAAGTGAATTAAAAACTGTTCTCCTACTACTCACGGTTATGTTTTTAAATGCTTAAACGGCAAATGTAATCGAAGACAATGTACCTTTCATTTAATGTGCATTAATACGAAAATACTGTATATATCTTACCTATATAATTCAAATATCTTAAAGATGAAAAGATTTAGATTTGGTTATAATTATTCTATTGATTGTATTTTGTTCAAACGTTTGTGCAGTGTTTCAAAACTAGAACAGGTAGTTCTTCATGACCAGTGTTAGACTATAGCGCTGGATTAAACTTGCTTACGTTTTCCAATGTTTTATATAGGCAAATGTCTACAAAACTTTACTACACAAGACGTTCAACAAATAATTATAACAGATTATTTTGCATTCAATGTGTGCATAGTGGGTTTTTATCTTTTCGATATGCATTTTATTTGTATATTGAATAAAACTCCCTAATTCCTGATATGCTGTAGTTTTTTGCCCAAAACGTTTGTCTAATATAAATCTTAAATAATTAGCATTTTGTACAAAACATCTCTTATTTTACGTTTTTTTAACCTGATGAGGACATTAAAAGCAAATATTGTATGAATACCTTCTTTTCACTTATTTTATAAAACATTTATTTGCGGCCTTCTTTATTTACTTAGATTCTACATAATTTAGCAGTAAACAAGGCATGGTTAACACAGTCATTATGTGGAAGCTTAGCACTGAGCAAATAAGACCCTCAATGTCACATTCATCCTTTCAGTTCATTGTAACGTAACACTTGCTGTTTATTGTCAGCTTCTCAGCAGCAGCAGTTCAAAACCAACATCGTCCATTGTGTGTTCATCTACAACTTGAAGCTTTCATTCTTCAACAAAAAAAGAGGATGCCACAAGGACACCAGCACGTTGGTTTGAACGGATTTGTGCTATTGCTAAGAGACCACTGGCCGAAGCCAAAACCCCTTCCTTCCTTCCGACCAGCCTTAGTGGTGAACAACTTAAGCTGCGATGAATTAAGAAAATGAGAACCGGAAAATTGCACTTTTAATTTTCTGACCATGTTCCATTTCCTGTGCTAATGTCCAAGCGCTGTGGGAGCCACATCCCCCCTTTGTTTTTATGACTTTTATAGACAACACTCCACCATGTAAACCTGATTTTCAATACAGAGCCCTACAATAACCATTTTGTTTTGGTTTGGATCGATGTGTTTGGGTTTCTTCTAATCGCCGGGCTTCCAGCAGAGAACCGAGAGAAGAGGCTGAAATAAAAACAACTTGAGCGACATCTTGAAGATTTTGGCAGATTTCTGAGTGCCATAACAATATGATTTTTATGTGGCAGAATATCCCCACGGGCCATTAGAGCCTCTAGTGAAACCCCAAAGAGCTATAGAAAGTCTCAGAATGTGTGCCAAAGTATTACACTTTCTGAAAAAACACTCTTTTAATCAAATGTCTGTTCGATGTTTATTAAGAGTGAAGATAGAAATCTGTCACGCTTTATATTTGTCTGATTCCCGTGACCCAGAGTCAAATTTTATTGTTTAGAATTTGCTATAACTTAAGAGAAAGTAAGAGACGAGTAGGCTATTATACAAACCGCTGCCTGGCTTTCCCCCCAATCCCTTAGAAGAAAGAAAAAAAGAGAACTGTTAAAGGAGAAATGTGGAGATTTTAGCGACATCGTGAGGTTTGGAATAGCAACCAACGGTTCACTCCACCGCTCCCTTTCGAAGCACTACCGCGGCTCTCACAGGACAAAGTTGTCGTCGCATTTCTGCATCTTTGCTGAAGAGGATAACGTATTTACAGAACATGCTCTGTTGAGCAGTTTGTCCATTTAGGGCTACTGTAGCAACAGCATGGCGCATTCCATGCAAGGGTCCACCAAGACTCGCGGTATACAGTATGTTGATAGAAATAGTAAATTCTAAGGTAATAATAACATAACGCTTCATTATGTAAGGTCTTTATACATTTACATTAATGCATTTGGCAGACGCTTTTCTCCAAAACATTCTATTATACATTTGTATCTGAGTATATTCAGATGTATACACCTCTGAAGACATAGTTATGTATATTATATTGCAATTCCATCAATTGATCCTCCAAATAATTACTTGAATTTTAACATACAGTTATACAGAGCAAAAATGAATGTGGATAAGACTCCTGCAAGGGTCCGGTTTGATAAACCTGCACCCGCAGTAATTAAAAGAACACCCGACCCGACATCCGACAGCAGCACTAATTTAATTTTGTACCCAACCCTACTAACCATTTGACACAAATTCAGCGACCCAAACCACACCCGCATTACATTCTACATGATTCTCACGCAAACACATATTCCTGGTTAATGCACTTTAGAGAGTGAGAGAGAGACAACTGAATCCACTAAAATATTGTTTGCTAATAGTAGCTATTCTATATTTGATTAGTGATTTATGAAAACTGTTTTGATTTATGCAATTTTTATATTGCCTATATTGTTAATACGATTTTAACAATAGTTTCCCTTACCTTTTTTCTGTAAAATTATACCAAAGCCTCTAAAGGCTAAGCTGCCATCATGGCTTAATAAAGCTTAGTGCAGAAAAGGGACCAGGAACATGATGAGCTAAATGATTATTTCAATTGCGATAATAGTATTGAGTCCTATCTATTGCAGTCCATCAGTTGCACGCGATTGGCTTCAATGCTCAACACCGCAAACCGCGCTGCAATTAGCAACCAGCTCTTCGGACGGAGCTTGAACACAAATAAGCACAGGACTGGGTAAAAACAGCATTATATCAGCTGACGTGAGTCTAAATAGTCTTGGCTACTGGATCCGTGTTCCGCCCAAACATATTATTTACCCAACCGTAAATGACACATGAATAATGTTTCACCCATTACATCAAATATTAGCGGTTCATCCGACAGGGCGGTTGCCCGCCCGCGTGCAGGCCTCCGATGGTAAAGATTCGCTATGAACTGAAAAGAAACTGATGTTGGCGTTTATACTTGAAAACAGACGTTGATCTTTGCTCTTGCCAAATCTGAGCTCAGTGAGACATTGTTGAGATCTCTTCTAAAACTCTAGATGATACACTTATTTCTCAATATACATTACATTTGATAAACAGAGCCTATTGATCTAACATGTGTCTTATCAAAAGTTCCAAAAAATATCTCATCAATTCAAGCACGTCTCCTTTTTACCAGAAGACATTTTTTAAACCAAAATCTTGTGTGATTTTTAAATTAGAGAATGTTCATCAGTAGATTTTGTGATGTGTTCGGGTGACTCTATGACACAGATATTGCTTAAGAACAGCTTTATAGCCAAGTTTTATTGGTTCCCCCGTGTTGCTATTAGCAAGAATATATAGCAATTGTAACACCATTAGTCAACAGCTGGCCAACTGCATATAAACCAACGCGACGCCGGGCCCCACGAGACAATGAAACTGTGTCAACAAAAGCAGCCTCATGCAGTACTAAGTGATGCCACTCAGTGGCTGTGGGGTATGTGGAGGTCTTATTAATCCCAATACTTTTCATCATAGCTGTACGTTTGTTTTGGGGGAATTCTTTGCTTTTCTTCTTTTTTTGTTTGTACTGCCGAACCCTTGCTGAAACAAACAAGTACCCTAAGCAGAACAATAACTTATTTGATTTCAATAAGACTGTTGATGTTAAGCCGGCTCTTTATTTCTAGCGGGCTATTAGGTTTAGCGTGTGAAAAAAGGGGAATACTGCATCACTGTCTTGCGTTAGCGTTTGGATGTAAGCCTGTGTTTTTGCTCCATGCAGAGAATCATTGCGCCCTCAAGGAGCCTTATTTAGAGTACAGATGCATCTCATCTTCTGGCTCTTAGAAGCCATGCCACATGGGAGGACGCAAATTTGTTTAAAGTAGGAATATAAATACACATATAAAGAAAACTCGCTCTGTGCCTTGGCTGTGCAACACAAACTTTGGAGATTTTACTTGTCTATTTAACGGACTGACTCAAACTGCCGCGCTTCAAGTAAAAGGTTGCGCTCCAGTGCAGACAATGGCACATATGACCGTTTCGGCGGTTCTGTATTGTTTGTGTCAGTAATTTATCCAAGATAACCTAAGGAGACCTCATTTCGTAGCTCTGAATTGACCATTCAGTTGAATAGGGGCTTATCTCGAACCTTTCCGAGATGTTCATAGTTTCTCTGTTTTATCCGAGTTTAAGTATCACAACTCATTGTCCTTGTCTGATTTAATTAGTGGCCACTTTATTTGTGCTTTAAATGACCATCTCTTCCTCTTTTCAAATTTGAAATGACATTGTGACCAGATAGCGATTGGAATCTGCCTCTCATTGTGTCCCGTTCAGACGCACGCTCAGGAATGAAGCTGAATAAATTAAGAAGATGAATATTCATAATGAATTGGGGTTAATCTTTCGGCCTTGGGAGGTAAAATGATTGCAAATGACATGCCGTAGATCTCGACTCCAGTTTTTAAAGTTACTGTTAATTCATTTACGATTGCATTTGAATAAACCATAAGATGACCCTCAAAGTTTTGCACCAAATAGGTGACGGTAATGTAAATGGTTCACTGTTCCAATTAGACTAATTAAACTGAAGAATTGAAAGAGATAATCTGTGACAAATGTCTCTTTAAAGTAACACACTTTATGCGATTAGGTTTGCTTTAAAAAACAAATGAACTTTAAAGGGGTACTCCACCCAAAAATAAAAATTCTGTCATCATTTAATCAGCCTCAAGTTGTTCCAGAGAAAACACAGAGAAAAATATTTGGAAGAATGTTACAGTATCATTATGTTTGTTCTTTTAAACACAAAATTAGATATTTTAACGAATTTGGGAAAGCAAAAAGTTCTACTATGTTAGTCAAAGGTGCCGAGGGCTGTACATTAACTTTTTTTGCACATAGTACCCGTGATGCAGAGGTTTAAATATTGTTGTAGTGCAGTTCATCACATAGGTAAAGGACAAAAGACATTACTGTTGCATACAGATGGATAAATTAGGGCCATATCATTTTTTATCATTACAACTTCATTCATGAAGTTAATGTGTTTAGTATGTCCTAGTATAGTGAGATTCAAGACAAATACATGACTGTCACGCTTTTAACATGTTAAACCAGTGGTTCTCAACTCTGGCCGCGAGATCCATTTTCCATTTCCCCAACTCTGATAAAACACCTGAAGAGGCTAATCAGTGACTTCAGGAACAGTCGCTTTCAGCTTACTTATGGGCTATGCAGATTGTTAGGCATATCGCATTAAAGTACCACGAGAGCGATTCAAATGCGAACTGAGCAATCTGCACTTGAATCGCTATCGCTGTACTTAAATGTCATATGCTGATAGATTTGTGCAACGCTTCATTAAGTTGAACGCATCTATTCCTTAAGACGCTGATTAGCTTGTTCAGGTGTTTTATATCAGAGTTGTGGCTAAACAAGGCAGGAAAATGGATCTCATGGGCCAGAGTTGAGAAGCACAGTGTTAAACTATGCAACGCATTCACTCGTATACGCAGAACAAGCAGGTGACATATTTAAGTAGTAAAATTCCGCTTACGCAATTCCTTTCTTGTATCACGCAGATCATAGGGCTGTAGATAAATAGACGTAATGCATCCGTAAAAACAGATTTTAATCGCAAAAAAATAAATATAAACAGAAATAAATAGTGGTGCACCATTAGTTAACCTCACACATGAACAAGCACAACGACAAATGTACTTCACACAAACAAGCGCCTCTGTCTAAAGCTCTTTCAAAACAGTATCGCAATTGTGCCACATTATTCAATTTATTCTTAGCACAGACCGATGTTTTCGTAGCACGTATATATGTCGCACCGTCAATTCTAATTATTGTATTATTTAAAAATATTTTAAATGTTTTATTTAAATGTTGATCTGGTTTTAAAAACATTTTTTTATTTAATTTTACATACATTTCCATAACAACAAATGCATCACATTTCAATGATAAGGAACATATGTGATTTTTTTACTTAAAATAACATCAAAAAACCCTGGCCCTTCTGCTTGTGGGTTATAAAGCGTCATAGCACCATACAAGCACCGCTCCTAAAGGGCCTGTAGGAAGGACACAGTGTGTCTGTGGTGAACAGTCCTCTGCTAGAGTGTTTCTGTGCGAGAAGGCTCGAGGACGCATCTGAAGTGCTTTGATAAAGTGCTTTGAGAGAAAATGAACTCCCTCATGGATTTAATGACATCAAAGAGTAAGTCTCTGGCATCGTAATAAATTCAGACCAAACTCATGGAGAAAAAGAGGGAAATTGAGCCTTGATTATCACAGCTTTTGTGTGACATTGAAAAGACTTAGAAGGCCAAGGGAGGAAGGGGATAAAAAACCCACTTGTCCCTCAAACTAGCCCACCGAAAAGAAAGAGAAGAGCCATCTGAGGATATTGCGCTGGTCGTTCGCAGTTCTAAAACAAAAACTTTTCTATCAATTGGTCACGCTTTTTTAAGCATATATGGGGACAAAAGAAAGCCTGAAATACAACGAAGCTCTCCCAGTGGGCCTTAATTATTAAGATAAAAAAATAACAAAAACTCCCATAATGCACTGTTGTTTAGATTTGGTTATTGACTTTAAAAAGACACATTTCAAACTGTGACATGTTTACAAAGATAATGCATTTATTATTTACTTTACACAGTTTATTATGACTACTTACCACCAGTCGCTTTTAAAAACTTTCTTTTACCAGTAGAAATGTGTTCTTATTTCTGTAGACTATTTTATTTCATAGCAACAGAAATAATAATTGGGTTTGCGAGCACAATGGATCTGGCATCAATACTTTGTCACAACACTTCTTACCTCACTCGGCGAGGGCAAGCAAATTCCACCCCATCTGTGCCAAATAAAACAAATGCTTTCATTGTGGTATTCAAACGACACATTTATCCAAATAGCTCACCGCGTCTCTGCCCTCCACGCTCTGACTCATGGGTAACACACATATGACATGAAGACGTTGGATATGACAAATTGGAGGGTGTGTGTGATTTATGGGAGTTAAAAAATTGACATTGATGTAAAAGTCAGGCCAGTCTGTCATTACCTCAAGCTTTTAGGGCAACACCTTTCATCTCGGGCTGTTCTTGAAAGCTTTACTTTACTGGCAGACTACACTTTCTAGTCAAGCCTGCTGAGTGCAAATTGATTCTTGAAGAAACTGACATATAATTGTTCCGTTGGGTTTAACACAGAGATGCTTGTGTTTTACGCCAACATTAGAGGTATATAATCGACTTCTGTTTAGTCATTGTGAAAAGTCATCTACTTACACACAACTCAGCCTGCGCTATTCTGGGTGGGGTTGCGGTTTGAGGAATGCCTTAAATTCAGTATTTTGATGTATCCACGAGTGAGCAAATGGTCAATTGACAGGAAAGCGAAAGAGACAGAAAGAGAGGGAGATTGATTGCCGCAATGGAAAAAGACCGGAACAAAGTGGGTGTGGGCTCATTTAATTCTATGAAAAGCAGGGTGGAGAATGTGGAGGTTTATAGGCATAAGTGCTTATCTCAATATGTTTTGTGACGTGAATAATGTCAGAAGGTAAATTAACAGCTCTGATACAGAACATAGCAAACATTTCACCAGAAACAGAGATTAGATCTACCTTTAGGAAAGATTAGTGTACCCTGGTGGTATTTAGATGTCTGCTTTAGAGGGCCTTACTGGCATATTTATCTGAGTGACAGCAATACATTTAAATAGTATTATCTACCGAAAACCAGCAAGATTTCATCATTGTTAAAGGGAGAGTTGACCCAAAATGATGAACACAGTGAAAGAATATTTGGAAAAATGCTTGTAACCAAACAGTTCTTGACCACCATTGACTACCATAGTTGGTACAATGGTAGCCAAAAGAGTCCCAGAACGGTTTGCTTTCCCGCATTCTTCAAAATATCTTCTTTTGTGATCAACTGAACAAAGAATATTTTTGCTACTATGGTAGTCAATGGTGGCCAAGAACTGTTTGGTTACAAGCGTTGTCTGTGTTCAACAGAACAAAGAAATGTTTACAGATCTGAAAACTTAAAGGCTGAGTACGGTAAATGAAGACAGAATTTTTTGGCCGAATTCTTCCTTTAAGTAGCTGGTTTTAACAATCATGAATACTGATGAAACAAGAATACAAGCTCTTATATTAAGAAAGTGAATAAACAGGGTCAGTGGTGACATCAGCTGAACACTTCCTGTGGCTACTGATCGGATCTGAAGATGAGTTATAGTACAGTGTGAGTACAGTGTAAATCATGACTTTTTTATTTCTCAAATCTAGTACTGGATATTAAAAATCCTGCACTTAAGTCTAATATTTCATTCATTGCTTTGCTGCTCTGTTATAAACCACAGGATGAATGGAGTTATTTATTTTCAAAAATAATTTTCTCTTATGGCCTTTAAAACCCATCTTGTTGGATCCGCATTGTTAGCAAACATTAAATAATATTCAGCGCTTTGGTTTATGGCAGGCCAGACCACACCTGAACCATACTGGAACACCTGCCACCAATTACTCCCTTTTCAAGAGTTCATTATGCAAACATTCCACAGACCTTTTCAATTAAAGTCTTTAATTGTTTAAAGCAGGGGTGCTCCTGAAATCCACCTTCCTGCAGAGTTCAGGTCCAACTCTAATCTAACACACCTGAAGTAGCCAAGCAAAGCCTTCAAGTATTGAAAATCACAGACAGGTGTGTTGAAACCAAACATATTCAGGAGAAGCCCATATAGACTTGGCAATGCAAAGTGTTGCTTACTAAATATTACAATTTTGTGAAAAATTAACAGTAAGGATGTATTTGTTAACATTAGTTAACGCATAAACTATACATTAATTTATAGTGAACAATACTTCTAAAGCATTTATGAATCTAAGTTTATGTTAAGTTTATGTTTAGATCATAAGAAGTAACTTTTGATATTCGTTTATGTTCAACAATCTTACATGAACAATTGTATTGACCCAAAAGTAAACGTTCTGTCATCATTAGTCATCCTAATGTCATTCCAACCCTGTTTGACTTTAGTTCTTCTGCAAAACTCAAATAAACATATTATGAAGAATATAGGAACCAAACAACGTTGGCCCCTATTGACTTCATATGTGTGGAGACAAAACCACTGAGAGATTTCTCAAAATATCTTCTTTGTGTTTCACTGATAAAAGAGTCTTTGGAACAGCATTAGGGTGAATAAATCACAATAAGAACTTTGGGTGAACGGTCCCTTTAATGCGTTTACTAATGTTAACAAATACAACCTTGTTGTAAAGTGTGACAGTACCATATTTTTTACGCACTATTTAATGTTACACTGACATTGCAGCTCATTTATTTATGAACTTCCATGATTCTATACTTCTCAATCAAATAATTTCAAAAACAATTAACCTTACAAACTAAAACTCGGTATGAGCCTGATTTTCAAATGACAATATTTTTATACTTTGGACAAAACAGTTAAGTCTTATGTATTTTTTTCATATCAATATCATAATCTAGGTTTGATTTATTTCATTTGATACGATTTTACATCCGATAATTCCAGAGGGTCTCCTAAGGCTTCAGCATCTATAGACTAACTCACTCCTGCAGAGGATCAGTCATATCGTCATGGTCCTTCCGAAACCTCAGATGTCCAAATTCAGTGTTTTTCCGTTAATGGAAACAACACTATACTTTTCAAATGATTAAATACTGCGATGTCAAAGTTGACACGCACTTTTTAAAGCTTTTTTATTGGTAATATATTTGCAAAACCCAGCGACAAACATACAGAGTGACTAATGATAAAGATTTCTGGCACACAAAATGTGGAGATACAAGGTTTCAGAAGGACAGCAGCGATATCTATTTGAATAGCCAACTTTTGGATAGAAGTTGGATAGACAATCAGGAAATACTGCAGAATGTTCCAAAAGCAGTTAAGAAGAAGAGCAACACGCTACAAATTTCACAGGCATTGCTGTTAGAAAGCTCACACAAATCAGTCTCACTAAACTCAATGGCTCCACCCAGCAGTAAACGCTCTCCATTTTTTCATAGTGAAGGCAGAGCAGGAAATGATATAATTGTTGCATTTTTCCCATGCCCAGTTGCCCTGTGCCTGACCCCCTCCTTCAGCTGCTGGGAATGGTCACTTAGTGATTAGTGCTGCGAGAGTCTGAGTTTTCATCCGCACAGCTCCGTGCAGGGGGTGTTTGGACTTTTACAGCGAGACCATGTGGCTGTGAGAGAGAGAACTTGTGGGAAAAACGGGTTTATGTGGCACTCTGGCTATAAATAGACAATCAGGAACTCTGTTTAACAATCACTCATGGGATATTTAATGAGTCTATAGTTAGCAATTTTACAACGCAGAACAAAAATACATTTTTAATCAAACAGCTATGTTGCATTACAAAGGCTCGGCGCGCCGGGCTGCCCTTCGCAGTGCATTCGATTATGCTTGTTTTATCTTGTTTAACATCAGTCTGTTCTTTAGTCGATTAATGGCGTGTATAATGAGGATGCTCATGGGAAGAGCAACATTTAAAGTGAAGTGTATTGTGTGTCCTATATCCAACAAACTGACATCATGCAGTTTAAGTGCCGGGAGGTCATACGAAACGCCCTGCGCTATGTTTCCCGAGAGAAGACAGTGGAAGATATGAGGTGTTTCAGACATTCAGAAGAGATGCTGTCCTCTACAGTCCAATCCAGTCTCAGTTGTCTCAAACCGCAATGGTGGGAAATGTCAGCCTGATCTCAGAACATCGCTCAGGGCCTGCAGTAATTGACTATTAATGTTAAATTTTCTCTCTCTAGTTCCCATAAAAAATTACTGAATCCTATTAAGAAGCTAGAGAAATTGGTCTGAATGGACCCTTCATTTGATATTTGTATTCACAATATTTGTAGTTTTTCTAACACTTTATAATTAGGTTTAATTTCTTAATTTAAGTACAGTACCACAGGCTAACAAATAACATATTTTATAAGGTTTTTTTCATGTCATTCCAAACTTTTGTGACTTTGTTTCTTGTGCAGAACACAAAAAAGGTATTTTAAACTATATACTTTTTTGCACATTTTTGTGAACCTGTACACAAATTTTAATTTACCCAACTTAATTTAAGTGTGAAAAAATGTGTTAACATATTAGTGTATAAAATTAAACATGAACGAAAAATACAAATAAATGATGTAAGAATATTATTCATTTTAATTTCACTGCTTGACAAATATTTTAGGCTCATTGTAAAGCATTACCCATATTTCTATGACGTATCTGATGAGACAATGAAATAAATCCAAAACAATCAGTATAAGCCATCATAGAACAGAATGACGATATGTCGTTCTAGTTCCAACTGCCATAAGAAAGCCTTCAATATATTTACCATCTAAATTGTTTATGTGACATTTACTCGGTTCTCTGATGCCATTCCAGCTTTTCCCTTAGAGGTGAATAAACAAGACATGGATTCTGGGCAGACAACACTGTAAATCTACGGACAAACTAAAAGACAGAGAATCAAATCCACTTACACTGACACACATCTTCTTAACAGAATGAACTTGAAGGACCAGGTGTAAGTATTGCTTTACTTTTTCTAGAGAGAGAGTAATATAAACTGTTTATATATTTTAGCGCATTGCCTTCTATGAGAAGTTACATTATGGTTCATTTAAAATCAAGCATTTATATCCTTTCATATTTGACCTGTTTCAAAAAACATTATATAAAAAAAACAAAAAAAAGTTGATCAAATATCCAACAATAATTACAATTTTAAATGCATAATAATTTTAATTATGGACAATGTGAATGTATACAGTACAGATCATATCTGCAGGTGCAAGGCTAACCGGGTCATGCAATAATTGTCTCCAATTGTCTCGTATGCATTACGATTACATCTAATCATTTCTCATCAGTAACTCAGTTGTATACCTTTTTTTAACCTTTTTTTAACAGTGCAGGATGTCTGGTGACTGTTTATATGATGGAGCCCAGCAGCCTTTGTGTTGTAGATTGGGACTATTGTAGTAGCTCAGGAGGTTTCGTTAGTTTGTCTTGGCAACGATCCCTTATTTCAGTGTTTCAAACTGCTGTTTAGTTTTTGCAAAAACAATCGAATTGTTCAATGTGAACCTTATTTTTACCTCCTTTCTTTTTTGAAATTGGGATGGTGTCAACAGTTGAACTTGGAGAGATTCTGAAAGTCATGAATTCCAGCCCGACTCTCATTGATACGGTAACAAAGCATGTTGAGTGGCCATTCAGCAAAATCATAAAACATGATTTTGATTTGAGTTCGGACTCCAATTTGACTTTTTTAGAGCTATTGTGCATTAAATATTTCAAAGTGACAACAGAGTAAGCAGGGTTCAACCGTAAGGATAAACCAATGGCCCTGGGGTCAATCCATATTCATTTTTTATAATTTGCTTATATATAATATACATTTGCTCAGTCTTGATAACATAAAAATTTGTTTTTTCTGCAAAGTTTTAAACACTTTTGTTACAAATTCTGTTAATTTAAAATATAATGTATGATATAAATTATACATTATATGCTGTCTAATTTTCCCACAAAAGTTGATTTAAATTGTATTTAATAATATTCTGATTAAGTTCAAGTTATTATTGAAAATAAATACAGGTAATTAATTATTATTTGTCAGTAAAGAAAACTCAAATTAAAAAATATGAATGCTGGCAGAAAAAACATTTTGTTGAACTCATTGCAGCTTCACTGTAGAACTCAAGGGCAGATTCTCATTTTGAACATTCCAAAATGATAATAAATGTTGGGTTTTATAATACCTGTTTCTCTTAATGTATATATTTCAATTTTGTCGAATGAGAAATTACACTGTATACTGTAAATTATTTTTTTCAACTCAGTGTGTAAAACCATCATTGTTAAAAAATGAGAGGAGTAAAGCTGTTGGTGGTTTGGGATCTGTAAGAACTGGATTAGACGGTTTTCAGCCTATGAAACTAGAAAAAGAAAATACCAACAATCCAAGGTCCATAGTGGTCCTGTGTGTTATCAGTGAAGCGCCAGTGAGGTGGGGGATACCGTGGCATTATACAGTGGTACTGTGACATCAGTCTAAGACGAATAATGCCAGGCTTAGAAATGTGTGTCCAAGCCAAAATATGAAAAGCTTTAAAGCTTCGTCAGTAAAAGAGAATAACTGGCTTTATGCTTAGAAAATATTTGTATCTCTACAGTTTGAAATAGTATAGTATTAAGTTTATTATATAATAAATGTCATTAATAGAGTGTTCTGCAGTGTATTTTTCGCATGATTTGTAGCAGTGTTTTCGTTATTGTTATTAGTATTATAGAATTAACGGTATTTTCAATTTTAATTCAAGTATGTACAACTATTTGCCTTTTAAACCTTTAGAATGAGAGTCTACTTTTTTTTCTCAGAAATATTTCAGAATGATTTATTAGTTTACTTAAGAGACACTAAAATGTGCTTTTATCTTTAATAATGTTTGATGATGATTGGTAAAAGCCCTGCTAGTGGAGGGTTTATGTGAAGGCCAATATTTTCTATACAGTATTTGTGATGGTTTTGTCAAGTGCACCGTTTCCTAAAGAAATTGCTATCACGCTTTACCTCTAACATCTGCTTCCATTAAAATCCACTCAGAATGGTAATCTAGTGACCTGCTGAGCCCTCAAGCCATCTCTACTGAAGCACACCTGTGCTTTTCTAAGAGTATAATGGGATCAAGGCCATTAGACAGCAATTAGACATTGTTTAAACCTGAAGTATTACCAGATCACATTACAAGCACCGGGCGACACTCAACCAAGTTCGCAAGTGCAAGTGACCCAAGCATTCTCAGACTGACATGGAAACCACTTTATTGCTTTATTTTTTTCCCTTAAATGTTCAATTATTCAATAATTGGTCTTGTGTTGAAACTCTATGCACGCTACATTGTTAAAGTAATCTTAAAAACTTTTTGTGAAAGAACAATTAATAGCTACATGTTAACAATACAGCTTGGAAAAAAGGTGGTAAAAGGTATTTTTATTTCTTTTTTCAGGAATTACTTTCCAAGCTTTGACTATCTATATAGTTAAACTAGTTACTGTACTAGAATATATCATTCACACTAATAGGTAGCACACATGTTCATACCATTAGGAGTTGAAAACATGTCTAACATTTAAATAAAATTAAACTTAAATATGATAGATCAAACTAAAAACTGAAAAAGACTACAATGTATTATTTGTTTACAGGTTAGATTTCATCAAAAACAAATATGAAAAGCAAAGAACACAAGAACTGCTTTTGAAATCGATTTTTGTTTTAAAGCCGATGCTTAAACTGAAATAACTGATGGATTTTGATTGTTTAGATTATCATAACATAATATAATAATATGATAATGAATCTCAGTCTACTTGTAGGAAATAATTTGCTATGCAAAGGCCTAAACCTTATTTACGGCATATCAAAGTAACACAGTGTCAACATGGCTCCCTCTAGTGTTCGCGTGAACAAAAAACAGTTTTCAATATTCCTTCCCCCCCTTAGGACTGATATTCAACAGAAAAAACAGAAATGCATGCTGCTTACCTAAAATTATTTTATTTCTATTGATTGTCTGCATCCGGTGAAAAATTCACTAGATATAAATTATCCATATAAATATTCTACACCAGTATTTAAACAAAGGGATTACAAAAACAAATGTTCACATTAAACTATGTGGTTGTCTTTGAACTCCATCACAGACATTTAATACGGGATGCTTTCTAATGCTTGATTCATTGTGACAGAAGACAGAGAAGAAAAGTTCTTCCAAAAATGAAAATTATTTTAATATAAAGGTTAACTTTAGGTGTACTCACCTTCGTTTCAAACTCGTTTGACTTTCTTCCATTGACCAGTGAGGAAAACGTTTATCCGAAATGTTCTTCTGTGCTGTTGCGTGCAAGGACACGTGGAAAAGTCACATCAAGTTTGGTGTAAAACCGAACGCCAAAAATTATACGAAATGTTTATCTTTGGTGAAAGAATATGAAGGAAGTTGAGCAGTACGATGTAACAAAATGAACCACAAGATGGCAGCAACAGCCTGTTGATATGATATCTCTCTGATAGTGGATCACGTAAACGCAGCATACCTGCCAGCCATTAACGGTGAGAGTTGATGAAGATGGAGGCTTTGATGTTTTATCTTTACACAAAAGCTTTATAGTTGTGTATTTAATAAATGTTGAAAATGTCTAGTATTAACAACCTTTAATTTAACTTGTTATTTCATGCAGCTATCTGAGTGCTTATAGTTTACTACAACAGCACATTTTTATTCCTAAATCCATAAATTGCCTGAAAAAAAACACACAAGAAAAAATCATTTGAGTGCCATGTGTTCTCTGCACTCCATCTTATGAATGTAAACAAAAGTTGAATTTTATGGCCATACTTTTCACAACATACTGTTTAAGTGAACATTTCCTTTATACAAACAGTGAGTCAATAGAAAACACACCAAAAAAACAAAGAAATGTTTAAATATAGCCATTTCTCCATTCCACGAATGCAAAGAATAGATTTGTGTTCTTGTGGAGACGGGGTCTAGCGAGGCAGCCTTGAAGAACGCACTTGGATGGAGGTTCTTACTAAATCCTTGTTGTTTCGAGTCTGACGTCATCACGTATCAGTGTTTTTTGGCAATTTTAACAATCATAGGGTGTGGGTTAGGGTAAAGGTTTCGTAAGATTTGAAACTCCAAGGATTTAGTCAAAACCAACACGCCACGCCCACGGATCTGACTCGAAACACCTAGGATTTGTGAGAGCCTCCATCCAAGTTCGCTCTTCCAGGCTATTTAGAAACGGCCATTTGTCATAGGGCCTATCTGTAGCTTTATCCGTTGTCACCGTCACGTATGCGCAGTTAAACACTTTGAGCAAAATCGCTTATTGATGTCATTGACTTTCCATAGTAGGATTAAAAATGACTATGGAAAGTCAATGGGGACTAACTTTAAAGTGAACTACTCCTTTAAGCCTTTGAATCAAAGTAAGAAGCAGTCACGTGGGTATATGTGAAAAAAGGCTATTTCACAATATGTGTTCTTCAGTGATTTTGTGTCCCCCACATAATCCATAACCGTCAAAATCCGATTCTAATTCTTAAGAATACAAGAGGAGAGAACGCATGAAAGTAGCCGGATGTGTTCCCCATGTCCAGTATGGATCGAATGCATTCTTGAGAGCACGGAACCTGGTTGAAGTCCCAGAAGTCAATGCAGTGCATCATTTGACGAGAACACAAGTCTGTTCTTTGCAATCTTGGAATTGAGAAACGACACGTGGTCACGTGATTTTGATAGAAAGAAAAAGCACCAATACGAAGCTTCACTGAAAATCAATTCATTTTTTTGACACAAGCATCGGAGCTTTGGTGTCAGCAAGCCGGATAAGAATTCTGTGAGCTGTGCTTGTCCATAAAGTCATGGTCAGGATTAAAGATAGCTCATCATTAACCTTTGCCTAATAAAATATAAGATTAATTTGCAGCTGCTGTTGAAACACAATTCCACTACATTAGCAGTGTGTACACATAAAGTAACCAAGAAAATTAATCAGAATCGTTGCTTGACAGGCATGGGTTTTCACAGTTTTATGACAATGAATAAGTTTAAAGGCCTGTTAACTGCAAGAAGGACAACGATAATGATAAATATAGCTGCAAGCAGCAATTACGGGGTCAAGCCCTACAAGGGCACAAATGGAAATACATGTGGACATTTCTGAAGATTAAGCGAGAAATATGTTCTGTCCGTCCACGCCGCCGCATGTTGCAGTTTTTGTCATCAGAAGGGTCAGAGGAAATATTTTGTACATGTCAGATTATCACATTTTGAAAAACAAGTTTAAAAACACAGGGAAACGTAGTTAGAAAATTGCTCATAACTTTTGACCATTAGGTGCGCTGTCACCAAATTGCTATGGGGTGAACAAGATGTCCCAATGATGATACATTATTTACAAACTTTTGTGTCAGTACACAAAGTTTTGCAGTGTCAATCTTGTAGTCAATCAGATCCTATTTAACGTTTTTTTTATTAAAAGGCCACTAGGTGGCGCAGCCCCACCACCCTGTTTGTGTGTTCTCAAAACCGTTCCCATTAATGAACCAGAAAAACAGCCTGATCTCACTGAAATTTGTACCTATGTTATGAGGTGGCTAATTCATTTGAATTTGTACAATGCGAATCATACAAAAATGTAAGATTTTTAGAAAGAAGCCATATTGAAGCCCTTCCCCTAAACTGCACCGCCACTTGCGCAAATGCAAACTGTACTAAGCAATCATATAAGATTGTATGAATTCATGTGAATAAGGCATCATGTAAAATAGTTATTAACTACCGTAAGACTGTTCAAAAGAACGTTAAAAAAAAGGGTTTTATTTACACATCATGGATACTGACAATACACATTATTCTAAGGCAAAACATTTCTCCATTAAAAGTGAAGTGAAAGTGACTAATTTGTCTGTAATGGTGACCCATATCCGAGATATACCTCTGCTTTTAACCCATCCAGAGAGTAGTGAACACACGCACAGCAAGTGGTGAACACACATACACCCAGAGAAGTGGGCAGCTATCGCTGCAGCGCCCAGGGAGCAAGTAGGGGTTAGGTGCCTTGCTCAAGGACACCTCAATCGTTATCCGCCTGACCTGAGGATCGAACCGGCAACATTCTGGTCACGAGTCCAAACCTCTAACCATTAGGCCACGACTGCCCCGTAATAGAACACAACTCCCAAGAACAAAGAAGTTAATGCAAGATTTTCGGTAAAGCTACAGTAGACCAAATTCTCTACACTCAAAAAAATCTTTAAAAAATAAGGTACTTTATCAACATGAAGGAATTTTTCCTTTTTACAGGTGTTTTACCTGTATTTTACATTTTGCACGGCATTAAATTTCATTTTAGCATTAACAGAAATTTCCGTAAAAGAAAGGGAAATTAATTGGTTATTTTCTGCCAGTATTTTATCTGTTTTTATACAGTGAAACATAGCTTCTGCTCCACCCTTTGAAAGAGAACCGCAAAACTGATGTCAGATCCATGTAATGAGGTAGTTTCCACCACCACCTTAATGAGATTTTCTTGCTGGCACTCATGTATCTGTATAATGCAATGCGGAATAATGCAGAACCCAAGACCCCCGTTGATGCCTGATGATGTAATGCCTGATGCAAGGCATGTGTAAGGCATTGACCAGATTATATAAAATATAACACCATGGAATATTGGTCAAAAATCTTGCCAGTAGATGAGAACTCGTCCGGCATTACTGTGTAAAAGTGCACAGTGCCTAAGCTTGTGTATTTTGGGTAGGATTTATGGAAACAATTAACATGATGTTCATGAGAATCTGCAACAATAGACAATGGAATTTCTCTGTAATGCTTGAAATGAAAAAAAGTATAGTACCTGTCAAATTTGGCAACAATTTGTTGGCATTCTGGTTGTAAAACCTTTTGATATGTCTTTTCGGAAGAAGGTGACTAATACAATAACAGGACTACTATATCATCAAAAGATTATTTACCACCATTCTATTAGTTTGTTATGGTGTTATTGAGCTGCTGATTACTATAAATAATACTTTGTTTGAACGGTGAAAAAAGCCATGTGTCGTTTTAAACCTCTCTTTTATGTGCCTTTTTTCTTCATGTAACCTACAAAGTGCAACACATGAAGCCTGGCACCAGATGATCAAAGATATGGCTCCCGGAACAGTTTTACTGAGTCTAGAGTGCTTTGCTCAGTTTACGGTAGGGTTCTCTCTGTCTCTCTATACAGTATAAAGACCATTTTGTAAGAAGTAAACAACACTGGTCCAGAAAAACTTCCGGTTTCTGGACAAATGTTACAACAAAAAACGACAAACAAAACATTTAGAACTGAATAAAAAATATCTATGAAACCTAACAAAATATATGATACTGTATATTTAATATCCAACATCATTATTTTCAACCCAGAATCCATTGATTTGTGTTCACGAATTTCCCCTTTTTTTTGGCGTCGTTCAGCACAACTTTCAATATACACACCTTTTGTATAGAGGGTTTCAATGCAACAACCCCAAAAAACGTTACTGCTCATGCACGCTTTTGTGGCCCAAACCTAACTTCCTGTATACATCAGCAGCGAAAAGAGTCCCTGTAGATTATTTCTGATAACAAGAAAAATATATTAACCAGGAGATTACATCAAATAGCAAGTTAAAAGTATGTACCTGCACTTGCCAATTGCACTTCTGGTTAGACCTACACTGTACTTGTATATGTGTAATGACAATAAAGTTGAATCTAATCTAATCTAATGTCTAGTCAGTATTATTTTGGGTTACCATTAGAAGAACCGTTACTTGGCTAAACTTAAAAGTTACCCAAGTTGTTTGATTAATAAATGAACATTCAATCAAATTATTTATTTAATACAATTATTATACCATAAACTATTGATATAAATTATTATCTTATATTATTAGTAACAAGCTGATAAACAAACACAGAAAGGACGCGTACATCAGATGAAACCGTCTTTATATACACATATAAATGTACCTGATATTAGGGGAATTCGTGCATATTTACTACGTCGCTTATCCACCCCTACCCCAACGCCACTGGAGCAAAAGCAAATTGTCCTAAAATGCACAAATTTTATGTCGCTAAGCCATCCCTAAACCTAACGTCACAGGGGTTAATAATAACGTCACAAATTAATTCATACGAATGAGGATTTGGTATAAATGTATTAGTTTATGCTGTTTTTACGCTTTGTTCGACTCATTCCACTATCATGTTCCCTCCCCCCACTAGAAATGCATTATACTTGTCCAAAAGCTATATGCATTGCATGGAATAGGAGTTCATAATAAAAAACTTTCCGAACTACATAATTTAAGTTAGGAAAGTTATTTTAAACAGCAACCAACCTCATTCTAATGTCAACTCTACAGCAAAATCGTATTTTCTCACATGACCACTGCAGAAAAAAGCTCTCAAACACCAACAGCCTGTAAAGTGTACTAATAAAAGCTTAGAGCTGCTTCTGTGCACCGGAGATCATTTTAAAGCGCTTCAATGGCCCTGCTTTAAAAATAGAGCAATCCTTTTCCATTGATTAAGATATTAAAGGCTGAAGGTTTCAATGTGCCCCAGGATATGTGTTGGTGTTTTTGGGCTATTTATATATGACAGAATGTGTGCTAAGATAATGGGAGACATGTGTTCAGCCGACCACGTTCCCTTAAGCCACTAACCAAAAAGGAAGGTGAGGAGGAGATAAGAGTACCCGTCTCTCTGGAGCAGGGATTGCTGTTTCAGCTGTGGAGGATCCAGATATGGGGCTGACATCCAAGTACGACCTGCTTAAAGTGCGGGACGGACATTTTTCCTGTGACCACATGTCCTCTGTGACTAGTAGCTCAGATTTTGAGAGCTCTTGCAGCATAATGTATCTCTTTGCATTTCTAACAGACTTTAAGCTAAATTAGGATTTTTTGCTTTTGAGTGCCAAATTTTCTTTTGATGGTTTATAGGTCTAGTGTGTCATTTTTTTGGAGGATCTATTGAGACAAATGCAACATTATATTCTGTACATAACTATGCCTTCAGAGTTGTATAAAGACCTGACATAATGAGGCGTTATGTTTTTATTACCTTAGTATGAGCTATTTCTATCTACATACATCGCGGGTCCCTTTGAATAGAATTCGCCATGTTGTTTCTACAGTAGCTCTAAATGGACAAACTGCTCTACAGAGCGTGTTCCATTAATACACTATCTCCTTTGGCGAGAAGCGAAAACATGACGACATCATAGCCCTTTGTCAGCCTCCGTGGTGCTTCAAAATGGAGGGGTGAAGTGAGCCTTTGGTTGCAATTCGCAACCTTACCACTAGATGCCGCTAAATTTCATATACTGGCAGGCAGACTTGAGAGGTCTGTTTTGAAGTAACAAATCTATCAAGTGTGTGTGTGTGTTGTGTGTGAGTGTGCGTGTGTGTGTGTGTGTGTGTGTGTGCGCGCACATGTGTGCCTGTGTGTTTGTGTTTGTGTGTGTTTGGATGTTTGTGTGTGTTGGGTTGTTTGTGTGTGTGTGTGTGTGTGAATCTCTTTTCAAAGTCTCTTTTTCTGTGTCAGTCCATTAAACAGAGTTTAATGCTGTTCGGGATGCAGTGTAAATCTTTTCTAACCACCGGCTTCATGGAAACACTGTTGTGTTTGTGTTTTCACAAGTGATTGCTTTCCACACTTCTTCAGTTAGCGAAACAGCTGCCCTCGCGCACATATCTAAGCTCTTAGATGAAATGCGGCTGTTTAACTACACACTGGCTTAGTGCTGGGGGGGATGTGCATTTCAGTCACATGATATGAACCATGTTTAATACAAATCTAAAGCTACAGAACATATAGTAGGATTTACAGCAATAGGTGAGCCTGTGGATCTCAGTGACCCACTAAAAGACCAAATACTGTGTGGGTTTGTTAATACCACAGTCACATGGTTAAACTTTGAGTTTTTTTGTTGAGAAAATTAAGAAATTCCCAGAATTTGACAGAGTGTGAATTGTTTGATGAGTTCAAGTTGTTCGTTTGAATATCTGTAGGTTTTAATAGTGCTAATCATGCATATTCATGCTTGCTTATGTTCCCTTCAGCATCCGATGTAGTAACAAAAATAGCTCTGATCATCAGCTTCATAACAGTTTTCAAAAGCAGCGTGAACTGTGGGTGGAAAATGGCATCTTTCCCTGCGTTAACCTCATTGCTTTGGTAATCTCTCTGGTTTGACATGTAGGTCACTGTGGATCACAAAGCTTAACAAGGTGAGAAATGAATCACCATCACAGTGACGTGTAGGTTTGATGCAGGGCCTTTGATAAATAATGTCTGACGTTGAGATCACGCTCTTGATGCTTTTTTGAAAATGAAATCAGTTGAGCAAAGTATTGTTCTCCACGGGGTCTTCCTGTGAAGTGTGACCATCATCGTAAGTGGTTGTAACGGCAGATGAATATCCTACGCAGAACCCACACAAATGTAACCTGACTAAGTGATCTCACATGAGACTTCAGAAAATGGCTGGAACTTAAGGTCAAATGTTAACCTTTACGCAGGATGATGTTATTGGACCACGGATGTCCATTGGATCTCAGATGTGTTAATTTATTCAATTAGCCAAAATGTCAATGTGTCAGACATTATGAAGATGAAATATGTTTTTGGTATGTTTAGGGATTCGCTGCATTACATTACTTACATTACTTACACTTACATTACATTACATTACATTACATAAACTACCCTTATGCGATGGTTTTCTCTGAAATACTCATCTGTAAGTAAGTAAATATTTAAATAAATAATTAAAATATTCATGTATGACATTTGCAATACATTTGCTATATCTGAAGAGCTCTTTTCCGAAACGCTATAAATCCATTTTAATAGTTTTCATGAAAATGACATCTTTTTACCTAGACCCATACATTTTGTTAATTTTAAATGTATCCTGTTCAAATGGTCTGTTGGCTCAGTCTGAACATGTTAAACAATTATTGTTAAATGAAACAACAATATTGTCGATTATAAAATCTATTTTTATTTTTTTCAAAAAAATGTTGGTTTATTTCATTTTAAAAACAAACAAACAAAAGAACATGAAGCATATGACATTAGGGACTCATACTATAAATTAATATAAATCAAATGCAAATGCATGAAATAAATAACAGCCAAATAAAATAAATAGTATCAAACTAAATAGTAAAATAAAATAAATATTTTTAATTTCATGTTTCAATATTTTCCACCACATACAACAAATAATTTAAAAATAACACAAACAAGTACCACTAACGAGCAAATTCTGATTGGTCGAGAAGACATATCGCATTTAGGCTAAAAACAGGTTCAGGATTTTTAAACAAGCATTTGGTTAGCATTTTAAACAAGGGTATATAGTGATTTGGCATAAAACATTTATGGAGTAGTGAATACGTTTAGTACACAGCAAATGGCATGACAAACTCATTTTTTTTTATTTGGTGTTAAATGAGTTTTGGAAAAGAGCTCTTCATATATAGTCGCGGGAAACAAGCGTTTGAAAAAGTATTATGTAGCTGTTTTTTTCTTCAGGTAAAATGAGAATTTTTGTTTCATTCTATGAACTACTCACAATATTTCTCCTTAATTTTAAACAAAAATATGTTTTTTAATATTGACTGTATATGCAGTATACCACCAGTCAAAAGTTTAGTATCACATGGCAATTTTTTTTCTCATGATCTTAAAAATTTCAATGTGAATGTTTAGTATGTATGAAATGTATTTTGTTGGCAGAAATGTGATTGTGATCAGGCTATTCCTATATTTCATAAAAGAGAAAGTCACAGGGGCTTGGAATGACATGAAACTCCTGGTCGGATTACCCATTCCTGAATAGCATTCGGCAAAGTACAAAAAATGACAAAACTCCACAGCTTCACAGATGTGGTGCCATATCTACTTTTACTTTTAAAAAGTTGATATTCATCTGCTTGGAAGTATACAGAATGTGTCTTGCTCATCTGTGCGTGATGTTGTCGAGAGCTCGATGAATTATTCATTTGATTTTTTTTGAATGCCCTGTAGGTCTGGATGAACAGCGTAGCTCATCATTCAGGTGGCTATATGCTGAAAAGCGAAGCAGTCAACATTGATGTACAGTTACCGAGGCAGTCGCAGTTGAAACTAAATTGTCATTTATCAAAGGCAAGTCAGTTTAAACCAGCAAAGGTCATGAAACATTCATGCTGGAGGCGTTCTCACAAGATCCACTTCACTCCCAAACCTGTAAATATACTACTCAAGTTAAGACCGCTTGATCTTGACATTCAAATATTCATTAACTCACTGCAAAGCATTTTCAATGTAATGCTCTTTTGGATTTAGCAAAAGAAGCCCTATTTTTATGTACACTTCAACGTGGAGAGTTTGGCACCCCTGTTATCACACAGCTCAACCGGTGTCTGAACATGACACTTGTAACAGCAAAGGATGGAGGTTCAATTGACAGGGAACACACATCACATAATACACTCACTTTGATAAATACATTAATGTAAGGCAAGGCGAGGCGAGGCACTCAAAACTGAAAGGTTGTTTTCGGATTAACAAACATGTATACTCAAGAGCAGGCTCATATGTTTAGGCTTTGGTGCTTCTATCATCACATATAAGAGATGCTGACCGCAGCTTTCTACTGAAATGGAGGAAGGGTCGGTGTGACCTAACACATTGCATCTAAATTCTGCCGCTAAGAGAGTCATCTATTATCCATGCTGTGCTTCCTGCAGCCCACGCGCTCTTTTCACTGAGAGATTATGCAATTTCCACCCAGCAGAAGTCCTCTTTCTTGAAATCAGTCGGAGAACCACAACAGAAACACTATAAAGTCACATTTGGACATTTGAGTACTTTACATACGTTTAAACTGTCTTACAAACTTGGCACATTTTGTAAATCCGTGTATTACTGTATGTGTGTAATGTGCAACCCACCAAGCACAGACGCCCACATGATTTTTTTTACTAAATCTTGTCGGCCAGTCATGGTCTTCATTTAGCCCAAAAGTATTCTATGAAAAGTGGGCTTTGTTTACTTCGTGGACCGAATTTAATCCAAGATGGACATCTGATATGAACCACATACAGGCATGATAAAGATGTGGAAAAAAATTAAAGAGAACATTTCCGGATTAAAATGTGTGCTGTGATGTTTAGTACAGCCATTGTTGAACATTAGCTATTATTCTATAACCCAATGTTCCCGGTAAACAAAGATACATCTTAAAAAAACACATTTTCTAATGTCACTGTCAAACGTTGAAAACACATCTGTAATAAACGTCGCATAGAGGAAATCTTATTATGGACGTCTTATTAACGACCATGAAAAGAAGGCTTTTGCTGTTCACTTTTTAACCCAATTTTAAGTTGTTTCGACGTCTTTTTACGTCGAATCCGTACGCTGCATATTTCAAAACTAAAATAATATCAATAAGAAAGGGTGCATTTATACACTGATAGCCACGACAACTGTACGCCAGTATCCAATTAAAGCAGATTTTTCAAAGTGACAGCAAAGGACACATCCAAAACAAAACCGCATCCACTATAAATGTGACCTCTAATCTTCCTGAGCTTTTCCTGCTCTCTTGCTGTTCATCCAGAGTGTTAACTCTTCGATCGTGAGTCCACTGTCACTAATCATTCAATCAGTCCGCTGGCGTGAGAGCACACAGCCGGAGAAGCAGATTCCTTCCTCGAGAGCGCAGTAATCCATACATGCACCATCACGCACTCATGAGAAAAACAAGAGCTCGGGCATCTGTTTTTGCTCTGTGACCTATAGTTTTACAACAGACATTTACTAAACCAAACGCCTTCTGGCTAATCAATATAAGAGCAAAAAATTGAACCTGTAGCCACTGGAATCTGATTCACTGTATATTGTTACACGAAAGCAATCAGATGAAATAACAGGATAACAAGAGCATTTCTACCCCGGAGCAGGAATAGAAAACAAAGCAGGGTGCGAGTCTTTATTAGATAGGAGGATAGACAAAAGTGGCGTCGAATGCAGAAAGAGGGCGTTGTGTTCTGTCTCTTGGCAAAAAATACCTCCAGTAGAGAACACCCATGTGGAATAAGCCGATGGCAAAAGGTGGCGTTTTATTGCATTACTACCATCATTATGAAAACCTGTTCAACACGAAGTGTTCCAATACAAACAATGTTAAACATTAAATAGCATCACTGTTATAAAACACCTCACTGTAATGACTAGATTAATGGATCTCAACTAGTGACCTGAAGGTCTGTTCATACAGAAAAACAATGCACAATGTGGGTAATAAAGCGCAAGTACTATAATGCAACTAACCTTGCACTATATTACTGCATTGTCATGCATGTCAAAATATAAAGGCTTATTAACTTTAACTAAGAAAACATATCAGTGACTGACTCCAAATCTAACAGTGTTTTAGCACAAATGTCTGTCATGTGTAGACAGTACTTCACAAATTCATTAAGCATATGACAACACGGACAGGGTGTGTGGTGTGCTTTTATGCTTGAAAACCATAAATTAAATGATACAAAGCAAATGATAATATAACCCAGACTTAATTAAAGAGTTTCACTGCGACAAGGATGATTTATGTTTACCACAAAATGTTGGGAATTATTGGTTGCCAGGAACATGAAGTCATTGATATTCAATGGGCATGTAGAAACCGAACACCTAAGCTATACTTGTACTATTAAAGTCAATTTGGCTGTTCAGTTTGGATGTTGTTGAATCTGTTCAGTTCTATTTATGAGATCATCTACTTTTGCACACTTTAAAATGACAATTTATGTAAAATGCACAAAAGAATATGCACAATACTCTACTGAATGAAACATTGTCTTTTGGTATTATGACAAGAACAAATGCTTTCCATCAGTACAATGATCACCCTGTGCATTCGCACTGTACAGAACTGAATGATGAAGGGAGGGGATCTGGAAAAGAGCCACGTATTTAAAAGCCTCCAGCGCTTATTTGAGACCAGCATTTAGACGTCCTCTTTGTGGTGAAGATTATGGTGTTTTAAACTGTAATTCCTCAGTAGGCTAATTGTATAACTCTGAGAATTCAGTTAACAATGATAATGGAGTAAAAGATGCTTTTATGATAAGAGAAATAAATAAAGTTTAACTAAAGAATTTTCTAATAAAATAAAAAACATTTATTATTAGAAGTGTGAGTGTGGATGTGGAAAAAAGGCTCCAGCCCTCCCATGACCAGTGTTTGGTAGAACTAGTTACTGTTATTTAATTACTTTTCCCTTTAAAAAAAGTAATGTAAGGGATTACTCTTATTTTTTCAGTAGTTTAGTTACAGTTACTACGGATTGTACTAAATACTGTGATGTATACAATAGTGGAAATTACATTAAAATTCAAAATCTAACTTTCAAATGCATACATTAATGTATCTTTCTCAAATGTATTATTTGTTAGTCCTTTATGTAGTTTGATATGAATTGTTTTGTGTCTATTCTTGAATCGCTTAACTAATCAAGGTTGATATGAGATATAGAAATTAATTATTTTCGAAGTATTCAAATACTTCTTGGAGAAAGTAATTTGTACAGCAATCTAATTACACTCTTGAATATGTAATTAACTAGTAATTAACTACTTTTTCAGAGTAATTTACCCGACACTTCCCATGACCCTACACAGAGAATAAGTAGGTTTAAAAAATGGATGGAAGGATTTCATTTAGCTCAAATTCCTCTTTTAATTACTATATCGAAAAGACCATGAACATCAGCACATTAGGACTTTATTATATAACTTAATAATAAAACTATCAGCTAAAAGAATCCCATTCCTTCTCAGTTTCATAGATGTTTGTAAACACAATCATGTACCTTTTAGAGACAAAGTGTGTTGCCTGTTCTTTGCTTTGGCAGTGGAATAGGGATAACTATTGATTTCAGAGCCAGCGCCAGCACTGCATCCTCATGTTGAATCGATCACCTGTTCAAGTGCTAAAGAGTGATCGTAGAAAAACTTGTAGAAAAATAAACCTTGCTGATGAGAAACTAGTCCAGTATTTTACTAAATGGCCAGTCAGACTATCAGTGAAAATCAGCTGTGTCGTTTTGTTGAGTTTTATGGAATATGTATGTAAGGGTAGGTCCATCAATACTTTAAAGACGCGCTGTGGTGAAGATCGAATTGTTTGCGTTGTTTATATGTCTATGTGGTGTTTTTAATATGTTTAAGACAAGTCGTGCAAATTCATCAGTCAACATCATTGCTTGACAGTCTCAGAAACACAGTTTGAAATGCTCGTTTTCTACATCACAGACATGTTGCAACCAATCACCTTGCACAGTCGAGTGGATCAGGTAGTCTGAGCTGGTGTGATTGAGTGGAGGTGGGGACTAATTTGCATTTTCATAGGCCACATACTGTTTATAAATAAAAAAATGGTGTAGAGTTGTAATTCAAGCTATTTTAGATTAAAAAATATTTCAATGTATCATGAGGATGATTAAAGATGAGTTTTATGGGGTACAATTCTTCACAGATATGTTCCCATTCCAGGACTTCATTAGCAGCAAATGTGCTACAGTGCTAAACTAAACAATCATAATTTTAATTATTAAATCACAAAGTAGTTTAATCTGTTTAGATAAAAACCTGTACCATGTTGCATTATGGGTATTGTTATTAAACAATGTGTTGCTTGTCTGTCATGGTCATTCGCAAGGTTATTTTAGTTTACTAAAACGAACAATTGAACCATTTTTGTTTATTAAAATGAATATTGTCCTAAATATTATTTAAACTTTAGATTAACTTTTAAACTTTTTAAATTAGAATGTTACCTCAGCATATTAAGTTGAGTTAAACCAGGGCCGGGGGGCCGGGGAGGCATGGCCCTCCAGGTTTTTCTTGGTCCCCTCCAAAAAATATCCTGCTGACAATTAAAATAATTACTAATTATTCGCTAACACTTCAGTATAGGGGTCAACTCTCTATTCACAAAACATTAACTATGACTTTTTCCCCAACTAATTCTTAATTTGTGGCTTATTAGAGTTAGAAGGTAGTTATTAGTTTTAGCGATTTAGTTTGTTCAGGGATGTAGAGTATGGTCATGCAGAATGTGTGCTTTATAAGTACTAATATATAACCAATATGCCAATAATAGCTAAAAACAACTAGTTAATTGTGAGAATTGCCCCCTATACTGAAGCGTTACCAATTATACTTATTTAATAATTATTCTTATTAAATACTTACTAAAAACTATCTATTAAATAATGATCTGTCAATTCAATTACAGCATAATGCAAAAATGATGCCTTAATAACTTTGAAAATATATCTACTATTCTAATAAGAATTTGTCACTCATAATCCCAAACCATCAGCCTGTACTCGCCTAGCCTAGTACAGGGCCTGTTTTAAACTTACATATGGTAAAATGAGAATAAATCTAAAATAGCTGAATGACAGCATTTGTGTTGCATAAACAATCATTTTTGTTATTCCTTTTTATTTTATAATGTTTAACTCAATGTTTTAACACTTTATGTGCATATGTAACAACAATGTGCTGTAATAAGAGCAACTGTACCTGGACAAAAGGTCACAGCAAATTTCAGGACACAGATGCAAGGGCCATCACTTCCTACAGTTTTACAACACATACACCCAACAGAAAAGGAGGTAAAGGTGAGAGAGAAAGAAACAATTGAGAAACAGTGTTAATCAAACTCTGTCCAGTCCAGCATAGCTCTAGAAACCAAAAACAAATGTTATCTTTTCATCTCCTGCACTTTCCTTAGAAGAGAAAGATCATCTGAAAGAGTGAGAAAGTGTGTGAATTTTCCCACTGTTCTTGGCTGAGCTGAGTGACTGCATGGTCTGTGCATTTAGTGGCTTCTAATCGTCTCTTCCCATCGTTGTTGTGGAAGAGCATCCTGTGCTAGGGCTTGATCCGCCCTCGTCTGGCATGTTGCCTGGACCATCTCTCTCAGGCTGCATAGCTGAAGTGGCTTGTGGAGCCAGCTTGGACACGCAACCCAGTGGGGCGCTCATACAACACTGGCCGCCTATAAAAGTGAGCAGATCTGTTCTGATAGCATGCACATACATAGTGCTGAAAATGCATTCCTTTCGTGCCAAGTATATAGGCTAGCGTTGTTCCGTGCACATGCTGTATCGTACATGGAGAGTGCGTAGCCCAATAGAATAAATATTTCAGAACAAAGCAGCAGTGCATAATTGTTCGAATAATGATCTCACATTTTGAAGATTACAATCATTGGGGGGATCCTGTCGAGGTGTTAATGATGATTATCATACGAGGACTCATATCTGAATTGTAATATTCTTAATAAGCGCCAGCAGTCATCTGTTATGTTCATCAGCGGTGATGTAAATGACTGCATTAAAAATTGATTGCTGGCTCTCTGATCTCAAGCTATATGATCTTAACAGATGGCCTGATACTGAATGACAGTTTGTGCAGCTGTTGGTTGCAAGTTTAAGCAGGTAGATCTGGATTTAATTTGCAGTTTTCTACTGCATTTATGGATATCTCCAAATGTTCTTTATAAGTGCAGTATGCCCCTTATCTGCTCCTGATGGCTAGCTGAATCTGAACCACCATACTGTACTACCTATGACTTGAGTTCTTCTGTAGAATACAAAAGAAGATATTTTGAAGAATGTTGGAAGTCAGTCAAGAGTGAACCCCATTGACTTGGTCCTAGAGCCTCAAAACGCTTGGTCTCGAAACACTCAGGTATTGGTCTATTATTGGTCTCAGCCCGTCAAAGTCTTGTTCTCGAAACGATCTGGTCTTGGTCTTGTCATGCTCTCAGCTCCTCAAAGTCTTGGTCTTGTATTCGTCTCGAAACACTCTGGTCTTGGTCTAGGTCTTTACCCCTTAAAGTCTTGGTCTTGTCTTAGTCTCGAAACACTCTGGTCTTGTCTTGGTCTAAGCCCCTCAAACTCTTTGTCTTGTCTTCATTTCGAAACACTCTGGTCTTGGTCTAGGTGTTTACCCCTTAAAGTCCTGTTCTTGTCTTGGTCTCAATTCACTCCTGTGTTGGTCTTGTCTTAGTCTCAAACACTCTGGTCTTGGTCTTGTTTTGGTCTCAAAGTCTGGGTCTTGTCTTGGTCTCAAAACACTCTGGTCTTGGTCTCGGTTTAGGTGGTCTTGACTACAACACTAAATTAGTATCTCAAAGGTACATATTGGTACCAAATGTATACATAACACTACCTAAGAGGTACATATTAGTACCTTTTTAATAGGTACCATCCCAGTGACAGCTTTTGTGTCCTTTTCAAGAGTGCATAATCCTTTTTTTTTTTTTCTTAATGGTGAGCTAAAAATGGTTCTTCTACAGCCTCACCTCAAACCACCCTTTTTATCCCACTTATTTTTAAAAATGAATGTAACTTTTTTATTCAGCTGGCCGATAGCAAGCATGAGTTATGTCCAAGGTTGTCCTCAGATACCCTTATTGCACCAAGCCTTTGCAATTCGCACTTAATCCGTTACTTCGGGAAAAGGCAGCCATGTGGGCGGGAAACAACATCAATCTACAGCTGTGGAGATGTCACACGGCTTACCTTTTTCGACCCCTGCGGTCCCGAACAGCCGTAGGTGTGCTGTATTGAGAGAGCGCACGTGCTTTGACCTGTTTAGTAGCTCTTGAGGTCTCCTCACATAATATATTATTGAGGGAGCAGCATGGTCCTTTGTGAAAATGCCCTGAAAGAAAGCCCACGCAAGGCCTTGCCATGAGGATATCGCTTGCATCAGATCCATCTATCACCATGGTGAGACCAAGGAAACCATGTGGCTGATGAACACATTACTTGTCTGTGAAAAGGTTATACTCATCGGGATCATTTTCGATTCAAATTAAGGACATTTGCCATAGACGTCTGCAACGACGTCTTGGAACAAAAAAGGTGGAGGTCCAAACTTTCACGTTCTTTCAAAATATGGTAAATATCGAAAGGAAATAATATATGGATAGTAATATGAAAATTTGTAAATTCAGGGCGATGGCTGATTTTGATGTTATCTGAATGTATAAATGTTTTCATAAACATCTGACATAGCTTATACAAGAGATTTATTCATGTTTATTTCAATAATAAGTGGGGAATTGTTTCACGTCTGAAATATCAGTGATAAATAAACATGCAGACATAGAAAATCCCCACTGCCTACTTTGAAAAGGCAAACCCCTGAAATACGCCCTGAACTCAGTGCCCCCTCTGTTAACGTCCTCTGATGTGTCCTCAAGCCATTTGTCGTGATGGTGACAATGTGACTGAAACGCTTTCATCGATTGCACAGCCGGGTGCTTGATCAAAGACATCCAGCGGAGAGTGTTGAAGACTCTGATCCTCAGATGGGACCAAACCTCCAGGAACGACAGTTGTTCCAATGCTCTCGTGTAGCAAACGATCAGCTAATTGTCTAATTAAAGTAATCTTTGCATAAATTGTTCCCTAATTACAAGCAGCTAACAAATGGCTGCACCAGAGGGAGGGTAACGTCAACGCTTACAGCGAAGGATCCAGCATTTAAATGCTGGGTTGTTTAACCCATGGCTGGATCAAATATGGACATTTTGCTATAGCGATATATAAGGATTAGATTAGTGCTTCATCAACCTTCAACTGTGTTGACTTTAATGCCAAATGAGTCAAATAGAAAGTGTAACAGATATTCGTCCACAGAGCTGACAGTCTTTTGCACAGATTGTAATACAGCAGCTGGTCAATGCTGGCACTGAAAGGTAGTTCTGCACAGCAAATCTCTGTAATTCACTGTGAAACCTCATTTTCTGATTGCGTTAGCGGTTGCATTCCGTTAAACAGTTCTGCTTAATCTACCCCTATCACTTTGAACAAATACTGCTAATTGATCTAGAAATGTCCTGAAATAACTGCATGAATCTGACTAAAAGCAATGGAGACTGTGCACTACTGCAATTCTGCTGGTGTAACACAATGTACACATACAACAGAATAGAGTAAATAAATCCAAACTTTAATCATTCCCTTAATTCGATTTTTTACTTTGGTTAGTACTAAGTTCTAAAGTATTAATGCAAAAATATTTCAAAACTTTTTCAAACAGTTCTAAATTTAGTAAATAACAGAGGCATGGTTTCAGAGGCAACAACATAAACAAACATTATGTGGCTTAAACTTCTGGTAGAAAGCAGGAAAGAATTAATAACCGCTGAGTAGTTTTAATGTCATTTATTGTTAAACATAAATAAATATAATAACCAAACAAAGATCGGAAGTTAACTTCAGGCCAGGCACCCGCGTTCAATGAAATATGTTATATGTTGCAATATGTAAACTCTAGTCTAGAAGCACTTTCAGTTTTTATTAAAAGTGAACGTTCACCCAAAATTCAAATTCTGTCATAATTTGTTCACAGTGTAAAAATGTATTGTAAAAAAGAGAAAGATATTTGGACGAATGCTGGTAACCAAACAGTTCTTGGACCCCATTGACTGTAAAATATGTTGGTCTTGGTCTAGATCTTTACCCCTCAAAGTATAGGTCTTGTCAGAAAATGTTTTAAAATTCAGGCTAAAAATGTACAATTACAGAAAAGACCGCAAATGAAAAAAAAAACGGTTATTTAACAATTTATTCTTGCGCCCCAGCCGTCAGAAAATGTATGAGATTTTCCAAGAACTTTTTGGTAGCAAGCACTCTTCCAAATATCTTTCTCTGTGTTTATGTTTTCTGAAGTGTCTATAGTCATTATTTTGATCAGAATTTTCTTAAACACTGCAAACATTATTTATAGTGCTTTTTCTGTAACTAAGCATCCAAGCAAATTGTAAACACACGACCAGAAAGAAACAAGCAGAATTGTTTTAGACTAAATGATGTCATGAAGCCAATTTAACACCTACTGGTCGCCATCCACTTATATTATAATTAACATTCTGCTAAACGAAAGTCATACGGTCTTACCTTCACAATTTGCATTATGCATCATCATCCCTTCCATGTCTGTATGTAAATGTATATGTCTACTGTACCCCTATGATTACTGTGTCCATTGTATCATGTACAATATATCACACAAATAATGTGTGAACTGTGTACAGTAAATTGTCCCCTCTGTCTATATTGTGATTACTGCATTTATTTAAAGTGTATACAGTTATTGTATATTCTGCTCCACTGCTCTGTTCCTGGGGCAATGCACAAAACATTTTCACTCTTTGTGCATTTCTTGGATGTGACAATAAAAGTGAATTGAATTGAAATGAGGATTCTTAAATAGAATGCAATGTAGAATTACAATTTTTGGGTAAACAGTCACTTTAATATACGCATGTCACAAAATTGCAGTCTTAGACCTGTTGTTCTCATTTGATCATTTGATATGCAAACAACTTCATACAAATATTGTTCCAGCACATGGGTACATCACTTCATGCTTATCAGCTCTGGGAAGTGCTCAGGAAAAGGGAGGTACATATTGGTCACAGGGGTGGGAAAGTACAGACGCTTTAAGACTTTACAGGAAAAATGTTGTTTAGGTGGTTTGACTAACATGAAAAACTTGTTATTGCTAAGTTTTCCTTAAAAATCACACAAAAAAAGTTGTTATCAGCAGCTGAACTAAATGTTTCACTGTTCTACTAACTGGAAACTGGATATTTTTGAAGGTTTATTTCCTTTCGGAACACTTTCTTCACTTCCTCCCACACTTTCCTATTTCTTGGTGTCCTCTCTGACCTCATGCTGAAATGAGAGTTTCGCTTTCCAAGTTTTATGAGCAACATGCAATATATTAAAACATTCAATAAATTCTACACTCCTAAAAAGGGTGCTTCAAAAGGTTCTTCGATGCCATGGTATAGAATAACCTTTTGGTTCCATAAAGAACCTTAAACATCTGAAGAACCTTTTTGTTTCACAAAAGGTTCTTTGTGGCGAAAAAAGGTTCTTCAGATTAAAAAAGGAGTGAAATAGATACATCTCTTTAAAGAACACAGCTTCGCTGTGAAGCACTTTTGTTTTTTAGAGAGTAGGACCGTATTTTGTGCTGTCCCTCCGGGAAAGCCTTGCACAGCTGCCAAAATCGTTCCTTTTTCATTTCACGACACCGTCTGAGATGTCCTCGCTCATGACATTCTATTTTATGTGATAAAAGCTGATGAGCATCAAGGTTACGGCGAAGCCAAGATGCAAATGGGGCAGCACGACAGGGGGTGACTGCTGAGCTCCAGCAACAACAACAAATCGTGACCTGCTATTTAAGACGCAAGGTGGCACACATATAATGCACGTCCAGTGCAGCACCTTCGGAATGAATGGATTTTATTTACATGCCGCCAATAGAGATCGCTTTACGTCTTTTCAGAGCCGGCACAAGGACTCTAACAAAGGCACGGTGAGAGGCAACTACGTGAAAGTAACAAATATTGTTCAGGCTCACTACAGCTGCCTCGCGCACTTTCGGTGGGCCGTTTTTCCTGTAGGCTTGGCCAACGCAAGCGGCGCAGTGTGGGAGAGCGGCTCTCGGCCTTGTTGACTGAAAGGGTTTCCCAGAGACAGGCCACAATGAAGTCTGTCCGTCAGAGGGGCCCACGCATGCCGCCTTAAAGATCTGCGGCAGCTGTCGCGCTGCAGCTCTTGCCAAGCAACAACAGTTCGCTGCTTTGAATAATTTCAGTGGAATTTGAATAAGCACAATTTCAAAAGGGGTTTCGCTAAGTTCAGGGTGAGTGTGTGAGGAGAGTGACATGAAAATAAGCCGAGTGGAGTGAGAAATTGAAACTGAACTGAGAAAGGTGGGAAAGCCATTGTCTAGGTAGAGATAGATTATATAAGACTGTAAAAATGCAGTGGCGTAAAAGTAAATCCATATAACTGTTTAAAGCAACTAAAAAGATTACATTTAGACTAATTCGATAGATTTATCTTACACTGTGTTTTGGGGGCAAAATTACTCACCTAATAACCTCATCCGAAAATGATGTCATCATTTAGTCCTACTCGCACTCAAGTTGATACAAATCTGTATAAGTGTCTTTGTTCTGATGAACACAGAGATGTTTGGAAGAATTCATGTAACCGAACAGTTCTTGGCCACCCTTGACTACCATAGTAGGAAAATTTACTTTATACATTTCCTTATTCTGTTGAACACAAAAGAAGATATTTTGAAGAATGTAGGAAAGCAAACAGTTCTGGGGAACTTTTGAATACGATTGTAATTTTTCCTACTATGGCATTCAGTGGTTGCAAAACTTTTCTAAATATCAACATTTATGAACATCATAAACAAAGTCTCTTTTTAACACATTAAACCCCGTTTAACACTCACCCCATTCAGTCCCATGGGAAATGGAAAACCCCTGCCACTATCAGCAATATTATGTTAATGTTAGTGAGAATGTAGGCTCAATGCAAATGGATTTTGTAACTTCTGTTTTACAAGTTCAAATGGATAGCAAAAAATAAACAGTGGTGGAATAAACTTCTTGCTTAAGCTTGATTAAATAAATAGAAAAAACACATTTAACTGTCATGACATATGTGGTGTATTAATAAAAATAATGTATATAAACAAAATGTTACGGTTATTAATCTTCCTCAAAAACTTCATGCTCAGCGCGGTAAGTAAATGTAAGTGAAATCTGATATCAAGAGTTTCTGGTTGATCTGATGAGTTTCTATCTCAAAATATCCTCCGGCCATCCACATAAACCATGAGCCATATATCAACACGTTTACTGCAGACAGTTTGAGAAGTCAGGATGTCAGGCCTTGCGCTCAGGTTTCATTTGCATCTCTGATCATGATCTTATCTGCAAATAATGTGCAGACGCCATCGTGTCTCCTGACCTGCTGCGTTTGATCTCAGGCACCGTATGAATACGATATCAGAGGCCCTTGTAAAAAAAATCAAAAAGCCTGCCACAGATAAAGTGTTTACCTATGACATAAGCAGCTGTCAGCGTGTCGTCCGTGTAGAAGTCGGTTCCCTCGGGATAAAGAGCTGGGTAGATTTGAGGCCTTTATGTTTCAAGAAGGGATTACATGGTACTGTTGTTAAAAGCAGAACTGAAATGTTATACGACCGTTCATATAAAAACCTGCTCTATCACAACTGCCTGTGAAAACATACTTAAAGACACATCATCATATGACCTGTGGAGCAGTGGTTCTCAAACTTTTATTGTTGCACAGCCCCTTAGTGTAGAGTGCATTACTTTGTTTCTCCCCAAATATAGACTTAAATCTTAAACTTAGAATTATAATTTAACCAAAAACATTTTCAGTTATACAGTGCTGGAACATTGATTCTTTGGTTGGTGGTCTATAAAAATAACAATATTTCATAAAATGCCATAAAACCTGTTGCCCCGGGATCCATCTTGCCCCCCCCCAAGGGGCCATGACCCACAGTTTGAGAACCACTGTTGTAGAGGGTTCCAGTTTGGCCCACTGAAAGTTACATGCACCACTTATAATGGTTTCATGGTGCACTGTTATTCTAAAGCATAACAGCAATCATTCCCGTTCATTTGCATATGGAAAGTGGCCAAGATATTACCAGCAGAAAAAGCACCCTCAAAGCCTGAATAACATGACGACAAGTTCATCTGCATAAAATGGTGCGGCTTTCACATAGACACGAGATGGGATATTCCGGAAGCAGGTGCTACCAGGGCCGTAGCTAATGGAAAGAGGTAGGAAAGATCTAGGGGGCCCACAGGTGCAGGGGGTCCACAACAATTACAGTAGGATCATTAATATAATGTATTTTACATCACAATAAAACTTCATTAATCAACAAATTCTGCTGTATTTGATATGCTTAAATATTTCAACCCGTGGACACCCCACCCTGTCCAGAAAAACTCAGTCTCACATTCACAAACTGAATAGACGAGAGAAGTTCACACGGTTTGAAAAGAAATAATGACCTTATGAATCTTTTCATATTACCTAGAAAAGAGGAGTTACTGCTCAGGTCACGGAAAGAATGGGTTTACCACACAGATAGATTCATACATTATTGTTCATTTGTCGTTGAAAACAACCAGGAAAAAACGGTTTTATAAAAAGTTTCTAATAAAGAATCCATTGAAGCTTATAAATAACATGGAAAGTTACAATGGCATTCATTTAATGTAATAGTTTTCTTTAAATAAACAACTGCAATTAATTACAGACAATTTATTACATATTGTCAGTATTTCATCTTCAAATCTACAAATTAAGGTTACAATACGTTACCTTGTTAACACGCTTCGTTTGTTTTTACAACATGTTTTTACAACATGTTATATGAAATGCAACTGGATGCCAGGTCTCCCTGGAAGAAGAGACTGCAAAGTCTCAATGCGATTTTCCTGGTTAAATAAAGGAATAAATACAATTAATAAATAATGAATAAAAATGAATAAATAACTTTTTCTAAGTCTGTTTAATATTATTTAATTCAAGTGACTTGTAAAACCAAACTCATTTAACAAAAAATTCAATGCAGCTTTTGAACTTTGTATTTAGATTTTATTCCAGTGTGAACATTAACATCAAAATTATCAAATAAAACACCATTGAACCTTATATTCATTTCATCAGGGTGATATCAACATGATAAGATACAGTAACTCAGATAAAAGATTTAGAGCTATCAACATGATAAGATACAGTAACTCAGATAAAAGATTTAGAGCTATCGACACACCCAGGAAGAGTACAAGATCTGACAGACCTGCCAACATTTTATTCTTTTTATTAATATTTATAAAGTCAGAATAGTGTTAGTTGGGCCAAGTCTCTGAATACCTTTGTTGATGTGCGACAAGTATGGGCAGCCATGTGTTTAAATTAATTCATCTGTCTGAGCTCTAAAAGTTGTGTGTTTTCAAAGTACAATGAACTCTTTAATCTCCAAAAATCCAGTAAAATTGGTTGTGATGATATGACCGCTTTAAAGTTGTTCAAGTTATTCAGCTAAATGTAGAGTGGTTCCTCTTTTTTAACAGTGTTGTTTGATTATTGTTGCCTAGTTACACATTTTGTTATTATTGTACAGCAGGATACATGATTTTGGATTCCTCATGAGACCACGTGCCGCCCATGCGCTCTACACGGGTATGGGTAAACAAATTAAAAAAGGTCGGGGGTATGCTTTGGTCACACCAGCCCTGAATTTGACACTTTTGATTTAGGTTATGACATCAGATTTCTCCTAACAGGCAGACCTCATGTGAACAGGCCTTTATTTCTCCCCATCTGCTCTGAGATACTATTCTAATTGACAATAGAGGTGCCAGTGTTTCATTGTCTGACAAGCATACAGCAAAGTGGTTGTTCTTCTGCCAGGAAACAAAACAAAACACCAATAAATGTGACAACTGAATTTTTTCTCTCTTGTTTCATTTTTTGGGGGCCTGGTAACCGACTTTGCATTGATGTCCTCTGGCAAATCACATTATTCATAACGGGTGACTCATTATTCAAAATCATTACCACACATACAAGCAATTAAAATGCACCCCAGAGTTTTTTTCAAATATGTCAATTCCAGGAACGGCTGTGCTACCAAAATGCATATTTCACACTACACAGATTTCAGTTTTAACATGAGTTCGACTTGTGTCACAGTTCTTCCAACGTGCAGTTCTTAATGTGCACATTCAGATCAAGATTCTCAAAACAAACCTCTGATGTGCTTTTGTAAACTCATATAATCATATTTATCAGGATAAGAAGAGCAGTAACTATCACCATTCAAGGTCTCAGCTTTTTTTTGTTTTCTTTTAGATTGCAGATTAAAGTCTTATCTTTTTGCAAGATGATGAGTGAAGACTTTTTTATGTAGCTTCCAATTAATCATTATTTACAGTTAGTTTCACAA
Organism: Triplophysa dalaica; assembly: GCF_015846415.1. NCBI lineage: Eukaryota > Metazoa > Chordata > Actinopteri > Cypriniformes > Nemacheilidae > Triplophysa > Triplophysa dalaica. Next base: position 13,114,471 of record NC_079549.1, on the reverse strand, counting down.
GTTGAGGCAATTATACAGTAAAATAAAAAATGTTGGAAATTTCAATAGCATTGGGTCAAAAAGGGACAAAACAGCCGTTAGGTCAAATTAACGGAGAAAATGTTTACATTAAATACAACAATGGGTTAAAATTACCCAGCATATATGGTTGAAACAACCAAGTGCATGTTAATATACAACCGAACCGGTTGGGTTTTTCTCTGTTGACCCGATGCTGGACATCATAGACACCCCTTCTCAGACACAATCTACTGTTGGTTCTCATTCTATTAATTTCAGAACTATACAACCTGTTGTTCAGTTAATAAGAAAGACCATAACAGAGATATTTTTCATAATGTTTCAAATTGAACCAGCGAAAGGTCCAGTGCATGAAATTTAACGGCATACAGGGGTGAGGTATCGAATTCCAACCAATGGCTCACTACCTCCCACCCTCCCTTACGAAACTATACAGTACATTGGCTGACACAGAACAAAGATGTCGTCAGGTTTTCGCCTCTTTGCCAAAGGAGATAACGTACGTATTTATGAAACACAATCTGTAGAGCAGTTTGTCCGCCTGGAGAATTCCATGCAAGTGGACACGCGGTGTATGTAGACAGAAATAGCTCATTCTAAGGTAATAAAAACATAACGCTTCATTATGTTAGGTCTTTATACACCTCTAAAAACACGGTTATGTATATTTTATGGCACAGCTCGTTGGAATGCTTGATTCTGATTGGTCAGCCGCCACGTTTGCAGGTTCGATATTCCCAGATTCAACCTCTTAAAACTAATAACACACGGTAACTCAGATACAGCAAATAATTTTGAAAGTTTTTTGACAAATTGACAAATGTTTAAACCAAATTGCCTTTTTGTGATATTTGAACGTCGAACTTACCTTAAAACCAAAAGTAAATGGCTTTTCTTCGCGGAAGATCAGCATTCGGTAAAAATTAACTAATAAAATATTTCAAAATCACGTTTCATACCAAGTTTTTTCTAATAAGCGGGATAATGTTCAAGCAGTAGGATGTTATTGTGAAATAAGCCCTTTCAGTGTGATCCACGACCCTCCGGCTGCCTGTACATTATCCCTTACATATTGCATTTCTGTCAATACATCCTGCAAAAATTACACACTGGACCTTTCAGTCGTTATTTTCGTAAAAAGTTACAGTAGCAGGTGTTTTTTCTGAGGTTGTGAGCAAAAGGATAATTTCTTGATGTAAGAATATCATTAAAAACTAAACCTGCCAGCAAGCGTGAATTCTTTTGTTAGACCCTTCTCTTTGATAGACGTCAAGCCTTTGTCATGTTGAACATGTATCATTTACCTCTCTAATAATACTTCTGATCAGGCATACGAGTTAGACAGTTTAACAGGTTTAAATATCACAGCTCATGAACAGCAGGCAGTGTCATTTTCATTTTTCTGTAAAAAAACTAGACTACTTAAAACTCAGTGTTTATGTACATGATTAAAACGATTGCTTATTTACACCTCAACTGCAACAATTTTCCATTTACTTTCTTCTGCATTTGATTATCACTCTTTTGCATGTTGGTGTGTTTTTCACAGTAATTCTTGTATTATAATAAAACAGGTGCGAATTTAAGCAAACTGGCTACGTTGGATAGGGAATTGAAATCCATCTGGCAGCTCTTCACTTATTACTTTTGAAGAGTGTGACAGCAACAACTCTAACACATCAACCCAGTGCAGGCAAAAGAAACATTTTAAGCTCACTCTTCTGACATGAGCAGTATTATTTCACCTACAGTATAGGTGTAATGGTAGAGACTTGCCAACGCCGCGAGTCCCCTTGGCACTCGCTCTCACATGAAGCACTTTGATATAGTCTGGTTTAAATTATATCAGGCATACTACATTGGACAAAAACGCTTTAGCGCTATGAGGAGAGCAGGAGAATAGGCAGGAACTCGAGAAATGTCTCTTTTATCAGCACTAAAGCGCTGGTTGATCGATGGGTTGAGATTAAAGAGACTCCGGTGCTGGCCACGCTTAAGAGAGATGTCAAGAGAGCCTGCCAGAACGGGTTTCTCAGAAGTGTGTTTGTGTGAGTAAGCTTATAACGGATTTGGTAACTGGGTTCAGTCAAGGACAGAATTGCATGAGGATCCGGGCCAGAACATTCCACTGGAGAGAAGACACTATCAAATTGGCCTGTGGGAAAATAAAAAGATTTTTGGAGGGTGCAGTCCTGAAAACAAATGTAAAGAATTGCAGAGCATTCGAGGTTGGTTCTCAATTGCATTTTGAACAAAACCAAATACCAGTTATAACCCCAACTGGTAAAACAATAGTTATTGTCATATTGATTTATTTTAGGCTATTTACCAAAAACCCACAGATTTGTGGTCAATGGAAACCGATGTGCTAAAATGCTAACTCACTTACGGTGTTCGCAAAATACGTCATCTCAACAATACTCTATGGAGAATTACCATTCACACAGTCAGTGAGTTCCACTCCATTTCAAACTCCTCTCAGTAACACATGTACATTAAAATAAGTATGCTTTTTTAAGTATAAGTATGCAAGATCACCAGCGAAAGCACATGGCAACATGCTAAAACAATTCTGAACGCTTTAGCAATAACAACTTATGTTTTGGCAATAATAACCAAACTGCATTGTTAAGTTTTGCACTGGCAAGCACCACCCGCTGGAAATGAAAATGTATTTTTTTTCTGGACGGATCTACAATGATTTTGCGTTCCTTTTCCCAAAGTGGAAGAGCTTAGTGCTAATAACATCAAGGTTCGGGTTTGATTCCCAGGGAATGAAATTCAAAGCTGTAAATCCCTTTGAATAAAAGGTTTTGGTAGATCTAAAAATAAAACCACAGGAGCCAACTGGATAATATACATACAGTATATATTATCTCATATATTATATTAGTATATATTATATAATATATATGTGTGTATGTGTGCGTGTGTGTGTGTGTATGTGTATGTAGGCCTATGTATGTATGTATCTACAGCATGTATATTATCAGTCTCTAAAAACTGGATAGCAATCCACAGTAAATTCTTTGTACTTTGTGAAACAACAGAAATGTGACTGAGGCCATTCTGCATAAGAGCTTCTCTTTCGTACAATCTGTGCTTTGAGATCAAATGACAAAAATATTCTGTTGGTGTGCTATAATAGCATGGGTCATATGTCTTTTTACAGGCACCCACAGCTATAAGCTCCTCTATGCTACAGCTCCCAGCATGAGTAAGTAATATCAGTGACTGACATCATAACTGCTATATTAGTAGACCTACTGTTTGTACCCTTGATCATGTTACAGTACTCCTAACACACTTTGCCACTTTAAATAAGATGCAACTAAGTAAATGAATGTTAAAAACAATTATTTTCACTCCTAAATTCTAAAAAGATTAAAGGTGATATGAGATCAGCATTCAGACAAACAGCTTGTGTGCATTTATATCCGTTTATTAAGATAAAGTGTATTTGTCACCCACGTCTTGGTGCATTAGACCTTGGTCGGACATCCTTGCAACGCCCCTCAGAGAATTGAAAATGATTCATCTTAAGATTTTTTTTTAAATTGAATTACTTATAAACATTTTGAGCATAGTCGTAGAATTGGTAAAGCTATGTTAAGGTTTGTCTGGACTGGCACGAGCCCATGATAACGGCAACTTTCTTATATATTTGCTCACTTTTAAAAAAGACTTTTCTAAAAGACAAAATTAAAGAATCCAAACAAAAACCATACAATGTCAGTTCATAGTAATCATGAGCTGTCAAACTTAAAATGGAGAAATAAGTTATAATGTCTTATGTTATTAATGTCCAACAACACTTGTGAAACTCTGTGAAACACAAAAATATATAAAAATGTCCCCGTGGTTTTGTGACCATAAGGGAACCAATGTCTTTTGGTTACCAACATTCTTTAAAATATCTTCTTTTTTATTCATCAGAATTTGGAATGGCATAAATTTTACTCATTATTTTATACTGCTTTCTTGATTGTTTGGAAAATTATTTGTAACTTAACCTTTCTCAATATAAACATATTACAGCATGTAAATATTCTTTTAAAAATGCACAAATAATATTTGTGAAACATATTTGTTTATAAATAGAATAAAATGCAAAAACAGTTCAACTCCCTAGTCCATTTAAGCTATTTAATTTCCAAGATTATTCAGTCCGATGCAGTTGTAGAATGTACAGAAGCAACAGGAAAAGCAGAGGACGACAAACCCATTTACCAGCCATGCTTGGGTGGTTTTGTCTTAGCGGGCTGGACACATAAAGAGTCAACACCGATAATGGTGACTGAGAGAGATCAAATGAAGTGGTTTTTTAATTGCAGGAGAGAGGCTATTAGCGATACACCCACACAGAATCAGCTCCACTCTTCCTGCGCTAGCACATTTCACTGCAAAAAAAATCTATATAAATAATTAAACTGTTAGAAAAATGTAGAAACAAGAAGAATAGACGAGAAAAAAACAGTAGGGAGATTCAGTCACTTTTAGTGGACGTGATAAATACAGAAAAGGGCAAGATGAAATGAAAGCACAAGACGTGGTAAGGGTCAGACAAACAAACAAAGAGTCACCTTTACAAAGGTGAAGAATGGGAAACAAGAAGCTGCTCAAGATGTGCGGTTTATTAATTATTAAATTCATACAAAAATTGTTTGTACAATCTCACTGCCCAAAAATCCTTGCTAAGCCATCTTATGATTTTTCTGTAAGATTTTCTGTAAATCAAAATGTGTAGTGTAAAGATTGCAGTAGTTTTAACTGGGGGGATGTGCAGTACCATCTGTGCAGTGCATTTGAAGGTCATTGGCAGGCCCGCAAGAAGGCTCTGTCGATTCCCGCAGAATTTGAAACAACCATATTTCACAAAGTCAAAGTCTACCTCTCCACTGTCCCTTACCTGTTTGTTTATTTAATGTTTTGGGTTATCTTAGTACACTTTAATACTAACACGTTGTACCATTGTCAATAGCGTCATAAAAAAATACAAAGAAAAAGTCAGCAGATTGTGTCATCTGCTTCTCATGTTGGAGACTCAATGTGTATTTAAATTTGTGCACTTGGCAGACACACCAAAATGGCTTACGGCGCAATAAAGGGATAATTCACCCAAAAATGAAAATTATGTTGTGAAGATGTGATAAATGAAGCTGTTCCGAATCCTGTATATATATGGTTGTATATACAGTATATATATATTTGTTGTTGTTGAGCAAAAAAAAAGATATTAGGAAGAATGTTAGCAACTGGAACATCATTGACTACCATAGAAGAAATACTTAAAATGGTAGTCAAAGGTGCCCTAGAACTGTTTGCTTTCTTAAATTTCTCAAAATATATTATTTTGTGTTCAGAAGCAGCCTATGTGTGTTCTCACTTGATCTCATGATTTTTACACTGCTAACACAATGTTAACAATGGTCTTCATTGGAGCTCGGAACAAAAAAATTGTCTCTGAACGCAAGATCACAACAAAATCCTGAATTTCCATCATTAAAGTCACAAAACACACAGGTCACATGTTTTACTGCTCACTTTTGTGGCACACATGACCTGTTGAAACCAGATCAAGCAAATCAAAAGAACTAGGCCATCTTAAGCCAGCTAAAATCTGCTAACCAGATTCCGTTGCTTGTTGTTGTGTTTTAACAGCAGATGCAAAGCTAGATATTAAAACAGTTTCCTGTTCACTACCCACTACCTGTTTGTTACCCACAAACACCATATCCTTTACTAATAAGTATACTTGACATAGTATATAATATAAAAAAAAACATTAATAAATAGAGCATAATATGAAAACGTAAAATACCGCGTTGTTTTGTACTGTATTAATGTAATGCTTTTTAATCATTTTAATTATTATATGTCATGTGTAATATTTGTCTGACTCAGAATAATAGTGTTCTTTCACCCCTCTCGAAGTTAGAATGATATGTGAAGATTAGGGCAGAATGCTTCAGTGTCTGAAGATTTTAGTAATGTTAGGTCTAAAGGATGTCAAGAGGAGCGCTTTCTCAGGTCATGTAGTCACAACACGACCATCAACCCCGCAACCACTAGGTAAGATATACACAAAAGTGACCCCCCGCCGGCCTGCCGAGGTGTGGGGCGACACAGCAGCAGGGGGGCAGCTCACAACCTTTAATGCCGGAGTCGATCATGTAAGCTCTCCTTGAAAGTCATGCTGTCAAAACTTCTCTGGCCGATTCCAAATGTGAGCTGTTTGTGAGTTTTAACTTCATAGCAATTGCCAACATAGGCAAATGTGAAGCTACAGTGGTTAAATACACATGTAGAGATGATAATCTCTGAAATATAATTGAATGCTGTATTACAACCATTAATGTAGGTAGATTTAGAAGGATTAACTACGACGTGGCTGTTGCGATTTATGCATCCAGTTTTACAGAGATTATTATGTGAAGAATTTTGAATGCGCTTTGCGGTATTGATTATTAAGCTGTATTGATTCTGTTCACGATGATGTAATTATTATCAGGATGGATTACAATACTGGAGGGCTCTGTGTAACCAATCACTTTTGGACAAGCTGTTAGAAAGAACCTGGAATAATTATACTAGTAGGAGACCATTGTGTCACAAGGATAAGTTATTATGTTATTATCATTTGACACATTTGCACTTAATAGAAGCGCCCACGGGAAAGGAAAGTCATAAGTGAGTCACACATTCCTTAAATGTCTTAGTTATTTCACCTAGACAGCAATGACAGTATGGAGAAATAAAGACTTTGCTTAGATTTATTGCTTTTCGTTTATCTCCCATACAATGTCAGAAGTATGGGTGTCATGATATCAGATATTCAATGCACGACTATTGTGTATTTTATCTATAATTTTTGGCCAATAAATCATATTGAAAATACAAATGTACGGAGGTGGAGAGGGTTTGTTACCATTGTGACACTTTAAGGTCCAGCGTATGAAATTAAGCAGCATCTAGCGGTGATGTTGAAAATTGCAACCAACGCCTCACAACACCCCCCACTTTGAAGCATTATGGTGGCTGACACAGGATTAAGTTGTCATCACATATTTACGAAATGTGCTCTGTAGAGTTGTTTGTCCATGTAGAGCTACTGTAGAAACATGATGCCGAATCAAAAAGGGGACCCGCGGTGTACGCAGATAGCTCATTCTAAGATAATGAAAAAATACTGATTCATTGTATTGCATTTCTTTCAATAGATCCTCCAAAAAATTACACACAGCACCTTCAAGGCAAAACTTTAAATAGTTGCACTGAATAATACCTGATATTAACATATCTGTAGTATTAAAAAAACAATAATAATGGTTTTTAATATTTGTCAACATTGACATATTGCGACACCAGAGATTTCCATATGGATTCAAACAATCATAATACTTCCAAGACTGAATTATCAATCTTGGACAATTGTCCTTATTTGTGTCACAATCTGAAGATTGAAAGCCGCAATCCCAGAATATGCACTTTTAAATGTTCATCTACCAGAAATTGAGTCTCCTGCGTTGTGTGCAGAAACACACTGTAATTAATCAAATCCATCTATTCTGGTTTATGTAACCTCCTTTTAAACACAACAGTGACACAAAACAGGCTCGTTGGGGATCCCCTATCAATCTGATGTCACATTGTTTGCGCCTGCCCATGACCGCTCACAGATCGTCTTATGAGCGCTTAGGGCCACCTTCAGCCAGAGACACGCTGTCAACCATTTTCAGGCAAGAGCAGATGTAGCCACTAGCCAGCGACAGAAATGTTTAAGAAACAACAAATGTGTGCTGCTGTTGTATGTTAAATGGAACATAAAAGAAGGCCGGGAGGAGACCTTTTGGACGAACCCAAGTTTGGCCCGCTGCGACCTTGGGGGCAAAGACCTCTGCGTCCGGGCAAGTAGCACTTTTTCGGATCGACAAACTAACATTAACCGATCCGTATCTCCGGTCCAGAAAGACTTAGAGAAACGAGTCAGGACCGTTGGAAATGTCTCCACCGGGGTATTCGAACGACGCTGACCACGAGTCGATGCGACCCCTAGGTCAGGAGCTAGAGCTCCCGGTAATCAGAATGGTTTAAAAAAAAGCTCCGGGACCTGGTGGCCTGATATTATAGCATGGGTTTCGGCCAAAAAAAATATTCTCAAGAGTGGATCTGTACCAGCTGTTTGCGATCAAGCTTCATCTCTGGAAGAAGTAAGTACTACACATCGTTTTTAAATCGCCTTTCTTAAAAAATGTTTAGCACGTTAGCGGCTGTTTACATGTTCGCGGCTAAACCTGAGACTTTACATTGGTCCAAAGACAGGTGTTATGTCGTAACGTTAGTAGTAAAACGCATAGTGCCCCTCGGTTCAGAAGACTTGTGACCGACATCATTTCTGTAGTGGTTATTCATTACAACGAAAGAAAGTTAAAGCAGTGTCTTTCTCGGTGAGTTCAGTGTTTTCTCGTATGTCCTAAGTGCTACAATACTTAGAGCGGATAGAAACAGAATGCGCATTTGTAAGACAACCTGGTTGCTGATCTTTACATACCTGTCTGTCATATACAAGTACTCTGAATGCATTTTTTTTGTCTATATCCGTGTTTATGTCTGTTAGTAATATGCATGCACATGATTAATCAGCAATGGCCAAAATTTCATATAGCATATGTTGTACTATCTATGTTTTTGTCTTCTCCATTCAAAGGTACAGTTTGTAGAAATCGCTGCTAGAAGGCGCACTATTAAAACAACAACAATCGCGTAGCTTGATGACACTGTGTGGAAGCGTGGAATGATGGGATATGTTGTCTTCAACTCCATCGCTGATGGTACCGCTGATACATCAATCAGAGAAATCATGTTAGCGGAAGAGGTAAAGTTATAAAGTTTTATTAATGTTGCGTTTGATGAAATCGTTTTAGTTCATTATAATGAATGAGACCCGGGTAATGTAAGGTCTACTAAGGTTTTACTATTGTTAGTCATAGATGTTACAGTAATTGTCCAATTCTATGGTGTGAATACACTGCGCAGCTTTAAGTGTTTGTGAAATCAAACATAGTAAAAGTTATTTTGAACGTACCCACATCATTTGCAATAATGCTGTACATATAATAATGCCGATGGTACAAACTGCTTCCGCATTTGTCTACGACAGTGTCACGCGATTGCTACGTCAGTAAAGGCAGTAGCAAAGGCTAACGCGAATATGACGCCATTGACAGGCGACTAAACGGCCCCGGTCCACTGTTTAGAATGGCAATTTTATTAGGATTTACTCATTTGCATTAAAAGATTCACACACAAAAACGGCGCATTTTCCATTGCAGCCACAAATGGCCATGTTCAACATATTTTAATGAAAGATGTATTTTGAGCTGAAAATTTACAGAGACATTCAGGGGATACCACTGACTATTTTTACGTTGCAGAAAACACATGGATTTGCGGCCCATAATACAAGGTTGACACTTCAGTGATGTAAAACTCAGAACACTCCAGAGCTACAGTATGAAAGAGTAACCTATAAGCCATCAAATGTTCATCTAGATAATGACAAGGACACACATACATCCATCCATCCATTTTCTACCGCTTATCCGAACTACCTCGGGTCACGGGGAGCCTGCGCCTATCTCAGGAGTCATCGGGCATGACACACATACATAAAGAATTAATTATGCCTTGGCTCTTACAAAACAAATGTTCAAGATCTTCACTGTTTTTCACTAGGGATGAACATAACAATGAAGTGAAGATGTCCAGTGGAACAGTGTGTCTAGTGACAGACGCATTCGTGCTGTGAGGAATTTATCACTATGGCTCCATTGCTCTCTGTCCAGCCAAGCTGCCAGTCTTTGGATGGGACCCCACTTGGCATTGGTTCATAGCTTTGATTTTAGCCACACACAAGCCGAACCAACAGAGAGTGAAACCTGCAGTTACTGTCTGTTAAGGGAAACTATGAAGTCTTAGTGATTGTCTTATAGCAAGTATACAGTTAAAGCGCGTTTAGAGCTTGTCAATAGACGTCACGCTGCGTTGAATGTTGCGCCTTCTTGGGAGGATGGTTGCTAGTGCGTTCAATGTAGTGTTTTGTTTTTCTCGTTTGATTAGGAAATATAACTACGGTAGGTCGGTCTTGCTGTGTTAAAACTGCAATAGCATTAAGCAGAGTAGTTCAGGAAAAGCTGCTGGTTCTTTCTTTATATCAAAACAATAATAGCAGTGGAGTTTTATCCTCCCAAGATGGCGGCGCCACTGCAACATAAGGCGTGACGTCAGCTTCACATTCTCTATTGTAGGTTAGAGACCCCAGAGTAAATGGATAGAAAAATAGCAAAGGAATTAGATTTTATTTAAAATGAACTCATAAATGCGCTAATGAGGCTTCTGGAGTTTTTTTTTTAGATTATTTTTTCTGCATCTGAAAACCGCTAAAACCTGAAGAGACGTAATGGTAGAGAGAGCAGTTGGTTTAGACAATAGGAAAACAATGGATTGCGATAACAATGAGAGTTCGGAGGATATTATAAATGTTTATTCACATTCGTATGACGAACCACTGCCATACAATTATTAGCCTGCCATGCAGGCAAGAGAGCAGGGACAGAACAGGTTAGACGAAACGGCCAGAGGAGACGGATTGAGTTGTGGCATTAGGAGAATCAGTGGAGAACAGGGCAGGTGTCTGGGTGAGATACCAGTGTTAGCTAGCGATATGTAACAGCGCTCAGAACACACTATTGTCATTTCACAGTAAACCTCTCAAAATTGTATCATGTAACATAGCTGAAAGTGCATGTAACAAGCGAATATTGCCGTTGAGTTTGCCTCTGGTCGTTTTGGTCCACCTCCCCTGTTGCACATTGCCATATCTCAGCCCTTTGATTTGCCTATTTTGAGGGGTCTACACACCGTCTGAGCTTTTGTTGAATATGTATCTCATGTGGATAGACAGAGGTTCAGATATTTTACTGAATTTTTAACTATCCCAGCTTTTATGTCACTTTACTGATGCAAATATTTTTGAATGTATTTATTTTAAATACTGTCTATACTTTGAATTAAGTTTTTTTAAACATTTCAAATATCACTGGATAAATATACACACCTTATGATTTCCAACAGTTAAAGGATGTAAACAGTAATGTATTTTAACCAGGGCCGGCTCCAGGCATTGGCAGGGGTGGGCTGAGCCCACCTAAACATCTGTCTTACACACCCAATGAAAATAAAAAAATAACACAAAAAAAAATATTAAAAATATTTTCTATTGGCTGGAAGCAACGCCACTCTTCACTCACATAGCGGCTTTAGTTTGTAACAGAGAAGCATGCTTCATGCTATGCTGGAAGCAAAATACTGTGCAAAGGAATTTAGGCGCACTGCACGCTTGCTTTGAGTTTATTATAAACAGCATGTAAAAGTAATTGTGCAATAAAGTCTGATTCATTTATCATAACGGGAGTTTTTGGAGTCTTATTTTGTGCTGTTAACAAACAGGAAAAAACAGCAAAAAACAGCAAAAATTATGTAAAGACAATTGTGCAGTGTAATTAGATTCATTTATTAAAACGGGAGTTTTTTGCTAAATTAAACGGAAGTCAGTGATCATTCAGTAATGGGGATTGTTCTTAACCCACTTCATAGGCTTCTTTTTATGTCCTGTGCGTTATTAATTCCTTAAACATCGATAAAATCAAATGCACACAATTTCTATTTAAAAGGCAATAATCAACAATAATTATTTTTATTTTCATCTCTCAGTCTCTGTATTGAATGCGTCTTTTTTATATTTATAACATTAAAAATTATTTAAATCCTGCATGTATTGCAATCATATTGCAGTGTTTGTTGAATTCCAACAAAAGCAAACCTTAAAAGTGACAGTCAGCGATAAAAATATATATTTGTTTGACTTTAAGTAGTTTGTATTAGTTTTGTTCAGTTTTTTTTCGATGTTTCTGTTTCAGTTTTTTTGCGGCTATACGGTGTGTCTTGGGTAAATGCCTACACAGGATATATGCTAGCCCCACCTGGCAGAAATCGGGCCTGATTTCAACTCCAGAGCACTTGCATATCATTACTCTTGTCCACTTGTCACAGAGCTGCCCTCTGTTCCTTGTGTTCCCCTTGTTAGCCCTTTCTAGAGACTCATTAACACATACTTGGGTTTTAAAAGAATCTTTATAACCTTGATGTACCAGCGACGGTAGAGACGGCTTACACACCCACACCCACACCCCCACCCCCCCCCCCCGCCCCCGCCCCCGCCCCCGCCCCCTCTGCATTAATATGAGATTAATGCAGAGATCTACCGGCAAAGGTTTCGCTCCTCAGAGATTCTGCCAGACGAGAACCCCCGTGAGCTTTATGTACGATTGAAAGATCTCCTCTCAAAATGGGTGAAGCCAGAGACATGTACTATTCAGCAGTTGTCAGAACTTATTATCTCGGAGCAATTTATGCGAATGATAAGCCCTGACATGGCAGTGTGGATTAAGGAGCATGATCCAGCCACGGCAGAAGAAGCAGCCAAGATTGCAGAGACATACCTGGCCGCACGCCGGGATGCCCAACGCAACGTTGGCGGTCGGAGTCCAAGATGGCCAAGTTAGTCTGGGGGTGAGGGTGGTCATGCCCAAAGTAAAGTGAGTTTTGTTGATAAGCAGGGCGATAGAATTTACAAGCAGGAAGTTAGATGCTACTATTGTGGGGAGATAGGACATACTAAGCCCTGTTGTCCATCCAGGAAGGTTAAGCAGTCAGCTTTCTGTTATGTTCCCCGCCCCTACCTGCCACATACTTTGTCTCGTGAGTCTGAACAGACACGCCACACAGACCTATTGACACCGGTACTTGTGAATGGTCAATCAGCTAAGGCCTTAGTGGATACGGGTAGCACCCAAACTCTAGTACATGAAAGCTTGGTTCCTGAAGATGAATATATTACCCAGAATTCCATTAAAGTTTGTTGCGTGCATGGAGAAGTTAGGGAGTATCCGACTGCAGATATTTATTTAACAGTACAGGGACAGACTTTTTTGTTGCAGTTGGCCGTCGCGTCCCAGTTACCTCATGAGGTAGTGCTAGGGCAAGATCTTCCCTTTCTCTGTGATTTAGTCCCCCAAGTTCAGCCCTGTTATGCGGTGACCCGAGCCCAGAGTGCTACAGCCAACTTCAATGAGTTGCCTTTTGCTGGTGTTGACCTTGAGGTGACCGGTGAGAAAAGACGCAAATCTAAAAAGGAAAGGCGTAAACGTAAGTTTGAGGGTAGTGTGAAAGTGCAGGTTGAGGAGCTGCCTGTGCCAGAAGGCCCTCTTAATATGACAATTCCAGAGGACATAGCTGAAATGCAGAGAAGTGATCCTACTTTGCAGGACTGGTTCCAGAAGGTGTCTGAAGTGGATGGTGTTAGAAAGGATATTGTGTCTTGTCTGATGGAGGAAAAGTACATAGTGAAAAAGGGTATACTCTATCAGGTGAAAGGGGAGGTTGAAGCATTGGTAGTTCCGGAATCAATGCGCCATACAGTTATGAGGCTGGGGCACTCTGTTCTGTGGTCAGGACACTTAGGCAAGCACAAGACGTTAGCAAGGGTTGCCAGTCGGTTCAGTTGGCCCAAGATATATACGGATGTAACAGAGTTCATTCGCACCTGTACAGAGTGTCAGATGACATCTGGAAGGAGAGTTGCACCTGCACATTTGTTACCATTGCCAGTCATTGACACACCCTTTAGTCGCCTGAGAATGGACATAGTGGGGCCCCTGGAAAGAAGTAAGAATGGGAATCGGTACATTTTAGTACTCTGTGATTATGCCACCAAGTACCCCGAAGCCTTTCCACTTAGAAACATCAAAGCTAGACAAGTAGCAAACTGTCTTGTACAGCTTTTTTCCAGAGTGGGGATTCCTCGTGAAATCTTAACAGATCAGGGTACTAATTTTATGTCCTTGCTGTTAAAACAGGTGTACCAACTGTTGGGAATTAGGGCCATTAAGACTACACCTTACCACCCCCAGACTGACGGGTTGGTTGAACGGTTCAACCAAACCCTCAAAAACATACTGCGCAAGTTTGTTTCCAAGTCAGGGTCCGACTGGGACCAATGGTTACCCTATCTGTTGTTTGCTTACAGAGAGGTGCCGCAAGCTTCCACAGGTTTCTCACCGTTTGAACTGTTATATGGCCGGCAGGTGAGAGGTCCTTTGGACCTACTTAAAGAACAGTGGGAGGGACCCAAGGATGGTATGTGCAGTGTGGTCCAAATGAGAGAGCGTCTGGAAGAGATGATGTCATTGGCCCAGGAGAACATGAAAAAATCCCAGCAAACTCAGAAAGTTTGGTACGATAAAAAGGCACGGGAGAGATCGTTTGAGGCTGGCCAAAATGTGCTGCTGCTGCTTCCCACCAATGAGAATAAGTTGCTAGCTAAGTGGCATGGACCCTATGAGGTTGTGCGGAAAACTGGTAGAGTCACCTACGAGATCTCCATGCCAGAGCGGGGGAAGAAAAAGCAAAACTTCCATATTAATTTGTTGAAAGAGTTCCACCCCAGGAAGGAGACTGGGGCTGTACAACTTTTTGTTCGTGTGATTGGGGAGGAAGAGGAACCAACAGAGCAGTACTTTCCAACCAGCTGCACTCAACAAGCTGTGGATATATCCCATCTAGAGCAACCTCAAAGAGACCAGGTAAAGCAGCTGTTGGATCCCAGGCTGTTTCAGGAGAAACCTGGGTGTACTAAACTGGTGCTACATGATGTCATCCTTAGGGAGGCAACTCCAGCCCGCCAGAAGAGTTATCGGATCCCAGAACGCCTGGTGACAGTGCTTAAGGATGAACTAGACATCATGCTCTCTATGGGGGTGATTGAACCATCTCTTAGTGAGTGGTGTAGCCCCATTGTTCTAGTCCCCAAAAAGGATGGCACACTTAGATTTTGCATTGACTTCAGACAACTTAACAGCCTGTCTAAGGTAGGCCCGTACCCGATGCCAAGAATTGATGAGTTGGTGGAAAGACTGGGCAGAGCCAGATACCTATCCACTGTGGATTTATGCAAGGGGTACTGGCAGGTACCTTTAACGGCCAGAGCCAAGGAACTGACCGCTTTTAAAACCCCGTTTGGGCTATTCCATTTCAGAGTTATGCCATTCGGCCTGCAGGGGGCGCCAGCGACTTTCCAACGTTTAATGGACCAGATCCTGCAAAGCACCAGGGAGTTTGCTGCAGCATATCTGGACGATGTGGTCATCTTCAGTGAGACCTGGGAAGAACACTGTCAACATCTGCGGCAAGTCCTGGGGAGAATTAAGGCAGCCGGTCTTACCATCAACCCAAAGAAGGGTACCATAGCCAAGAGAGAGATCAGCTACTTGGGATTTGTGATTGGAGGAGGAGTCATTCGCCCACAGCAGGAGAAGATAGAGGCCATCCGAAGTTACCAACCGAAGGTAACTAACTTTTCTACCAGGGCCTCTGTGCTTACAGATCTCACTAGAGCCACAGCTCCCAACAAGGTGGTCTGGACGGAGCAGGGTGAGCGAGCTTTCCAGGACCTACGAGAGGCAGTATGTGGAGAGTCTGTTCTGCTTAGCCCAGATTTACAGAAACCGTTCATCCTGCAGACGGATGCCTCTGGAGTCGGACTGGGGGCGGTGTTACTCCAGGAAGTGGATGGAGATCGCAGACCAGTGGCCTTCTTGAGTCGTAAACTCTTCCCGAGAGAAACACGTTATTCGACAGTGGAACAGGAGTGCTTGGCCATTAAATGGGCTACGAATTCACTTCGGTACTACCTTCTGGGGAGACCCTTTGTGTTAGAAACCGACCATCGAGCTCTGCAATGGTTGGAACGCATGAAAGACTCTAATGCCCGGATTACGAGATGGTCCCTTTCTCTCCAGCCTTACCAGTTCACTGAAATACTGCCCGGGACCCAGGAACAAGGTGGCTGACTTTTTGTCCCGTATCCCAGGGGAGGTAAATACTAAAATTGGCTTTTCGACCCCAGTTCTTGGAGGGGGGGAGATTTGACATTCGGGACGACAGTGGTCGTCTGCAGAAGGGGGGAGAAGTGTCACAGAGCTGCCCTCTGTTCCTTGTGTTCCCCTTGTTAGCCCTTTCTAGAGACTCATTAACACATAATTGGGTTTTAAAAGAATCTTTCATTAGCATACATGGTGGCGGCCATCTTGATTTGAGTAAAAGACCAGAATGGACTTTTGTCATGCTTTTTGTACCTGTGCTGTGTTGTATCATGGGAGTGGGAGATACCAAGTATGGTGGGTAAGGGGTGGAACTGTTTGGATGAGATTATTGATGTTTGCTACTTATAATTATTGTTGAAATGAAGTTTCGTGTTGTGTTATTTAAATGTGTGTGTTGAAGGAATTGTGGTTACTTGATCTCTTAATACTTTTACTTGATCTGCAAGACATTTTCATGGTCTTTAATACTTTCCCATGTTATGATTGCTGATTAATGGTTGTACCCATGTGTATAAATTCTCACACAAGGAAGCGGTCAGGGGAGATGACTGGTGGTAGTGAGTGCAGTACCTGCTGAGTACTCTGATTGTATTGTTATACCTGATCCAAGGTTGTTGTTTTTCCTTTTGTTTTCTTTTTGAATTTTTATGTTTTGGGCACCAAACTTGCACTTTGCTGGCTTGGGAGAACTGAAAATAAATATATAACTGGCATTTTACGTTCTCCATGTGTTGATTTGAAGACTTCTTGATGGTATACGTAGATGATCTTTGACACCACTTATTAGGCAATATTTGATGCATAGATAGTGGTACCCTAATTGTTAGAGAGACAGATTTCTATATGCCCTTTTCACATGACGTCACACATCTTCCGTTCTGTCGTAAAGCAGTGTATCGTTACTTCTGATAGTGCCTTAGAATGTAGTTTACCAAGTCCCTTGCACAGCTGGCAATACTGCTAGATTATGTACAACATATTGCATACAAATTTTCGCTTACGTCAAGATCAAAGATAGACAAAGGAAAAAAAATATTCCTTGAACAGTGCCTCTTTGATTATGAAGGTAAGTGTTTTGTTTTCCTTTTGTGTTAGCGAAGGTGCTAAGATAAATCCTTGAATAAGTGTTGTGTCAGGGTTATATAGGGCTGCTGTTATGATACACTGCATTGCGAAAAGGCGAAAGTTAAGTGACCATGGCATATTGTTCACATATTTAGATTCTTATATTCATAATTTTAAATCCATTTACATTAAAGAACCTACGTTTTTTATGTATTTTTTAAGTAACTGTATTCCTTAAAAATGTCTTCCTGATCCTGAGCCTCCAACAGTTTAGTATTGAAAGGGCTTTCTCCAAATTACAATTAGCCCTTGAGGATTGGCCGTTTCCACCTCTTTTAACATTTGGAAAGCCATGGCCTTTTAGCAAACAAAGTCGAAAGAAACCAACAAAAAACAAAATGTATGTGTATGTGAAAGGGATATGTATAGGCTACATCACATATTGGTAATGTGACTGGGCCTAACATTTTTAAAATTCTATCTGTCCCAGCAAATCCTTCATCCTCTGCTGCAAATAAATTATCATACAAAGTGTAGTGTACTGAAAAGCATTACACACATATTTCCAAAATTTTTACCAATGTTTAGTTTCTAGAATTAAAGCCTCCATTAATAGGATTACATCAGCAACTGTTATATGCTGATATAATGGAAAGTCAGTTTTCAGAAAACCAAATAAAAGTAGATTTTTTTTTTTTTAGGAAACATACAGAGAAGGAACACAAATTGGTTTAATGCTGCCTTCAAAATTAGCAATGTGATCAAATAAATATACACAACACAATTTTGGTAAAATACCATGGAAAATGTACACAAATCTACACTTTATGTTACAAAGATAGCCATGATGAGTATATTTTTAATATTATAGTGTAAAAATAGTGCATACATTTAAAATGTTTATATATTTAATGGAATTAAATGATTAATTTATAACGTGGTGAAGAAGGAGCTGAGCCGCAAGGCGAAGCTCTTGATTTACCGGTCAATCTACGTTCCTACTCTCACCTATGGTCATGAGCTGTGGGTCATGACCGAAAGGACAAGATCCTGGATACAGGCGACCGAAATTAGCTTTCTCCGCAGGGTGGCTGGGCGATCCCTTAGAGATAGGGTGAGAAGCTCGGTCACTCGGGAGGAGCTCAGAGCCACTGCTCCTCCACATCGAGAGGGGCCAGCTGAGGTGGCTCGGGCATCTATTCCGGATGCCTCCTGGACGCCTTCCCAGGAAGGTGTTCCGGGCATGTCCCACCGGGAGGAAACCCCGGGGAAGACCTAGGACACGCTGGAGGGACTATGTCTCCCGGCTGGCCTGGGAACGCCTCTGTGTCCCCCCGGAAGAGCTGGAGGAAGTGTCCAGGGAGAGGGAAGTCTGGGCATCCCTGCTTAGACTGCTGCCCCCGCGACCCGGCCCTGGATGAAGCGGAAGAAAATGGATGGATGGATGGACGTTTAAAGTTTTATAAACACATAATTTAAATAATTTAATTTTATGATTTTTAATACAGCACTTTCAACACTGATGCAGATTTAAGTCTTCATGAAAAAATAACTTTTAATTATAACTTTGTTATACAGTCAAAAACTTAAAGCTACCCGGCTGTTTCCATGGTGACTTGTGAATTCTGTGATCCATTGACAATGTCTAAATGTTTTTTGTGAGCCCGCGTTTACTCTGTATTTTCCAAACGGAAGTGGGCAACTCTATGCCCTACTCCCTTAAAAGGGCTGAGCACTTGGACTCAACTCTTTCAAGGGTGTAGGGCATTACTGTCTTTCATGTATGAGTTTGGAACTCCCGTCACAGGAAATGACTGGCCAAATGTTACCTTTACAAAGCCGCACATGCACTCTGAATCCAGCGCTCGTTTATTGAAAATAAACAACACTTTTAATACTTCTTGTTAAATATTGTGTAATTATTTCGTATTATAACTTGTATTGTACTACTATTAAAGGGAATACTCTGGTAAAGGAAACCATGAACAAGTAGCTATTTTTAAACATATTAATTCTTTCCTATAAACTAAATTATCTTTATACTATATTTTAACAATCTCAAATCTTGTTTATCACTGACAAAAATAGTGTAAAACAAACACAAACTAAATGATTGTACTAACATTTGAAGGTAACAAAACAATCTAATACCCCCTCCATATTGGCTTTAAAATATGTCGTGAGAACCTGGGCTGCGTTTCGCCCCAACAAAACAGTTTTTTAAACGGAAACGGTGGTGCGGTTGAACACCCTTTTGTGATGAGTTGAACTATGGCAGCTCAGATGGCCATTCTTTGTGTCCTTTTGAATAATTCTCGGAGCCTGATGAAATTGGTATAAATACATGTTGAATACTGCAAAATAAATCTCTTCTAATATCTTCAATTGTTGCATATACCGAGCTGCAGCAGACACAATTAAACAACTTTATTTGGACCCATTGTGCGAAATGTCTCTTTAATACCACGTGGGTAATGTTGTTCCTACTGATTGGGCTGACATTCTTGACACACCCACCAACCAAGAAAAAACGTTTCTCAAACCCTGTTGCACACCGTAGCAAAACGTTGCGCATCGGTTTGAGTTTGAACATGCCCCAGGTGTGTCATATGAGAAAAACCCGCTTGGCTATATGTTTATGTTTGCTAAAACGGTGAAATGACCAGTATAAAACAGGTTTATCATTTTAGTACCTGTAAATATCTACATGTATAGAAACCTATATGTATATTTAATGGCCCCCTCATTTACAGAAAGGCCACCTCAAAAATACAATTCTGGCTACCCCACTGGTTTCATCCACTAAACTCTACAACCCATTAGGCAAAGGTAGGCAATCGCCTGCTGCCCTGAGCTACCAGGGGCCTCCAAAAGGAAGGGTTGGACTTAACCCCCCCATTATAGATTAAAGTGGACCATTCCATATGCACGAGACGAGTTTGACGATACCAGCTAGAGAAAGTGAACGCAGCGGTGTAGCGGCATTTCTAATTAGTAGAAATGCCCAAAGCGAGAGTGTCACTGTGTGGTACATTAGCTGCAAAACAAAGCTAAAGAAATTTAAACAACAAAGAAACACAGCTACATCAGTGCATCTCTCCCGACAGACACATCACTCTCCTGGCCACGAGCAATGATAATGTGCGGGTGACTATTTCTCCATGAACACGGACAAAACAGTTATATTGACTGACCACCAAAACATCTGTCAAAGAGTGCTGTGCGCTTGGTAGGAGAGGGCCAGTTCAAAGGTAGAAAGATGGTTTGAATCAGCTGCACAGACCGATGGGCATATAAAATCATAATGTAATACGGTCAGTTAGGGCACACTTTGTATATAATAATCCCAGGTCAGGGTTTTTCCAGCATAAAAAATGTGGAAACAAATATGTTGAATGTCTTCACAAAAAACACTGCATGCAATAAACAGATTGTCATTTTTAACTGCAGTTATGCCACAATGGAGTTGCTTTTCCATTAACAGCACAGTGAGACGCTGAAGAGTTCAGTAAAAGAGCTATATTAGGAGCCATATTAGCAGTGTTTCATGGCTGTTCAGGGGTTTTTACGTAAAATTTCTTGAAAATGTTTTCGTAAAATAACTTACTGTATAGGGGGGCATGGTGGCTTAGTGGTTGGCACGTTCGCCTCACACCTCCAGGGTTGGGGGTTCGATTCCCGCTTCCGACTTGTGTGTGTGGAGTTTGCATGTTCTCCCCGTGCCTCGGGGGTTTCCTCCGGGTACTCCGGTTTCCTCCCCTGGTCCAAAGACATGCATGGTAGGTTGATTGGCATTTCTGGAAAAATTGTCCGTAGGGTGTGAGTGCGTGAGTGCGTGAGTGAATGAGTGAGTGTGTGTGCCCTGCGATGGGTTGGCACTCCATCCAGGGTGTATCCTGCCTTGATGCCCGATGACTCCTGAGATAGGTGCAGACTCCCCGTGACCCGAGGTAGTTCGGATAAGTGGTAGAAAATGGAATGGAATGGAACTTACTGTATATCATTGTAATATTTTTTAGCTGTGAAATGACTCCTTTGAACCAATTTGTTTACACGGATCACTTAATCCTTCAAAGTTCAGTGAACTACAAGTGAACGTAGGGTGTGAATGAGCTTTGCTCATTTAGTTAAACTGGCTACCGATAGGCTAAAAAGTATTTTTAGGGGACGGTAGGCGTACACATGTGTTGCATCAACTATGCCTCACTTTGAGTCAGGAAAAACCCTGCAAATGTGTTTTTCATTTGGGAATTCATTATTATAATTTTTTAATTAGTGAGTATGTGAGTTTTTGAAGCTTAGTTTTCCCCTGTCACTTTGACGGGGGGTGAAAGGTTGTGTGGTTTGAGGAGGAAGTAAATAAGGGTTGCAGTAAAGTAAAATGGCGCATAGTTGGGGCCCCCATACATGGATTTGCCCAGGGCCCCCATATCACTAAATCCGCCCCTAGATCTAAGACGCGAGGAAGGGAAGCGAGGTAGGGAAACGAGGGTTGAGCTGGTGGTAAATTAACCCTGCTGTCTGGAAAACACCCCAGGTTAACAGATTTTTTGTCTGGATACCTGCTCCAGCATGAATACACTAAAATGAAAAAATATTGGCTTTTATGAGCACAAAATACAATACATGCATGTCTGTTATTATATATAATTCTGGAAAGATTTGGCTTTGTGTGGATTCAACATTATGGAAGTTTTAACTTTAATGAGTGACACACCCGAGCTCATAAACACAATGCCTTGCTGTTTATAATTTACAAATCTCTTGAGTACATTTGTGAAAGACTTCATCTAGAGTAAACATTGATCTTTATGAACTTAAGTTAGATAAAACCTATGCTTTTTAATACTAGATGGATTTTACTTGTGATACAATCCTGAATGTTGGCCTCTTGAAAAATTTACTTTCATTTTTTATACTATTTGGCAGAAATTGCAATACGCAATTTCTTAGGAGTTGTAAAAACTAAGGATTGAATAGTTTACATAAGTACAACAATTGGCATGGTACAATTTTTTGGGCTACTTTAATAATGAACTGCTTTCTGCAAAATGTTTATTTATATTCTAAGAATAAATGTTAATTGATGAAATTCTTAATGTGTATTCATACACCAGGCAACTCCAGGACCGGCCAATTCTCAAAAGTGCGGGGAACGAGTGTCTGAAAGACAGGCTACATTACAGGGAGGGATGCGGGAGCTCAGCTCAATCAAAGTAGAAAATATAGCAGTGGTATTACAATGCTTCCGAATTATGCTTTTACCAATGTTTCGTGCATGTCACGTTGCACAATGAAAGAAATTACTCGTGAGTGTACAACACTTGATTCTTCCGGCTACCAAATATCACGTTTGAGCAGCGCTATACACAGTCTAGAAAAACTAATCCAAAATATTGTAAGGTAAGGGATTACTTTTAAATAACAATTACAAGTAATCTGTAATGTATGACAGTTTGGAACTAACTTGCACAACACTGCCGTACGCCAGATGGGCAGAGCGCCTCTGTTGTTGTGTGCACTAAAGTCACACTGCAGTTGGTCCCCGCATTAGCAAATAGCAATTCTATTTACAGTGTACAGTTTGCTGCATTCAAAATACACATTATTTACAAGGCCTATTCTAAATAATAGTGTATACAAAATATGTATGAAGCCATTGATTGCTTTGGTGTATTGACCATGTTTAAAGCAAGAACATTGATGCAGATGTTTAAAATATGTCCATTACTTAAAACACAAATGTAAAAATTAACTGTTTTCCCAGTTCAACATAAAAGCAGCATTTATCTAACTGAAAATGTGTTTAGCATGCCTTTATTTGCTAATTGCTAGTAACCATTAACCCTTCATTCACCTCCTTTATCTCCTCCTCAAATACAAACTAAATCTGACATTGGGTTAGATATTTTATAAATGATGTAAAGAGTGCTGACACACACCCCATTAGTGGAGAAGATTATTGATAGCCCCAACCTAAAGCAAAATTGACACCTAGGTCATGAAAACATCTATATAGCAGAACACAGAGAGCAGAACTAAAGAGGGTCAAATTTTAAACCCAACTCTCATCAAAGAGAAGCACACAGGAATAGTCCAGACAGATTTTTCCAATGGCATGCGTTTCCCACGACTCATCTTAACAAAATTGAGCCACTGCCTGACATCCAGTTCACCAGCTGATGACACAAATTTACCTATGCACTTTGATTTACTTTCTGAACAATAAAAGCTGGATTTTTGCTCTTGAGAAATGCAATATGTGCGCATAAGGATAATTTATTTACTATAAAACTCTAAAAAAAAAAAAAAAAAAAAAAAAAAAGTTTCCTATATGTTGTATCCATTACATTTTTATATAAATGCCACTAAAGGAATGACACCTGATATTAATTATGGTGTCTTACTGGTTACCACGACAACTGATTATTCCATGGTGTTGATCCTTAACATGTTTTCAAATTTAAAACTCTTCCTCTAGCTGCAGATAAAATGAAGGTGTGGACATACAGGCAGGGGAGTCTGATGTTATTCAATGATAATGTAGTTAATTTAATAGACATCAGTGTTTTAATGTCAACACCATGCACTATAGTTACGTTCCTGTGGGGCTTCTTGAAAATGTATTTAACATTTACACAAAATTTCGGGTCAATAAATAGCCTTTCTTCTCCTGTTGCGTAGTAAGCTAAATAACTGTAATTTTGTTTTTGTTAATCTTGATAGAATCATCTCATATAATCCTAAAAGCAGTATAAGATAACCACTAAAATCACCCACAACACCTCTATACTGGTATACTGTATGTCTTTCAGAAACCATATTCATGTGTATTTATATGAAGCCACTACACCCGAGGCCTTCTTTTTCTTGGACTGTGGACAGCACACAATGGCACGGTTGTGGTCAAACCTTGGGACAAACCCACAAACCATTGTTTTTGTATTTATCACCAGTCTTGGGGGTAACGCATAACAAAAGTATTGACATTACAGGAATATGTTCGTTTTAGCTGTAACCCAGTAATATAACGCATTATTAATAAAATGTGGGTAATATTGTATCCGTTACAATCTCAGTAACGCGGGTACAACAATGTATTTTCCCCCAGAAATTATTTTATTATAATTTACCAACACCTTCCATTCCCAGAAAAAAACGAATCCTACTATTTCCTGTCACTGAAATCCGGTGGTTGAAATGAATGCAACAGATTCTACAAAAGAAGAGGAAAAAAACGAAAGTAAAAAGAAAGAGGTTTTGTGTTTTATCCTGTCATTTTGCTTTAGGTTGCATTATAGTGGGCTCCACATCTAGAATAATTCATCAGATGGCCGTTTATTATGCGATTCTGACAGCGCTTGTTAATTCAATTGTGCCACGAGCCTTCTCTGTGCCTTTTATATTTATTTATTTCACACGCATTCAAAATGCAATTTATGTGTGCATGCGGATGTTAATGTTTAATTTATTTAGTATAAAACTCTATACGTTGTATGCATTACATTTTAAAATAGATGCCACTAAATGAATGACAACCGAACTTAATTATGGTGTCTTACTGGTTACCAAGACAACTGATTGTTCCAAGGTGTTGCTCCTTAACCTATTTGTGACTGGCAATTACAAGGCACTATAAAAGACCAATTCAGGAAAACAAATACATGCTTGGGAAATAACTTTTCTTGTTGCGTTGTTGTTGTTGGTCTGTTGTAGCAGACTAGCTACTAATGGGTGATTCCTCTATGAGAATGAGGTAGAAACATTTAGGATTTTAGTGTTTGTTATTGTTGCATCTTATCGTATCTAATCCTTTATTTTTTTCTCCTTGCAGTTTCTCTCTTGTCTTTTTTATCAGTCTTGCTGTTAAAGATGGTATTGGAAGTGGTAAGTGTTCAAAGAGGTTTTTTTGTATTTAGTTTGTGTTGGTTAAAATAACTATTTATCCTTCATTTAGCTGGATTTAGAAGGCAAACGAGGACTGAGAATGTCATGTATCCTGCTAAGGGAGTACATGGTGCTGGAAGCTACAGTTTTCAAACTGGTTCTTCAGGAGTAGCTAGTACACTTTGGTCAGGTTCTGGTTCAAGTCTGACAAGTAGTGCCCAAGGCTCTGGGGCTATGCGTTCCAGCCAAGCTACTGGCCAGCCTGAGGGAGGTCCAGCTTTGTATGCCACTTCCAGGCGGTTTTCAAGTAATATGCCTGCCCAAGCCAGCCTTATCCTCAAGCCTTTACAGGACACTAATGTTTCTGTATTTCTACCCGGCTACCAAGTCGCCAGTGGCCAGAATGTGGCCCAGACCAGCAGTCAACTACTATCACAAGCCAGCCTTGAGACCGTAGCACAGCCCATCAGTGCCCAGGATAGTAGTGTGTCTGTAGGTCAGCCAAGCAGTGTAGTGACAGTACAGGCCCCTTTTCAAACCAGCAGCCAGCAACCATTACCTCAGCAGTTTGCACAATCAAGTGGACCGCAAATAGCACATGCCAGCTATGAGACAAAGACTCTACACAGTATCCCCTTGGCAGAAGCCAGCTACCAGTCTTTGGCTCAGGAACTAGTGCAGGCATCTACTGGACAGCAGTTCGTACAAGCTGGCTCTTTGACATCTTATCCCAGCAGTCCGCAATTGGCTGTGGTCAGTTACCAGTCTGTGGCACAAGCAAGTGGTCCACAGTCTGGCTTTGAGGCACAGGCTCGTCCTGTCAGCCAGCAATTTCCAGAGGTTAGCTACCAGTCGGTGGGCCAGGTCAGTGGTCAACAACCAAACCAGGCCAGTTATGGGTCTCTGGTTCAAGCTAGTGGTCAACAATTGGCCATGCCCAGTAGCCAGCAAGTAGGACAGGCCAGTTATGAAACAAAGACCTTGTCTTTCAGCCGACAATTACCAGATGTTGGCTACCAGTCAGGAGTCCAGATCAGTGGTCAACAACCACACCAGGCCAACACTGAATCAACAAGCCAACAACTGTCACAATCTAGCC
Source organism: Triplophysa dalaica (assembly GCF_015846415.1). NCBI lineage: Eukaryota > Metazoa > Chordata > Actinopteri > Cypriniformes > Nemacheilidae > Triplophysa > Triplophysa dalaica. The sequence continues at coordinate 13,088,398 of NC_079549.1, read as the reverse complement.
ATGAGACTGTGGCTCAGCCAAGCAGTCAACAATTTGCACAGGCAGTCTACCAGTCTGTGAACCAGTATCCAGCACAACAAGGATACCAGTCTGTGGGTCAGCCCAGTGGTCAGCCACCAAACCAGGCAAGTTATGAGTCTGTGGTTCAAGCTAGTGCTCAACCATTGGCCCAGCCCAGTACCCAGCAAGTAGCACAGGCCAGTTATGAGACAAAGACTCGACACGGCATCCCCTTGGCAGAAGCCAGCTACCAGTCTTTGGCTCAGGAACTAGTGCAGGCATCTACTGGACAGCAGTTCGTACAAGCTGGCTCTTTGACGTCTTATCCCAGCAGTCCGCAATTGGCTGTGGTCACTTACCAGTCTTTAGCACAAGCAAGTGGTCCACAGTCTGGCTTGGAGGCACAGGCTCGTCCTGTCAGCCAGCCATTTCCAGAGGTTAGCTACCAGTCGGTGGGCCAGGTCAGTGGTCAACAACCAAACCAGGCCCGTTATGGGTCTCTGGTTCAAGCTAGTGGTCAACAATTGGCCATGCCCAGTAGCCAGCAAGTAGGACAGGCCAGTTATGAGACAAAGACCTTGTCTGTCAGCCGACAATTACCAGATGTTCGCTACCAGTCTGGAGTCCAGTTCAGTGGTCAAGAACCAAACCAGGCCAACATTGAATCAACAAGCCAACAACTGTCACAATCTAGCCACGAGACTGTGGCTCAGCCAAGCAGTCAACAAATGGCACAGGCAGTCTACGAGTCTGTGAACCAGTATCCAGCACAACAAGGTTACCAGTCTGTGGGTCAGCCACCAAACCAGGCCAGTTATGAGTCTGTGGTTCAAGCTAGTGGTCAACCATTGGCCCAGCCCAGTAGCCAGCAAGTGGCACAGGCCAGTCATGAGACAAAGACCTTGTCTGTCAGCCATATATCCCCAGATGTTAGCTACCAGATCAGTGGTCAACAACCAAACCAGGCCAACATTGAATCAACAAGCCAACAACTGTCACAATCTAGCAACGAGACTGTGGCTCAGCCAAGCAGTCAACAATTGGCACAGGCAGTCTACCAGTCTGTGAACCAGTATCCAGCACAACAAGGTTACCAGTCTGTGGGTCAGCCCAGTGGTCAGCCACCAGTGCAGTCTAGTGGGCGACCCATTGTCCATCCCAAAAGAGGTCAACTTTCACAGTTTGGTTCAAGGCTAGTTTCTGGTTCCAATCCATTACAGATTTCAAGTATTGGCTTTAAACCAAGGAATGGCTCTCTACTTAAACCTGCACTAGCCAGCTACATGTTTCTCACCCAGCCCAGTGTGCAACAACCACTACAAGCCAGCTACCTGTCTGCGGCCCAGCCCAGTGTGCAACAACAACAACAACCACCACAAGCCAGCTATCTGTGTGTATCCCAGCCCAGTGTGCAGCAACCAGCACAAATCGGCTTCCTGTGTGTGGCCCAGCCCAGTATGCAGCAACCAGCACAGGCCAATCATCTGTCTGCCCCCCAGCCCAGTGTGCAGCAACCAGCACAAGCCAACTTCCTGTGTGTAGCCCAGTCCAGTGTGCAGCAACCAGCACACGCCAGCCATCCGACTGCGGCCCAGCCCAGTGTGCAGCAACCAGCGCAAGCCAACTTCCTGTGCCTAGCCCAGCCCAGTGTGCAGCAACCGGCACAAGCCAGCTACCCATCTGCGCTCCAGCAACCAGCACACAAAAGCTACCTGCCTGCAGCCCAGCCCTTTAGGCAGGTAACCCGGCCCAGATATCCGCAGCTAACCCAGCCAGGACAAAGTGTGTATCAGCCTGCAAGCAAGCAGGACTAAGCTGCCTGGGCAGCAACCTGTAGCACAGCCCAGCGTTGCTAACATTGTGCCATCTAGTTACCTGGCTACGGTCCAGTCCAGCCATCAGAAATCAACACTGAGCAGATACCAGTCTGAAGGGCAGCCCAACAGACCGCAACCAGCACCAGGCAGATACCCGGCTTTGGCCCAGTCCAGTGGCCAACACCACCTAGCACAAGCCAGCTACCCATCTGATGCACAGCCCAACAGCAAGAAACCAGCACCAGGTAGACACCAGGCTCTGGCACAATCCAGCAGACAACAGATAAAACAAACCAGTTACCAGTCTCAATCTCAGTCCAGCAGCCAACAACCAGCACAAGCAAGCTACCTTTCTGTGTCCCAGGTTGGTGGCAAACAACTAGTAGCCCGCTATCCGTCTGTCAGCCAGTCTGCTGGTAAGCCAGTGGCACAGAGCAGTTACCAGTCTTCGGCGCTTTCAAGATCTGAAACCGCATCGCCAGTCCAGTTCAGTTACCAGTCTCTCTCTAGGGTTGTTTCCCAGCCTATTGAGCAGCTTGGTTCGGGCGTGTCTTCAAACTATGAGTCAGTTTCATCTTTAGTGCAGTCTGGTTTTGAGTATCCAGCACGGTTGCCTTCTCAGACAGGCTCCTCTCAAGGGGTCCTGAAGCCTTCCCAAAGCAACCAGAGGTTTCCCCAGAGCAAGTTCAGGAAGGCCTAATGAGTGGCCTCAATTACTACGGTTCCTGATCCCTAGTCAATGTTTGTTTTATTGTTTTTGAAACCAATAAATCCCTTTTTTAAATGGAGTTGTTTAGTTTTCATTTTTAAATATGGGGATGGAATAACTGGAATGGTTTAAACGCATTTAAATTAGATCAGACAATGTTTCTTAATGTAGATTTAAGGCATGCCTCTTATTGTTTTGGTTACCTGCAAAGTAAAATGTTAATACAGGTGGCGTTAAGAAAAAATGCTGCCGTGACAACTTTGTAAGGTTTACAAAATTATCTAGAGAAAAATATATTAGTGTTCAATGACTGACTACAGGAAACCAAGGTTTGACTGGACATGTTAACTCTTATTTACATAAGCTCCATTACGTAATGGTCTAGGTCTTGGTTTCTTATAAATGCTGTAATGCAAGAAATTCCAACTCCAGCAGGGAAAGTATCCCTGGTCTTGCTGAAGTTTGTTTCTATGTTCTGCTTATTATGCTGTCAAAGTTATTAAACAATACAAAATGGATACAATAGCTTCTGGTGTATCCCTGACCAACAGGGGATCCAGTGACATTGTCGTGAGACATGATCTGTGTATTCTGCAGTCATGTCCAGTTCACTTAAATCTTTTTGGGGCTCATTGTAGTCGAGTAATAGATGCAGTACAGCCCTGCCCTTTTGTTGTCCAATGTCCACATAACTGCTTTCAAATTTAAATCTCTTCCACGAGCTGCTGATAAAATGAAGGTGTGGACATACCGTAGGCTCTGTAAAGCAGGGGAGTCTGATGTTATTCAATGTAAATGTAGCTCAAGTAGACATCAGTGTTTTATTGTCGACACCATGCACTATAGTTACGTTCCTGTTGGGTTTATTGAAAATGTATTTAACATTTACACAAACTTTCGGGTCAATAAATAGCCTGTCTTCTCCTGTTGCGTAGTAAGCTAAATAACTGTAATTTTGTCTTTGTTAATCTTGATAGAATCATCTCATAATCCTAAAAGCAGTATAAGATAACCACTGCAATCACCCACAACACCTCTATACTGGTATACTGTATGTCTTTCAGAAACCATATTCATGTGTATTTATATGAAGCCACTACATACAAGGCCTTCTTTTTCTTGGACTGTGGACAGCACACAATGGCACGGTCGTGGTCAAACCTTGGGACAAACTCACAAAGCATTGTTTCTGTATTTATCACCAGTCTTGGGGGTAACGTATAACAAAAGTATTGACATTACAGGAATATGTTCGTTTTAGCTGTAACGCAGTAATATAACGCATTATTAATAAAATGTGGGTAATATTGTATCCGTTAAAATCTCAGTAACGTGCGTAAAACAATGTATTTTCCCCCAGAAATTATTTTATTATAATTTACCAACACCATCCATTCCCAGAAAAAACGAATCTGTGATTAAAATCCTACTATTTCCTGTCACTGAAATCCGGTGGTTGAAATGAATGCAACAGATTCTACAAAAGAAGAGGAAAAAACGAAAGTAAAAAGAAAGAGGTTTTGTGTTTTATCCTGTCATTTTGCTTTAGGTTGCATTATAGTGGGCTCCACATCTAGAATAATTCATCAGATGGCCGTTTATTATGCGATTCTGACAGCGCTTGTTAATTCAATTGTGCCACGAGCCTTCTCTGTGCCTTTTGTATTTTAGGCTCTATATATTTCACACGCATTCAAAATGCAATTTATGTGTGCATGCGGATGTTAATGTTTAATTTATTTAGTATAAAACTCTATACGTTGTATGCATTACATTTTAAAATAGATGCCACTAAATGAATGACAACCAAACTTAATTATGGTGTCTTACTGGTTACCATGACAACTGATTGTTCCAAGGTGTTGCTCCTTAACCTATTTGTGACTGGCAATTACAAGGCACTATAAAAGACCAATTCAGGAAAACAAATACATGCTTGGGAAACAACTTTTCTTGTTGCGTTGTTGTTGTTGGTCTGTTGTAGCAGACTAGCTACTAATGGGTGATTCCTCTATGAGAATGAGGTAGAAACATTTAGGATTTTAGTGTTTGTTATTGTTGCATCTTATCGTATCTAATCCTTTATTTTTTTCTCCTTGCAGTTTCTCTCTTGTCTTTTTTATCAGTCTTGCTGTTAAAGATGGTATTGGAAGTGGTAAGTGTTCAAAGAGGTTTTTTTGTATTTAGTTTGTGTTGGTTAAAATAACTATTTATCCTTCATTTAGCTGGATTTAGAAGGCAAACGAGGACTGAGAATGTCATGTATCCTGCTAAGGGAGTACATGGTGCTGGAAGCTACAGTTTTCAAACTGGTTCTTCAGGAGTAGCTAGTACACTTTGGTCAGGTTCTGGTTCAAGTCTGACAAGTAGTGCCCAAGGCTCTGGGGCTATGCGTTCCAGCCAAGCTACTGGCCAGCCTGAGGGAGGTCCAGCTTTGTATGCCACTTCCAGGCGGTTTTCAAGTAATATGCCTGCCCAAGCCAGCCTTATCCTCAAGCCTTTACAGGAAACTAATGTTTCTGTATTTCTACCCGGCTACCAAGTCGCCAGTGGCCAGAATGTGGCCCAGACCAGCAGTCAACTACTATCACAAGCCAGCCTTGAGACCGTAGCACAGCCCATCAGTGCCCAGGATAGTAGTGCGTCTGTAGGTCAGCCAAGCAGTGTAGTGACAGTACAGACCCCTTTTCAAACCAGCAGCCAGCAACCATTACCTCAGCAGTTTGCACAATCAAGTGGACCGCAAATAGCACATGCCAGCTATGAGACAAAGACTCTACACAGTATCCCATTGGCAGAAGCCAGCTACCAGTCTTTGGCTCATGAACTAGTGCAGGCATCTACTGGACAGCAGTTCGTACAAGCTGGCTCTTTGACATCTTATCCCAGCAGTCCGCAATTGGCTGTGGTCAGTTACCAGTCTGTGGCACAAGCAAGTGGTCCACAGTCTGGCTTTGAGGCACAGGCTCGTCCTCTCAGCCAGCAATTTCCAGAGGTTATCTACCAGTCTGTGGGCCAGGTCAGTGGTCAACAACCAAACCAGGCCAGTTATGGGTCTCTGGTTCAAGCTAGTGGTCAACAATTGGCCATGCCCAGTAGCCAGCAAGTAGGACAGGCCAGTTATGAGACAAAGACCTTGTCTTTCAGCCGACAATTACCAGATGTTGGCTACCAGTCAGGAGTCCAGACCAGTGGTCAACAACCACACCAGGCCAACACTGAATCAACAAGCCAACAACTGTCACAATCTAGCCATGAGACTGTGGCTCAGCCAAGCAGTCAACAATTTGCACAGGCAGTCTACCAGTCTGTGAACCAGTATCCAGCACAACAAGGATACCAGTCTGTGGGTCAGCCCAGTAGTCAGCCACCAAACCAGGCAAGTTATGAGTCTGTGGTTCAAGCTAGTGCTCAACCATTGGCCCAGCCCAGTACCCAGCAAGTATCACAGGCCAGTTATGAGACAAAGACTCGACACGGCATCCCCTTGGCAGAAGCCAGCTACCAGTCTTTGGCTCAGGAACTAGTGCAGGCATCTACTGGACAGCAGTTCGTACAAGCTGGCTCTTTGACGTCTTATCCCAGCAGTCCGCAATTGGCTGTGGTCAGTTACCAGTCTTTAGCACAAGCAAGTGGTCCACAGTCTGGCTTGGAGGCACAGGCTCGTCCTGTCAGCCAGCCATTTCCAGAGGTTAGCTACCAGTCGGTGGGCCAGGTCAGTGGTCAACAATCAAACCAGGCCCGTTATGGGTCTCTGGTTCAAGCTAGTGGTCAACAATTGGCCATGCCCAGTAGCCAGCAAGTAGGACAGGCCAGTTATGAGACAAAGACCTTGTCTGTCAGCCGACAATTACCAGATGTTCGCTACCAGTCTGGAGTCCAGTTCAGTGGTCAAGAACCATACCAGGCCAACATTGAATCAACAAGCAAACAACTGTCACAATCTAGCAACGAGACTGTGGCTCAGCCAAGCAGTCAACAATTGGCACAGGCAGTCTACGAGTCTGTGAACCAGTATCCAGCACAAAAAGGTTACCAGTCTGTGGGTCAGCCACCAAACCAGGCCAGTTATGAGTCTGTGGTTCAAGCTAGTGGTCAACCATTGGCCCAGCCCAGTAGCCAGCAAGTGGCACAGGCCAGTTATGAGAAAAAAACCTTGTCTGTCAGCCAACAATTACCAGATGTTAGCTACCAGATCAGTGGTCAACAACCAAACCAGGCTAACATTGAATCAACAAGCCAACAACTGTCACAATCTAGCCACGAGACTGTGGCTCAGCCAAGCAGTCAACAATTGGCACAGGCAGTCTACCAGTCTGTGAACCAGTATCCAGCACAACAAGGTTACCAGTCTGTGGGTCAGCCCAGTGGTCAGCCACCAGTGCAGTCTAGTGGGCGACCCATTGTCCATCCCAAAAGAGGTCAACTTTCACAGTTTGGTTCAAGGCTAGTTTCTGGTTCCAATCCATTACAGATTTCAAGTATTGGCTTTAATCCAAGGAATGACTCTCTACTTAAACCTGCACTAGCCAGCTACATGTTTCTCACCCAGCCCAGTGTGCAACAACCACTACAAGCCAGCTACCTGTCTGCGGCCCAGCCCAGTGTGCAACAACAACAACAACAACAACAACAACCAGCACAAGCCAGCTATCTGTGTGTATCCCAGCCCAGTGTGCAGCAACCAGCACAAATCGGCTTCCTGTGTGTGGCCCAGCCCAGTATGCAGCAATCAGCACAAGCCAATTATCTGTCTGCCCCCCAGCCCAGTGTGCAGCAACCAGCACAAGCCAACTTCCTGTGTGTGGCCCAGTCCAGTGTGCAGCAACCAGCGCAAGCCAACTTCATGTGCCTAGCCCAGCCCAGTGTGCAGCAACCAGCACAAGCCAGCTACCCATCTGCGGTCCAGCAACAAGCACAAGCCAGCTACTCGTCTGTGGACCAGCCAAGTACACAGCAACCAGCACACAAAAGCTACCTGCCTGCAGCCCAGCCCTTTAGGCAGGTATCCCGGCCCAGATATCCGCAGCTAACCCAGCCAGGACAAAGTGTGTATCAGCCTGCAAGCAGGACTAAGCTGCCTGGGCAGCAACCTGTAGCACAGCCCAGCGTTGCTAACATTGTGCCATCTAGTTACCTGGCTACGGTCCAGTCCAGCCATCAGAAATCAACACTGAGCAGATACCAGTCTGAAGGGCAGCCCAACAGACCGCAACCAGCACCAGGCAGATACCCGGCTTTGGCCCAGTCCAGCGGCCAACACCACCTAGCACAAGCCAGCTACCCATATGATGCACAGCCCAACAGCAAGAAACCAGCACCAGGGAGATACCAGGCTTTGGCACAATCCAGTAGACAACAGATAAAACAAACCAGATACCAGTCTCAATCTCAGTCCAGCAGCCAACAACCAGCACAAGCCAGCTACCTTTCTGTGTCCCAGGTTGGTGGCAAACAACTAGTAGCCCGCTATCCGTCTGTCAGCCAGTCTGCTGGTAAGCCAGTGGCACAGAGCAGTTACCAGTCTTCGGCGCTTTCAAGATCTGAAACCGCATCGCCAGTCCAGTTCAGTTACCAGTCTCTCTCTAGAGTTGGTTCCCAGCCTATTGAGCAGCTTGGTTCGGGCGTGTCTTCAAACTATGAGTCAGTTTCATCTTTAGTGCAGTCTGGTTTTGAGTATCCAGCACAGTTGCCTTCTCAGACAGGCTCCTCTCAAGGGGTCCTGAAGCCTTCTCAAAGCAACCAGAGGTTTCCCCAGAGCAAGTTCAGGAAGGCCTAATGAGTGGCCTCAATTACTACGGTTCCTGATCCCTAGTCAATGTTTTTTATTGTTTTTGAGACCAATAAATCCCTTTTTTTTAAAATGGAGTTTAGTTTTCATTTTGAAATATGGGGATGGAATAATTGGAATGGTTTAAACGCATTTAAATTAGATCAGACAATGTTTCTTAATGTAGATTTAAGGCATGCCTCTTATTGTTTTGGTTACCTGCAAAGTAAAATGTTAATACAGCTGGCGTTAAGAAAAAATGCTGCCGTGACAACTTTGTAAGGTTTACACAATTATCTAGAGAAAAATATATTAGTGTTCAATGACTGACTACAGGAAACCAAGGTTTGACTGGACATGTTAACTCTTATTTACATAAGCTCCATTACGTAATGGTCTAGGTTTCTTATAAATTCTGTAATGCAAGAAATTCCAACTCCAGCAGGGAAAGTATCCCTGGTCTTGCTGAAGTTTGTTTCTATGTTCTGCTTATTATGCTGTCAAAGTTATTAAACAATACAAAATGGATACAATAGCTTCTGGTGTATCCCTGACCAACAGGGGATCCAGTGACATTGTCGTGAGACATGATCTGTGTATTCTGCAGTCATGTCCAGTTCACTTAAATCTTTTTGGGGCTCATTGTAGTCGAGTAATAGATGCAGTACAGCCCTGCCCTTTTGTTGTCCAATGTCCACATAACTGCTTTCAAATTTAAATCTCTTCCACGAGCTGCTGATAAAATGAAGGTGTGGACATACCGTAGGCTCTGTAAAGCAGGGGAGTCTGATGTTACTCAATGTAAATGTAGCTCAAGTAGACATCAGTGTTTTATTGTCGACACCATGCACTATAGTTACGTTCCTGTTGGGTTTATTGAAAATGTATTTAACATTTACACAAACTTTCGGGTCAATAAATAGCCTGTCTTCTCCTGTTGCGTAGTAAGCTAAATAACTGTAATTTTGTCTTTGTTAATCTTGATAGAATCATCTCATATAATCCTAAAAGCAGTATAAGATAACCACTGCAATCACCCACAACACCTCTATACTCGTATACTACATGTCTTTCAGAAACCATATTCATGTGTTTTCACATGAAGCCACTACACCCGAGGCCTTCTTTTTCTTGGACTGTGGACAGCACACAATGGCACGGTTGTGGTCAGACCTTGGGACAAACCGACAAAGCATTGTTTTTGTATTTGTCACCAGTGTTGGGGGTAAAGCATAACAAGATAATTGACATTACAGGAATATATTCATTATAGCTGTAACAGTAATATAACGCATTATTAATAAAATCTGGGTAATATTGTATCCGTTACAATCTCAGGAACGCGCGTAAAACAATGTATTTTCCCCCAGAAATTATTTTATTATAATTTACCAACACATTCCATTCCCAGAAAAAAACTAATCTGTAAACAAAATACTATTATTTCCTGTCACTGAAATCCGGTGGTTGAAATGAATGCAACAGATTCAACAAAAGAAGAGGAAAAACACAAAAGTAAGTAGAAAGAGGTTTTGTGCTTTACCCTGTCTTTTTGCTTTAGATTGCATTATAGTGGGCTCCACATCTAGAATAATTCATCAGATGGCTGTTTAATTTGTGCCTTTTATATTTGAGGCTCCATATATTTCACACACATTTATAATACGCTCTCTATACTCTTCATTTGGTTTCAAACAAAAAAAAAGCTAAATGTATGGATTTTAGTAGGAATCTCTCTTGCTGAGCATGTGCCTAAAATTTTCACATTTGATGGTCTTAAGGTTGATTATGTTCAATACTACAAATATCTGGGTATCTGGCTTGATAGCAGCTGTCATTTGAGACTCACATAAATGCAAAATTTGCTTTCAAAGGTTAAAACCTGTATTGGTTTAACGTTACTTTATACCCAAAGCAAGGTTTGGTTAAAATGACAGTGCTTTCTGTCTTATGTCATTATGGTGATAAAGTTTATAGGTCTGCTTCAAAACTCTGCTTCATAAAGTAGATGTTATTTATCATGATGCAATCCTTTAACAATGTAGTGTATTTCGGGGAAACTATGGGCTTAACCAGAGGTGGATAGTAACAAAGTAAATTCCTGTAAATTCCTGAGTCCTGTTCTTTTTGAGTATCTGTACTTTACTTGAGTATTATTTTTTCAGAGTGCTTGTAACTTCACTACATTTGAAATACTAATATCATACTTTTTATTAGACTACATTTATAAAATGTCCAAAAGCATTTTGTCCAAAATAATTTGCGTCTTAACTTCTGATCTGCTGCTATATAATTAAAAGCAATTTGGGAAATGAATGATGTTTTTACTGATGTAACTATAGTTGAAGTATTTCTGTTGAAATAAAACAATAGAACCGTGCAAAATACAACAGAAAATGTAATGGATTTAATGGTTATACTATGGATAGTTGTTGTCTACTTGTATGTGATGGATTCTATTGGTGGAATGGTAAATCCAATTGGAATAAAACCCAAAACACATTACAAAGAGGAAATTCATTTAAAATATCACTCTTATTAAGAAAATCAGTGTTTTTTCAGCAGAGATGGTATTTGCCGTAAAACCACAATATCCACAAATTTACCATTTTCTTTATATAGGTACCATACAACAATTAATAATCTTGAGTAAAACCACAGCAACTAAAAATACCATAGTTTCATTATACTAGATATAGTTTATATTTGTAGTTAAATTATAGTTATACAAATGGTAATAAATCTAAGAAACACATGGCTTCTACACTTTAAAATTACAAGAACCTTACAACTTACTGGTAAATTGCTGCTAAAACTGGTAATGGTAATATACAAAATAAAATACACTACTCATAAAAACATATATGCCTAGGGGGTTAATGAGGATAATTAGGCTATATGATCATACAGCATTATATCTAAACTAAACAAATATGTGCTAACACCACTGATACTGTGAGCTACTCAGTGTTTTCAGTAGGTCGCTTCAGAGGCATAAGGTATACGACAATCAAACAATGCACAACTGACAAAAAGGAAATTTACTTTTAATACTTGAGTACTTTTAAAAGCACGTACTTCTGTACATTTACTCAAGTAAGAATCTGTCTTTACAACTTTTACTTCAAGTGGAGTAATATTTGACCAGTAGTATCTGTACTTTCATTCAAGTAAGGAAGTTGTGTACTTCGTCCACCTCTGGCTTTAACAACAGTAAAATACGTATAATTAATGGTGATTAACCATACCTATTTTATATACTTTTCCCAGTATTGACCACACTAAAGGGAAAACAAACCGACTAACTAACAAATAACAAAGGCTGAACAGAAAACAAATGAAACGTAAAAGCAGTAAAGAAATTAAAGAAACAAACAAAGCAAAGAGGGGCAGTATAACATCAGCAATTCACATCTGCATAAACCATCAAGGACAATCTCCTTATTTAAAAGGGGTAAAAGCTTAAAACGCAGCTATTTAGGAAATAGCTAAGATACTTGCATTGGCTTCTTGCGTTTGCTGGTACAAGTTCTCAGTGCGGGTGAAAAAGGTTTCAGAGTCCTGATGGTTTCAAAGCAAGCGGGTGAGTCCGTCTGATTTTTTCTCTGAACCGGATTGGCTGACGAAGGTAGAACGAACTCATCCGAAGCAAACTGCCGGAAGAAGCTGTCTCCAAGGAGAAAGACAGGTCTCGAGAGGTGACCGAGGACGAGTGCACGAACACGAGATGAGCATGGTTTTCTCCATGCACAGATGTTTTAAAGAGTAAGTAAGCAGGGCCCCAAGCAGTTGCATGTCCCATTCCTCCACTATTTTCGAGATTGCCTTTGTGTCTTCAGCACAGTGCAGTGGTCTTCCTCATTTTAGTTTTCTGATGCATCCAATGCTGTGGAAGCTTGAAATTTAGAAGATTTCCCCAAAATAGAGCCATATAACTGCTGACTTTTCAGGGGTATTAGAGCACTTAGATCAGCTTATTCCTAGAAGTGGGTGGGAGGAACGGAGGGGAGTTTAGATGCCACCAGCCCCACATACTAAGTAAAACACAAAAACATTTGTTTGACTATGACAGTGTTCCATGCAGAGCTTAATAGAATAAAACTTAAATGGAATTCGGATTTTAAGAATCTAAATATTCAGAATTGTTTACTGATTTGATAAATGTAGATTAAACACAAAACTATTGCATAACTTGCTTTTCTTGCAATGGTATTGCAAATTAGTACACAGATAAAAAGTTCAGCAAATGTGCTATCGTTGTCTTTCTTATAAATTCTTTTTATTTTACATTTTAAAGGATAACTTCACCCAAAAATTTTAAATTATGTTATCTTTACTCACCTTTGAGTTTTTCCAAGTCTATAAAACTTTACTTGGTCCTGATGAACACAGAGAAAATTTAAGAATGCTTATAACAGACAGTTTTTGCCCCCCATTGATTATCGTAGTAGGAAAAAATACTATGGTAGTCACAAGTTTCCCAGAAGTGTTTGCTGCATTACATTCTTACATTCAACAGAACAAAAAAATAGATAGAAGTAATTTGTGCAACCTCCACAAACACAATAATTTACCATGACGATGAGAAATTCAATACAATAACTAGCTAAAACACACTGACTCATGTCCGCTCCTACTGAATACCAGCATTGATCCCAGGCAAAGCGCTGCAAACTTCTCCCTCTCGTGACGTCAAATGACGCGAAGTTGAAAAAAATACTGTTTTGAAGATGTGAAAGAATTGTCTTTCTACTAAATTTGTGCCCTCATGATTTGAAAAACATTTTAAATCTGGCATTAACTTTATATTAGCATTATCATTATCAACTTCATTTTCATTTTATAAAAAAATTACCCTGCGAGATGCATTTTAAAAATGTTTTAATTTACACACATACAGGAATTGAAGTGATCGTTGCCCCAAAAATGAAAATTCTGTCATCTTTTGCTCAACCTCAAACCTGTATAAATTACTTTGTTGTGATGAACACAGAGAAACATATTTGTGAGAATTTTAGCAATTTTCAATTCTGTGACATCATTGACTGGCATAGTAGGAAAAATGTAAGGTCGAAGGTGCCCCAGAACTGTTTGTGTTCCTAAATTCTTCAAAATATCTCACTTTGAACTGAAAATTGCTAACATTCTTACAAATATCATTCTTTCTATTTTTGAAACAACCTGAGGGTGAGTAAATGATTTTTGGGTAAACTATCCTTTAATGAGAGAACCATGTCTTGCTAGAAAACTCCAACAAGAAAAATGTAATATAAAGACAATCAGAACATTAATGCAGATTTAAGCAGGTTTTTACCTTTATTAGCAATATTCATTGAACAGTTAGTAAACGTTGGGTGTACAAGTGCCAACCGAGGCAGAAAATAGCTGCAGCTGATGGTTAACCTAAACCTCATAAGCCAAACATTATAAAAATAAAGAAACAAAAAAAATAGACAAAACAAAATAAAAAATGTCCCTTATTTTACTAAAATTAAACCTTTTCTTCTCTGCAAAACAACCCCGGCTCCAGCACACCATGAGCTCTGACCCTTAATAAAAACAGAGGCTATAGCTGGGTTAGTGTGGAGTCAAACTGTGGGGTTCGCAGGCTCTTATTTCACCATATGCTGCATCTTTATTTCTACCTTTTCATGAGATGTCTTATCCTCAAGGGGAAAGTCATTTTTTCCTCCTGTGTCTGTGACCCTGAGGCATTGATTCCATCTAAAGAATTGAAAGTAATTAAGAGCTCTCGCTCTCTGCTTTCATGTGTTTTCTGTGAGGCACCAGCCTCTCCATGTGCCTTTCAGATTCATTTAACACGCGACCACACTCCGGAGCCGGGCGTTCACTGGCGGGACAGTGACAAGGTCAGTCACATATGAAAAGGGATGGCAGTCAGCGCATGTGACTTTCAGGAAAAGGCCTCAAACTCTGACTCGATGCGTGTCTGGGGCCGGTCGTCTTTTAATACCTCAGGGATGGAACATTGATATGTATAATTAGGTGTTAATTCTGTAAATAGACGGCACATGACAGTACATGCATTAATGTGGTTACATTATTGAAACACCTCTGAAAGCATTAGAGTGAAATTTTGACTTCAGTTACTTCAAGGGAAAGTTCACCCAAAAATGACAATTCTGTCATGTACTCATGTTGTTCAAAATCTGCATAAATTACTTTGTTTGGTTGAACACAAAGAAAGAATTTTGGAAGAATGTTAGCAACTGAGATTTTCTGGGGCCCAGAAATCTCAGTTGCTAACATTCTTCCAAATATCTGTCTGTGTTCAACCGTTGAAGACCCCTGCACTAAGGCATTTCTCAAAATATCTTATTTTGTGTTTCACAGAAGAAAGAACGCCATTCAGGTTTTGAATGTCATGAGGAGGATGAATGATCACAGTTTTGTCTCTGAGAGGGACAGTTTACCCCAAAATACAATTCTGTCATCATTTACTCACCCCGAGTTGTTCAAAATCTATTTTATTTTCCTTTGTTCTGATGAACACAGAGAAAGATATTTCTATAGTAGGAAAAGTTGCAATGGTAGTCAAAAGTGCCTCTATACTGTTTGCTTTCCTACATTCTTTAAAATATTTTATTTTGTATTCAACATAACCAAGAAATGTATACAGATTTGGAACAACTTGAGGTTGAGTAATGATGACAGAATTTTCATTTTTGGATGAACTTTTTCTTTAAGGTCCATTCCTTCCATGCTCAGGCTAAAGCACACGCAATGATACATTAGAGAGATTAAAGCTAATTGGGCATGTGTCACTTCAACCCTGGTCACTCAGGTAATCTCCAGTTACCTTTAGTCTCTGAGATTGCTTCACTCAACCTTAAACCTCACCTCTTAAAACAAATCTGTGCCCACTATAAGCAACACAAACAAGTTAATCTCTACTCTAACAATCTTTCCAGATAATGCTGGTACGTTAGATTGACCATAGCCTTGAGTTTTGCATGCATCTCATTACATCTATGACATCACAACAATAAAGATGAAGTTTTATTCATCACAATTGATTCACCACAACTAATTTGAAATTAGATATCAAGTGTAAAATCCAAAACAAGTCTAAATGTTTTCTCTATAAAGCTTGCACATCTTCCTTTAGTAAAATATCCACGCAAGCCTGCATGCATTTTGAAATGTTACTGTATAATAAAAAGTAAATATATTCTCTCAGAGACTGACAAAGACTGGCACTAATGGAAAATTACTTTGTTGTTATGCACAGTGCATATACCATAGCGTATGCAAGGTTCACCATGGAGATTTCAAGCATACATGTATATCATACATAAATCATGTTTTTTATCCCAGGGCTGTTTTCATATGTTTGTAGTACCATTATCCTTCAACGGGGGTCAGTGCAATAGCTATAAAAAAGCTATAATTTAGCATTTGACTTGATTACAGCTTTCAGAGATAAACGCCTCATTAAGACCATAAAATAATCAAATCAGAGAATAGAGAGGAAATGGAAGATGATGCCTTGATTTGCTGCTATGGTGAATGAACATGGGCATTCTTGCCACGTGTCAAGGCTCAGCATTAATGTGCTTTAAGAGAACAGGATGTAATGTGATTTGCCAGTGCTTAGGCTCAGCGCTTAGCCACGAGCAGGAAGAGGTAATATAAGACGTAAGAATGTGGCTTAGTTTTTGAGAGCACATTTCGCAGGCAGGGGTTACGTTCATATCCGTTTTAAGTTTTAACTCAACCAGCCATCCAAGATGACAAAACAGATCCGTTCTTTGAGACAGTAATGGACTTATTTTATTTATAAATGTTTTGCTTGATGTTAACACAGATACGCGCCCAGGCCTGCAATTGAGATTTCACACCTGATCATAAATGGCTCATAATTAATGGCCATGTACACACCGCAAAGGGACTGATAACAGATTGTTAGGAAAAATCCCCTCCGTGATCGTTCTGTGACGTGTGTGTACGTAATGCAGAAATCATTCCTGAAATTCAAAGTGGGTCATGAATTAAATAACTTTAGTAATGAGTTGTCCTGCCTCTGAAACAACTTAAATGAATAGTTTTTGATCAATGTTGGCAACCAAGGAAGTATTAACAGCTGGCAATTTTTTTAATCCATTGATGGAGGTGCTGTCAGTCCCATAAATACCTACACTCCCCACTTTATGATACAGGGATAGTCCACCAAAAAAGGAAATTCTTAATTTTTGTGGTTTCAAACCTGTATGGCATTCTTCCTTCCTTAGAACACAAAAGATGATATTTTAAAGAATTTTGGTACAATGGCGGTACCCATTCACTTCAATAGATACCGTCTTTGTTCAGTTTCCAACATTTTTCAAAATGTCTAATTTTGTGTTCTGCAGAAGAAGAAAGTCATACAGGTTTGAAATAACAAAAAGGCGAGTAAATGATGACATATTTTTATTTTTGAGTAAACTATCACTTTACGTCCTCAAAAAAAGAGTGACAAACGTATTAAGCAGCAGTGTGTACGTGAGTAAGGGCAGCGACAGTGGCACAGAAAGCATCATGGGAAATGTTATTTTGCCACACTGAAGAACCATGCGTTGATCCGCCCAAGGACGCCCGGTCTTAAGGGGATGACAAGCACTGACAGATGCGCTGCCATTTCACAGGATCCCTTTGAAATTTATCAGAATAATCTTTGGCACGTTTAGAACTTTGATTAAAAGTAAATGAACTCGGGAGACAAAGTATGTTAGGCATCTGCAGAATTCCGGAGACAAAATATTCTTCATGGTTCAGTAGAGAGAGTGTGCGCATGCTGTCGCTGAGACACTTTGCTGACAACATGTCAGTCGAAGTATGTGTTAAGTATCCACTCGGGCATTGTGTTGTGTGAGTGTTTAACTTAGCAAAGTGGCTCCTGTGTGCCACAAGGTCGATGAAATGGGTGGATATGCACATGTGAGGGAACGTCTTTTAAATGTGTTATTGTAATGACCCATTATTGGGCGTGTACAGCTTAATAAATACATGGGCTTGTTTGAAGGCATAAGAAACTAGAACCAAACACTTTGCAATTAGCTTTATCAGTTTTGTTATTGAAGTTAAAAACTTGACTTACTTATCTATAAAACTGCATCGGTTTTCCCCTTTTTATTTTTAAAAGAGCAGATGTGGAGGTTGGTAGAAATGAGCGTTCTTCAGCATTCTCTCGGGTTTGAAATATCAGGAGAGGGAGACAAAGTGCGGTGGGTACTGTCATTGATCACATGTCTTTGACCTTCACAGTAGCTTAGTTTGGATATTTCCAATGTCACCTCTGATTTTGACATTTCATTGTGAAATATTCTGCAAAGTGCTCTTTTCATACGTCTAGCTTAAAAACACGTTCAGGCATTTCACTGCAGATACTGAATAAAAGAAGGACCTTAACAGAGCTTTAGATCACTGCAGCAATGAAAAAAAATGCTTATGGTTAAATAGGGCATTGGGATTATGTGTGAATATTTGTGGATCAGATTACATAGGCTGCATTGGGCCAGGTTGAGAGATGCTCTTATGTTACACAAGAACAGCACACAAATCACAAAGAGCAGACCTCTGTGGAGACCTTGGTATGTTGATTTGACATCATTCTCAATTAACAAGATGGAATTTTAAGTTAAAAGGATAGGGTTATATGCCTGTTTTGTGTTTATTGTATGCCATTGTAAAATGTATATGTGATGGTCAAGAAAAACAGCGGTCACCACTGGCCATGACAACTTTACATCTACCACACCATCTGTTTAGCAGCCACGATCGTAAACAAGTTTGTGTTTCCTGCTCATTTTTGGAGAAATCTTCTTTTGAATGAAAGTTCAAAAGCATTTTATTATTAATTATAAATTCTCTTGTGGGATTTCCTTAATTAACAAAAGATTTAGCTGAGTAAATATTGTGGGACTTTTGTTAAATTTATATAAAGCAAAAGACTATTTGTTTATGTTAATTATTGATAATCTTAAAAAGATGAAGAATGATAGCAGTTTAGCAACAACAATATGTGAAGTCATTATTTAGACATTTTACTATTTTTAGGACAAGTAGTATTCTTTGTCATGAACTGAAATCAGATCTACATCAAAACATATACTGAGAATTGTTATGAGGTCCATCCTGCAATTGAATTAAATCATTGTCAATTTAGATAAGTTAGTGTGTGTTACATCACAGATATGATAGTAGCCTACACTACTATTAACCTGGTGAATATCTAACAGGCAAGATTAGGAATGCACGTCATACCACTCCACTGCCACACACAAACCCCTCACAAGAGAAGGCTGGCTTTATCTGGACCCAGCCGTCTGATTGGTTAAAGTATTTGCATCCACTTCTCTGATAGGACAACATGTTTGTAAATCAGTACGGTTCTGCGCTCACGTAAAAAAAATGGGCGGGTGAAGGCAGCGGAGGGCAGAAAAAAACAAAAACAATCCGCCCGGGCGTCCATCTTGAATACAGTAAGCAATCTGTGACTGACAGCCACGGAGAGGGAAATTGCGATATATTGAGTTCAGACCGCCCTGTAAAGTCAAGCGACCGCGACAACCCGGCCAATGCACACGGAAGGATTACATTGAGCGACATTATCGATCGATTCCGTCGTAGTTTTTCGCCCTATTCCCGGCGGGGCTGATGAAGTTATTTCGGAGGTTGTGCGTCCTTAGCTTTATTCAACTGTCGACATTCGTTAGTTTAAAAGGATCGCTGCTTATACCTGCCTACCCTAGTTATTCGTGAGACTCTTTCTGCTGTTGTTTCTTGCAGCCTTGAAATACGGATATAACACGTTTGTCCATGGTGCTTCACTGTCAACTTGAGCTTTCTCGTGCGTTCGCTGAATCGTGCGCGTAACCCGGTTTATTTTAGTTTATATACGATCTGTTATAGTACACAGATACTTCATACTGCATATATATATTCTGTCAAGTAACAGTTATGTGGAAACTTAATTTGGGATACTGTAATTCAATGTTTAGAACCGAGGACGTGGATTCATTTGTTGTACTGCCTTAGACTTTTCAGATGGAGTGATTTGGAGCCACTGCTTTGATTGAAATATTAGCTCCATGCATCACTAGGAATATATATTTAATGGCAGATTTTATGCATAGGCTGGCCAGTCGTTCTGATCATTGGGGATGGGAGCTGGCCCACTTACTGAAAGATCTTATTGAACGGGCTCGTGTATTCTGAGCGCGCGACAGTGCAACATTTTATAGATACAGTATTCTTACGCATTGGCATTTCGTCGTTACTGATATGGGCTTTAAGGGGGGCTGTACTTCTAAAATACCCCTATATTTCTAAAATATCATCGACTTTGAATTAACTGTCACCAGTGGACACTTTGTTGCTGTTTTTCAATCACCGAACCTAAGGACTATAAACTGACATTGGATTTGTGCATTGGCATATATCACTGCATCTGTGACATGGATGTGTTTCACTGAATGTCGATCAATAGTGTTTTGAGGGAAACTTGAATGCAAACACCCTTGGATTTTGTGTCAAAAGGCAGTAGATTGAAAAAATGG
The DNA here is from genome assembly GCF_015846415.1 of Triplophysa dalaica. Lineage (NCBI taxonomy): Eukaryota > Metazoa > Chordata > Actinopteri > Cypriniformes > Nemacheilidae > Triplophysa > Triplophysa dalaica. The sequence continues at coordinate 13,068,544 of NC_079549.1, read as the reverse complement.
GACCTGCAACAAAGCTGGCGTTTGGAGTGTTCCTCATCTCTTGCTCCTCAGGTGGGTACTAATGTGTGCGTGAATATATTTGAAATCCCTTACAATTGAAGTCCATAGCATCAAATGAAACATGCAAATTGCTTATTTGTACCATGTAATGTCTTTGTGAAGTGTAATGTGCCACCGGTGGATGTTTCTCGTGTTACTCCGCATTGAGATCGAATTCACTGGGTTCTCGTAAAATAGCCATACACCGCCATCTGAATATAATCTGAGCATGCACCGGCAGCAACAGTCATTTACATTCATTTACTGTCAGGATTGTGCAATTTATTTTCACAATAACTAGTCTGACGAGTCCTCAACATGGATCTCTTCTGTGTGAAGTGCGAAGCTTCTGTGTGCGTGTGTAATATTCACGGATTATTGTGCATTTGCATACATGTTTTATATGTTGCATGTAAACCCCCTCTACTGGTTGCTCTCTCTTATAGATTATTCATTTGTACGAGTACAATCCTGATTTTAGAAAGGAAAATCATTTCGATTTGATGAGGCTGCCTGGGCCAAAGGTCATATTTGCATGTGAGAACATTAGATACGATATAAGCATATTTGATATGCATTTTAAAGATTATCTTTGTTTAAAAGCGTGCTAGATCAAGGAATAGAACAGACTGCAAGGCAATTGGAAGATATTCCATAACAGACCGTAAAATCAAAGTCTAAATTCTGCTTTTATTGAAAGATGCATAAGAGGCACAGTTTGTGCCTGAACTCCTTGTTCCCTCATACTGGATTGCACTTGCCCACACAGTTCGGCTCTTTTGGATGCAGAGATAATCAATAAAATGTTATATTTAAGCACATTGGTTTGCTATTTATATCAGTATAAAGACAAAAGCATCTAGCACGGTTTATGGAACATTACCTTTTGGGTCACATTGCATATGCTCTCAGAGGAATCGGTGTTCACTAATGGGATGAGCTTTTAGACCTCTGTAGATCTCAGCTTGAAGTAATGTGAGGAGCGTTTTACCCAATGTATGTTAGGATCCTGTGTACTCTGTTAGATCATCAGTCGGATGGTTTTTAAGTTCAAAGCCACATGTTATAAAGTCAGTAAGCTCTCCTGTACCAAAAAGTGCTTGTTACACAACTACGTTTCCATGAAACAATGACTTAAAGTTAAAGTATGTTGCTGGATGTCTTGTATGGCCCAAATGTGCCATATATGTTAAAGTAAATAAATGAATGGTTTGCCTTATTTGAGCTTTATGGAAGCTTTCAAAGTAAAAAGCTTAGCCAGGCTGTTTTCTGGGCCGGAGACAATTTAGTTTGAGCACTTGCTCAGTTAAAGGTCAATTATGCCTTAAACATCACAACTTTTAAAATGAATAGCATTGGCGACTGGTATCATAAAGAAAAACAGGAACCTCAATGGAAACCCTTACAACATGACTCTGTATGCCATATACACAGATTGTGATGTTAAGCTTTTCCAGGTACTTGTCTTTCAGACTAGTAAAACCGGTCGTTTACATTTCCGAAAGCTTATTTCATCCCAAAACAGATAACAGCAGCAGACAACTGTTTATGTGGAGCCTTGACATTGTAATTTCTGTAATGGACTGGTGATTCTGTAGGTTTCTCAATACAGATTAATTATTGTTCTTCTCGAATGGATTGCATGAGTTTAAACAGATAAACATTAATTGTGGAATTTTTCAGTTTCAAGTCTAATCCATTTAATGCGTCACATCACATTGAAGTGCACTATAGATGAAATCAAAGCATTACAGTTTAAAGCAAATTCTCTTTGTCTAGTATAGATGTAAAAGGCACTTGAGTTTTGGTGTAGAACAGATCACCTTATCAGTGATAATTTTACTCCTAGTATCAGCTTCTTTTAGTACAAACCTGTTGTATTAGGATTAAGTGAATGAGTAAGGTTTAAGTTTTAAACAAGCAGAACCCAGACTGTGCAGTGTGTGAGTGAACAGAAGGGAAGTGTCACAAACTACTGGTCTGGTCGATATGGCAAAAAATGTTAACTCGATCGTTTTTTTCTATATTGATCGATAACAATATTTTTAAGATATACAATTAATTAAAACAACTTTTTTTTAAATACACTTTATTAACAAACAGTCCAATAAAAGTGAACTTTTAAACTATCTAAAATTAAATTAAACCAAGTCATTGATATTACCTAATTAGATATGCACTGTTGCAACACAGAGAATATTAGGACATAAACAACATGTACAAGTTCATTCAGTCTCATTTTGACTCCATTGACGTGTGAAGTGTTCATTCAGTACATTCAACCAATGAATGGGCTCTGTTGCTGCGTACATTCGAACGCTATTGGCTCGGCACCCGCGCACATACATAACGCTGCAACAATGTTTTGTTTGAGTAGTGGGATTCATTCAATGCATTCAGTGAACCTTAGTCTTTCAAAAAGACATCTCGCATAAAATGTAGTACATTTCTTCAATCATGCAAGCATCTTACAAACAAGGTTCAATCTTTTAATGTCCAAATTAACTCACCTCATTACATCTCTAACCTTTACAGGGCAGCGATGTTTGATTAAAATGGACCAGCTCATGTTTGCAGATATGTTAATGTTGGATATAAAACTTTTTGTGCTTGAGTTTCGAAGTAACTTGCTTGCAGTTGCGCTTCAAGTGTGTTTTGTTTAATCGGCGAAGGTAAAGACAAATAAGACTGTTGATAAGACGCGTGATGACAACTCGAGGTTAGTTTCACTTTCGTTGCCGCTTCCAGTCATGTTTTCCTCCTCATGTCGAGTTTTCTTTGATTCAATATGATATCATTTATAGGCCCAGCCCTACGCTCTGTCTTTATTTCGCTGTAGTTTTTTGAGATGCTGTGCCGTTAATTAGTAATCTTTTTTATATGGTAATTGGAAAGAAACAAACATAAATTAATGTCAGACTCATAAGCCTATTACACTCTGAGGTTGAACACCTTGCCAGGGGTAAGAGGTACAGTACTAACGTATCTTATCAGATCCATGCTTTATTGGCATTTAAAGGGACAGTCTACCCAATAATGAAAGTTCTGTCATTTACTCACCCTCGGGTTGTTCCAAAAGTGTATAAATGTCTATGTTCTGATGAACACAAATAAGTGTGTTGTGTTTGGTAGAATGTTAGTAACCAAACAGTTCTCATACCCCATTTACTGCCATAGTAGGTAAAATAATTACTATGGGAGTCAATGGGGGATGAGAACTGTTTGGTTAATGACATTCTTCCTAATATCTTCCTTTGTGTTTAGCAGAACAAAGAAATGGTGTCAGAATTAACATTTTTGGGTAAACTTTCCCCTTATGAATCGATACCGATTATGTAGATTAAATGAATCTTTCTCAACATTCTGAATCTTATTAATTCATTAAAAGACAATAAATATTGAACATCAAACTTCGGTATTCGAAAGTGTGAATATCGATTGTGAAAATCGCTACAGATTTTTGGCCGATATATCGGTGGATCTCTATTCACAGTATTTTCATTGTGGACAGGTTGTATTTAATATATGCATTCTGGTTGTTTGAGGTGGAGAGCATGGGAAACAACTTTGGCTTAGTTTGACTTAGTTTAGTTGTGTTTTTTTCAGTGAAGTATCTTTATCCAGATGTAATCAGTGTTCTTGGCTGCACCATGTTTCTTTAATGACAATTGGATGAATGTTTTTCAGGCCTTGTGTCAGATGTAAATATGAACCCATGCACTGGAATGTCACTCTGTTAAAATAAAATATTTATTAAAGTAAAAAAAACAGTTTTTTAATAAATAACAATTTTATTTGCAAAAAACAGACAGGAATTAAAAAAGGATTCTTGTTCATAACATTTGGCATTTCATTATAACCCTTTTGCATTTGGAAAGTCCTACATTCGTCTTATTTCTGTGTTTTACAATGTTGATCATGCGAACACATTTCCATTTGATTCTTGTGCGTTTCTTTTGTTTAAAGTGCCAGTTTGTGTGATTGATAGCTTGACCTTGCGTTGCTTGCTTCGCAGTGTATTTCGATCCTCACCAACTGGACTTCCATGACATAGGCAGGTTGCAGCCACTGCTGCCCAAGATGCAGATGCCTATGTGAATAATTTACAACCACGGTTGACCACTGCTGACGGAAGGGCTATTTGAAATCAAATGTGCTGCCTTTGTCCTCTAAAGGTTTGCTTTGTCCTTTGGCGTAGTTTTCACATTTCTTTTATGACAGATGATTGTGTGGTTAAATCAGGACAGAGTAAATATTGAGTTATGTCACGTATATTAAACGCATCAATTCCTTACTGTAACAATAGATGTATTAGAGGGTTTATATATCTGCTTTGTCCAAGTATTCAGTATGAAGAGAGGTTAAAAGTAAAAGGAGTCCAAGCCTAATAAAATGATTTACAGCAAACAACGTCTTAAACGTGATTGACGTTTGATCGAATGACGAATGATCACTTCTTATAAGGACCTACTGTCTTTTTGTTTTTATGATGTCTTGATTTAAAAAAATATTTCAGCTTTGTCTTCACATTGATCTTATGTCCAGGACATCACTGTATAACAAAGAGATGAGTAAGTTAAGAATTTTCCTTTTTGTATGATAATTACAATTAGGACAAAGTGGAGGGGCACAAGGTTAGTCATATTTGTCTCTTAAAAGTATGTTCGTCTTTAGTTAAATAGTTGTAAAGAGATGGTTCGATTAGGAATAGATTTTATGATCTTTCTGGCACAATTAATTCTGTAACTTCCAAATGTGGATTTAGAAAAAACTTCATAGACATGACTTGTACCATGATATGCAGTGAAAGGTTCTTTGACATGCTTTGTAGGACAGGCTATTTTTCGACTTGCCATCCCATATCTGATTCAGATATGTTCCTTTGTCTGGTGAGAACACCGGACATAACCAAGTCATTATGTGACGTGGATAATTTCATCAAATCTAGAACATCACAGGTGCCAGTTGTGAGCCCATTTTACTTTATTGTTAAAACGGCATCAAAGTAATTGGATAGATATCAAATTGCAATCCAATTGTCCCAGACCACATAAAAGCACTCGGGTGTGTTAACATGGACAATTTTATGTCTTTTGGAGACGTAGAGTAGCAGTTCTATAATCTGATTGCTTAAATTTTTTATTGTCTAATATAACAATGTATTTTGTTGCCTGATGTGCTGTATGAGTTTAGCAGAGACGCCATGATAAATATTAACATTATGGTTAAGACGAAGACCTCTGCTCCTGTGGTCTGGTTCTTGCATATCAGGGGTGTAATGATTCCTGTAAAAGAGGCTGAACTATCCAGTTTACTGCACATTTGTAATACAAAGTATCTCATGTTTATGGATGTGTGTGTGTGTGTGTGTGTGTGTGAGTGAGTGAGTTGATTGAGAAACTGGTATATCAGATATAACAAATTAACTAAAGAAATGATGACAACAAAAGTGACAACAGTCGGATTGTGTGTATGTAGATGTCTGTGTGTATCGTTGGTGTGCTTTTCAGTGTTAGACCTATTTTAAGAGCTCACTGGAGATAAATGCTTGTAGCCATAACTGTTACAACAGCAGTAACAGTTTAGCCTGCTATAAACGGTACTAAAAGCGTCTTCTCTCAAATGCACAAAAGTCATCATGAGCATTACGTAACCTACAAAAAACTCTAAATAATATGTAGATAGATTTTTTTGTCTTGTCTAGGAAATCATCATGAGATGCTTTAACATTTCCAAATGCATTCACTTTAGCATTCATGTGAAATGTTTAAAGTTTTCTTCATTTTTAATTTTTCCCTCGAATAATCCTGCTGACTCAGATGAGACTGTATCCCAGCGTCTCATTTTAAAACTGAGAGCTGTTCCAGCAGAAGGATGAAGGCTGTTGTTGGCTTAGAGCAGTCATGGAATATGGGTCAAAGATTTATTCTTCTCCTGATTAGTGAATATGGTTGGGTGTGCTGTTCTTTCCCTTTACTGCTTGAGTTTTACTTTTCAATTTGACCAGATGTTTATGATGGATCCAGAAGCCATTATAGTAATGGGTTGCCGTATCTTTTTATTTACAGTCGGTAAACATGATTATTCCTCTGTTGATCAGCAGATCGCCCTCCTGATACTGATAACAGTAACTTATGTCTCTGTAAAAAATGCTGAAAAGGGTGATTAGTGAATTAATTCTTATTTACTTCAATAAAACTAAAGTTTATGAAAAAAGGTTCAGTAGATTCATTCAGACTTTGGCAACCTTACACATTTTCATCTGTCACTTAGTTTTATAGGTTTTTAAAAGGAATTAGCCAGCTTGTTATGTTTTATGTTTTTCCATATACTATGAGGGGTGTGACGAGATACTTATCTCACTAGAACGATACAATTTTTTTTTTAAAGAAATCGTCAATTATTTAATATATAGTAAAAATTGATTTTATTCACCTTAACACAAAATGTAGGCATTATAAAATCAACTTGTACTTTATGAAACACATTAAACTTGAATTATATTATGCTGTTATGAAAAATATGTAAACTGTGTAAAAATGTGTCACAAACTCAAATGACAGGTAGTAATTGCACAAAATTAATGCTTCGTTTTCTTAACAGGCGCAGCTTTTAGTAAAGAGCTGTGGTTGTTTTCTCTATAAGCTTTTGCATAGTGCTCGTGTTAGCAGAGGTGACAATCATTTCACACTGTCAGTCCTCATACCATCGTAGCCTTCAGAGAAACATTTATAACTACAAAAACATTTTTATGCTAACACGGCACATATGTAAGAGACACATGATCCGTAACTGAAGAGATTTGCCTGTGAATGTATTTAAAATAACGTAATGTTAACTTGCAATTGATATACTATTCTTGTGGTACAAGCAGCCGAACCGCTGTAAACACTAGTGCTCGCTTATTCATCTTCATGCGCGAGGCGCTACAGACACGAGCAAGCCTTAAAACCTGTCCATCTAGCACATGTTTACATAGTGGATTATACCGGCTGGGCCGGTCACTGTGGCTCATAGCATGCACGTACTTTGTGCAGTTATTAGTGTGTTCTGTTCAGTAATGAAAACAGGCCGCACCACAAAAAAATGTGCACTCCGAAACATATTTTGAGGTCGCACAGGTTAAATTTGGGGACTATATACAACTACAATGGTGGAAATTCCGAGCCCAGCACTCCATCATGCCAATTGCGTAATGAAATTGTGTTAGGATCTTGAGATCTCGTCATACCCCTGTATACTATATATATTGTTTTTGCAGTCATGCTGAATATCAGTTAAAGATCTAATTTTAGCTGTGCGCGCGTGTGTGTTATAGCTGGAAGTTTTTGTGGTAATAAAGAAAGTGCCATGCAATAAAGCTCTTGTTGGACTGTATTTGCGGCGTTAGAGTGGATTTTTATTGTGCACTACCTCATGATAAACTGAATTTCTTTAGAGAGAGAGAGATATGTTCTTAAACGACTAGTGTGACTGAAGTATTTTTAGAGTGTATCGCCTGAGGTGCTGTTTGTGACATTTGAAGAATGCAAGAATAATCTTCCTGTTACGGCTTGATTTCTACAGTATGTTCTGCACACATTTCTTGTCGGTTTCTTTGGAGTGTGGGCAGGCGCTGCCATCACTTTTTTAAAGGTGTGCTGCCACTTCTCAGATACTTGACCTGAAGCATGAGCTGTTTCTTGTAGCACAGTATATTAATGTCATCTCAAATGTTGCCGTGCCATCTCCAGTGGACTCTTGCAAACAAACCAAATGATTTATTTTGTTGCATTCTCACGGAGAAAGAACTACTGATGTGTCCTTGCTGTATGTTACAACTCAGAGATTCAGACCGTTTTAGAATTATACAGGTTTGTCATTTAAAATTCCAGGATGCTACAAAGTAGCCACAGAAGAGACTGTAGAAGAGACCGTACAGTTCTACATCATGTTTGATTCAGATGGTTGTGCATTTGTGAACAAATGATCATTTCCTGCCAACACAATGTCATAAAATCTTTCTATGCATGGCAATATTTCCAAATTCACCCTGCTTTAATAAACGCATGTCATCTTACAATCACGGGTATCCACCTACAGAACGCCCACACATCATCTTAAATGGCGAGAAAGGAAGAATAAGTTAAATCAAATTTGTGACCCTGCATGTGAAAACCCAGCTCAAGTTTTTTTTTGTGGTTTGCTGTTTTCTGCATAAAGCATTTTACATTAGAGAATATTGTATGAAAAGATAACCTTGAGATCTTTAATATTGACGTGTAAGGGCCATATAAATGATTGGAATCAATGTTAAGGAACTTTTGGTATTTATTTTAATTCCAAATCATAAGTGACAATAAAATCATTCATTTCAGCATTATGTATGAAAACGTACCGTATCTATAAATCTGTCTATCATTAATGCCGATAACATGTATTTTGGATATTTTCATGATTTTTGGTTGTACAGTATGACTACTTTGATGCTCCTAACGTAATTATACGATTATGAGACTTCAGCCAGGATTTTACAGACAGACATACATTTATAAAGGAATGAAAAAAAGTCACCCCAGTGATGTACCAAAATATTTATATGCATGCTGTGAGAACAGCGTATTTCTCAGTATCATGCATTACGAGCCCCTTTCTTCCTCTGTCAGCACAAGATCAAATCCATGAAATTTTAGGATCAAATCCGACTATACTGGTAATTTACAACTGAAGCCTTTGAATCCACAATTAGCTCTGCATTCCTTTACAATGATGCAGTGCTCACTGGTTTTGTTCATTAAATCCTCTAGATGGTTTCCATCTTGTGTGTTAAGTGAACATGATGACATGGTGTGTGTTATTTCACAACATGCATCACATCAGAGCCGGGTTCACACGCAATCTGAATTGCGGTTGTTTCAGGAAGTAGTTGTGTAATCACCCTCCACCACATCCTGTTCTAGAACGGCCCTTCAGTCGTAATCACAGTCACTTCTCTAAGTTTGTTGTTTTGGTTAACCAAGACACACTTGTTTACTTTCTGTCTTAACCAATGGGTAGCGCATGAGCATTTTGAGGTCACGTCTGCGGATTTCACTTTCATGGATTGTTTTAACCCTACTTCCCCACAGGATTACATATATGTTCTGTTATAAATGTTTTACTAAATCAGGCTAAATATTCAGCTCACTGTTGTACATCTAACAGTTTCAGACCTTCAGCATCTTCAGTGATTGAAATTCATACTTTAAAAGTTTGGTGTGTTTTCTGAAGGGTGTTTTGAGTCTTAATCTCTGAGTCTCCTGTGCTTCTGGTTTCAGGTGCCATTCTCGGCCGCTCAGAGACACAAGAGTGTGTGTTATACAACTACAGCCCCCCCAGCGGCGAGAGCCGAGGGAACCGGAGTGGCATTGAGACATGTGTACGTGAGAAGGACAAGAGATGTCATTGCTTCGCAACTTGGCGAAATGTGTCTGGATCGGTGGAAATAGTAAAGCAAGGCTGCTGGCTTGATGATATCAACTGCTATGACAGGTAATCTATAGTACTCGTGCCTATTTTACAAAACTAGAAAGCCGTATATATAAATGCTACCTTAAATGTAGCTACTCAGGAAGAACTGAATAGACACATAGTCATTGTTTTTACAGTAAAAAATCTGCTTTGCACTGAAGAAGGCCTTTGCTCTTTGTAAAAAAAAAGACAAAAAACATTCCTACAGGTTACGGTTTTTAAGAGGAATATTTAAATCAAAATTCTGTCTGTCATCATTTACTCACCCTTGTCATATCAAACCTTTATGACTTTCTTTTTCTGCAGTATACAAAATTAATTATATTTGAAGATTGATAGTAACCGAGCAACAGCGGTACCCATTGACTTGCATCGGTTTTGTACAATAGAACAATAGAAGTGAATGTTACCGCTGTTCTGTTTTCCAACGATCTTCAAAATATCTTATTTTGTGATCTGCGGAGGAAAAGTCATACAGGTTTGAAATGACAAGAGGTAGACTCTTAAACTCATTCCCCGCCAGCCTTTTTTTTTTTTTATAGAGTTGTCAGCCTACGCCAGTGTTTTTCAATATTTTCAACCAAATTTAATGGCTCACAGTAAATTTTCTATTATGAATATATGGACAAACGATATGTAAAATTAATGAACAGAGTCTCAGCTTTCAAACAAAAGAAACCGTATTCTTACATCTTCATTTGTTCGTTTTTTATCACTCCGTAGATGTGGGTAGGTTTCATCAAAAATGCATGATTTTGATTAAACAGCTGAGATAATTAACGTTTTTTGTCAAAGATTGTAATAGCGCCACCTGCTGTAAAACATTACAAACACTGATTGCCGTAATAACTCGTCTTTGGCGGGGAACCGTTTTTTTTTAAATGACGGGATAACTCGTCAATGGCGGTGAAAGAGTTAAGGTAGTCAAACTATGTTATTATAGCTTAAATTGTACACAACCGTAGTTGATCATAGATCATAGACAATCTGCTACACTTGATTACCGCAACAGACTCCATGTGACATTGAAACACATTTTAAAAAGCTCCTTTTCATGTTATTTACAGTTTTGGTCCTAACCAGCTGTGAAAGCATTTCGCAACAAACAGAACCTTTTTTTTAATGTTAGAGTATCGAACTGCATCTGTCGACGTGGCCACACCAGAGGCTATACAGCACTGTGACGCATTAAAAAAAACTTTCTTTAATACTACTTTGGATGATGTAAACAACGCTGGTCAAGAACATCCTTTTTCAGTTTTTTTAACACTACAAAAATGTTGGAACAAAATACACCTAACAACGTACACATTCACAAACACTGTCTTCTGAAAATGGCACACGTTTATAGCAGTCTTTGAGATAAGCCCTATGTAAACATGTTTTTATGCTGAGGTTTATTTGTGAACCCTATGACCGCTGACTATAATAGAGGAGATATTAAAGACACTCTTATCAGCATGTCTTCCCCTATGCAACAGGTAGAGCTGATGGCAGATCAGAAGATTTTTTTTATTTAGCAGAAGTGTTTCGATAGCGTGCAAAGGCAGCAGCACTTGTCCTGTCCTAGCATGCTGCTGAACCTGTTTACCTCTCTCTTGAACCAGGTTTACTTACTGAGATGCCATGTCAAGTCTTTTGGTAGTTCGACAAGCAATGTGGGTGCCTAATGGCGCGTGTATGTAGCAAATATAAACAACGGCGAGATTTGTTTTCCTTTTGGCGTTTCTCCAGTTAAAAAGGCTCTGGAATGTCATCCACTCCCCTCCCGTTTGTTCAGTTTTGTGTTTGTGTATCTTTAGGATTATTTGTGTTTTGCTAAGCTTTGTTTATCTTCTTTAACCCAACCTGAAAGCTCAGCTTTGATGTGGGCTGCTCAAAGTATCTCTTTGGCATAAGCGTTTCCGCCCATGTGCATTTGTTAGCTCGCTGACCCGGGCGAAATCTAAATAAACCTGTCATGTTAGAGCAAACGCACATGTTTGCTCTACACTTAATTATCGTTAGGAGTTGTGCTGCCTTTGTTTCAATGGCAGTTTCGATTTGATTCTGAAAATAAAAACCTTTGTGAGGCCTTGGGTGCTGTTAGAAAACCCAAGGTCGACAAACAGGCTAAACGACAACAATGACAACAGCAATTTGGTTTGCCAAAACAATATTGAATTTGACGTGAATAACAATATTGTGAGGGATACAGTGCGTTCGGTGGATTTATTGTGTGCTTGAGTGACAAAATATTAATAATACGTCTCATTCACCTTGCCTATCCATTGCACGTCAATCTGTGTTTTCCATTACAACTGATTTCTGACAGCTCTGTTTGTTTTTGCTCTTTCAGCACCGAGTGTGTGGAGAAAAAGGAGGACCCGGACGTGTTCTTCTGCTGCTGTGAAGGCAACATGTGCAACGAGAAGTTCTTCTACAACCCCGACCCGCCAGTTCAGAGTAAGGCCCCCTTCAGCGACACAAACAGCAAAGTCTTTAAGGGTACTGGACGTTTTTCAGTTCTGCCCGTGTCCCATCACCCCTTCTGTTGTATTTGTGCTGGTGTTTATGTGAACCCGTTTGGTCTTTGTGTCTCACCATAACCCATATTTCCCAACCTCATCATGAAAATCATTATTTAGCTCGACATACCTCTCAGGTGTTTTTCGTGACTGTGCTTGTTCAAAGCAGAGCTCACTGCTTTTTTTTACCTATTACAAACCGCTTTAGTGTTTCTATGTGCTGATTTGTGAAAAGCGCTCCAACTGAGCGCTGTGTTTGTGTTAAGATGTGTGCTCCCACGCAGACGAATAAAAACTCATACCCGAAATTGTGTTGAAAAATGGTTGGTTTCTCCAGTCAGAGCTTAGTTAAAAGTGTCTGTGGACAACTCATAGGGCTAATTATAAAGAAGAGTCGGATATAAAGGGAAACTTTCAGAACAGAATGACGTATATGTGGCATATACATGATAAGGTTACTAGAGTGTAACTGATACTCAAAACCTTCTTTAAAGTATTGGAATGGACAGTAGTGCTTCAAAGCGAATGTGTAATTTGGCAACAAGCCTAAATGTTTCATTTTGTGAGCAAAACTAGATAGAAGATGCTGATATGGTCTGAGTTAGTGCGATTTTTCTTTGTGTTGCTTTAGCTTAATAGGTTAGTCCAATGATGAAAAATTCATAATTTACTCACCCTTACAGGTATGTCATTCCAAACTTCTATGACTATGTTTCTTCTGCAGAACACAATAGAAGATATTTTGAAGTATGTTGGTTACCGAACAACATTGTCTCCCATTGACATAAAACCACAAAGACATCTCTCAGAATATCTTCTTTTGTGTTACCTAAAAGAGAGAGTCATATACAGGTTTTAAACAACATAAGGGTGAATAAATGAAGACAGATATTTTGGTGAACTATCTCTTTAACTGCATTGTACACCTCAGGTCATGGGTTTGATTCCAAGGGAGTACATATATAGTGATAAAATGTTTAGCTCGAACGCACCATGGATACATCTTTTTGGATAAAGTCTCTTCCAAATGCATGTAAAAATGTCTTTGGCCTTTCAACAGCATACTTCGGCCCCAGAGCGGACCGTGTCTTTTAGATTACCAGAGCTGATCTGTTGGCTTTATCTCCTCTGAGTAAACACTGACATCAACATCCTCTTAACTAAATGAGGGATGGAGACATGTAAGCAAATACAGACCCAGCGCCGGTGTTGGCTGTTCTATTCTGGTGACCTGCTGCTCTCTGGTCCCCTGCAGGGGCAATTTTTACATTTCAGCGATTGTGATTTATTATTGCGAAAAGGTTGCAGTATTGCTTGCGTGCAGCCTGAGTTTCATAAGGCGTGCCTGAAGAATTTTCACACTACAACTGAGTTGAAGAGAGTCTTCAGTACTTCTGTAGCAGAGGATGTGGGTGAGGGTGGGTGTTGGGGGGGTCTCGCTCGTGCTTATGTAATGGGTCTATTTCTAGCACTGACTCACTCCATATGGAATGATCTTTATGCGAAATGCAAAAGCCCAAGAGGACGCAGAGAAAGCGAACCAAAGTTTCTCTGAACTCCCTCCCTTTGAATACAGAGCAGCGTGTGTGTTGTGACCTTGTGACCAGGGTGACTTAATGGCATGTGGCCGCGTGTGGCGTCGCTGCCTTTCCGAACAGGGGGAAGGGTGAGATGGATGAGAGTGGGTTGTAGGGGGAGGATTTGTTTTTCTATGCATACGCTGTAATCCGGAGTCCTTAACCCACTTCCAGCTTTAATTCCAGAGCTGGCACGAGAGAGCAAAGATAGCGTCATGAACGGGATCTCTCTGTAACCGCAGCAGGACCAGTGCTAATACGAGTTCAGATGAGGTTCGTTCAGGCGGATTGCCCTCGTGTCCGGGCAAATGGGAAGTGCTCTGCAATAACATAAGAGCGAGAAAACACTGCATCGCTGGCCAACAGCCACAGCACAATCTGATCTCTGAGTGCAGCATTAGAGGCAGCATGTGTGTGCATTGATTGAGCGTGCACGCTGTAAAGCACATGCACGAATACACTACTGCGGTCTCATTGAACTGCAAAAACTTGCATTTGTATAGCAGCATGTGCATAGGAATAAAACTGTTTGCATGAGGGTAGCCATCCACCTTATATTTCAAGACCACCGTTAAAGAATTGTAATGGGTTATATAGCACTTCTACATAACACTGGTGTGTGCCCCAATGTACATCTGCTAAATTAAAAACGTTCCAATTTTTCCATTTCTCTCTGCTTTAAGTCTACCGAACCGGACGCTGCCTAGGGTTCTTCCTGTGAAACGCGGAAGTCACGCATGCATAGAGCCTATTAGCGAGTTTATAAGGTGCTTGTAATAAAGTATGCAGCGAGATATTAAAGCGCACGGCGCGTATCTCACTAATACGACGTATAGCAGGTTTGTGGTAGACTTGACATCCGTCATCTGTTGTTCTAGTACCTCCGAGGTGTTTAAGAGCAGCCGCACGTCTGAGGTTCTGCTGAGTAATGCTAATGAGAGATGATGTCATTCTGTAAAATGCTGATGCCACTTTTTCATATTCATATTGCTTATTAAATAAACAATCGTAATAATATTCTACAGCACCCTGTTCATTGTTGGACGCAAGTAATTTCCCACGATGTTTCAGTGCAAGGCCAAAATTGATTTAGCAAATCAGTATTTCAGTTTAATTCAACACAATCTCACGGTAACAATTTTACGAGGTGGCTATTTTGGCTAATTTGTTCGTAATTTTCTCATCTCGTTTTGCTATCACGCCAGTGTTGTTAGGTTTAGGGGCATGGGTAGGGGTGGGGCTTCAGTTTTGCTTTTTTTCTAGTAATCGTGCGTTTCTGTATGATTCATAACGTACAAATTCAGACGAAGTAGCAACCTAGTAAAATAGTTACAAATTCCCATATGATCAGGTTGTCTGATTTGTTTTCAGTGTATCTAAACAAAAAAACAAAAAAAAATCTTATTTGAAAGCACAACTGTGTAACAAAATTGAGACCTGTTACATATATAACATTTTAAAAAATGTTTACCCCATCAGCAGATTTTATTGTTGTTTTAAGTGCTAAGCATAAACCTTATTAAATTATGTATGATTTAGGATAAAACAACGGCCTGTGTGGTTAAAAAAATATTTTGTAATATATTCTCTGAAAATATTCTCTTAATATTTAATGCACTTTTGGACCTCAAGTTAATATATCTTGTTTGCATGTCAGCTTGTTTATACTAAATGATTCATCTTTTGGATGTTCAGAAGTAATTTTTTATCTTACTGGAAAACAAGTCAAAAATACAGATAGCCGATTATTCAGATATCACTGATACCGATTCTGAAGATTAAATGAATATTTCCTAATTTTCTGAATGTAATTAATTCATATAAATAACTATTAATGTTGAACATCAAACTTATGATGTTTCTTAATATTTTATATGTAGAAAAATGTATTCTATCCTATCGGACCTGATCATCGGCTGTTATTAACCGATGCATTTATCGGCCACTACCGATTATTTGCAGATATATCTGTGCATTTATAATATATGTGTATAATCTTGATTTTTATGTGAAGCTACATTTGTGTGTATAATAAGCTTATGTGGTTGATCTTTCTGTCTTTTCCTGAATTTTTCTCTAGCGACATCGAACCCCTTTACCCAGAAGCCCCCACTGTTCAGCACCCTCCTCTACTCCATCGTGCCCATCATGGCCATTGCTGCTATTGTTATTCTCTCCTTCTGGATGTATCGGCATCACAAGCTGGCATATCCGCCTGTTCTGGTTCCCACACAGGTAACATCATATCTTTAGTATAACAATGTGTATAACGTATAATATATGCTATTGTGCAAATGAGAAGTTTTCGCATATATTCTTCTTTATTTTATTTGTTTGTAGTATAATCATGTCAGTGTATCACTCATACACAGCAGGGCGCTGTAATATCCATCCGTCAGCAGGGCTCACAAAAAGGTAGTGTTTACTGTGTATCAGAACACCTTGATGCCACGAGTCTAAGCGAGAGTGTGCTATCGGGAGCTGTTATTTTCCCTTGGGCGGCACCTCCTGTTGACGTGAGTGACAGTGATGTCAGCGATCTAATGTGCTCAATGTCACACTCGCTCATGCTCAAACACGCTGTCAACTGGAATCAGAGATTTCAGTGGCTGAATCAGAGATTTCAGAGAGCAGCGAAGACGCCTTTCGCTGGCCTCCTGTCCAACCATAAACACAAGATAACAGAGCTGACATAACACAAGCAATCAGCTGACCTTTACCCCCGCTGTGTGACTGATGTTAACATTCACATCTACTGCTGGGTTAGACAATGGATCTTTATTGATCTAGTTGCAGAAAGCAGATTTTAGGGCTCGATTGGAGTTAAGAAATAGGGATTGGGAATTGTAATACAAATGTTATTGTTGTTGCATGGGAAACAACTAAACATACAAAGGTAAAACCAATTTACTTTTTCCAAAATATGTTTACAAGTTTTTAGGCTGCCTCCTGGCTCAATAAAGTTAAACATGATATTATTTGTGGTCTACAGAGATCTTACTACCTGTATTGCCTTACGACAAATGGTGCAAGCAAATTAAGTATTTAGTTAATGTGATCTTTATGTCCCAAATAGTGCAACCCTACCCTGGACATGTATGTCAGGTCAGGACAGATGCGTTTACAGTGTGTTCAGGTCATGATATATGGGGCATATGTAATGGCTCAGATGGTTACCTGTGTGTCAGGTGAGCATTTGGAATTCCCCGATTGAGTTTCAGCATTATGTAGGGCAGATCTGACAGATGAACCGGCTTCACTGCTGCTGATATCAGATAACAAGACAGGCCCAAACTTGTTCCTGATATGTAGGAGGCCTTATTGGGTCTTAATGCAACAGTCAAAGGTCTGTAGGGGCTTTTAAAGGGTCAACTAACCCATTTTGCAGTTGTAATGTGGGGTATTTCTGATTGGAATGATTTTATTGGGAATTGAAATTGGTTCATGAAAGTGGTCTCTGGAATTACTTTAGAAAAACCCTTCTTATTTTTCTCCTGTCACACAAAGGCAACGCAAGTGATTTTTTTCTAATTCAAAAGTTGCAAAAAAAAAAGGGTATTACACAATTTAATTGACGCTAGTTTTGTTGATTTGAGTTTTGTTGTAAATGATTTGTTTCCTCCACAGGAGCTTTGGCTCATTCCATTTCACTGCGTCACAAACGCAGATTGCAAGACATGATTTTTGTAACACGTTGACAGGAAGTGTGACATTTTGCAAGCGCCACAAAGAAATCTGCTTGTTTTGAAATGCTTGAAACTGGATATACATAAAAAAAGTTGTTCTTTTATGTTCACATCATTGAAAACATTCGAGCACAGGAGAAAAAGTCTTTATTTTTCCCTCACATTCATCACTGTCTCGCAACTTGCTCAGTGTGTCTTTTTTATTTCTTCTTCTTTTTTTTTTAATTTAGATAAGCTAATTGCAGGGCTGCGCAGTCAATCGCAATATGTTCTGCTGTTGTTGAACCACAAAAAGCTGTGATTTAATGAAATAATGATGTCGTTGTCAGCATGTGTTGAGTTATTCAAAGTGAATAGGCTGCATTCTGTTGTGTAATATTCTACATGTGCAGTACGATCCGCATCTGATAATTTAAATACAGGCACGTGATCTGT
Organism: Triplophysa dalaica; assembly: GCF_015846415.1. Taxonomy (NCBI): domain Eukaryota; kingdom Metazoa; phylum Chordata; class Actinopteri; order Cypriniformes; family Nemacheilidae; genus Triplophysa; species Triplophysa dalaica. Next base: position 13,050,811 of record NC_079549.1, on the reverse strand, counting down.
TTTAAACATGTATTGTTTATCTGAAAAAGAGCTGCCAGGTAAGACCACTCTGAAAGTTTTGAGTTACCAGAACCAAAAGTAAAATTCATGCTTTTCACTCAGCTTTTAGCATTTAACATTTAATATAATAAAGACTAATTTCTTTACAAAGTGTTGAAAGTGGCTGTAGGAAGATTAAGCACGGTGTGAAAAACCTTCCCTCAGTTTAACTTTTGAAGAACCTTCAGTTTTAAGGTTGCAAGAAGTTTGAAGCTTTAACTGAAGCTTTGCATTTATCAAAAGGAAAAGAATTTGACCAAAATGCTAAATTTTTATTGTAAGAACTGTCTTCATCTGGTTTTTTATCAACACTGACATGATTTAAAAGCCTCTTGTTTTCCAGTGTTCAATTTGGATAACCGTGTTTATTATCATTCACTCACAGGTATTACCTCTCAAAATATTTACGTCACAAGGAGAGATGTGCACTAAAGTTTTTAATTGTGTTTGTTGGCCTGACAACTATTAATTCCAACCGTAGAAAATAATTTTCTTCTAGTTGCCTTGCAGTCTATCCAAACCCCAGCATAATATATGAAATTACGGTCGCATTCTCCTTCCTCAAAAATCATCAGAAAGGCAGCAGCTTACATTTTGACAGTTTGATGAGAATATTTTATGATGCCCTCAGCGATTGGCAGCAGCATGAGTTCATTGTTGTAAAAAACCCAGACTGAAACCTTCACCATCATGTTTCGGGTTTTTTAAATACATGTAGTTAAAATTATTTTGAGTCTTTCGAAACGTTTGGTGCCCAGCCTCCACTAAGGGGCTCGTGCCGTTAAGAAGGCTCCTCATTATTTAAGTTTTACTTCGAGGACCCAAGAGCCAACATGCCCTGAGAGAGAGAGATAGAGAGAGAGAGAGAGAGAGCATTTGCATGTATTAATTGTTTGGCTTCACAGTGAGCAAGAGGTTTTCTTGTTTTAGGTCTTCAGAAAGGTGTGGTAGCTGCACACTGTTTTGCAGAATTTAAGGTTGCGCAGTCTGGCATTCATGTGTATTTTATAGCCTTTGTTCTGGTTTTAGTTGTTGTACAGTCACATGGTAGTCTCTATTAATTGATTTAACATATATGAAATACTATACGTAGATATCAATTTCTTCAGGAAGATTACTTTGCGAGGTTGTTTTTGGGAAAGTGAATAATACAGGAGAGACAGAGGTGGGTTGCTCCACTCAACTATTTTTACAGTCAACCAACAACCAACTTTTGGGCTTTATTATGCAAATAGTAAAACAGTAAACAGTGGCACTAAACTTTTTGATGGAGATCTGTTTGGTGGTGTTGTTGGACTGACTGAAACGCCCTATGAGCATGACCTGTCTTAAGCACCACAGCTCTGCTAACAGTGTTTTTATACTGCTGGTAACATTTTGAGTATCAAAATATATGCACATTAATATTTTGAGGTTTATTGTGTTCCGTGCATTGTGTTATTTTTTGAGTATATAGTGTTTATTTTATTACTAATGAAAAATATTTATGGAGTTCTGTGTGTTGCGCTCACTGTCAGGTTATAATTTTCACTCATCGACAGCTGTCATTCAGCTGTTATTTTTCTCTTTTTTTTTTTTGAGGCTTCTCAATATATTGTTGAATTTTAGCATTTATAACATGCAGATTTGGCCTCGGGTGCAATGTTAACTTGTGTCCTTACAAGTAATTAAATTTTGGGCCAGAAATTTAATTCGTCCAAGTTGTATTTGCATTAAAAAAATTAATGTCACACTGTAGAAAGGTTCAAAGTAGGGAAGGAAGGAGACGGGTACCGGCAAACATTTAAACATTTAATCAAAATAAAAACAAAGTAAAAAGACAGCCGGCAGCCCCTCACGGACGACTGCCAGCGAATAAAACATAAATACAAACATAAACATGTTCGGGCCCGGTCCTCTCTCTTCGATGGTCCGGTCGCTCGTTCTCTTATATGCTCCCGATCTCCTACGTGATTCGAACCGCGGTCTCGCCCCGGCTACTCCACTACACACATTTTTTAAGACCACCAATTTTTCTAGATAAGATTTAAAATATTTATCTGCACAAGGTTTAATGTTAAGAATTACCAAAATAAATTCCAACTCACCAGTCACCTGTTAAATATACAGACAGGTTGTCCTGTCCCTAAAATTGTGCTATTGGTCAGTGTTGATGCGTCATGGTGTTTACACTTGAAACATTTGCATTTATGGTGGTGTTTATGGCATACAACTATTTTCACATTGAAGAAAATCATGCGTGTATCACATTACAGATTCAACAGTGCTCCTCCATTTTTGCTTGACCTCCATTTTTCGACTGACATAATTGGGCTGACCTGTACCAATTTACTGTGTTGGCCAGCACATCAAAGTTCCAACTGGGATATTCAAACAGGTTCACTCTTTTATCCAGAAACCCTCAGTTCCCCATCTCGTCTCTCCATCTCACATAGACTAAATTACAACTAACGCTTGATTTCCTCTTTCCTTCCTCAACTAGCACGCCTTTCATATAATGATAGAGGTAAGAAAAGCTCGATTCATTCATCTTATTGATTTGTTTTTTCAAGATCATATTAAAACCTGATTTCAGACCCTTTTTTCAATGTCTAAAAAGCATCCCTTTGTTTTTATAATGCACATTTTCACCAAAAATTCCAAATCCCACTTATTTTACTTTGCGTTTTTCCTTGCACATTGCCTCGTCAATCTGTGATGGTTTGACTTTCAGTGCACAGATAGAAAAAAGAAATGCTCCCTCTTTCCGGGGATTCAGGCACAGATCCCTTGATTTAGATGCATGGTAAAACAGCGAATACAGGGGTTAAGAATGCATGTCTCTAAGCATGCAGAAAATGTATGCAAAGATGAATGTGGCAAAATAAGTGTTTTTTTTGTACGTGAAATATGAAACATGTGCAGTCGTGTTGAGAGATTCCTGGCACGCTGTATGTCTGTTTTTCTATTTCTCCACACAAAATAGACCGTTATATAAAAAGAGCTAGTGTCTGGAAATTCAGGTGTGCTGATCTTTTTAATGTAAGTGTAATAGCTTGGTAGTCATATGCAGTTTGTTTCTTTCATAGCAGAAATGAATGCACTGGAAATATGTCAACATAAATTTAGCACAGTACCCGACTGTGGAAATATAAGCAGAAGCTTTGTTTTGATGTCTGAGTTACGATGAGCTGTGATGAACTTTATTCCCATTTATGTGTCCGTGTGACACTGATTTCCCAAACCATGTGGCAGCTTTTTCCAAAGAGTCAGGTTTATGAAAATTGGAATAATTCGATATGTATATTAGGGATGCAACAAAACCGTAAACCCAGGGTTCAATACGTACCTCGTTTTTATACCCACCGTTTTCATTTCGTTTCTGATGCCTTGGCACATTAAGGGCCCTATTTTAACGATCTGAAACGCAAGTGTCAAAGCGCGAAGCGCAAGTAACTTTGTGGGTGGGTCTCGGCGCTGTTGCTATTTTCCCGGCGGGATAAATGGCTCTTGCGCCCGGCGCAAATCTAAAATGGGTTGGTCTGAAGTAGCTTCATTATTCATAGGTGTGGTTTGGGCGTAACGTGAAATAAACCAATCAGAGCGTCATTCAACATTCCCTTTAAAAGCAGGTGCGCAAGTTCCATTATGGATTGCTATTATTATGGCGTATTTACCAGGCGCAAAAATATGAGCACGCTCAACTTAACTGGTAAGTTGAGGACTAAGGTTTTTAATGTACTTACATTATGGTAAAGGTGATTTCACAGTCTTTTTTTTCAGTCTTTCAGTTTTTTCAGTTTTTCAGTCGATTTTTTTTCCTGGTTCTTGACGGACAAACCAATTTGTCAGATGTCCTTATATACATATATGTCTTATTGCCACTATTGGGCAAACAGGTCTGATCCTTAATTACTACAATTAGCCTGAATAAAAAAAGGCAGCTCACAGCAATTCTTTGTTTACCATTCATCAACATGCAAGTAAAATAACCTTATTAAATAGGTTTGCATCAGCGTATTTAAAATAACGTATTGCAAACTTGCGTTTGCTGTAACAGAAGTAAACAGACAGATGCTTCACTACCGTTACAATAAATCGGGAGAAATGCAACGCGCAAAGTGGGCGCTTGAAAAAGATTTAAGTGCAATTTAAACTTAACAACCAGTGTTAGGGTACAGTTCATGTCAGGTTTAACCATTGTTTGGAAAATGCTATTAAATTCTGATTTTTGTCAACGATTTTAGAAATATCTGTTGTCTTGTTATGACGCAAATAGCTGCCTGAAAGGCTGTCGGTAAACAGATTTTGGCACGCCGCCGTAGACACTCTGTCTGTATGTGCTGGTTGAGCAACGCGAACATGCTGCTTTCGTATGCAGTGTAAAACAGATGAAATACAATCTTAATTTGCCAAATTCTGGCATTATTACTTTGGTACAATGGGCAAACAATAAAACCGCTAGGTTCCGGTGCTTCCGATAGCCAGCCCGCATCTGTTCGTCAGCATATAACCGCAAATTGCTTCTCATGCTGCAGGCAAACTGGCTTCACCGCTCGACTGAGAGAGAGCTAACCAGCAAATCAGCTGCTCATTTAGTGCTTGTAGAGCCAAAGATTGTTGCCTAATTCCTGTAGGGATTTGGCTTATCCTGAATGTTTAATAGAGACTATTATAGATGTTTTTCCATCTGTGTGTCGGCACTGATAAAAAATACATTTAGGATTTAGCTTAGCACTGCATTATATATGCTGCTTGTGCTTTCATTTGTTACAACAAACCATTGCGTAGTCTTACAAATGAATAAATCTATGCGCGCAATTCAAAAATGATCCTAACATCTTCCCAAAATTCCAGCTGTTTAAATGAGGCCGTAAGCATTCATCAAAGTAAAAATTTGTTAGGTGCCAGAAGATTTTAGGGATGCTTGTTATCTCAGAATTATTGGAGAAATTCCCCAAAAGCATCTTGTTCGAGTTTACAAGGAAAATGAGCGCTTCTCCACCAAGCTTGGTCTGGAATGATTACAGTTATTCTTTCACCTGAGCCTGGTTCAACACAGGACGATTACTCTGAATTTTTGGCACTGTGGTCTTATCGTGCTATATCAGGCTAATAGAATGTGCGTAGAGACGTTATAGCTCAGTCTCTTGTGTTACTAAGAAAGTGCGTGACGCGTTTGTGTTCATATTCTAAAGATTTCCGTTATCAGCCCTGTGGTGGAAATGAAGCCAATTACGTACCATATTACGTATTCGGCACGATGTTTAAAAGGCTTATTGTTTCAAATGAGTTTATTTAATGACCTTATGAAACATTTCAAAACTTTCGATATTTACGCTATTGAATTAGAATCTCAAAATGTTCTAATTTTCAGTGTGTCTAAATTAACTTACATTTACTTCTCCTGATTGAATTTGTTGAACTTTCTTAATACCTTTTACTGTTTGACACTAAATACGTGTAAAAAGACTTCAGCCTTGCTTCACACACAAACGCATATAAAACAAACATGTCTGCTGGTCTTTTTTCCACTGTCTCTTTATTTTCTGACATCAACAACACAAACTCCAGTAACCCTCACACTGACATACTATATCTGCCACAGGCGTCTGTGTAGCCGGATAACCCTCTTAAATTACCTGCAAACAGTTCTTAGTTTTTATCTATAATAAAAAAGGAATGCTTTAAAAATGTCCCTCCACGCATCCGTGCACGGCCGCCGCCCTGGGGGAGCGAATGCTACTCTAAATCCTCATTGTTGTTATGTTTATGACTTGTATCTACTTAGTGAGCAAATGGAAAAGTAAACATGACCTGACCTACGTAGGTGTATGAGGTCAGGGTGCGGGTTGTTTTCTTTGTGTCCCCCTCAGGAGCCTCAGCCATTCTCATACCTCCATCCTGCCTCATTACATGTCAGCCTTTTGGGTTTGAGTAACAGCAAAGCAGATGTATTCTCTTTCCCGTCTGCGCCCTGACCGTTTCGTGTTTTTCTTCTCTGCATGATGGATGTTGCAGTCTTTAACCTTGTCTCGTCCCTCACACAGTCGTGTGCGGCTTCTTTCCGTTTGTTTCTTGGAGGATTTATGAGGAGTTTGTTAATATTCTCTGCTCTGAACAATCTGTTCTTTTCCCTCAAGTTCAGTTTGAGAACATGTAGGCCACGAATTAGAACGTAGCTGTTCTGCATTCTACCTATTTTTGACTCCAAACCACAATCCAGCAGGTGCTCTGTCGACAGTGTTTCTTCATTCGGCTTACTTATTGAGCATTTGTTAAAAAATGAGGCCAAATGGAGATGTTTTTCCTTTTTCAAGCACTAAAATAGGGTTGTTCAGGAGTGTCTGGGTCAAATTTACTTCAACCCATGGTTGGGTAAATAAATGGACAGAACCAACTCAGCTTTTGGGTTATAAATGATCTTGCTGGGTTGTTGGTAAGCAACCATTTTGGGTTAAGTGTTTGCTTCCAAGTTTTAAACTCTTTCAACGCCATTGACGAGTTATCTCGTCATTTAAAAAAAAACAGATCCCCCATAGACGAGTTATTACGGCAATCAGTGTTTGTACTGTTGTACAGCAGGTGGCGCTGTTACAAACCTTTGGGAAAAAGTACAGAATCGCAGAACCTAGAACGTATATGTGTTAGCGGTTTTTAATGATTGTTCTGAGTTTAATCTTGGCGGAATCTTTGACAAAAAACGTTAATCAAAGTGATGCATTTTTGAAGAAACCTACCCTCATCTACGGAGTGATACAAAACTAACAAATGAAGATAGAAGAATATGGTTTCTTTAGTTTAAAAGCTGAGACTCTGTTCTTTCATTTGACATATTGTTTGTCCATATATTCTTTACAGAAAATTTACTGTGAGCCATTAAAATTTGGTGAAAATGTGTTAAAAAACGCTGGCGTAGGCTGGTAACTTTTTTACTTTTTTAAAGGCTGGCGGGGAATGAGTTAAGAGTGTATTAAAATATTTCCAAACTCAATAGATAAGAACAAAACATTAGATTTTGCCTTAAAGGGACAGTTCACCCAATGATACAAATTCTGTCATCGTTTATTCACCTTGTTCCACATCTGAATAAATGGCTTTGTTACGCATAACAATATTTGGAAGAATGCTTGAAAACAAACAGTTCTTGGCCACGACTGACTATCTAAGAACTGTTTGCTTTCCTCCATTCTCAAAATATCTTCTTTTGTGTTCAACAGAACAAAGAAATTTGCAAATACATTTTTCCCACTATGGAAGAACAAAGATATTTATACAGATTTGGAAAGTTTGAGGGTGAGAAAATGAAGACAGAATTTAATTTTTTGCGTGAACTGTATAAGAAATTGATGGCTAGTTCATGAAAACATGAAAAAAAAGATTATTTTAATCTCAAAGTGTAAATGCAACATTGAAATATGTTGCGTTGCTTTAAGTTGTGCTTCTTAAAGTAAAAAAAATCATTGCATTCCAATATTTATCAATATTATCAGCATTCCAATGAGAAGTCTAAAAGGTAAAATGACTTGAAAAGAATGTACCAGAATTCTCCTGCAAATAATGGGGCAAAACGGTCCTAGAAACAGTCGTTTTCTTTATGCAAAATTGTATTTATTAGGTTTTTGGTGCAGTGTGACCTAATGTAAAATTGACCTTTCTGTCTTGAGGAAGGTCAAGTGTGATGTCCTGATGCGCTATCCATCTCTTAAATTACTTAATAATTCACTTAAAAAACAAGGATTAGCTTGTTTGATAAGCGGGAAACAATCTTGCAACAGTCCGCTGATGAAGAGTGTTGGTCAGAAAAGGTCATGTTGGGTAAAGGCAGCCTCCTACAATGTGACCAGCACTGTACTTACATAAAGCATTATCAGAAAGTTCTCAGTCATTGTGACCGCCTTACTAAGATTTTACATCTTGTTGCCATAATGGCCATACTCCCACAAGACCCCCACATACTGGGTCATCTTCTTACCAAATCTGTGGTCCACTTCCAGAAGTGATGGATTATTTGTAACTAGCTTTCAGCTGCAACTCCCATAAGCCCCTTCTGTCTGAGCTTAATGCTGCTCAGCCGCAGTGCAATACCCACCTTTACCCCATTTAACAAAACGCTTCTGTGTGACAATGCTTGTATATTTGCATGCTTCTTTTTCAGATACTGTACCTGTTGCAGTAGTGTTGTCAATGTGTGGTTCCCGCACCAGCCACAACATTTGCATGGATCTGTTCCAGTATTTTAAAATCCTGGTGCAAAGCGCAGCTGTTCTGCCCTCGAGCAGTTCTTCTGCCTGGTTTACACGCAATGATGTGTTCGTTTCCCCTTGTCTATAAGAGTGGGTGCGCCCCATTGGAAAGTCATTATCCCCATCATTATACTGTGTTTCCTATTTCATAAAAAGGGTAAAGTTGGCAGTCGCACTAGATTTTAATATTTTGAGACATCACTTTTGCTGACTCAAATTCAGATTATTAAAACTATTTACATCAGTTTCCTAGAGCTGTTCAGTTTCCGTATTTCTTCAAACTTGTGTTTTATTTAAACAGCATGATGGGAAACTAATGACGTTTCCTCATTTGATTTCCGGCAAGAGGTCAATGTGTGACAATGATGGATAGAGGATTGAGATCCAACAACTCATTTGCAAGTCATAGGTCACCAAACATAAATTTAGTTTGCAACGACAGAGAAAGATTTGCATGTGCTTGGATTAACCCATCCACCTTTGTTTGCATGTGCACAAGTTTAAGTGAATGGAACCAAGAATCTGGCATGACTGACCGAAACCCCTTGTGGGATTTCATACAACCCTTAGGAATTCATTTAATGACACTGGGATCAATAGATGGTAGTTGATGCTTCACTAGTTTGTTCGTTTTGTATGCACGAAAAACTATTTTATTTTGTTTATTGTTGGTTTTATGTATTTTTATGCATTGCTCATGTACTTCCATTTTTAAGCTTGTGTCCTGAGATTTAAGGGGTTTTGAAGTGTTTCTTTTAGTGGTCACATTGGAGCAGAGTGCGTTTTAAGGGACAGTTCTCCCGAAAATTAAAATTTTGTCATAATTTCTCACCCTCAAGTTCCAAATCTGTTTAAATTTCTTTGTTCCCATGAACACAGAGGAAGATATTTGGAAGAATGCTTGTAACCCAACACTTCTTGGCTACAATTGACTAGCATAGGAAAAATGTGTAGACTAATGGTAGTCAAAAGTGCGCGAATCACCATTCAAAGCCACGCCTCCTCCAAAACATATCAGCGTGCGCACAGACCAGGAGATGTTGGATCGGTTCCAGTGAAGTCATGTCACATTCACTGGTGAAAAACAGTGGTGATCGGTGACTCCTCTTCAGGGGAACATTTGTGCATCACGTATAATGTCAAAATACATGCCTGCAGCAGACCTGTTGAAAGGGTTTATGATAAAAGAGACTCGCGTTCAGAAGACACTGCTTTAACACATAACTCTGATTACACTTGAGTCTAAGCGAGTATCTAGCAAATGTGAGCGTCTCTTTTATTAAAAACCCTTTTGACGCGTCTGCAGCAGGCATATGACATGACGGGCTAAACACGTTACATGTTTGCCGAGCTTCGCATTAGTGCTTCCCCTGAAGAGGAGTCACGGATCGCCACTGGTGAGAGAACATTACAGTACAAAGAAAATTACATTACTACAATAACGAACATCTCCAGGTACCTTCTCTCTGTCCGCCATTGTCCTGCTGCCTGCACATGAGCGCGCTGATGACGTATGATGTCTGCGTGAACGGAGTCCGCAGTGTGATGCAAAATACGCTGACTGAAAATGTACACACAACGTATCATTGCCCTCGGACCATGGGCAGTAATTGGTACAAAGTTTTTTGACCCTACGCTTTTCACAGAAGATATATAATTATAAAAATTCCAATGTTTCGCTTTACTTATTGATTACTATCAAGAGACTTCCAACCAGCATGACAAAAACGTTTCTGGACAGGATTGCCCTCTCAGCCATTGAATGCTCTTATGCAGGACGATGCCTCTAATAACCTTATGTGTTCAAATATCATATTATTCAGAATGCAAACCCAAAATCTACATTTTAGGTCTGCGCCACAAACGGCAAGGAATCTAATAATGCAAATAACGCCAAGTAATTAAACCAATTAGGATAGCAAAATGAGTAGACTTGTTAACTCTTGATGATGAGAATGTATTTTGGCACAACTTCATCTGTTTCTGAATCTTGCCAAATTAGGCATATGTCAATATGAAAAGGATGTCTGACAAGCCTTTATCCTTCAAAACTATAAAGAAAGCCATGCATGTTGAAATAAAACCGGACGATACAGCCAAAAAAACTACAATTTGTTTTGGCTACATATGCAGGTCATGCCAATATTAATATAATTCAATGTAAAATTTACTTGATCTCCAATGCAAAACCATCTACGATCCGGATGGCTGCACCGTTTTTTACTTAGTGGTGGTCAAAATAATCATCCAAACCCTCTTAATATTGTCTTTCAGGACCCTGGACCCATGCCACCATCTCCCACCTTGACCCAGAAGCCGCTGCAGTTGTTGGAAATCAAAGCTAGGGGGCGCTTCGGCTGCGTGTGGAAGGCTCAGCTGCTCAATGACTATGTGGCAGTGAAGGTCTTTCCAATTCAGGTACCAGCTGGACTCCTTGCTAGAGAATCTTGCTTCTAAAGTGGCTGAGTTAAGCCTTTTACACGCTTCCGGGTTTTTGACTTCCGCATTGTTCGACGCAGGGTAAATACGGTGATAGGGGAGTGTTATAATTTTTATGTATACAGCATATTAAAATAAACAGGTTATTCAGGAACATTAGAATCGTATGTGCAGTATTGAAAGGGACCCATTAAAAGATTGGAGAAGGACAATACACCCGTTTATGGTACTCATTTACTGTTTGAGGTCTAATTTATTATGATTGGGTTACAGCGCCATGTAATACCTTGTATTTCTTGACCTTGGTTCATTTTAAAGCTCTACATTTATCATGTTTTAACATTTTACGTTTGGTATTATGAATGAACAAAGAATCGTGATTTAATTGCAATAACAAAAGAAACCTTACCTTAGTAGTTTATGATATCTTATTAACTAACAAATATTAACAAGTTACACTCTATGTTAACAGTGTACCAGCATTTTAAAGTCATTTCTTATAATACAGTGACGCGATCAGGTTTAAATAACACACAAGCTGGGGTGTATAAGCTCAAAACACTAACATTAATATTTAGAGTCTGACATAGTCAAATGAACATTTTTATGTTTAATATAGATTAAAGTTGCAAAAAGATAGTACAGATAAACGTATGTAGCTTTAAATGACACGCGCGTAAATGTATTAAAATAGCATTTAATCTGTAGGGAAAGTTGCTTTACCCTGTGGTGACGTAGTTTCCGACTCATGTAAAAGAGGCTTATTGTGAAGCTGAGCCTTGTCAGCCCTTAAACCCACAGATTTATGCTCCTAAGCACACATTTCAGAGGTTAACGTGTATGTCTTGCACACAAAAGCCATGTACTGTTTGTGATTATCTGACTGTTAAAATGATTGATCACTTAAAGAACCCAAGTTGACCGTAAACGTAAGGCTCTGTAATTTCTTGAATGATCACTTGGGAGCTCCAATTTTGAGGGTTTTTTCCATAGTATCATTATTCTATACAATTTCCCATTATGCCTTGCTTCACAGGACAAGCTGTCTTGGCAGAATGAGTATGATATTTACAATCTTCCCGGCATGAGGCACGAGAACATTCTGCATTTCATGGGGGCCGAGAAGAGAGGAAGCAACCTGGACATTGAACTGTGGCTCATCACTGCTTATCACGAGAAGGTGAATTGTGGTGAAAGTTCACAAATTATTTTTGACCCGTCGTTTTACAAGGTGTCATATTCTTTTGCAATCATGTGTAAATTGTTTACACAAGGTTTATAAAGACTTTTAAAAGTATTCCTTATTTCAAGTATATCATCAGCAGAGAGTTTTAAACTAAATATAAAACATAGAAATATCATGTACCATTTTTATGACTTTTGTTCATCTAATGAAAGATTCTAACCATACGTTTGGAGTGTTGTCTTTATTTAGTTGAAAAGCATTTAGTTGTAGAGGTCTTCTCTTTCAGACATTATTTACAATCAGATGGAGTCAAATGGCAAAACGTCCATTACATAACATTCAGGGACGTCATTTCCACTGGGGACAGGGGGGACATGTCCCCATCAATTTTCAATATCCCGTTCGTGTCCCTCTCACTTTCAGATTTTTAACCACACGCCGTCATCGTCACAAAGAAGTACCAGGACGAGCAGGACACAGAGAGTCTGTGTCACGTGCACAGTCTAAAAATAGATTACTGACAGATTGTTTTCAAACACGTGGTTTTGATTTGAATTTAATAGAATAGTTTTTACGTGGTCGTTGTTGTGGTAGGCTATGTTAAGCTGGACTTCTATGGGGAAGAAATGCGTAACAGGTGATTTATAACTTTTTTAGTTTAATAAGGACTCATTCTTTTAACAGCAGTTAGTGTTTATGACAAGGCTTGACAGAAACGTGGGCTTCCCTGTTCGTTGTTAAGGTACTTTAATCCTCTTTAAGGATTTCAGAAAGTTATTCTGCTCGTCTCCTTCCGACCGCAGATTCAGGTTTACAAGACATGTTTTTCTCCATTTCTCACTCAATACTCTCATTTTTCCCCTTTGTGAACATCAACTTTTGCTACACAATTAAAACACATTTTGGTTTCATGCAAACAATCAAAAAACAACGCAAAACACCGGTTTTTGGATTTGTAATCAAATCAAAAACAGTTTGTGTTCCCCCCACTTCTCAAACCAAAGTTACACCCTTGATTAAATTGATGCATGAATTAGTCTAAATAAATATTTTAAATAAGGATAACAACAATGATCTTTTGGCTAAGCACTACATTTTAAAATATGGACAGTGGTATTTAAAGTGAATTCTGCAGACACCATCATCAGCTGCCGGTCTGGGTGTTACTGCTGCCTTACATTTTTCTTATCTTTTCCTAGGAATGAAAGTATTTTCTGTGTGTGCTGTAGGCTGATGTAGAGCTGTAACTGACCCCTTACATCTCATGTCTGTCTGCAGGGATCTCTTTCGGACTACCTGAAGGCAAATGTAGTGTCGTGGAATGAGCTGTGTCACATTGGTCAGACCATGGCTCGAGGACTGGCTTACATGCACGCTGACATCCCAGGACACAGAGACGGACACAAAGCGGCCATCGCACACAGGTAAGACTGCACCGCTCTCCAAAGCTTGAAAAAACGACTGTTTTGATCAAAATTATTGACATTTTTGTATGTGTTTAGGGATGCACCAATATGGTGGTTTTGGGTCAATGTCGATAAATGATCTAAAGAAAGATTAAATGGATAAACTTTTAATTGTTAATTATTTGAAACTTAATCTCAATCAGATGTACTTTCTTGGAATGTGGATGTATAGATTTAAGGTAATGTATTGTTATGACATTCATTACTGTTTATTTTGTGTGCGCAGGGATATTAAAAGCAAGAATGTGCTGCTGAAGACGAACTTGACAGCCTGTATAGCTGACTTCGGTTTGGCTCTGAGGTTTGAGGCGGGGAAGTCAGCTGGGGACACTCACGGTCAGGTGAGCTCTAATGGAGAGGCAGCTGTTCAGATCATCTGGTGTTTGTATTTGAATGTGATTCATGTGTATGTCGGAGGCTGTGTCTCAATGCCATTACATGCCTATACCTTAATCAATACTACTGAAAAAACTCCAAATGATACATGAATAAACACACCTAGATATATTTTTTTTTTTATAAAATATAAATATACCCTTAAACATAAGCATGAACAAATAAGAAATTGACTAAGCATTGCTTTGTTATTTTTTGTTAACTTATTCAATAAACCTTGCAAGTAATGTCATTATAAAAAATATTTAAAAATGTGTAACAGGTGCTTAAAGATTATCCCAGCAGTCACGTTCATTTAAAGTCCGCGTAAAGACTCTGTACTCCCAATGCTGGGGTCGTGTTTGCTGTTGGTGCTGAGGCCACGCCCACTCGCATTGCTGAATTTGGTTCCCCAGTAGGCTATATGTCAAGATTTTTATGGGAGGATTATTTTCATCAATAGATAGTCACGTGAGGTTGGTTTAAATGGGCAGAGTGAGAGTGTGAGAGAGCATGTAAGCGTGTGTTCGATAGCTTGCAACCCTGAGCTCGTGATTGAGCAGACGCCTGATGCTAGGCGCTCTTGTGATAGGGGAGGGGCCATGCATGGTCAGACGTTTCATTGTGTCATCGATCCACCCTTTTAGCCCCGCCCAAAAAAACCTGAACAGAGAAATGGTTAAAAATGTGTTTAAGCAATACATTTCTAACATCTATATAGTGTTTAGAAACAATTCTCAGAATTATCTTTACCCGGACTTTAAACATTCATAAAATAAAACTTGGTAAAAGTTACCAAATTGTTAGTAAGAGCTACCTTCATATTTCATTATGAACAAACACTACAAAAAAAGATGTTGTCAAATCGGGACATTCAGTCTTGCATGTTTCAGCTATTTAAAAATTGATCTTTGTGTTTTTCAGGTGGGAACAAGGCGCTACATGGCCCCGGAGGTGCTTGAGGGGGCCATCAATTTTCAACGAGATTCTTTCCTCAGGATAGACATGTATGCGGTGGGGCTGGTGCTGTGGGAGCTGGCGTCTCGCTGCACGGCGTCTGATGGTATAAACCGCTGCTCTTCTCGAAGATATTATATTAAAATGATATCAAATGTGTCTGTTATATCACTTATACAGCACACACAGCTAAGCATGTTTTTGGGTGGTTTCTGAAGGTCCAGTTGACGAGTACATGCTGCCTTTCGAAGAAGAGGTGGGGCAGCATCCCACACTGGAAGACATGCAGGAGGTGGTGGTCCACAAAAAACTTCGGCCCACCCTCAGGGAGTGCTGGCAGAAACATGCGGTACGTAACATCCACACCTATACCCCCGGATTTATATGTATTGAGTTTTGTCCCATATACGAACATGTTTGTTTCTCTCTCAGGGTTTGGCCATGCTGTGCGAGACCATAGAGGAGTGTTGGGACCACGAGGCAGAGGCGCGGCTCTCCGCAGGATGCGTTGAGGAGCGTGTGGTCCAGATGCAGCGGCAGACCAGTGTCTCCGCCCCGGAGGAAATAGTCACCGTTGTAACCATGGTGACCAACGTGGACTACCCCCCTAAGGAGTCTAGTCTATGACTAGAGGATTTCAGCATGTGAATTTGCGGGCTGACCGAACAGTAAAGACACATCCGGGATGTTTGACTGCTGTTCTGACCGGCTAGCTACAGACATGCTGGGTGACTATCTTATGCTTACGGCTGGATCGACGCAGATGATGAATTCTACACCGAATCCCAGCAGACAGCTGTGTTAGTGTATGTGTGTATATAAAAACTACAATCACGGGGCACTGGATGGATGGATTATAATTCGACACGAGGTCCCCGCGTCGAAAACGAAACCGATTGCTGTCTATACGGAGAAGACACTTTGCCCATTTGAGGACGAAATCAGACCCCACGCGGTGCTCGCGGCATTTCAAAGGGGCGACGTCCATGTATAAAAGTAGACAAAAAAGAAACAAGGACACATTTGATGTGCTTGTCTGAATGACTATTGTAATGCCAATACGAAACAGCTTCTTGAATGTGTAGTGTGACGCTGCTGTACAGATATCAACAGAAAGGGTGACGATACCCACATCAACACGTGTTTCCTCTGAAAGCTTCTCAGAGTTTCTGTCTGATAACCACCAACCTCTCGACAAGGTATACCTCAGTTTCTCATCCTAATAATGCGTTTGTTTTGTAACACCATATGATATAAAACAAGAGGCTTATCGATGACCTCCGTTTGGCACGAAAGCTTTTTAAATACGGGAAAAACGTTTTTTATATGACAGATTATGCCAAGATACGATGGCCATTCATAAACCAGTGTTCTGCCTTCTTTCTTTGAGTTGTTTTCTGTGTCGCCCTGCTGTTTATAATGTGATACTTTGTTTCTCGGCATTGTGACCGTTTGTTTTTTAAATCAATTTTTTGACCTTCATCGAGACCTGATGAGAAGAAAAAATCCCTGGAAATATGAATTTTGTGAAAATAATACACAAGCACTTAACAGTATAGTTTTGCAGTGTCCTCGCAGCGTTGACGTATGTGCATGCCTTTGTGTTTTCTTTTCCTTTCTTTTAATTCTTTATTTTTCAACCTGATCACGTAAGGCTCGTGCATGAAAACCCATCAGCAGTCACAAAACCCCTTTTATTCATTTTTGTATCAAAAATATTCCCAGTATCTTGTCTGTCACTCTTCAGTTTTATTTCCATTTGCGTGTGGAATCGTCCAATCCTGGTCACCGTCCGCTTATGCCATGCAAGACAACCTCAAGCGCTGCGCTACAACCAGCCTCCGAACTCACAAGTGATGTTATTTAACTGGTTTCAGATCAGCGGCCAGGCGACCTTCTACACACATCTACAAGAACTGTATCTCAGTATGTCTCAGGAAGCGTTTCCCTTTGCTTTGAGCCTTCTGGTGCCATTCTGGTGACCCTTGTTATATTGTGTATGCATAATAACACCTTATCAGTGCGGTCATATCACGTGCAATAACATCACAAGCAGGGACTGTTTCACAGCTCATAGGCCACTTCCAATGTGGTCAAATACAAGCTCCTAGCAGATCGCTTCATCATGAACGGAAGTCGCTTATGACACTGCTATGCATATGTTATGGCGTCCAGTTCTCTGAGAGTATTAAACTAAAAATATGCTGTTTGGGGCCGGACACATGCAGTAGTTCTCTCTGCTGTCGGGTCAGCAAGTATTGTTAATAAACTGCTTCTCTGTTGCTGCTTATTGGGCTTTGTTCATACTGCGCATAAATCTGATTTGTTTTTTTATCTGGATGATTTCGATCGTGAGGGCAAACATTTGATGGCAACACATTTTTTTTAAAAAATTGGAGGATCTATTGACCAAAATGCAATATTATATACATAACTATGTCTTCAGAGGTGTATACAGACCTAACATAATGGAGCGTTATGTTTTTATTACCTTAGAATGAGCTATTTCTACCTACATACACCGTGGGTCCCCATGCATGGAATTCCCCATGTTGTTTCTACAGTAGCTCTAAATGGACAAACTGAAAAACAGAGTGCAATTCGTAAGAAGAGTTTGGCTACGAAGTTAAAATCTGACAACATCTTAGTCATGTGTCAGCTGCTGTAGTGCTTTGAAAGGGAGTGGTGGAGTGAGCCGTTGGTTGCAACTCGCAACCTCACCACTAGATGCAGCTAAATTTCACGCAACGGACCTTTAAAAATAAATGCGCATTTCTAAAATTCAAACCACAAATGGATGTCGCTTGGACAAGGTCTACAAAAATCACATTTCTTATGTTTTTTGTTTGTTTTCAGGCCAGAAACTAAATGCAGTACGACTAAAAATCCGATTTTTGCTGGCTGTATGAACAAAGCCATTAACACAATTCTCCTGTCAGTATGTTTTGCCTTCATAACATCGCATGTGACGTGATCCAACAGCGTTCAGGTCCATACAACTGTATGCAATCCATTCTCTCTGTTGTAGCAATCTCAACCAGCTTATTCTACTACTTCATCCTACTGGTCAAATAAGGGCACGTGCCATCTAGTAAGGGCCGAACGAGAGTCTATTTGATCTCAGAAGATGGGGGATTTTGTGAAATGTGTCGACTCTGGTTAAAGTTGTTGTTTATTTGCCGACTGGGTTAGCACTGATCACATGCTGATCTGAGAATGAATCTTCTAACGTCTGTTATTGACTATAATAAACACTACAGGTGATTCACCGAGTGCGAGCGATTGCTGCTGCCTATAGAGTGTTTTATCCAGGTGCTTTCTCATTCCCATCTGTTCTACAAGTCTTTGGTTATATCACCAGTTTAGTGAATTTGATCTAAAGGATGTTTGTTGGAACGCACTCCCCTCACAAGAACAGCCAAACTTTCAAGCCCCAGTTTCAGTATAACACTCGATTGAAAAATGCATCATATTGTACATATGAATGTTGTTTTAGATTGTGAAAAGAGCATGAGTTTTTTAAATTGTCTTAAAGAAGAAAATCCTTTATTGATATTATTATTATTGTTATTATTAAACAAATATTTGAATGTTTATTTTGTACATCTGTATTTTAGTTTTATTAATTTATGTCATGGCCCAACTTTGTTTTTTCTCTTCTGGATAAATGAGACGTGATGCTTTCACTATTTATATGAACACTACGAAAACAAATAAATCCTTTACCTCAGACTTTCACTCACAGTGTTCAAACGAATGAACGAACAGTGTAGCACGACAGACAACATGGTGCGACAATGCAAGTATTTCTCCTGCGATTCGACCAGCTTCTCTCTCTTCATCTTTTCTCTGACACAATTTTGGGTGTTCATTGACAACACTGGTTCTCTATTACAGCGTTGAGTGAATGTCTCTACTTTACCCAGACTCTCTATTTTGGGTGCGAGCAGCTGTATTGCCGTTGTACTGGACATGCCATTTTTGTCCACACTTTCTCGAGGATTTAATGCATTCAGGGCCTGATCAGACGTTATTGTTACATAATGTACAGATGAAATTTTATGCTACTACTCCCCTCAAATAAAGTATAGTGACTGCTCTCAAATGTGTGCTGTCTCACTTATCTGCTCATTTGCTTTCGAATATTAGATCTTTGTCAGTATGCAATCTTATTGGAGACATTTTTGCATTAATATATTTCTTATATTTTTTTAATTTGTATTAAAAAGATTGTTATCTGACATATGCATTCAGTTCTGCCCAGTCATTTCTACAAAATGATGAATAAAAAATTCTTATTTTGCTTCATCTTGATGGATTGGAAAAGTGAAGGAACCTAGTGGTTTGGACCTGTAGTTGAAGCAAAAACACAGGTGTGTTCTTAATCCAGGACCATGTGTAAAATGTAAAAGTTTATTATGTTGTGCATGTAATATAATCATCCATTTCTCAAATTGGGAATAGCCTACTACAGTACTTTTCAGTCAGGCAGATTCAATTTAATCAACGGTGTTTGGCATAGACACACCACTAGGTGTCAGCATTTGGCATCGTTCTATATTCTCATACATATTGTACGATTTTCCTGGTGCTACTGAATTAAAAGTGATAGTTCACTCAAAATGAATGTACTCATTCTCATGTCAATTCAAACCTGAAGGTTCAATCTTCTTTTGTGTTCTGCGGAATAAAGTCATACATGTTTGCAATGACAAGACGGTGGGTTAATGATGACAGAATTTTTACTTTTGGGTGAACTATCACCTTAACCCATTTTTTTAGACAGCAGGTATATATTTTAGATCTGAAAAGAGCGTCTTTTCTGTTATTTTGATCTGTTTGTCCAGTTATAATTTTCGGCAAATAAAAACAACATGTGTGTTTCAAATTTGGTAAAAAATATTGTTAGTAGTTCACAGAATGAAACAAAAATTATCATTTAACATAAACACAAAGTAAATGGTCTCTTCATTTTTTCTGCGTCTGTATACTTATAACTTTTAAAAGTGTATTACTTAGTTGATTTTGGATAAAATTGTCTGCCAAATCCATAAATGTAAACAAAAGTAAATCTGAAGTACTATCTCAACGTACAAGGATCAGCAATCTAAAGTATCCTCGACAGCTACTTATGCACTGTTTAAATACACTTATAGGGATATTAAGAATATATATTTATTATTGGATTACCATGATCATAATGACCAGTTAACCAATCTGAACATTAGCTTAACCTAATCACACCCTCCTTCTAACATATGTCCTTGACTCTACAGATAACAAATAATCAAACGTATGATGCCTTCAGCAGACTATAGTGGTATACATGACTAAATATCTTCCTCTGTATCATATTAGTAGATTCACTTTGAAAGAATATATCCTACATATTTACTCATTTTTCAATGACTGTTCTAATTGTGGAATGAGAACTGTAAAACAAAATTTCATTTATGGAAATTGTATTTTCCCTTAAACATTCAAAGACAGAAACATTGTATTAACAGCCTACACTTCTACATCTAGACCAGCTGTCCTGTGATTTGCTGCCAAGCACTGTCACAGAGGAAATTGTTCAAATGGGGTATTTTTGTATAAAAACAGCGAGCATCTCATCTAGTTCACACCTAACACAGAGCATGACCAAAATATATTCCACACATCTTTAATGCTTTGAATACGTGGTGTGTTGGAATTTGACCAATTCTGTTCATCGAGGCGCTGGAGCTGAGCTCGAACGGCCCTTGTGAGAACAAATCCTATTAAATATGAACGTTATCTCTTGAGGGGTAAATTAACATGTGCAATTGGCCCCTTTTGGGAAAAACATGTGTCCCTAGAATCATTTGCTAATGTGTAAGCCTGCGGCAGGGTTCACCTGTCATACATAATCTCCTGAGGTTTAAAGGTAAGGTTTTAAAGGATGCACTAGAGCATTGTGCCTTCTTGCATTTCACTTTTGATCTTTTAGGTCTATGTAAGCATGTGCTATTGATGTCATGCTAGGCAGACAGTCAGCACGGTGTCAGGAACATGGATAATGTTAGTTATTTTAGTCATAGCTGTGGTCTACCAAATAATACAAAAGTACATAACTTCACAAAAACAAAATACAGCAATGATAAAAATCATTTAATTCAGGTGTTTTGAATGCTATATTCAAAGCCAGGACCCCATCACCTCAGGAGACGCGGAGTAATCCCTTCTATGTGTCTGTTTTTTTCGGTTCTTATTATTTAAAAAAAATGTAACATTAAGAACTACAGAAACTCCACATACAGGTCAATTCCTGCTGTTTGACAAAATACAAATTAGTGGATGAACTTCACACCAATGTGTGGGGAAGATGCTGAACGAGTCTGAAAAAAGATCTGTAAGTCTGCAGATAAC
This sequence comes from Triplophysa dalaica, assembly GCF_015846415.1. Lineage (NCBI taxonomy): Eukaryota > Metazoa > Chordata > Actinopteri > Cypriniformes > Nemacheilidae > Triplophysa > Triplophysa dalaica. The sequence goes on along the minus strand of NC_079549.1, from coordinate 13,029,734 downwards.
TACATAAATGTCTAACAGAGTGACCCGAATGCTCATGATCATTCATGATCTTCAACAAACACTATATCCTGGAAAACTTAAGTGAGATGTTATGCCACAGAACGACAAAACTCTTTGCAAAAACTTGTCTTTGCCAATGGATTGTTAAGTCTAGATTTTGTAAACAGAAAGCAGATGTTTTTAATGGGAAAAAAGCAACTTTTGTGAACATTCATCTTTGAAGTGTTAGGCCATTATAGGCCCTTTCTTTCTGTACATTTTATGCATGGTGGCATATTTTGTTTGTGAACATCTTTAAAGAACAAATTCGGACTTTTCTTTAGTCCACCAGCAAATGTCATTTTTGAAACAGGCTGTGTCACATTTCACTTAAATTTATTTGTTTTGTACATCGACGCAAGATATCCAATTTTAGGCCACTCTGCCTTCGTGAGACATGTCAATAGGTTATTATCCTATTTATTGCTGAACGTGTTTAGAGAAATCTCCAAAGATGCACACGAGGCTGACAGCTCTTCCCCAATACACGCATGTGTCCCCCACCGTGTCGTAATATCGTGTGCACGCATGTTGTAAGGGGTGCGCGCGCAGCGACACATGCGCGTTCCCGGTTTCACTCTTTGGCAGTGTCGCACGGGCTGTCGGGATCATGTCCGCCATGTTTTCACACCAGCCGAGAAAAAAAAGCCCGTGAAAAACCACCATAACTCGCTCAGATATGCCTTTAACCACCGGCTTTCGGTCGAAGGGACGTCAGTGAGCGCGGCCGCGGATATAACCGTCGGCTCGTGTGTGTTTTTGAACCGAATGATCCGTGTTTAGTGTGTTTGTGTTCGCCGAAAACAATGAGTAAACTCTCGTTCCGCGCGCGAGCGCTAGACGCCGCCAAACCGCTGCCGATCTACCGTAATAGAGACCTCCCGGACCTCACCGACTGCGTCTCCATCAACCGAGCGGTCCCTCAAATGCCAACTGGGATGGAAAAGGAAGAGGAGACGGTATGTGAATGATTTAAAATGCGTGTTTTCACGGGGTTCAGGTGCATAGCAGGGTGTTGGTATTCACGTTCCATTTACGCACGTTTTCTACGTAAGTGGATTCTCTGCTTGCAGTGGATTCGCGGTTAGCGCCGATGGGGTCTAGGTTACGCATAAGATGTACGAAAGTTGCGTAGTTGTAGGAAATGTTCTACTCTAGCGGTGTAAATAAAGCTTTTTACGTGACATATTAGCTTGTGTCGGCGTGCATTGACGTCAGTATTTTTGCGCAGATGCGTTTGAGAATTACGTTTGGTCTGGAGTAGAGCTGAACGGCATGTTACTGGAAAGCCAGAATCATTTGAGGGTCCTCATGTTTAGTTTCTACTGTAGTGGACCAGCATGTTTGTATTAAAGCTTCATCTACTGATAAAATGTACCATAGTACAACCACACAAAGTAATGTTTCTCTTTTATTTTGAAGTAGTATATATAAGCACGACTGTTCACAACTACGATTATGCTCATTCAATATATTAAAGTACAAGTCGTTACATTACGTTGTCATCAAATATATATATATATGTCTGTTATATCAATTATTATATTTTTTGTTTATTTTCTGTTTATAATATTTATCTTTATTCTATTTAGATGTCATTTTCACTTAGTGTCATGACTTAAACCACATATCATATAACGTTAGCATTATTTTGTTCAACTGGTTTGCTTTGCTCTTGTCATTATTCATTTCTTAATATGGATATGTGTCAACATGTACAATCACCAGTATTTGGTAACAGGCGTTTTGACATTGTCTGAACCATATTTACAAAACATTACCAGCCGTTTAGAAAAAAATCAGGAAACTTGATCTATCATAATATTTTTTTTTTACTGCCAATGTTGCCAGTGATGAAATTTGTGTTCCACTGCTTTTAAAGACACACAACACATTATGTCCCCAACAAATAACATTTGCTCTCTTTATCTGCCTGCTAATGAACAGCTCACCTTTCTCCTATTGAACGGTTCACACAAACTACTGTATTTAAACCAGATATAATTGGACAAACTTTGGCGGAATATAGCACGACGTGAAGTTCATTGTTATGCGTGCGAGCCCTTGCAAAACGTTTCATCACATTGCTGTTCTCAGCTATATAAGAAGTCGTACTTGCATAATTCCTGTTTCCATCTCTGTGTCTCCATCTCACTTTTTGTTATTGCTGTGGCATCAGTTTCTTAACTAGCCCAGCTTAACTATTACACACTGCGGGGTGAAAATATTTTTGCTATATGACCAGGCAGTACATTAACTAAGTGATGTAATGAGACTTGTATTTCTTCAATGAAGTATTGGGTTTAGAGGAATCTAGTTTGCTGATGCTCATAAAGCTCTCTGTGACACTGTTTCAGGAACACCATCTCCAAAGGGCCATCTCTGCCCAGCAGGTGTTCAGGGAGAAGAAGGAGAGCATGGTCATCCCTGTGCCCGAGGCCGAAAGTAATGTCACGTACTACGACCGCCTTTATAAAGGAGAGTTCCGCGTCCCTAAACAGCTCATTTACGTCCAGCGTGAGTGACTCTGTTAATATTTTTCAAGAATTGGTCATTTTCTATCGTGTTTGTGTGCAAGATGTGTCTCACATCGACAATGTAAATGTTAATCTCTTGTCTGTTATGCTACAACAGCTCTTGGTCTGGATTACGAGCTGCCCGACTATGATATGGACTCGGAAGATGAGACTTTATTGAACAGACTGAACCGTAAGATGGAGCTCAAACCTGTGCAGTTTGAGACCATGATGGATCGGTTAGAGAAAGCCAGCACCAACCAGGTAACAATTATTTCTTATCTACAATATTATATCATTTTTTAGTCACACGCGTTCCTCTGACCCTCTCTCTCTATCGATAACTTCACAGTTGGTTACTCTTCAAGAGGCCAAACTGCTGCTAAATGAAGATGACTACCTGTTGAAGTCAGTGTATGACTATTGGGTAAGGAAGAGGAAGAATTGTCGAGGTCCGTCGCTCATCCCACGTATCAAGCAGGAGAAGAGAGACGGCTCCACCAACAATGATGCTTACGTGGCTTTCAGGCGTCGCACGGAAAAGATGCAGACAAGAAAGGTGAATTTGCTATTTGTAATGCACGTCCCTGTCAGTGTGTTGTTAAATATGTAATCAAGTGTCTTTCTTTAAAGGCATTATTTTTATGCATCCAAGCAGTGTTTTTTCTTGTCAACTGTATGTCCAGGATTGCTCACACAAGTAGCCTGCCTTATTAGCTGACATAGGAAGGTTTTTAATTATCCTTTTAGGTTTAGTTAGGTGTAAATACTTTTTTCTGCTTGATGCTGTCATTCAACATTTCCCAACCCAGCAACTTTTTTTTAGTAATTATTATAACTAAACTGAAATTCCACTTTCTTCACTGGAACACTCTCTCTGTCTGGTTGTCTAGAATCGCAAGAATGACGAGGCGTCTTACGAGAAGATGCTGAAACTGAGGAGAGAGTTCAGTCGAACCATGAGCATCCTGGAGATGATCAAGAAGAGAGAGAAGAGTAAAAGGGAACTGCTGCATCTCACGCTGGAGGTGGTTGAGAAAAGGTGTGTGCATTTATTTATATACTCTAGGGCTGCACGATTAATTGCAATTCCCATTGAAATCGTGATTGGATCGATGTGGCTATCGCAATTGTGAAATCGCAAAGGCTGCAATGTTTTATGTTTTAATGCGCAGAGTGTTTGTGAAGCACGGCTCTGTGATCAGTGGGAAATGCTCACCATCTGAAAGTGCTGCACGTTTGATTCGCTTAACACCCGTCAAACATCATCCTTATAAATATACTTTATTATCATGAAAATACCTGAGGCGGCCTGAGAAACAGTGATAGAAAGATGCCAGATAGGAAGACGGCATTTCCTGGTTATACGTGTGGTACTTCTTCTATGCAACATTGGAGTTTCTGTGCGAGAGTGCCTTTTGGCTTTCGGATTGCAGCTGCATTTAACAGTATTTCACTTAGGGCTGGGCCTATAAACGATATCATATCGGATTGCGATAGAATTTATGTCGATAACGATGATAAGCTTTTAGCATTTTGACTCGATATGGATTAATCTTAACAGACAGCAGAAATAAAGCGTGGTCAGTCAGCGTGCAGCTTTTAGAATGCGTGTCAAAGTACGAAGTCGATTTCATACTGCACTTGGCAAGGAAAACTCGACATGAGGAGGAAAACGTGACTGGAAACGGAAACGAAAGTGAAACTAACCTCGAGTTGTCACCACGCGGTTTATCAAGTGTCTTATTTTCCTTTGAAATCGCCGTTAAAAAAACAAATTTGAGGTGCATTATGTATGTGCGGTGATGCTGATCCAATAGCGTTCAAGTGTACACAGTAACGGAGCCCTTTCATTGGTTGAATATACTGATTGAACGCTCCCTTTACTTAACCAGTCAAAATGAGAGTGAATGAACTAGTTCATGTTGTTTTTGGCTTATATCATCTGTTACAACAGTGCATGTCTAATTAGGTAATATCAATGACTTGGTTTTATTACATTTAGACCGTTTTGTTAATAAAGTAGATTATATAAAGACAGTTTTTTAATTAATTATATATCGAAGTATTGTTATCGATCAGTATAGAAAAAGACTTTGGAGTTTACATTTTTGCCATATCGCCCAACACTAATTTCACTGACAAACTGTGCATAAAACATGGCAGCCAACCCCCAAATCGCGTGCGGTTTCTTTTCAATTAATCGTGCAGCCCTAATAGACTGGTCACGATACCCAATTTTGGACTTCGATACAATACCTGAGATAAGTATTTCGATACCAATACTAAATCGATACCATGCAAAAAGAACATGCATGCCAAATGATGAAACATAACATAATCTGTTATTTTATTTTTTACTCTTACAATTTACACTATGTTCCTGAATTGCTTTTTGAGCATGTCTTCCCCCCCATTTAAAAATAACATGTCACCAAACAGACCCACATATGCAGGGCTCTAGAGTGCGACTAATTTGGTCGCACATGCGACCTTATTTTTCAATGGTGCGACTTAAAATTATCAGAGGTCGCACCGGTGCGATCAGCCATTCGGGGGAAAAAAGTATCCGCAACTCTGAAAGTCTTCCTGTGATTCAATAACAGACACACGTTAGACCCATATCGTGGTCTAAACCAATCATTGATAGTGAGGGGCGGACCCCCCTCTGATTGGCTGTGGTCCAGATATTCCTGCACGTGAGTGTACCAGAGGTCTCGTTAACTGAAAATTCTCTGTCATTGACGGATTTTTCACCCGTGACGGAAAAATCTGATGGCCGTCCGTTCTTTTTGTCGGATTACAATGAGGGCAATTTGTAAATCCCCATTTCCCTTCAGCGTGATATGCTCGAAAAGCAGCCTGCGTGTTTTCACCTGTTATTGTTACTGACTTGACATACGCGTCGGATGTCGCGCTGGGACGCGGGAAAGACAGTTGACCTATCAAAGTAAACCACATAACATGAAGAATGAAGGAGTATTAATGCACATTTCCCGCCAGTCCTGTGTAAACTATGTCACGAAAAGTTTTTTATACAATGTTTTCGTGAGTTGACAGAGCTCACAGTCTGCAGCACCAGGAGTTATCACCGCTCCTCACGCGAGCCGGACCGCGATCGCAAAACATACAAGAGATGATCAAAAGTCTAGATAAACACACGATAAACAACGTAAAACTTGCTTCACTGCTTATTATTTGTTGTCCGTAATGTTTGCTAATTTCTTGTGTAGTGATAATGTCAGAGCTCTCGTTCTTTAAATGTGCGCTGCACCATTTTCATTACTTCCGTTTTATTCAAACGGTTTTGTACAGTATTTTTATAGACTTCAACACTAGGATTTTTTTAAATAAATTGTTAATAGAGTAAGTCTCTCACCACTGGAAAGTGACTTTTTCTTGTGATACGGGACTGTTGTGCTTTTAATTTCAATATTTACCTTTAAACACGATTTACTCCAAATTCCGTTCCTAAAAATCACAGCGCTTCAGTCGACATCAGCCATAACTTTTGTTAAATACACAAGATATGAGCAAAATAAAAAGTGATTTGGAAAGGGCTTGAATATGGTATCAAAAACTGTAACGGCTTTATTGGGCATTCGGTTGTATCACAATACAACAAGTTCCGGGACGCCAGTACAGCGTGATGACGTCACGAACATACAAATTAGCACCTAACACCACCTTGAACCATAGTGATGGGTAATGACAGATTATGACGGAGTTTTTACGAGCATGTCAGTCAAAATGACGGACAAAAAAAAACACTAGCGCAACCTCTGGTGTGTACGTTTGAAAATGCGTGTGCTGCAGTGAGACAGAGAGGTGAGGAGACTAATGCTGTTAGTTAAACAGAGTGAATGTAGAAGGGGATGATGAGAGAAGATGAAAAGAACAATTCACAACTTTTTCGTAAATTATGTTAATTTAAGGCCTGATCCGTCCAAAAATCATAAGCAATGCTCCGACACAGAGCCTTCAAGCATTGGTCCATTTATCTTTAGATCTTTTAAGTTTAAATTTCACTTCACTGAAGCACATTAAGTACAAACACTTTTTCAGTAAATTACCTTTCTTGTAAATTTGTGCTTCAAATAAAGAACTTAATGTTGAACAGTGCTCCCCCGTGACCCGAGGTAGTTCGGATAAGCGGCAGAAAATGGATGGATGGATGTTGAACAGTTTGTAAGATAAACATTTACAAGTAAATTTTGCCCATATGGACATTAAACAAAAGTGAACTGGTCAAAGCAGGTAAATGTTAAATGCGATGCTGTCTAAAATTTGGGTGCACCTAACTTTTGTGCTGGTGCACCCAAGAAAAAAAGTAAGGCGCACCAGTGCAACCAGTGCAAAAAGTTAGTCTAGAGCCCTGATATGAGTGTCAGGTATAAATCTCTGATGCAGTCCTAAACGTGTCTTGGTGTTTGTTGTCTGTTAAGGTGAGACGAGAAAATAAACTGTTTAAACTTAAATTAATCTACATAAATAATAGCTAAGACCTTAAAGCAGGGTTAAATTCATTCACTTCTATACATTACATTCATTGAAAACTTTACATAATGCATTCTGACATGAACTTACAATAAATCTCTTTTTACAAATTTACTAAACAAATCTAGTTGTTAATTCATATTCATTGATACATTTTAACAAATACAACTGTTAATATTTTAAATTGATTACCAACTATTAGTTCACGTTTGCTAACTAATTTTTAAAAATGGAACCTAGTTGTAAAGCGTTATCAATGCTTGTAATGTTGGCCTGTCACAAAATAAATCATAAAGCATTCTTCATGCTATCGTTATCATTCATATACGCTACCTGTCACTTTTTAAGTTTTTTAAACGGGTCGGGATGTCTGTTGGTGAAATGCTTTGCCAAGCTGATCATTTTGCCACTTTTGGTGCACAGATTTTGCACAGACAGACTTTGTCTGCACTTTGGCGCACGCTTTAATCTGGCTATAATGCCCCTTTGCGCATCTGCTTCACTGACAAGCCGTGAATAGACGGAAAAGGCACGTGACTTTCAGTTCGTCATCACCCCGAAATCTGCAGAAATTCTAGGAAATAATAGGAAAGAAAGTTGTATGTGTCCACTGACTGAAGAGAGCGCTGGGAGCACATGCGTGCGCACACATACGGCTGCCGCAAATGAACCTATTTCAGGATGCATTTTTTCTGAAACGCGCGCGTCATTAAAGTACCAGTACCAAATAAATGAGAAACTGGTATCGTTTTAACAGAATGTTATCACGCTACATTTCTAGTGCTGGTGTATCGTGCAACAATAAGCCCTAATATACACACGCCTTCATCCGTTGTCATTGTATACACAACAGCCACAGCAGTCCCAACCCTCACCACACAGACTTAACCTCGAGTCTATGTACGAGAGGGAAAATAACACTGCTTTAAGGTGACCTCCACACCTCCACATAAATACAGTGTTAATTTTGCAACCCTGAAAGTAAAACTATTTAGGGAGACTTTTTGTCTATAACATCACTAATTCTCTTGTCTCGCGTAGATAAATTTGCTTTGAAAGACTTGTTTACCCGCCATGTGTTATAAGGCTGGGCGATGTGCCGATGTTATCATATATCGCCGATGTCTCGCAAATATCCTGGTATCGGTTACAACATACAGATACCAGACAATAATTGATAATAATGGAAAAAAGTCGTTATAACATTTTCATGCGATGTAGGTTTTTGCTTGAACATTAATTTTCAAATGCCCAGGCAGTCACAAGCAATGACAGAATTTTGGAAACGCTGTTTTGTTCGGTCAGTTAAATGAGCTGCTGGTTTCTGGTTTCTGCAGAGAGTACCTACCTTCTTAAAATAAACACATAAAATAAATGTACAGCGTTAATACCCTGTCAGATTATCTTATACCATCATAAAAGAAACATGTAGGAGTCATTTACTGCGCAACACCGAATCGAAGATAACTTTATGTATTAGATAATATTAGGGATGCACCGAAAGGAAAATTCGTGGCCGAAACTGAAAACCGAAAAAGAGGAAACCAAGGCCGAAAACCGAAACACCACAAGAAATTAGGCCAATTATTAGTAGCCTTGCATTTATGGCTATGACTACTGACTTTACTAAAATCAAGGCATTGCAATTGCATAAATATTAAAGTTTCAAAGAATAAATAATTACAAATTATGCAAATATTTATTTGGCACATTGCAACAATGCACAGTATAAAATAAAATTCAACTAAGATGTTTAACTTGACCCCACTAATGTGTATATTAAATAATAATGTACAGGTCTACTGGCCTGCTGAAAAGTTGAAGAGTTAAATGTTCTCTCATGAAAACAAAGTGCATTCAGAACAAGTGCAACTGCTTAAAGATACAACAATATTTTCTTTGTAGGCCTTCAACATTATAGTGTATCAAAACAAAGACTCCCATAGCCCATATGTTAACTGTAGAACTTTAACAACAAGAAATGCACCAAGAATTGCAGATCTGCAAAGTTGATAATAAGTAGCGTAAGAATAGAATAACCAACTTATTCTGTAGTCTGAAGCGCTATGATGTTCATGAACGGAATTTGGAGAAAAACGTGTTTAAAGTTAGGGTACATTTAAAGAACGAGAGCTCTGCCATTATCACTACACAAGGAAAGTGACAAACATTACGGACATCAACTAATAAGCAGTGAAGCAAGTTTTACGCTGTTTATCATGTGCATAGTGTCTGGACTTTTGATCATCCCTTGTATGTTTCGCGATCGCGGTCCGGCTCACATGAGCAGCGGAGCGGGCATAACTCCTGGTGGTGTAGACGCGGAGCTCTGTCATCTCACGAAAACATTGTATAAAAAACTTTGCTTTACATAGGACTGGCGGGAAATGTGCATTAATACTTCTTCATTCTTCATATTATGTGGTTTACTTTGATAGGTGAACTGTCTTTCCCGCGTCCCACCGCGACACCCAACGGGTTTTCCCAAATCGCATCACATGTCTAGTCAGTCAAATGACAACGACACGTAGGTAGCTTTACGAGCAGATCCCGCTGAAGGGAAACGGGTGTTTACAAATTGCCATCATTGTAATCTGCCAGAATGACGGGCAGCCAACAGATTTTTCCGTCACTGGTAAAAAAATCTGTCAATGACAAAGAATCTTTCGGATTACGCGATCTCCGGTTCACACACGTAAAGGAATATTGGTCGCACTTTAGAGCCCTGAGGGTGCATGCAATTTAGGAGACGCTTTAGTGCAGCGATAAAAGGAATAACGTCCGCTACAGATGCATCAAAGGAGCGGTATCTGTTTGTGTCCTCACAACATTTCGGTGGCAGAATATTCGGTGCATCCCTAGATAATATGTAGAATGTTTTAACAACGAAAATACACTTGAAATTTCAGGACACCTGCAACATTTTCCTACTACATAAAAGCTTTATGGTTTATCTATGCTCTTTACCTGATGAAAGAAGTCACTGCAACACTGGTTTGTGCACGTGGCGCGCCTGTGCGTGTTTGGTGGGTCCGGAACGAATTCCCTCCCGGTCCGTATCCGCAGATTGATTGTCTGCGCAACGTTGCATGAAGTCAAACACACCCGATATTATCGGGTATCGCAATGATTTTAAAGTCGATTATCGATTGTTATTTTTAAACACATCAACCAGCCCTAATGTATTGTTTGTTTCAGGTATCAGATTGAAGACTACTCCGGAGAGATCCTTAATGAAGTCACTGCCCCTCTGGCAGAGAAACCCATTTACGCCGCCCCCATATCCTTACCCAATGGCAACCGGCATAAGACCGAAAGCAAAATTAAGGTGAAGACATACAACTTATAAAAAGAGGGTGAATGAAAGCATGGTAACACAATTGCAGTTGCATACCAGAGATCTGTGTGGAATTGATAGACCAGATGTGCTCATAGGGTATTATATACCCACATTAGATCATATTAACTGTCTCTTTCTATTTATTACAGTCACACAAATCTGGACCAAAACACATGCACCCCTTTACGGTCAAGGCCGAGCCTCACTTCGACTTTGTGCATTCTTATAAGAATTACACAAAGAGGCCCAGACTGGATGTCTTGCGCCAGCCTGGTCGGCCAGAGCGGCAGACAATTGTCAGCAAGGCCGACATTAAACAGTATGACTTCCACAGCTCGGGAGAGGAAGATTACCCACTGGTCAGTGTGTAACCATCATCGTTTGCCTAAATGTTGATGTTGTATCAGACTGCCTAAATACTTTATTGAAAAAGAATGAATTTAAAACTGTTTTTTGTGTGTACCAAAGTCTCCAGCATCTGAGCCGGATGAAGAGAACGATCCAGACGGAATCTTTGCTTTCAGACGGAAAGCTGGCTGCAATTACTATGCTGTAAGTTTCCCACCTAACTGTGCCAGATATGCCTTAGTATTATTCAGGTTTGCAGATATTTGGATTCAATCTTTATTGAGCAAATCACCTTTGAAGTTGTTAATCAGAGGCGCTGTAGCAGTCCGTTGCTAAGAAGAAACAGGTCTGTTTCAACACTCTCTATTGGCTTACCGCTACAATGACGTTGTGGAGAGTAGATGGACCCGAAAGCTGAAATTCTAAGCTTTACAAAGATATCAAACATGAGTGGCTAGTTCCCAAAGAGTGGGCAGAAGCGAGTGAAGTTTGTAGGCGTGTTTCTGGCCATTTTTGTCAGCGGCTTTGCAGCATCCACTCACAAAAATGATTCGTTTTGATATATTTACGGTAGGGAATTTACAAAATATCTTCATGAAACATGATCTTTACTTAATATCCTAATGGTTTTTGGCATTAAAGAAAAATCCATAATTTTGACCCATACAATGTTTTGTTGGCTTTTGCCACAAATATTCCCATGCTACTTTAGACTGGCTTTGCTGTCCAGGGTCACATATAATATATGTCTGTGTACATTTATCTTGTACATTTACATCAATGTGTATGTTTGCACAGTACAAAGACAAATATTATGTAAAGGCAAACCTGCAAAAAAAAGGCAAATCTGGTTATGATTTTTTGTATTAATCATTTACACCCCAAATTTTGTTAGAATATTTGAAGAGTTTGTTTCCAAAATGAGAGCTCTGTTTAAAAATAAACATGTTTTTTTTATTGTGTATTCCCATTAATATCAATCAAACTGCAGTTGCTTTATTTTTTTATTTATGCCATAATAACAAAAAATACAATTAACTAACACAATAAAAAATACATAATAACAAACAATATTTTTTTATGATGGTGCTTTTACCCAAAGATAAAATTCTTAAATAATTGAGAGTTCTTCTCTGACAGCATCGCTGCATGCTGTGCTTCTCAGAGAAGTTTTTTACTCATGTGAAGGTCCGTGTTGAGAAGTATGATGACTGTAAGACTTTAGATTGCCTGTTGTGAACAATTTCACACTTATTCTACAGAATCCACAGGTTTATTTTATCTGAGATCTATATCTCAATGTTTTAAATAATCCATGTGATGTTTATGTTTCTGCCTGTTGTTTGAGGAGTGAAATCAGTGATGGGATGTTTGGCCAGAGGGTCTAATGGGGTTCAGAACTCTCAATTAGCTTAAGAAATACTTAACAATGTAGAACAGATGGTCGGCAAGTGCTGTAATTTCCATAACTTTGTCTTTGATGACTTTGCCCTTTGCGCTATCCTTGTGGAATTTCATTGCGCCGCAGAGTAGTTATTGTATTAGTCTGCTTAATTCTCCTGCGGTTTGTTTGGCGAGTGACGTTTAAGGGTCATTTTTGTTCACATCGATAAGCCAATTTCTAAAGTGAGTTTAAATTATCATGCTTCTGTTGCATGTGCAGAGGACTTTTATCCAATGCTCTTTGAGTTCATTGGTCAAATTGAACATTTATAGGAATAGGAAAGATGTTTACACATTACAATTCAAAAAAGTGTGTGTTTTAAAGGATTACTAAAGGGTTTTCTGTGTTGTCATTTCTACTATTAAATGTGTGTTGTGTGTCCACAGCCGTTGACTGAGCAGAGCTGCGCTCCACACAGGCAGCAGATAGGTCAGGACCAGCTTTGGCAGAGGAACTGTCTCACCGCCCTCTCGGTGCCCAGACGCTGTACCGCGGTAACATGCAGGAGGATGGGCAGAGGTGGCAGGTACATCACTCCCATGATTACAGGTTCTCATGTGCCCTTTTGTAAAGATTCCTTTCTGAAAGCAGTTTTTTTTGTATTCCATCAGGGTTCTTTTGGATCGCACCTCCTCGGATCTAGACCGGGCCCTCAGGCACCTGGACCCTGACATGTTTTATCCGTCCTCTGACTCTAGAGTACCTGACCTTCCCGTCCACACAAATACAAACTCTCATACATTCTCCACATCGAGCCCTCAGTGCTCACTAACTCAGATTCTTAGTGACATTAAGGCCTGCAGGTGGAAGTTTTTTCGCCCTCGGCCTGTGCAGGAAAACTCAAGGGGTGAGGACAAAAAAGGGATTCCACATGTGGAGAAAAGCGGGGTGTCGCCTCTGTCTAATGGTGTGTCAGGTGAGGGGTTTATTTTGCTCTCTCAAAAGGGATTCTGGTCACTTCTTTCTCTTAAGAATGTTGCCTTTGCCACACCTTCCTGTTTACACTATGACTGCTGTGCTGTTTTAAAAAAAAAAAAAACTTTTAACTGGAAGTCTGCTGGTTTGAGCTTTGTAAGGAGAGAACCACAGGTTACACCAGGGTTACTGTTTGTTTTTTCTTCTGTTTTGTTTTAGTTTAGTTTTATATTTTATAGCCATCAACATATTAGGATATAGCAGTGGTATTTTAATACCACAAAAGTTTATATTCACACTTTTATTTGTCATGCATGACGTACTGCAGATGAATTTATTGTTGATAATGAACTTTACTATAAATGTGTCATTGCTGCTGCATTGAGCAGTAAAATAGAACTGTTAACATCAGTCAGGCATCTCGGGGTTATTTATTTGCTCAGATTGCTGTGGAGAATTACCTTGTGATCTGAGTTTTATTCTGTCGTCATTGAGGTCCGCTTACATGCCCCTAAACATCACAAATTCATTTTTTATGACATATTTTATTAATTTATTTAAATATACAGCCATAGGAAGATTGAAGAGACCATTTCAAAGAACACTTTTAGTTTTCTGAATTTCCTATTTCAGAAAACCTATTTCCTAGTTAGATTTGTACAAAATGTATAAAAGTAAAAAAAAGAATGTAATGTGCCTACCTAGATCTATATCGCAGTATTCGTGTCTTGGCATGCTGTCGCTCTTTTACATTGCTGTTGGATGACTTTGTCACTCCTGGGGTTTGATTTTGTTGGAATTCAACAGACACTGGACTGAAATGGCCAGAATACATCTAGAAAGGCTGATTAAATTAAAATTTGGAATTGGCTCTTTAATTTTTCCTACAGCTGTATATTTTTTGTCAAATTTTCTGCCACCTAGTGGATGAAATTGAGATTGCTCCTTTAGTGCCCCTCACAGCTCCCAATTAGGTGTATGACAATGTATAAAACCCATACAGCCATTTTATTTTCTATTGGTTCTGGTTTAATTTGTGTCCCGTGTCATGCATTCAGGTGGGATCACAGAAGAGCAGTTTCAGTCCCATCAGCAGCAGCTGGTTCAAATGCAAAAACAGTTAAAACAACAGGAACTCCAGCTGATCTCAACAGCACCAGAACCCCGTACACACCCTCCCGTGAGTACACAACCTGCTCTTCTTTCACACAATGCCAGGCAAAATGTACTTTTTATTTTGTACATCAGTTATGTTTACTACATCTTCTGTTTTGGCATTCGGCTTTTGTCATAGACTTGACTGACATGTGAATGTTTCCCCCACAGAACACTGTCTCTTCTGACTGCATGTCTAAGACTTTGGACTCGGCCAGTGCACATTTTGCTGCGTCTGCAGTCGTCAGTGCTCCTAACAATGAAAACAGACCCCAGGGTCCTAGCGTGAATGGCATCCTTCCTAGTTCAGGCAAGTGTAACCAGCTAGAAGAGGAATGAAGGCTTTGAAACAAACAAAAAACTTTTATTTGAAAATGATCATTTGAATGTTTTCGTCCAATTGCATTCTGCTCAATATTTTGCAATGATTTATGTAGAATGTGCTGTGTATAATGTGCCAAATGTACAGTTTTGTGTATGTAAAAAGTCCAACTCTTGTGTAATTAAAAAACACATTATGGAATATCATATGAGTTTATTTTTCTGATGTTTGGCCATTCTCTGGACTTCTTGGCATCACTATAATTGTCTTGAATTTATAATACAATCAGTGACTTTTCAACTCTTGGAACCAAAAGAAGTATGGTTGATTATATGACTATTTTAAATGTCCTGCAGGGAGCTTTAGACAAGCCAAATTGAACCGCTCCGCACAGAGTGGAGGCCCCCAGCTGCCTGTACCTCAGTCTCTGCCCCACGGCCGCAGTCACCTGAGCACTGTGAGCGCCGTCTCTCCAGCACACACGCACCACAGCGCCCGCCCGTGTGCTCCCTCAGCCTTAAAGCTGGCCAGCGTCGCTAGCAGCCTGGACCGGGTATCAAAAGTCACCCCCACCAGTGCCATAGATAGCATTGCCAGGTATGGTGAACCCTGCGTGTTTTGGTGTAATTCAAACGATCAGACTCGATATGAACAGGTTAAAATACTTGGATGTTTGTCCTACAACATTGTGCTTGCTCATGAAACGCATCTAAAGATGTTTTCATTGCTTTTCGTTTGCAGGGAGAATCACGAACCGGAGAGGCTTGCTCTCAATGGCTTATCAGAGACCACAGTTGCCATGGAGGTCACATAACCCATCCAAAAACACAGACTTGAGCGCCGAGATGTGTACGCTTCTACACGGACTCATACCCAAAAGCAGCATATCAAAATATTAAGAGAAATTTGTCAATATTATAAATGTACATTTTGTAAAATTGGGAATTATCACTACCTTGTAAAATAGTATATTTGTATCATTAGTCTGTCATTTCTGTTACTTGAATTCTAGACTTTTTTTGTCATCATGCTTTTGCACTTGAAAATGCAAGCAAGACAAGTGCATCAGTTCATGTTGGGATCATGAGCATGAAAGTAGGTCCTGCGTCACTTGTTTTAACTATTTATTTTGCAATGTTTACATTTTTGTATCTCGTACAAATAAATCCAATTTTGTGACCACAAAATGCAGACATAGCTAGTACACCATGCTTTTGTGCTTTTTTATAGGAAGAAAGCGCTCAGTTTGCTTCCACAGAATAAGTGTCATTTCAAAAGTGAAACTCTTCCCCACTTGAGATGTCAATATTTTTTACTGTTTTTCTAGTTTTCCTTCCTCTCATTGTCTTATCAGGAATAGAATGTAAATTTTGGAGACCAGTGGCCTCCATCAGAATGTACGTACTATGAGCGTCCGTGAGAAATCTAGCAGACGATATTTAATCAGGCACTGTGTTTTGCTCCCTGACTTGTCTAAATACTGAGTCAGTCAAACACTCATTTATCTTGTTAATGAGTGTTGGCTGTTGTTGGTTAACTTGTTTGAAACACAGACTGTTGAAGGCTTAAAAAGGCTGTAATGGAAGTAAGTCTACAGGTCACAAATACTGTAAATTAATTTTGCTTTTGAATGCTGAAATTTATACATTCTCAGTTCAGTGTCTTCAAATAAATTTCCCCTTGTCAAAGCGCCTTTAAATGACATGAGTGAATCTGCCAATTCCATTTGACTGTCCTATTTATAAAAAAAATTGACAATGGAAGTGTTTCACCAAACACCTCTGGAATATCTGTAATTTGAAAAGTAAAGGACATCTGTCCTTTGTAGTGAGTATTGGGCCAAATTGCCATTCTGGTCTGAGGTGTGAATTAAACAGTATTATTCATCATAAGAAATGTAAATCTACCTGTTTGTTTAATAATATAAAGTGTGGATAAACATATTAAGGATGTGCCTGCGAAAACAAAATGTGCCAATCTTGCACATGTAGACCTGTATGGAATTGATGGAGATATTAACGTTAGACTAAAAAACATACAATGTAGATACATTTTAAATTTATTAAAACAGTATTCTTTTTAAAATCAGATTGTTGTTTTAGGTTTTATTTAGTTGAATGGCAAAAAAAAAACCTGTTTTGTTTTGAAGTCACTCATATACAGGTCTGTTTTACCCACCTTCTGGTCAGCAGTACCTGAACAGTGCTTCTTAAGAAGTGACCTTTCTGTGACACCTACTGAGACCATAATAACCTTCAGGAATCTTTATTTACTCCTAAACATGCAATGGTGCAAAATGCAAATTTTCTTTATTTGTGTGTCACCTCAGATTAGATTGTAAAGTACTGCACAGATTATAGTTGAATATGGCCATCAGGCTTTAATCACCAGAGTGAGCGTTACAATGTATTTTTGCTTTTTATTTGATCTTTATATTGACTGCAGCCAGACTGGTCTTTTTTGAAGACAGGTGATCATATATACAAAGCAATGTTAAAAATTCCTTACATATGCACACATTTTTCTTGTGTTGACACAGTGTTCTGTATGTATGCTTAATTACATGAGAAGCTAACAGATCCCATTTGAATTAACATTAATAATTCACTTTAATGTAAATATATTCCTTAAACTGTAATGAATTTAGTAATTCAACATAATGGTTCAGATAGATTATAAACCTATTTGCTATTAAAATGAATGGAAGAATGAATGAGGCATTTATATTTATATAAGAACAGTAAATGCAACGATATGAGATGTTTTACAAGTGTAGAACACACTTTAATTTAGAAATATAAAACGATCTAATTAAAACTTTGTGGAAATACAACAGGTCTGAATGACTTACCCAGTCTTAACTCTGATTTATATTCAGAAAAGATTTCTATTCAGAATTGATTAAATTGTTAATGTATTTTGGATTTAACATTTATAAAACAGTGTCAGACACATTACAATGCATAAACAAACATTACATCTTTTTGTGCAGAAAATGTATGAAAAATGAAATCTTCACATGTTTGATTTTATACAGTGTATTATATTGAAGTGTGAATAGGAAGATAAAATTATGAAAACCCATAGGCAGGAAACAACCAAAAAGCTTTAGACTGCATAGTAGACAAGCGTTGAAAAGCTGCTGCTGTGTGTATTTCTCTTCCCTTGTTTTGTTCAGTAAAATTCCTCAAGGTTCACAGATCATGGTCTCCACAACAAACTTGTTTTCAAAGTGGCGAATCTTGCGGCAGTTCAGGGCCTCGCGCTTCTGCATGCCTGCGGGAGAGCACATGCAACGTGTGAAAGCATGCATTTTAAATGCGTTTGTATTTTTTTAAAATATTATCACAAATTGTTGTGTGCATGTGCATTTACCCAGTATTGTGTCTCTGCGCTGCAGTCTGTACATGTCTTTGTCTTTGCACAGTTTATTGATGGAAAATCCCAACTCACTGGTACTTTCCAGCTTCTCTGTAATCATCATCTCTTCGTGCACCAGGTATGACTGAGGAAGATATGTTCCTGCCTATAAACACACAAACACACCTAATGCCAAAAATGCCTTTGTGTGGAAAAGAAAACAATAGATACAAATAAAAAACAGAAGTCACAATTACTGTAAATGCTTACGTTGATTTTTCTCAGAAAATCTTGAAAGTCCTTGGGTGGCATGACGATAGACAAGTTGAGTGTAATGATGTAGCACTTGTCCAAATCCAGATCCAGATAAGCAGTCAACCTCTAAACACATTAAATCAAACAGGGTCATTGTAATAACAGGTTTATATATAAATCCTTCACATTATAAACAAAGCTATTTACACCACAAAATCATGCTGATCTAGACAAATTTTTTTTGAAGCTAAATGAAAGTTAATAATATGTAAACACAGAAGCGTTACATATGGTCTCTAAACAGAAACCAGACTCTGTATATTCATATGAAATATGCGTGTGTGTGTTTGTGTGCTTTCACACCATTTTAAAGTCATGCACGATATCAGCCGCATCGCTTTCTCTGAACTCCGGCACCGGTACTCTAATGAGCTCCACCTCATCGTTCTCCAGAAAGCTCACGTTCTCCTCAATATACCTCAGCGGTAGATCCACATAAATGTCATCTGTCACATCAGAGTTTTCCTCATAGTATCCCACCCCACAGAAAAACGCACCCTCCGGTATATCCTGTGTAGTCAACAGACACACAAACAAGTCAACATCAACATTTCAAAGAACTGTTTTTCCTTTCCCTCACTGCTTTAACAAAATGTATGCACTTAAATCAGTGATTTGATTGATGTAATCCAAGATGTACCCTGTCTGTGGCCAAAGATAGAGGGATAGTCTCCAGGTACCCGCGACCCTGCAGAGGAAAGCGGGTTCAGAGAATGGATGGATGTGTTAGGTCTTTATGATACTCCACCCAAAAAATTCTGTCATCATTTACTTACCCTCAAGTTGTTTCAAACCTGTATACGTTTCTGTGTTTTGATAGAAAGATATTTGGAAAAGATGTTAGCAATTTACATTTCAGGGACATCATTGACTACCATAGTAGGAAACATTATTGTATCATTTTGTTCTGTCACACACAAAATGGGATATTTTAAAAGACGTTCTATGGCACCTTTGACTACCATTTAAATTTTTCCTACTATGGTAGTCAATGGTGCTTCAGAGCTGTCACTTGCTAAGATTTTTCCCAAATATCTATGTATGTGTTCGACTGATCAAAGAAATCTATACAGGTTTGGAATGACCCAAGAGTGGAGTACCCCTTTAATATCACGTGAACAAAAAACAAAGCAAAATTTGTTACATAATGAGCTTAGAACAGATCTTCTACTTCTGCTTTCTAGTATGACTAATATTTTCTTAAGAAAGCGTATAAACATGTGACTAAAAGAGATTTGTACAAGGTATTTACTTGAATACTTATTTCGCAACAACCTAGTTGACTACCTACACATGAAATGTGAGCAGAAAGACTCTCATTTAACCATTCTTATATACTGTACAAATTCTCATATTGAATGGATAACATCAATGTTTTACGAATATGAAAAACTCAATTTCATATATGAAGCTTCAAGCTTGTATTTTAATTTACAAATTGCCATGAACTTAAATGAACGAATCAAATGAAGACAACCAGGTATGCATGATTACACACACATACAAAGATTTTTTGGTTTTGTTTAAGACATCACCATGGTTACAGTAACAATCCTCACCTCATGAACATAGTACCTATACAGGTAAGCTCCGCCCACCAGTACACCTGAGAGCACGAGACCCAATCCCAGACAGAAGCACCAGCACCACACCTTAGACTGCTGACGCACAAACACAGCCCCCTCCAGATCCTAGAGGACAAATGACAGAGAAAAATCACTGTTACGTTAAACTTACTGTCTGAAAAACTTTAGATAGAAGAAACAGTTGAAATAACTGCAAACTATTGAACTGTTTATAAACCGATCAAAAACAGGAACAATGGTTGTGATGTTTAATCTCTGTGTGGGGTGGATGAATGGAGATAAACAATGCGTTTGTTTGTGAGCCTCAAAAGAGAATGGGTCATGCACAAAAAAACAATGCTTAACAAACAGGGACAGTCCAACAAGAGAAAAAATATTAAAAGAATGTGATACGAAAAGATACAAATTCTTCATGTTCGAGATCATTTTTAAGAGTATACGGTGAACAAGCGACAAGTCAGAACACAGCCCACCTTTCTCAACCTGTACCCTGTAACTTACAATCTTTCCCCCGCAGACACATTTCAGTCTGCTGTGAGAGATACACTGTCAATACACCCTGAAAACAATCAGTCAAAAACCCAGAAATCACCGCAAATGGTGCAAAGCAGTTCTGGGAACAGAACAAAAAAGCACACAAAGTGTCTCTTTATAGCATTTGGTGTCAAGTCATGAGGTGTCCTTAACAGTCTGTGAACAAATTCGGCACAGAAACAGGAAGAGGAAGATTCAGCTGACCTAAAAACATGTCAGGCTGTTTTAACATTTGATCTACAGGGTATAAGACTCCCTCAAGATGACATGAAATGCTATGAGCATCATGCGCATGTAGATCAAAAGATAAAGTTAAATATACAGTTAGTTTCGATTTACAAAGGGGAACTTAGACAGAGAGTAAAAAATTGAAAGAGAAACAGTAAGTGGTGTAATTCAATAGACAGACGACACATTTAGTATAGCATGATAAAGTGAAGACGTATTAATGTTCCTGTAACTGTTTATGCTTCTAAGGGAACAAACAAAAAGAGTTTGAATTCTTTGCAAACATATTCAAGCCTATCATCATTCAAACTGCGTTACATTTATAATATAGCATCCATGACTCACTCCTCACTCATTACACACATTTTCTTGAAATTTGCTTTGGTTTTGTAAATTTGCCTTTACATAAATGAAAATATGTGCATTTGAGTGTGTATACACATGAAACGTGCCTCACCAATTTTGTCCACAACAAAAATGACATTTTAACACAGACCTCAGTTGTAAAAGATCGTGAACGATAAGATACTTGTAACGTTATAAAGTCTACATGGTGTGAGCATATATGTTTCCAAGTGAGAAATAAACTCTCACGTCTATCATAGATACCACATATTAAGCATGTGTAGGTATAGGCTGTCCTTTGATGTCTCTGTAAGCAAAGGACCCCAAGTCATAATTATCCTTGTTTTTTATCATCTCATTTTCACTCCCGAGGTCAGTCCTCTTATGTCAGTTTTAAAATGTTTGTAAAGTGATTTTAAGAAATGAAGCCCAATGTGCCCTGGGTTGTTTCTCAACATAGTTCATAGGAAACTTTGGTATCAAATTGACTAAAGCAAGTAACAGCAGACGCAGAGTTGAGAACATCCGTTCAGAAAACCCTTTCATGTCCACACAGTTGTGCGTCTCTCTGTAACTGTAATCAATTACTATTCAGTATTAATAATACTATTAACAAAACAATAACAGTGCATAAGGTATTAGCCTCCAAAGTTATCCAAAACAAAAATGCCCAAAAAAGCGTCACAATGCTAAATCAGGAAACTAACAAAACCAAAACTGAAGCATTTTGGTAATAATGACTGAAGAAAGGATTAAAACAATAGTTATTCAAACAGAACGGAGCTCTGCTTTTGACACGAGTTGAGCTGTCAGCCATTACACAACACAGTCTGAAAACACTGAACTGATCAAAGTCTTTCATAAGGCACACAATGAACAAAGAGTCACACATTTCACTTTTGCCACATCTTTCAATATAACATTAGAAACCGTTCACTCGAAAGTAAGACTTCGATTAAAAGACTTCAAATAAAACACTACAATATGAATAAAAGTGGCTTGTCGATCAACACAACTTACCTGAACACTTGAAATGAGAGTTTCCTTTTTTGGATCCTTTTGTCCGAGCGCCTTATTAAAAGATACTTTGACCATGATGAAAACTCTTGTTATTATACAGCGCAAATGTGCTCCTTTCGTATCCTGATCGGCAACTATGTTGTTAAGCTGTGACGCACTACTGTTGAAAACATCAGCGCTCTTTAGGCGTGTCGATTGGTTATGTGCAGACAGATCGACGGCGAAATGCCGGTTGTTTCAAAACCGAGGCAAACGAATCGATATCGCGGTAACATTGATGACATCTGCGCATCGACGAAAGAAGCATAATGCATACACCGCATCTACTGACAAAACTAAGAAAAATTGAACGTAAACATGGAAACGACTGCAAAGCACGAGTCGTTTTAATAGATGTATTTATCAGTGATTAGTTAAAGGTGAAAAGATAACGTTTGACGTTTTAATTGTACACATCTATTTATTTGTATCTACTACTCGGAAGTCTCGGACTCCCATATGGCCATTTTTCACGTTCTTGGACGAATATATGTAGAGTTTATGATCTATTATACAATGTGGTCCTTCGACCAGCAGGACACGCTGTGCTGTGAGTCAGACCGCCTTTATATTTCTCGCGCATGCGCATGTGATGCAGGAAACAGTCATGGCGGCGGCGGAAAAACCCACGAAAGAAAAGCTGTTGTCCACTTTGGATGATATTGATGTTTTATCCAGGTTTGTGTTGATTCTTTCGTTCATTTTGATGGGAAATTAAATATGATATAATTCAAGACTTGTTATAAAGCATTCATATGATCACATAATAATATTTCCCTCGATTATTCACACTG
Source organism: Triplophysa dalaica (assembly GCF_015846415.1). Classification (NCBI taxonomy): domain Eukaryota; kingdom Metazoa; phylum Chordata; class Actinopteri; order Cypriniformes; family Nemacheilidae; genus Triplophysa; species Triplophysa dalaica. The sequence continues at coordinate 13,006,937 of NC_079549.1, read as the reverse complement.
TACATCAAATAAAAAGGCTACTACTCATAATAAAAGCAATAACGATCCGTTTTCTACTGTAGAGATGTACGTTGTCATACACCCCAGCACGGATGTGATGCTTTCCCTTTTTTTACAGAGAGCTTATAGAGATGCTGGCGCTGTCCAGGACACAGAAGATGCCCCAACCGGGAGAGGACACACAGGTGAGAGATGTAACGTTATATTATTACTTACAAATGAGGGAACATTCAACAGAAAGATGATAGAGTGTAAATCAACAAACTTCACACCCAACAGCTATTCACATGAATCCGTCAGTGGGCTTCATCACCAACTTAATGAATGAATGAATGATGTGATGTTGAAGCATCAAGCAGTAGGACCATCTATATCTGCTTCACATATATCTGCTGATATAGATACATGCTTTTTGTGTTTTTATATGATTGGGTAAAAGATACATTTTCTAAGATGATCTACTGTGATGCAGTATTACATTTAGGATAAATGTCCTCTTTAATTCATCTTTAATGTATAATCAGCTTTAAAAACTGTACAACATTTCATATGCGCCACTTACTAGGAATTATATAATGACATTCGATATTTGATAGTGGATAACATGGGCATGATGCACTATTAAATGTTATTGAATTGCACTGTTGTTGCTTATTCTGAGAGCAGATTTTGGAGCTGTTGGTGCAGCGAGATAAAGAGTTCCAGGAGTTGATGCAGACGGCTGTGGAGCAGGGCAGAGTGAATCAGGAGATGCAAACGTTGGAGAAGGAAGTGGAGAAGAGAGACACTGATATCCAGCAGCTACAGAAACAACTCAAAGAGGCAGAACACATACTGGTAAGGAGTGCATATCTTTTTTTATTTGTTTGTCTGTTTTTCTGAAAAGTGATTTTAGCACTTAATATTGAATAATAGTTCATTAAATATAATAAATTAGATGAATTAAAAGATTATTAACAAAATAACCCATTATATAATAAAGAGAATATTTTTTTTATGATTTATGTATACAATCTGCAGAATGTTATTGCCAGCAGTAATACTTTTATGTTGATTTACTTGGACCTTAATGACTGTTTTTTTTAATATATATTTACAAAGAAAAACATGATGAGTCTATCCAAACTTTAAGTTAAGCACTTTCTTAAAACATAAAACAAACATGTTGTTCCTCCACACACAGGCCACTGCTGTCTACCAAGCCAAAGAGAAACTCAAGTCTATTGAAAAAGCAAGGAAAGGTATCCTAGTCAATATTTTTGTGATCCGTCCATATACAGTACACAATATGTATTTTAACTTGGTAAATTGGTTTGCATATTTATTATTACAGCATCAAAAAGATAATCCAATATTAATAATTAATTTGTTTACAAACCCATTTCATCTCGTTTCTTTCCATTGTGTTCTGTTTTCATTAGGGAGTATCTCTTCAGAAGAAATCATTAAATATGCTCACAGGATCAGTGCCAGTAATGCAGTGTGTGCACCTCTAAACTGGATCCCTGGTAAGTGGACTGTATTTCTTTCTGCATTCTGCACTTTCTCCTGTTCTCAGACTTCATCTGTAAAACTCTTACTAAATATTCCACTCATCAGCATGCTTTGTCAGGTTGTATTTGTAAGCGTTTATGATGTGATTTGTGTGTAGGTGACCCCCGCAGGCCATACCCCACTGACCTGGAGATGCGTAGTGGAATGCTTGGTCATATGAGTAACATGTCAACCAATGGTGTGAATGGACATCTGCCTGGAGACGCACTAGCTGCTGGGAGATTACCAGGTTTACTTTTTTGTTGATATGTTTGCTCGTATATTCTTCAGTGGTGATACTGATATTCAACGCCAGTTTAATCTTCTGGATAATATAGTGTTTTTGTTTACTGTAGTTTTTGTTTTTGTACAAACACATCCTTTTAATGTTGGCTGTGTTTTGTCTAATATCTTTCTCTTTTGTTCCACTTCATTTTTTAGATGTGCTAACCCCACAGTATCCTTGGCCGTCCACTGATGTTTCCATGGGGATTCTGCCTCCTCACCATGGCAACGATTTTGGCCTAGAGCCACCCGGTCATAACAAAGAAAATGAAGATGATGTTGAAGCTATGTCAACAGATTCCTCCAGCAGCAGCAGTGACTCAGATTAAGTGTGTGTGTGTGTTTAAATGTATTTCGTCTGATCAGAAGGAAAGGAAACTCCGGTCATGAGAATGGACCACGCCTGCAGTGATCCTCGCTTTATTTATGACTCTCTATGAATTTTATTGGGCTTGAAATGTTTATAACATGCCTTCAGTCCTCCTTTGTTGTATCATTTTTACGTCCTGCTGGTCTCATGAATGCCATCAAGGTGTTGTGTGGCATGTAACAGTATGACGTGTATTTGTAATCTAGCGGTGCGTGATGAACCAAATATCTGGTTTATACAGCTGGAATATAAATAGTCATGTAAATAGATCTCGACTTTCAGATTTTGTAAATAAAAACCTTTTTAGATTATTGTTTTGTTTCTTGTATCTAAGTGTTTGCTTTGGCTATAGATATACATGTTTTATAGAGGGCTGGTAAACCCCAAAATCGCTTGTTTTTTTAAGAGTTTTTATAAGACAAGCTTGAAGTCATTAGAAATGTTTTAAACCAAGTGATCTGAAATAACAGTTCTTGTTCGATACGTGATCGTGTCTCATGTATTATTTAATTCATATTATTAAATATTCATATTATGTTTGGCATTACACTTTTAAAATCAGTTCTCTGACATTTGTTGAACGATTACTATTTGAGCACATTTACTTACTAAATTTGCTGATTGTCTTTTGTGTTTATGAGGAATAATAGCATTAACATTATTATTCCACTTGACCATAATATACTCAATTTTTGAATGGGTATACTGGTGGTTCTAACAACAATCATTATTGGCCAGCAGATGGCGCATCAGCACTGCTTCACTAACATCTGTATCTACAGCATCATTCATGATTTTATATTATATTTATTACTCTAAAAATGTTTTCTACCTAAATCACCAGGGAACATTTTACAAAAGTCTTTTCACAACCTCTTAGTAAAGTTAGAGACCAAATATGAATTAAACGTACATTCAGATCAGATGCCGTCTTCTATAAAGGATTAAATTAATCTTTGTTGTCACTGTATGCACACAGTGTTGTAAACAACGAAATTTGTTTAGCAGCTCTTCTTCAAGACTCATAGCAGTATAAACATTATAAAAAAAGCTAAGTAGTATAAACAGTATATACAATCTCAATTGACACCTGCTTGCTGTGTCACTGACAACTTCACATTTCTAATGGCATGCTGATGACACATTTTTGTAATAGTATAACCTTCAATGCACAGTATGATCAAAGTACCTGTCTTGTTTAGTAATAGCAGTAGTGTATCATTTTTCATATGTTGTATCTTGTATCCGTTTTATATTCAAGCTCTCACATAAATCATTTCCTTGACAATCCATTTATGTAGTAAGATAATTTATGCTTTTTTAACAAAAACTTTCTGATAGTAAAGCCTGTCTTGTTGTTTTCTGTGATAGCAAAGCATAGACATAACACATGTACACATACATAAACACACTTAATTGCTCGGTAAATGGCTCAAAGTGAGCGTCTCTATGGCGATATCTGACTCATTCAACATCACTGTCTTTGGTCCAGCAGTGAGTGTTGGGTTCTATCACACTCTACAGCAAAATAAGCAGTGCTGAGAATCTAATGTTGTGCTTTTTACAAATGACTGTTCTACTTTTAGAGTCTCTGGTGGTCATATTTGGATGAGCTGGGGGCAATTCCTAGCTCTCCAGACTAAACATGGTACTAACTCACTGTCTAAGGACTTTCTTGCTCACAGCATGTGATTCTGTTTGCCTCTCTGATAAAATGAATTAGCCTTTGTTAGTTCTCAATTATAACACTATTATAGCAATTAATGCAGATAATTAAAGTACTGAACATAAAGATACATTTTTGTTCAAGTTCTGAACAAAAAGGTTTACCTTATGAGTAATTCAGGTAGTTTTAGGGTAAGCTTATTTTACTATTCATAGCAAACATCACTGCTAGTTTATCCCTCTCTCCATATTTACAGTTTGGTGTGTTTAATAAACATTATGTTATTCATTTGCTTCAAGCTTGATTTAGTGAAAACAATCAGACACAAGAAGAGGTAAATGTTTTATCAGGGAATTTAATGGAGTCTGGGATAATTTGGCACAGGAACAGTCATATTTAAAGGCTGGCAAATATCTTAAGCTCATGTTTCATGTTGAAACAGATTTTACAGAAAATTGGCAACAGAAGATTGAAATTCTCTCCTGAAATCTCTCCTCGACGAATGACTGAAATGCCTTAGAGTGGCATTTCTTCTATTAAAGTATGTCATAAAATACAGTCCTCATCCTAAACTCCAGCTGTACAGAGAGATACTACACCGAGGTCAACACAACCTCCTGTCAAAATGCTTTATAATGGATGTTAGCAACTCAGCACAGTGTTTTTTTTTAAACATTTTCCCACAAGTTCCTGTTGCTCAATTTCCCAAAGGCGTTTTCTAGTGATGCAACATTAGAGATAGGAAAGACATTCAGTTGCAAATAAACTGATCAGACAAGAGCAAGGCACACTATATTATCTTTATCATGCTGTTTGTGTGCGTTTGTGGATGTCCTAGTGTTGATCATCAAACGTTGTTCTCCAGCAAGGACTTATTCTCTGTGTCTGCAGCCATCTTTTAATCCTTATGTTGGCAGGATGTTAGGCTTATTTGGAAGAACAGATACTTGATCAGTGTATTGTGTAGCAATGATAACACTAGGCTCAGTGTGAAATGGGATGTGTGATGCTGGGTGATGGCATGGTGTAAACATGCATGTACCTCTGAAATGAGACAAACTCTCCTAGGGTTCAGGGCTCTACATAAGGATTGCGCAATGGCCTGGGGCCAGCATGGGAGACCCATGGGTCAGTTGACCAATCAGGCAAGTAAATTTATAATAATTTATAATTTAGTCATTTGGCAGACGCTTTTTATCCTTATAACAGGGACAATCCCCCTGGAGCAACATGGAGTAAAGTGTCTTGCTCAAGGACACACTGGTGGTGTCTGCTGGGATGGAACCAACAACCTTTAGATTACCAGTTCAGTGGTTTAACCCACTAGACCACCATCTCGCAAGTGTTGTGTTAAACAAACAAATCAAAAATAATGCCAATATTATTCCATAATTACCTCATTATTTTGCAGTTCTTCGTACTACTGCCATAGATTACTTGTTCTTATTTGATCACTCACTGATTAGTTGTCTACAACCATATTTGACATTTCTGTGAGTTAGGCTTATAGTTTGAAGTATGTAATAACAGTAAAAACAAACAAATAACTAGACAATATTATTCATTTTCTTAGGGATGTCTCCACCATAATAATACAAGAATATAAGCACAGGTATTTATGTTTATTACAACAATGAATATTTTTCCAAATACTAAATAACTTCAGATAAAACTTATTTTGTACTCCATGTATTATCAGTAGAGAAAAATAAATGTTAGTGTGCTTTATATCAAGCCAAAAACAGATGCCCTACATACCCTTACATACAGTACTTGAATATGTTCATAAATCGCCTGTTAATATAAAAACTCAATTTTAGTGGTCAATGAGCCACCTTTGTATTTTATCTCAACTGAAGTACTGTTTTATTGTTGTACTGTCTATTATTTTCTCATTCTGTGTCTTCGAGAAAATCCACCTGACATGAACACTGTCAACTGGACCAGGTAAATTCTACTCGTGTCCACTTCACACTGTCAAGAAATATTAAGATCTACAAGCAGGTGTTTACTGTGCATGTGTCAGCAACAGAGACTTCAATCTGCTTGAACTGATTTGAAAAGCTGCCAGCTTATGTCTTTGAGACACACACAGATAGATTGATCATTATACGCACATAAATTTCTCAATGATGTGTGTCTTCCATACAATAAGACCAGTGATAAGCTTCCTCAATGGATACATAACGTCTGAGCAGAAACAAGGGCTCTCCGCATCCGGTCTTCTTTAATCATGACGGATAATTAAATCTCTTCTCTCCTTCCTCTTTTGGGTCTGTTATATCACGCTGCAGTGAAAGCATGAAGACAAAGGTTTGTTTTCCCCTTTAGTCAGAATGGTAAATGAAAAAGCAAGTGTTCTTATCTGTGTGGAGTGAAGCAGTGGATGAGTCACCTCCATTGTAGCTAAAGAGATGCTGCTGGTGACTTTCTGAGGAATATTAAGGGGAACGTTATGAAGTCCATTTCACATGGCCAGAGGAGAATAAGAGAGGAAATAAGGATTTTTTTAAGACAATGGGAAATGGACTTCACCTTTCTGTGCAGTACAAACCGACATACATTTACTTGAGGTCAGGATCATTGTGAAATCACTGGCCATAAATCAAACAGAGAACAAATAAGCAATTACAGTTTAAGCTCTCTGTAATAGATTTAGGAGTACGGAGTGCACTGTGTGAGCATATGCAAAGGTCAGGGATGACACTGATGCCTGTAGAACAGCAGGTTTAAAGTTCTGTACTGGAAAAAGTAGTTCAAACACTGATATACAAAAGGACAACAGCAAGGAAAGTGTCTGAGTATGTGTGTTGTCATGATTCCGCTTTCATGTCATGTTTATTCTTGGTCTTGCAGCGGAGTCATGGCATAGCCTTAGGGTTTTGTGTGAGAAAGACATGGCTTTGTTTATATATTGGCTGGCCATGTGCTTTCTCGTGTCTCGTCTGTGTTTCCCGGCATCACGTTTCCTTGTTAACTTTCCCTGAGTGTTTCATTACCCACACCTGCTCCTTGTTAATTATCCTTTGGCTGTCTCCCCTTTAAATAGTCCTCATGTTTCATTACCTTGTGCTCTGTCATTGTATTTTGTATTCCGTATGCAGTCACTGTAAGCAGGCGTAAGTGTTGTCCATCTTGTGCTTCAGTTGTGTCCATCTTGTGCTTCAGTTGTGTCCATCTTGCGCTTCAGTTGTGTCCATCTTGCGCTTCAGTTGTGTCCATCTTGCGCTTCAGTTGTGTCCATCTTGCGCTTCAGTTGTGTCCATCTTGCGCTTCAGTTGTGTCCATCTTGCGCTTCAGTTGTGTCCATCTTGCGCTTCAGTTGTGTCCCTCTTGCGCTTCAGTTGTGTCCCTCTTGCGCTTCAGTTGTGTCCCTCTTGCGCTTCAGTTGTGTCCCTCTTGCGCTTCAGTTGTGTCCCTCTTGCGCTTCAGTTGTGTCCCTCTTGCGCTTCAGTTGTGTCCCTCTTGCGCTTCAGTTGTGTCCCTCTTGCGCTTCAGTTGTGTCCCTCTTGCGCTTCAGTTGTGTCCCTCTTGCGCTTCAGTTGTGTCCCTCTTGCGCTTCAGTTGTGTCCCTCTTGCGCTTCAGTTGTGTCCCTCTTGCGCTTCAGTTGTGTCCCTCTTGCGCTTCAGTTGTGTCCCTCTTGCGCTTCAGTTGTGTCCCTCTTGCGCTTCAGTTGTGTCCCTCTTGCGCTTCAGTTGTGTCCCTCTTGCGCTTCAGTTGTGTCCCTCTTGCGCTTCAGTTGTGTCCCTCTTGCGCTTCAGTTGTGTCCCTCTTGCGCTTCAGTTGTGTCCCTCTTGCGCTTCAGTTGTGTCCCTCTTGCGCTTCAGTTGTGTCCCTCTTGCGCTTCAGTTGTGTCCCTCTTGCGCTTCAGTTGTGTCCCTCTTGCGCTTCAGTTGTGTCCCTCTTGCGCTTCAGTTGTGTCCCTCTTGCGCTTCAGTTGTGTCCCTCTTGCGCTTCAGTTGTGTCCCTCTTGCGCTTCAGTTGTGTCCCTCTTGCGCTTCAGTTGTGTCCCTCTTGCGCTTCAGTTGTGTCCCTCTTGCGCTTCAGTTGTGTCCCTCTTGCGCTTCAGTTGTGTCCCTCTTGCGCTTCAGTTGTGTCCCTCTTGCGCTTCAGTTGTGTCCCTCTTGCGCTTCAGTTGTGTCCCTCTTGCGCTTCAGTTGTGTCCCTCTTGCGCTTCAGTTGTGTCCCTCTTGCGCTTCAGTTGTGTCCTTGCTACATTCGTGTTGACTTCCTTGAGGTTTACTTTGGCTGTTTTTGTGACGTTGTGTCGAACCTGCTTTGATTTAGTTTTTGCCCCCTCGTGGGAAGTCTTTTGTTTTGTTTCCTTAGTTCAGTATTTTGTCGAGTCAGTGTTTTTTTTTCCCCATCGTGGGTTTTATTTTGCTTATTTTACGTGTAATAAATATCCTTGTTTACCCCGTCACCACTGTTGCCTGCACTTGGGTTCTCCCCCCCCCCACACATATCATGACATGTGTCATATCTTCTTCATATCTTCCAGAATGGGAAAAATGGCCTAATAAATGTATCACATGAAGTTCCAAATGTAGGTCTGGGAAAGGGTCTGGTTATGTGGTCCTGACCATTTTTTTCCAATATATAAGTAGCATTAGCAGCCTCCTCCATATTAATCCATTTTATCCAATTCCATAGTCCAGATTGGCTATTTTAGACAAAGCTCCTCCCTGTATTTGTTTACTCTTATCATTTTTGTAAAGACTTGGATGTACGAGCTTTATCTCATTTTACGAGATGGCAACCACACAAAACATGATTTGTACAATAAAAGCAAAGCTGAAACCCAACCATCAAACTGTTTTTCATTTTTTTTCATATTTATGTATTTTTTGGAGACTAGGGTCTCTGCTTAGTTAATGGCATTTTAAATCTCTTTCATTGATTTGCATAAATCAAGTGGGCGATTACTAATTCCTTTTCTTAATGGACGATTTAAAATTCCCTTATCCCATTTTGAAAGCCCAATAATTGAGAAAAGCCCCTTCTGTTAGGGAATGCAGAAACATGCATTCCATTTGTTAGAGGATTATTTATAAAAGGTTTCATCAGACACACATGCTAGCCCGAAGTTAACTTCTGGTCTGTGTTCGGTTACAACAATTTATTTTATATAAAAAATGATGTCTATATTAATTTATACTTATATTTTATTGTATATTAATTGTATTAAATTCAATTAAACAGTTCTTAATTATTGTGGTGGTCTACTTGAAGTTAAGTATGGGCCACATAACGTTTGTTGATGCTACTGAAACCGTAGGAGAGTGGAGTTGTTGATAGCAACGTAGGGGTTAGATAAGGACACAACCCGGGCCAGGTTCACACCAAGGTCGCATCAAAGCAACAGCTCTACATGTCTGGAGCATGTGCACAAAACTATGCACCACCACCCCAAAATTTGACCAACGCTGCCACGAAAGCATATCGTACTAAAACGTTGAGATCATGCAAATTGTTACAGTGAATATATAATAATATATTAATGGCAAAAGTGTTCTGTGAGGGTTACGCTTAAGAGCAGGTCAGAAAAAACATCATATCAAGCTCTGTTTAAAAACAATAGAGGTCAATGCAAAGTCCCATCATGATAGAAAAACATGTGAGTTTAAACTACTGAATTGTCAAGCTCTTTTAAGTGCTATGCAATCTGAAATGTGTTAAAACCCGGAGGGGTTTATCTGTGCAACAGACACACAACAAACACACTCTCATTGTCTCTCACAGGTCACTAAATCCTGTTCAGCCTTGAACTTGTTTAACGCAGGATCCAGAAACTCAGCTTGTAATTGCAGTGCACATAATGCGTTTGAGTGTCTGTTAAAATGATATAGTCTGTCATTAGGTGAACCAGTCATTAATATTCATACATTTTTACAGCTCTTTTAAAAAACATTAACTGGTAAAGGTTAGCGCAACAAAATAAGCTGTCGAAAGGAGTGTAATTATTAAAGATGGAATTGTTTAGTAATGAATGATTTAAGTCTCAGCTTTCATTAAAAATGTCTTTTATCTATATTACACATGGAACTTACCCAACAGAGCATATTCATTTGTGGTGATCATTTGCACATTATTGTGAACATTTTTCGTTTAAGGAACATAAGGTTTTGAAGTTTCACATTCCTTGCAGTAAACATTCGAGGGCAGACTAAAGTCTGCACTGCATCTCTTGCTATCCTGTGCTAAGCCTGTACTATTGCCTCTCTTGGACCTTAAGGTTGGCATCAGTCTAGTAAGTCTTTGAAAATTGTCTAGTCAAAAGGTTTGCCTTATAGTGCAATGTTGTACAGCTTTTTAGAATAATAGTGAAGCTGTTATATGACGATATATCTCTCAATTCGCACTAATTTCACATATCAAGTAGCGAATCCTCGGGCCCTCTGTGATGACCTAAACAATCTTAAAAAATAATATTTAAACACTATTTTCAATCAAAGTGTTTCCCAAGTAGATACTGTTTGTATATTTGACTTCCTGATCTATACAGACACTATGTAGCTCAGTGGTAAGAGCATTGCGTTAACAACGCAAAGTTGTGGGTTTGATCCCAGGGTATTGCAAATACCTATGTAAAATGTATAGGATAAAGCAATGTAAGTCGCTTTGGATAAAAGCATCTGCCAAATGCCTAAATGTAAATGTACTATCCACGGGAGATCATTCAAAATAGCATGTAGATAACCTTTGTTATGAAGTCTCAAAAAAAAGAGAAAAGCTGATAAACGTTCAAAAAACAGGAGGAAGACTTTGTTATCAAATAATTTGATCATCAAACTGTACGTTATTTAAGATTTATAAGGCTGCCGTGCATCAATTCATTCTGCTTGCTGATGTGCACATCCGTTTATGTTGCTTAACGTAAGCTTTATTTGAGAGGAGTGATTTTGACTACGGTCAGTCTTAAATGTAACATATTGTGCATGCATACAGGTATTTGCTGTTATTCTGCATAACAGTGACATTTTATCAGATAAATGGTAAATTTACTTCAGCCTCTTCTTAACGTTTAGTTTACCAGTTTAATACTAAGATTTATTACAATCATAGTTTTTTCGCTTGTGAATCTCTGTTTACCGTCTGCTGGTTTAGCACCAGTTTTTTTTGGGTGAGCGCGCTCTCATGTGGTGTCGCTTTTAAACATGGCATTGTGTACGTTAGTCTGTGATGGTTTTATGATCAGACTTCTGTTGAAGAGCATCTACACGCGACACGCTGATCCCAATGCACTTGTGTAATAATGATTTGTATTTGTATTGCGTGTTATTTTGGTCTTGCTGTGTTCTCACTTCTATAGGAAAGCACAGTAAGGTAAATTACCTCACTGTTCTGTGCTAAGTGTGTGTGTTGGGAGGTATGAGTGTGCGCAGAGGGCCAAGGCTCAAAAGTCACGTTTCGCTACTGTACCGTTCTAGGGCGATTCTGAAATCGCAAAGGTTTCGATCCTGTTTTACGCACAGCTCATCCGTCAACTATGTCTCCGTAATTACTAGGAAGTAATGCTCGATCAAAAATCACTATGAGATTCGAGCATTTGAATAAGCAACACCCGTCAAACATCATCTTTATAAATGTACTTTATTATCATGAAAATACCTGAAAAGGTTTGAAGAACAGTGATAGAATATGGGCGAAACCTTTACCCTAACCCACACCCTAACTCTAACCATCTAAACTATCAGACTTGAAACACCAAGGATTTAGTGAGAGCCATATAATATGACCCTTGGCATTTCCGGGAACTACATGTATAAATCGTTCTTCTTCAGTGTCCCATTTTCAGACTTTCTGCACGAGAGCACCCTCTGGCTTTCGGATGAGGCAGCATTTAACCGTAATTCATTGAGAAACTGAGCATAAGAATTGCACAATATATCGTCCCAGCCCTTCTGGATTTATGAACTTTGAGAATAGAAGGAGCACGGAGAAACAGGCTTCAGTTGTCGAAGGATGGGAACACTATACAAGATCTAAAAGCAATACTTTGTAACTACCCCATAGTGGCTAGTCTGAATTTTTAAACCAGCATGGTTACCAATGCAAAGGTCCTACATACTGAGACATCAGCACGTCTGACTTACCCGGTTGCCCTGTTGCACAGGAGGAAATGAAAAATGATAACCTCACATTTCAAGGAAAGGTCATTGTGAACTGTGCGCTAAATTAAAGCTCGTATCAGACTACTTTCATACCTTCACCACCAACCAATTTCTACAGGGGATTACTGCAAGCAGTGGGATCTTCATACACACACACATAAATTACCAACACTTACCAATTTGAACACTTTCTTCAACACTTTCTCTAAGCCAAACATTCTCTAATACTCACTTTCATGCTCTGTCTCACTTTAGCTCTTAAACACACAAATTCTCATAGGCAACAGTGTCCTACTTTCAAAAAGTGTCTGTCTTAGACAACATTTTAAATCAATACAAACATCATGTTTTCAAGGATTCTGAAAATGTATATGAGCTTATTCTGACACTTTTTTCTGACATTGACAGTCATTAGATATTCAGTTTGAAGAATGACTGTAATTGTAATAGTCCAGTCCCCCTTGAACTTTTGCCTCAGGACTTGAATGATACTGTGTATGCATCTGTATGACTGTAAAGGAATACTCCACCTAAAATGAAAGTTCTGTCATGAATTACCCCCCCCCCCCCGTGCTGTTGAACAAAAAGAAAGGAAAGATGTTTGGAAAAATGTTAGCAACTGACATTTCTGGGACACCATTGACTACCATAGTAGGACAAGCTTAAATTGAGTCAAAGGTGTCCTAAAACGGTTTGTATTTTGTGTTTAACAGAACAAATAAAGATATAATAATTTTCTCGTCTAGTCAATGAAATCTCATATATTTTCCAAAATATCTAAGAAATTCATACAGATTTGAAAGAACTTGAGGGTGATTAAATGAAGACAGAATTTTCATCTTTGGGTGGAGTATCCCTTTAAGAGAAAGCTCAGTATTGCCTTCTAAAAAAAGAGAGTGAGCAGCTCCACCAAGTTTCAAGGAAATCTAGTCTTCATCCTACTCTGAGATGGTGTGATTCAACAATCAGTTGATGCTGCTGGAAAAACATTTTTCGAGATAAGTGCCAGTCCAACTGGCTACTTTATATTGTCACTAAGGGAATCTCAACATAAGCAGTTTCTTGCAGCCGTCTGCAGACCTTCTTCTGCAGTCAAAGGTCTGGCTATGTGAGCCCAGCTCTGTCCCTCCTCGCTCCTCTCTCAGTCATGAACATGCTTTGGAATAATGACTGTCTGGCCAGAAAATAACCTTTGCAAGATCATTTAGTTATAGCTGACATTTGTACTGAATGGGGATCCGGACAAAATCATAATACAAGAAATGAATATGAGGGCAATTTTCGTGTAATAAAATCTTTCTATATGACGTGCATGTGTGTGAAAAAGAAAAGAGTGTTATTCAAAACAGGTATTGGAAGCTTGTAAGGCGTAATTTATAACCTGGGTAAAAGCCTTTCTATTCTTCTCTTCTTTAGAATTTGACAGTTATATCCTGTTCTTGCTTTGTAGGTTATTCGTGCAGCAGTGAAAGAAAAAAAAGAAAAAATACAGCAAAATGATGCGGCTGACAGAAAAGTCTGAGCATTTGCTACTTTTTTTGCTGCGGGCGAGCTGACATGCTATGATCTACAGCGAATTTTCTGAAGATATAATATATGCTATGCATGTATACAAACATCGAAACCAAAGACAATGTAAATACATATATTTTCTTGTTGTGAGGATGTTCCCTGTGATTAAGTGGATTTATTTATGAGATCAGAAACAAGATCTTTGATGAATGAAACTGTAATCTGATTTCGGTGATCACATCATTGATTTTCACATTTTATTGCCATAATCTGACAAACAAATTTAACAAAGAAGAAAAACAAGACAATTGTTACACATACTAGCCTTTTAAGAGATTCCCTTAACTTGACACCTCAAGCTGAACTTCGCAAACTCCCTGCTAGATGCCACTATATGTCATACATTGGACCTTTAAAACGACGTATGGTAAAATACGACGTATGAATTACAAATTAAAGACAGCACAATTAATAATTTTAAGGGCACTATCCCTTTAAAATTAGCCCTGTTATCTGGTAAAGGATACTCTTGGTTTTATTTGGATGTACACACACACGCACGCACACGCATATTAGGCTTATTTTTTATGGGGACATCCCATATACGCAATGGTTTTTATACTGTATGAACTGTATATCATGTTCCCTAAACCCAACAATCATCCAAAACTTTCTGCTCTTATAGATTTTCTAAAAAGTTAATTCAGTACGATTTACAAGCTTGTTTCCTCTTGGGGACCAAGAAATGTTCCCACAAGGATAAGGATTTTGGCCATCTTTGTCCCCATACTGTAGGGTTTACCAGGTACACATGCACACACACATACACACATTATGTGCTCACTGAAGGAGACTGTTCATGCAGGTAGTCCTCATGAAATCAGCTTTGGATAAAATGACATATAACAATAATAACACCGCTAAAGCATGCAGCCACTTCTGTGAGTTCATGCTGTTTCATGTGTAGGTCAGTAAATACATCACATAAAGGCACACTAAAATATATGCCTCCATAATTGTTTGCAGATTGTTAATGCATTAGTCATCATTGAGTGCTCAGTAATCAGGGATAAAATTACAGATAGCCTTTCTGAAATAAAGAGTTTTCAATGGCTGTGATTCAACACATCAAGTCGGTGCTAAAAGTCATGCTGTTGATGCTTTTTCAAAAATCATATATGCGTCAAAAAAATATCAATCACTTACATGATTTCAATAAAATGTTCCAAACAGATTTATGAGCAGTTAAATAATGTTGGTTGTTCACTATGCATTACGTTTAAAAAGTATCGATTGAGCAGATGCTTTCATACAAGGAGTCTTACAAATGAGGAATGCTTACACAAGCGGGACGGTAACATCAAGTGCTGCAGTAAAAGGTTTCAATGCCAGAAAAGTACAAAACCTACAGAGAGATATTTTTGTAACAGAGCAACAGTAACTGTGTTTTATTGTGGCACTGCAGCTGAGGAATGTGTTTACTTTTTTCTTGTCATTTGGTTTTATTAGTATGTACTATTAGTTTAGGTCAATCTGTTTGTTTATATAGTATAATCCTGGGAGTTTCTCCAGACAGCTTCGGGAGCTTTGCTTGTTTTATTTGCCTGTCACTGTAATGTGTCAACAGCTTTGAAGGAAGAACCGGGGGGCAGATACCAAACTTACTGTTTGTTCTTTATTATGTACAACCTTTTTGACCAGATTATTCCATTTTGATTCATTTAAATGCATACAGATAAACAATTATTTTTGTAAAAATAAAATAGGGCTGTCAAACAATTTATCGCATCGAGAATAAAAGTTTGCGTTCACATAATATATGTCTGTGTAGTGTGCATAATAATTTTGAATTTATAAACACTTACACATACATGTATATATTTAGGTAATATCTACATGTGTTTATTTCTGTTTTCCAATCATTTAAATTATATATGTTTTGTACATTTTTCTTTTCCTAAACATATGCATGTATGTGTATGTTTTTAAAATACTAAATATGCACATATATTATGTAAACAAAAACTTTTATTCTTGATGCGATTAATCGATTGACAGCCCTAAAGAAATATATAATACACAGTTCTGTATATACTGTATTAATGCACATTAAATGATTTTGTGTCAATTGATCTGCCCCCTACATTTCGATAGTTGCAATAAAATAAATGAATAAATGTCAAAGGATTTTAAGTTGTTTTTATCACCCAGACACAGAGTTTTAGGGTTGAAATGATGGAGTTTGTGCAGGGTTTCCTCAGCTCAGATAGCCTGGTAATACCAAACTCTACTACTTTGCTTTGCTTCGTAGACTGAGTATGGAAGGGTTTAATTGATTGATTGGTAAACCAATCACTGTCTCAGCCGCCTCGAACTTCCGCTGTAAACACAGGTATGAGGCGGAAACAAAATCATCGATTGAAATAACGGAGTGAAAATGGCTGTGCGAATCTTAAATACGGTGCTTAGAGTCTACGTCACAGCTCTCAGCCCGCCCACTGTTCGCTGGTTGGTCGGCTGGTATGGAGCCGGATATAAAAGGGGAGATGGTTTGCTATATCAGTCTGAGTACAGAAGCGAAATGAAATTGAGCGGAACGATGTCTGACGTAGTCAGGATACAGCTCAGAGACATCAGGACATAAACCCACCCTGATGAATGAAGGCGTGACAACTATGTGGAAAAACACTTAAATATGTGTTATGCTAGCTGTTTTTCAACATAATTATAACGCTCATCTTTTTCATATAGAGTCCACTTTAATTAAATTTGTACTTGGTTTTTAAAGTCCGTTAAAGGAAGTCGTTCCACTCGGCAGCCACCTTTGCAACGTAAACATAATGTTTGTTTCTCATGATCAAATTGCGCTTAAATTGCGGTCATATTGAGCGTTGCGTTCCTCCCCATTCATTTCAATAGCAGCGACGCATCTTGTTAATATTGCCTCTGTTTGAAAATCTTCCTGTTTTTCTACAGAGAATTTTCAGCATCACACATTTTTCCCGAAGCCCCCAATCATAATGCTCAGGAATGTTACACTAAGATTGTAGGAATCTAAAGAATCTGAAATAAGTAGAGCGGTTTAAGTATGGACAGCTTCGGAAGATGTAAACATTGCTGTTGTAAAGCTGGGCCAAAATAAAAAAAGGTTCCGAGCTATAGTCATATTTCCTGGAAGAAATTTATGTAATGCCATATCAGATCTTTTCATAGACTGACACACTTCCAAACATCCTCTCTTCCTCTGCTGTAGAAAATACTCAAACATTGAATAATTTATCCAAGCGAAAGAAAAAATAAAATTCATGTGAAGCCAAAACCCTCGCAGAAGACTTTCCTCAGCAATCATCCTGGAGGATTTTTCAATGAGGCTCATTACTGGTTAGTCATCACTGACCTGCCTGATGAGGTCTACCTCTCTATTTGCATTCTGCAGGTTAATATTCATCATTGAGATGCATTTATAAAAGATTTACATGCTCATTAACATTAGATTTCTATTATTATCATCTGGTTATTGAACTCCTCTGTACCTTAAAAATAAAGTTTAACACCAAACATGCAGTTAACACTTTATATCCTATTATGGTTTGTGGAACTGTCCATGTATGGTCAAAATGTATGGTTGAGACCTCAGGATTGTCAATTTAGTTGTCACAACTTGAATTCTTCAGGAGTCAATTAGGTGCTCGATTGCGATTGTAAATGAATTTGATTAAGCATTCAGAGCAGAAGTGACAGGCTTATTAAGCTGCTTTATGTTTTTGGCCACTGTGAAGAATGCAGCATTTGGATTTTATTGTTTGGGTCTTTCTGCATAAAAAAGTAAAGAACAGAGAAAGGTTAGATGTCAACTGTTGATAAAAATGTGCATGTTTATCTTGGGTCATTTGGATGTCCTCGTTTGATGGATGTGTTTATCGCCCTTATGGGTCACCGTGTCCTGGACCCACTGTCACACCCTCTGGTGCAGTTTGCTGGCTTTTAAAGGAAGGCTTCTGCTTAGCTAGGGAGGCAGACATTACTCATCAAACACCTTTATTTGTGTAAGACAGAGATTTCCAAGACAACATCTCAATGCTTATGACAAAACAGACCGTGGATCAATATGTTTTAAGGAAGATGAATAGATTGTTGCTTTTCAATTCACACATGTCATAAAAATTGACAGACGTGTAAAGTCATCGTTTCAGGGGACAGGTCTATTCTTGAGATGTATTCTGGAGGACATTATTGCATAACATGTTTCGTGAGGTGACTCACTATTTTTCTGTTTTGCATTTTCTCCTTTCTATGACCTGAGGTTAGTGCCTTAGTGGAGAGAAAAAGAGGCTACACACCACTTGGAAATATATTTTTAGAGTATCAAATTTTACAGTAGAATTATTATTTGTTAAAGTGATAGTTGCCCCATGTAATGATGTTGCCAAAAAATGTAACTTGTAGATGGATTTATGTGCAAAGTCTTTAATATTTCCAAAAATGAGAAATAATCTGAAATGAAGTGAAAACCAGAAACCATGACAGAGCAACCAACTACACCACAGGATTTAGTGAGAGCTGAGATTCGAGAGTGTGGATCGGTGCACTTTTCTATCCCATGATGCCATGGGAGCTGAGCAGCAGTCACATTTCAAAAGTAAATCAAATAAATATATGGCGGACGTCTGTTCCCTTTCTGTCGGTCTCTCGACGTTGTGTCGAGAACGACAGATGGGGTTAGCCCTTGAGAACCAATCAACTCTGACTACTATAGAAAAGGCCAATGAAATTTGGCGAATGAAATTTGCATGCCGGGCTCCGCCCCCGGATATCCGGTATAAAAGGAAGCCGGCGTGCAGCATTCATTTACCTTTTGTAGTTCAGAGCCTTCGCTCATGACTACGAATAGAAGGAATTCAATGAATTCCTCTTCTTCTTCTACATTGCCGGATCTACGACGTGTTGCAGCGGATCGTCCCTACCTGCAGCGACCTTCCCCTGGGCGTCTCGTTGGTTCCGGAGGTGTTAGAGATTTTTTCAAAAAAAGTCCTTTCTAAGGACTGACTGAGCATTCTCCAGCGTGGCATGTCCCGCTGTTCTCTTGGGTGACATCCCAAGTGTTCTCTCCTCATCGAGGAGGGGGATGGACACAATCGCTGCATTAGGTGTCTGGGCGTCCAGCACGCTGAAGCAGCGTTCGTTGACACATCTGCCCACACTGCGGGCAGATTGTCATTCCTGAAGTTGCAGTCACGGGTGGCTGCCTTCCTACGGGTACCAGCCAACATTTCGTCTGCTACTTGGGCTGTGACATCTGTGGCTACGGCCCCCATGACCACCGACGTTAGCAGCATTAGTGATATAGGGAACTCTGCCCACCAGCCAAGTCCTCATGGGCCGTTTGCACCCCGATTCGTTCTTCTGAATGTTCCCCAACAGGCGGTGGCATACCGTCCAGATTCTCACGCACACACTCGGAAACGATGTGTGACGTAGATGAGATGTCGCTCGCAGCATCGAAGGGAGACTGGCATCCGACTCTGACGAATCAGAGCTCCACCCACAGCGGTCGAGTTCAGGAGGAAGCAGAAGTGATGTCATCCATGCTAACCCGGGAATGTGTGGTTCCTGAGGTCGGAGCGCGGTGCATCAGCGCCCACCCCGGGTGCCATGTTTTCCCGGAGGTGCATGAGGAGCTGTGTAAAACTTGGAACGCTCCACTCACGGACCGTTCCAGTGAAACCAGCTCCGGCTCCCTTACTTCCCTCGATGGTGGGGCAGCCAAGGACTACGTCGAGATCCGCCAGTTGGAACGCCCGTCCGTGGTGCACCTGTGCTGCAGACGGCTACCACCTGGGGGGAATCGGCCAAGCCTACCGCCCAAAGCGCGTAAGACTTCGGCATCACTGGTGTCGAAGGCTTGCGATTCCGCAGGCCAGGCTGCCTCCTCTCTCTACGCCATGGCCATCCTCCAGGTCCGCCAGGCCAAGGCGGCACCCCGGAAGCAGAGGTCGAGGGGGAAACCTCCACCCCGTCAGCAACCTTCTCGCGAGAAGGGACACTGACGGGAAGACCCCAGGGAGAACAACATCGGGCCCGATCCTTCACAGCCACGGCTCTGATCGGTCGGTACGGGACGACTCCTGCCTCGTCACCGAAGCAGGGCCCTTTTCAGGGCCTGGCGCCCACTTACTCGCAGAGTTTTTCCGTTCTCCCCGGGTGTACTTGCAGCTGATTGCACACTCCACTGGACTGTGCTCGGCGAACCGACCTCACACCCTGGCGAGGTGTGAGGTCGTATACATACGACAGCCGTCACCACTCTCAAACCGACAGTGCGTGCTGTTGTCCCGCCAGGCAGGTAAAAAGGCGGAGCCAACCTTCCCTCCGGGGACCCCCCACGACAGATGGTTAGCTCCGCCAGCCGACGAACCACCCCCTGTGGGAATGATGAAGCAGACTGTCCCCTTGGTCACCCTGTCACAGTCCCTGGGAGCTCGAGCGCTGCCCACACTGTCTCGCTGACCAATGCGGGCGGTCCATCTTGGTTACTCAATCCAGTTCGCCAGAGACTCTCCCAAGTTTCGGGGCATCATCTCTCCCTCTGTCAGAGGCAGGGACGCCTCCGTACTTCGGGTAGAGGTCACCACCCTTCTGGCAAAATAGGTATCGAGTTCGTCCCTCAAAACCAAGATGTTCTGTGGGTCACGACCCGCACTTCATCGTTCTCAAGAAAGACGGCGGGTTGTGCCCCATAGGTCTGCGTACCCTGAACAAAGCACCTTCACAAGCTGCCGTTCAGGGTGCTCACGCAGAGGCGCATCCTGACATCTATCAGGTGTCAGGATTGGTTCATGGCAATCGACCTGAAGGACGCTTACTTTTATGTCTCGATCCCCCTCGACACCGTCCGTTACTACGGTTCGCGTTCGAGGGGCGGGCATATCAGGACAGAGTCCTCCCTTTCGGTCTGTCCCTGCGGGTACTAAACTATCTCGACGACTGGCTTATCTTGGCACACTCGTGAGATCTGTTGTGTATACAGAGGGACCTGGTGCTCCAGCATCTAGATCGATTGGGATTTCAGGTCAACCGAGAAAAGAGCAAACTCTCCCCAGTGCAGAGCATCCTCTTTCTCGGTATGGAACTAAACTCTGCATCATGATGGCGCAGCTGTCCGCAGCACGCGCTTAGTCAGTGTTGAACTGGAGGCTCCTGGGACACATGGCATTCTCCGCGGGGGTAATACTCCTCGGATTGATGCACATGAGACCGTTTCAACACTGGCTACGGAGTCGAGTTCTGAGGACAGCGTGGCACACCGACAGCAGGCGCATGGTGATGTCGCCCTGCTGCCGACGCACCCTAACCCCTTGGTCTTCCATGACCTTCCTCCGGGCGGGGTTCCCCTCGGGCAGGTTACGAGGCACATCGTGGTGACGATGGATGCCTTGCTGCAGGGGTGGGGTGCAGTGTGCAACGGGCACGCAATAGCGGGGTGCTGGACGGGCCCCCGTCTGCGCTGGCATGCAATTGCCTAGAGTTGTGGGCTGTGCGGCTTGCGCTGAGAAGGCTCCGGCCTCTAGTGCAGGTCCAGCACGTGTTGGTCCTCCGGGATCAACACGTGCTTTTTTTTATTGCATACAATAAAACTCAATGGGGACCTATGCTTTTTGGTTACCAACATGCTAAAAAATATATTCAGACAAATTTTTGAAATAAAACATCTGCTTACTCCCCACACTGCTCACATACTTGGTCAATTACATTAAACGACGATTTTGTTTCAACAGAATTGCTACGTTACCTCATAATTGTGTTACTCTCTTTTTTTATAGCCGTTTTAACTCATGTAGCACCTGTTCATTGTGCTCATGCGTTCACTTTATGGATGATAGAAAAAAGAACAACCAAAAAATTGCATTCTATTGGGTAAAAACAGAAGAAAATTTTGTAATGTGGAGCTCTGCAGGTAAAGAAGCTCAATAAAGAGAGAGACAGAGGGAAGGGGGGCGGGTGGTCGAGTAAGCATGTTAGCATGTTGTGTCCCTGCTCTCCTGTCTGTCTTTGTGCAGGGAACACGACTCACTCAAAGGGCAGAAAGGCTTCTGAGGAGAGCTCAGTAGACTGCTGCTAGGCTTCAGATCAATGAGCACACAGCTTCAGGCAGTTTCACTCAACAATAGGCTGCAAGCACAGCGAATAAACCGCAGGCAGTCAAAGAAAAAATGTGGGAACATGTAATGAGTTGTGGCTCATTACATGTCTGCGGATATGTAAATGTAAGATAATAGTTTTGTTCAAAATATAACACATAATATAGTAAATAAACATGTTAAGTGATGTCAACAAGTTGTTGTGTTTATTTTATTATGAACCATTACAACAAATGTGGTACAGATGTGACAAACAGTGAAAATGGACTTTACTATTTAACAGTACACAATCAATAAAGCCACACAGGTGTTATGTGATGTAAGTGTCATCTTAACATGATTTCATGATAGTCTAATAATATCTGTGCATATAAAAGTAAGCAAAAATTGGAAGTAATTAAAATATAACATCTAAACCATACATTTTAAAGCTGTTATGACTGTTATATAAACATTTTCATGTATATTTATTAAACATTAGGTTTCGCCATTTGTTGTTTACAACTGTATTCTCTTTGCACATCTTGCATAAAAAAGCAGATTCTCAAAATGTATCAAAGCACATTTTAAGTGTATTTACTAAATTTTACATTGCAATGAGTAAATATTTAAACACTTATGGACTTAAACTTGTAGGCTACTATAGGTTTTTTTTGTCTGAACAAGGTAAACAGAAGAAAAATCAATAAGGCTATTTTTGCTTACTGTTCGAACCCATATAAACCCTGGAGAGACAGTAAGAGAAAATCTTTCCAAAAACATGCTGTGTGATGTCCATTCGACTATCTTCTGTTTGCAGAGAACTACGATTTCTGTAATCCCACTATTTTACATACAGAGTGTAACAGCAAAAGTGTGTTCACATTCCAATCCATTTTGAACTCTTAATAAAAATAAACATTATTTTATTATTTTAATTTTATTCTTATTAAAGCAGAGGTAACATGCTATTTCATGCATTCGGACTTCTTTACAATGTTAAACGTGCTGGCTTCTCAAGCTTAACATGGTCAACTTGTCAAAAAACAAGTTCACTTTATGTACGTATGACGAAGAACGTATGACGTTGTATTTCTTTATTCGATTCACTCCGCCAGGGTTCGTCCAGGTTTCGGGAAGTTTTTTTCAAACATCAATTCCGGTTTCGTTACAAGGGTTCTTAGTCCCTTATTGGACCATTCTCCAGGAAAGAATGCCCACACATCAGCGAGCAAAAGAGCACACCCACGTGTCAGCCACCGTGAGAAAGAGCAAGCCCATCAATGCTGCTTTACTCGGCTGACGGAATTTGAGGTGTGTTTGTTTGTTGAGGTGTTTGTTTATTGAATTTTTTATAAACAGTGGATATGACGCTGGATTTGGAGATCGTTTAAAAACTGGTAGATGGAGCTGTCCCAACGCTATAAGATGTCAAACTTTAACCACATGCGGTAAGTCAAACTAAGTCATATGTCTATGTTTTGTTGGCAATCGCCGTGTACGTAAATAATGTAAACAACACAATATTATATTGAATCAATGCGATGATGTTTTGTGTGCTCGTGCTGCAGCTCTGCCCCCCCCTGCACGCCTCCAAGCGCTCGTCTTTTCCCAGAAATAATCATACATCTGTATGCATTTTTTCAAACTAAGTTTATGCAGCAGGAGTTAACACTGCATAAATATATATTTTAGATGACCACTGTTGGATGCCTTCTCAGAAATTAAGTTCCTAGTTTTTTGAATGACAAAATTGTTCTGAAAGGTTCATATGTACTTGTCGTATTAATGTCTATAGAGTAATGACTTTAACACAGAACTCTGCCAATTTCCTACAACGTCTTCATAGATCTTTCCACCTGTTCGACAGTGTAATGAAGGTCGTCTATCTGAAAGTCACCAGCCATCGTTGTTATGTGGTTTGGCATCTGTGTCAGCTGTAAAAAACGAAACTTATGAAGGAATGAGAGAGTGGTCATCCATCACTAGAGACCGGTGACATGAAACAGCTCAACAAGAACAGAGCGAAAATCAAAGACTGAGGGAAAGTTATTTCTTTATTTTTAATCGGACAGAGACGGTTGGAGGGCTGTCATTAAAAAGAAATGATGGATGTTGGTAGAAAATGTTGTTTTGGAAGGTCAGAGTGAAACAGTTTTAGACATTTATTACAAATAAACAGTAGAAAAAAAATGCTGAAATCTCTATTTTGCACTTTTAACAAAACGCATTTGTTTATGGGATTAGTTTTCATGGGTCAAATGTTCTTCACCTTCACACAGCGGAATGACTCACATCTCTCACTCTGACTCAGACAAGACAAGACATTTTGTGTCTAAAAATACCACGACAAAATGCCAGAATGAACAGAACGAAACGGAAGACTCCTTTATCAATTGGATGGCTTCTCTCCCTCGCCATAAATATAAACAAGAAGTCAAAGGTGGCATGGCATCCAGCTGCCCGAATGCCAATCACCGTAGAGCTGCCACATTAACTCTGTCCATCTTCACACCCCTGCTCAGAAGACACCACTTAAACACTTCTGTCCCCTGAACACCATGAGACATGATAGACTTTGATGTTCTTAGCCAGAGCACTGAATTCCCTCCACATTTTCTGGAATAAAGGCCTCTCTGGGCCATTTTCACTGCATAGTGCTTGCCATGTCCAAGGTCATTCAAACTTGAAGCTTCAGGGTGGCTACGAAATAACAGTAAAAACTGTTCTCACAGCAGAGGTTAGGATCATATGGCCGTTGAATCCAGAAAATCCAGAAAGTTCTGGTTGAAATTTCTGATTGGCTAACTTTAGGTATAGCTTACGGGAGAAAAAAAATATTTTTATCAGTCTGCCTGGAAACAATGCGTGTTTACAAGATCAATACACCGATGTTGCCAAATTTTGCCAGGTGATTCGAAATTTTATAACTGGATGTCTTTGCACATTTCCCACTGCTTAAGTGTCCTGTTGTTTGTGGAGACTACCATGTTTTAATACACATCTCCACACTATTCTGCTGATGCTCCAATTCATTAAGAGCAAATATAAAATGAACTGTGGTTGATCTCTTCAGTGGACAGTTCAAGTAATGTTTCCTCTACCTAAACCATCCCATACCGCCCTGCGGTTGAGTTCATTTTATGTTATATATAGCACCAGATCACAAGAGAAGAGTGTGTAAGGTTACCTTTCCTATAGAACATGTTTATAACTTTTTATTTTGTTAAACAAACTAAATAGTATTATGGTCTTTATCTCATTTATATGACGGTATGTCATTTCAGTCTCTACGTTTACAATTCTCACAGACACGTGCACTCCTATGGGAAGCCATACACACCAAATGTGGAACGAAGCGGACCGCGTGTCCGACAATATGTCGCGTCAACCACCTGAAAAGCAATAGATACAAATATTTGCTCATGAAGATGTATAAAGACGCATGACCTGCCCCTGACAAACAACAACAGTCCAGTCCAGTCACCACCGGATTACAGATTTTCACCCGGTTTGACCTCGTTCCTTCCGCGCCATGAGACAGATTGAAACATTCAAATCACAAGACTATTTATGTAGTTTAAATTGAGCAGCGCGTCTACATAGAGACTGTGTTGAACACGCACTCTCAGGCAAATTTATGTTGATTATATTTGGCCGATATCTTCAATTATTTTTATCTAGCGCCAAACACACTTCATTTAAACGCTTTCCGCTCCATGAACGCTGCTTTTCCCGCCAAAGCGCGTCGCATAAAATAAATAATAAAACATTAATGTTAACTATTCGACTGGACTCAATTGATTAAATATTATTTATTTGAACAAGGATGGTTCGGATATCCGCCCCATCCCCCTAAAGCCATAATCATAGGGTTAACAAGACCCGGTTGTGGCAAATTTACTAGCTACTATTTATTTTCTATTGATTGACTGTAATGAGATTAATGACACGATTTTGAAGCAAGGCAGCGAAATTCTTTGGAAGGTCCTCCAGATGTCCACTTCTGATTTGACCATAGCCCAGTTGTTTTATGGATGTACTGTACACCCTTATTTTCTATTTGACATTTTCTGAAGAGATTTGTTGACTCTGCAGTGAAATGGCTGCCAGCTGGGATGCTGTGAACACAGAAGGGATTCGTAAATTGGCCAGGGTCTAAAATCACCATTGAGTCATTTTATTAAAGTGGGGATGCAACTGCTAGATTAACCTTTTTAAATCTAATTTGCCAGTTAATGTTTATACATTTTAATCTTAGGGACATTAGAAGGTTTTAGGTATTAGAAATGTTCAAAAATGCACTCTTGAAATAAAATCGGCATCTAGCATTGAGGTTGCGAATTGCAACCACCAACTCACTCCACCTGGACCTTTCAAAAAAAGTTGCTTCACAATGCCATTAAGAAAACAATTTGGGCTGAATGGTTCCATATAGAACCTTTAACATCCAAAAAAATGTCTGTGTGGAGGGGGGGTACTGTAACACTTCAGCCTGTGTCCCCCATGTGTTTTGCCTTGTTCATTGTTTTCACCTGTCCCTCATCATTGTTAATTAGTCCCGCACCTGATTCTGTTTTCCCCGTGTATTTAAGCCCTGTGTGTTCCTTAGTTCTTTGTTGTGTATTGTATTGTAAAACCTGGTTGTGTCTCTCATGTTCTCCTGTTCCTGTGTCTCTCATGTTCTCTTGTTCCCGTGTCTCTCATGTTCTCCTGTTCCCGTGTCTCTCATGTTCTCCTGTTCCCATGTCTCTTATCATTAAACCTCTTGGACTATATCTGTTGCTTCTCCATCCGTCTTCCCGTGTTACACCCGTGAAATTGTTGTTTGCTGTCCATAGATAAGTTATATCACGTAACCAAATAATTGCATAATAATCTGCTGACTCACTTTTGATTTATTTTTTTTGTACAGATTTTTCAGTTTAATTTTGTTTTTGATGTGTCTAATGAAAAGAATGTTTGTTTGTATGTTCAGTTGTTGGATGGAATTGGACAATGTTAGTATATGTATTTGGCCAGCAAACACAATAAAGAAAACAATCAAGCAGTGCCCTAACCCCACTTTTCTGAAGATAGCTTTGGGCACAAAGTCCTAATACACATTAAATCCCACTTCATTCCTTTGGTTTTGCATATTTCCTGTTTGCATATTTATGAGGTTCTGATCATGAGGTTGGTTCCTGTCAAGCATCTATTTTAAAACATGCCTGCAGTTTTCTCTCTGAAATCCTACAATGCAATTGGGAATGTTACTTTGTGCAAGGTGGCTGATGTACTTTTTTCCCCCTAAAGAACGGGCAAAGAATTTGAAGAGTGACTAGGAAAATTTTTTTTTAGCCTATTAAAACCTGAACATTAACATGCTAAATGTCACAACTGCAAAACCTTTTGTTTTCGATTGGAGTTTGGATGCTGATAGTCACTTTCATTGGACGCACATGCCTGGCCGGATCTCCATGTCGGTGTGGGGCACAATATAAGATGTTTTAAAAAAAAATGATATTGATATTAATTCAACAGTTATTGATTCTTTGTGGAGGTCTACTTCAAGTTGAGATTTAGCCACATAACGTTTGTTTATGTTGTTGCCGCTGAATCCGTCTATAGTTGAATTTTCACGAAAGAAAATAAGTCAAGTGAATGTTAGAGATGTCAACAAGTAATTCGATGTGAAATTATAATCACTAGCCCTTTTTAATGGCATTAACTAATCTATTCACTCAGAAACGAGTTGTTTTTTTAAAAGCTGTCTGTGGAAAAACTGTTTTGATATACATCATGTGAGTCTTACAACACTTGTGTTTCAGACTTGATGAAGAACAGGGCAAAAGTTGTGGATGCCTGCCATTACGGTGCACAGTTTTTAGTCTGACATCTTATAAGAGGATTTTAATTTCTAAAAGAGATAATGATCTGCCCGCTGCTACAAGATCTGCAGATTCTGTAGCCATCTTTAAGAAACGCCTGAAAACACATCTCTTCTGCCAACATCTGACTGATCTGTTCTGACTCTTTTCTTCTCTACTCTTTTCTTCTCTACTCTAAAAAAAAAAAACGACGAATGAATGGTTCCGTATACTGTGTTAGGTTATGAGACCAGTCATCTTTTTGATTGCACTTATGCTTTTGTTGTACTTATGCTGTCCTAATTACTTCCATTATCTACCCCACTTGTAAGTCGCTTTGGATAAAAGCGTCTGCTAAATGACTAAATGTAAAATGTAAATGTAGATAACAAAAATCCACCCAGATGTTAAAGCTCTAGAAGATGATTCACATACTGATAAAAACAGATTGGTGCAACAAGAGGCGTTAACTGAGCTTGACTGTTTATGTTTATCCACAACATACATAAATACACTCACACAGATGATAATTCACAACAAACAGAAAATGTTAACGTTTTGTAACAGCCAAATTGTCGTTGAAATCTTATCCCCATCGTGTGTCCCATCTTCACCGTTCTAACAATAAATAAAAAGAAGTTACTGATATTGAATTTTGATTGAGTATGCAGGAAAGATAATCTCTGCTGTTAAAAGGTGTGGAGACTAGTAATAAGAAGAAAGATTAAAGATGATTTCTGATATATTCTGCCTTTTGTTTAATGCCATACACAACAGCAATACCCATTTTAAATCATTATTCAATCAAGGGACCTTTTTAAGGAAATAGGAAAGCTGCACTCAGAGCCAAAGGCAACAAAAGATTATTTTAAGCTTCAGTTATACATCATTCTAATTCATTTCTATTTTAGCCCAAAAGTGGTGTCAAATATTTATTCAGACCATGAAAAATGTATTTATGTGCTACTCAGTGTATTTCATTTTAAATACTTGTATTCAACTATTTTTGCATTTATAAATTAAAAATATGCATCATATAAGTCATATTCTTTCCTTCTTTTCTGCAGATGACCCTGTTATCATTTGCAATGTCTTTCTTCTGTCTGCTCAAGCACGGAGCATCTCCACGTTTATGAGCCCATGATAGGTCAAAAAGAGGCAACAATGTGATTATCAGTTGGTTATCTCATTTCCTGTTGAA